>NC_067399.1:215183597-215819312 GCF_016432865.1 Antechinus flavipes | reverse complement strand
CTCTATGAAATCATCTTGCTGATCCTTTCTTATAGCACAATAACCTTCCATAACATTCATACACCATAAACTTATTCAGCCATTCTCCAACTGATGAACATCCACTGTGTTTTCAATTTTTGCCACTACAAAAAGAGCTGCTACATTTTTGCAACATATATTCTTTTCTCTTTTTTATGATCTCTTTGGGATACAGATCCAGTAGAGACATGACTGGATTAAAGGGTATGCAGTTTCATAATGCTTTGGACATAGTTCCAAATTGCTTTCCAGGAGAGTTAGGTCAGTTGACAATTCCACCAACAATATGTTAGTATCCCAATTTTCTTATATCCTCTCCAACATTCATCATTATTTTTTTTCCTGTTATCTAACACAATCTGAGAAGTATGTAGTGTTACCTCAGAGTTGTCTTAATTTATATTTCTCTGACCAATGATATAGATCATTTTTTCATATGACTAGAAATGGTTTTAACTTCTTCACCTAAAAATTGTCTGTTTATATTCTTTAATCATTCATCCATCAGAGAATAGCTTGAATTATAAATTTGAGTCAATTCTCTATATATATTAGAAAAGAGGCCTTTATTAAAACCCTTTGATGTAATTTTTCCCTCTTTAATACTTCCCTTCTAACCTTGTCTGCATTGATTTTGTTTGTACAAAACTTTTTAACTTAATATAATCAAAATTGCCCATTTTGCATTTCATAATGTAATTTAGTTCATCTTTGGCCACAAATTCCTTCCTTCTCCTCAGATTTGAGAGGTAGACTAATCTTTGTTCTTCTAAGTTGTTTATTGTATCACTGTTTGTGTCTAAATCATTTTGAACTTATCTTGGCATAGGGTGTTAGGTGTGAGTCAGTGCCTAGTTTCTGCCATACTACTTTTCAATTTTCCCAACAATTTTTGTCAAATAGTGAGTTCTTATCCCAGAAGCTGGGGTCTTTGGATTTATTGTTACTATAGTCATTAACTACTTTGTCTTGTGAACCTCACCTGTTCCACTGGTCGACCACTTTATTTCTTAGCCAGAAACAAATGGTTTTGATGAATACTACTTTATAATATAGTTTTAGTTCTGGTATAGCTAGGCTACATGGTTTTGCATTTTTTTCATTAATTCCATTGAAATTCTTGACCTTTTGTTCTTCCAGATGAATTTTGTTATTAATTTTTCTAGCTCTATAAAACAATTTCTTGAGAGCACAGAACTGAATAAATTAATTTAGGTAGAACTATCATTTTTATTATATTAGCTGGACCTACCCATGAGCACTTGATATTTCCCCAATTCATTAGATCTGACTTTATTTGCAGGGAAAGCATTTGGTAATTGTGTTCATGTAGTTCCTGTATTTGTCTTGGCAGATAGACTACCAAAGATATACATACACACACATACACACACACACACATTATATTGCTACATGTAATAGTATTTTTAAATTCAATTACTTTTTCCCCCTATTTTCCCCTGATTTTGACTCATTATCCCAGGTTCAGTTAATCATAACGTCATATCCTGTTTTTATTTCTGTTAACATTGTAAAATTTTGGTTTTGCTTTTTCTCTGTAAAAGCTATTTTTCCTCCTGATTTTTTGAGTTCACCTCAGGCATAGTATCTTTTGTTGTAGCCTCTCATTTTGATCATATTTTTAAAAGATATTTTCTTAGAAACAATACTTGTAAGGGATGGTGTTCTTAATCATTCTGTAACTCCCTTTCAATTTGCTAGATCATTTAGTTTACTCACTTTTAAAGTTACATGAGTTAGGTCTGTAGTTTCTTTAATTTGTTCCCTATCTATTTCTCTATCTATGCACACAGACACACACATACACACACACACACACACACACACACACACACACATTCCTTTCCTCTTTTTGGTCAATAATTTTTCTCTATGAATAATTTTTATTAAACTATATCACTCCAATATAATCCTCCTCCAATAGGCTTTTCCATACATTTCTCTCTTTTTTTCTAGTTTGAGGATTTTCTTTAAATTTGGGGGTTTTCTTTTTTAAAAGTTATCATGTATTATTACCTTCTTTAAGAGGTTAAGTGATTAATTCAAAATACTTCTCTCTTCTAACTTTTGTTAACTTATTTTTCTTCACTGTTTTAAAAGAATTTCTTTTCTTAGTTTATTTTCCTAAATAACCTGAATTTTTATTCTCTGATTTGTTACCTAAATCCTTATTTTTCTTTCTTCAGTCTCTTTAATTAGGAAGTAAAAGCTTCTCAAATACAAATCTAAGGTTTTTCTTCTAAACTATTTCTAAGTTATCATATTTATGAATTTTGCTTCCTCGTGCCCCCTTTTCTGTTTTGTTTTATTCTTAGAAGAAATAATTTGATTATAGAGGTAATATGAATAGAAGCAGTATTCCATGGTAGAAATTACACTGTGACTTAAGTTGTGACTGATTTTTTCCTGTACTATACATGTTCCTTTTCCTTTCCAGTGCACATATCATTTCTCTTCTGATCCTATTCCCTTTCCCTATGCAACTTATCCATAGGTTCTCACACATTCTTTCATCTGAGAAAGGATATTGTCCATGGAGATATAACATTGTCTCAGATAAAGACATTTTCCAAAGTACCAACTCCCCCAAGATGAAATCCATCATTAAAATGCCATCTCCCACCACATCTCCTCATAGAAGTCCTTTTTTCTTCTATTTCAAAGAGGACTAGTGATATCAGAGTGATTTTTTGACACATTTGTGATTTTCATTAAAGTGAGGCAAAGTTGTACAAAGCAAGACAAAAGTCAGGATAACTGGTGATGGTCTGGGAGGCAAATTGAATACCTTGCTTTCTTCAATATTTGACCATGCTCTAGGATCTCCACAGTATCTGCTTTAGCTACCTTCATGACTGTAGGGACAAATTGCTCTTATTGACCCATTCCACCAGGGGAAGTCTTCATATACTTGGGGTAGACAGTCCCCTAATTCACCAATGAGTTTGAAGCATTTTGGTGCTAGTACTCTTTAGTGAGACTCTTACCTTCCTTGGTTTTGATTTTCCCTTCCATTTCCCCAGTTTTAATCCTTTCTTTTTTTTTTTTTACTTTTCTCCCATTATCCTGCAACATTTTTTTTTCTTGCTGAAATACTAGACAAATTTTTAACTTTTTCTATTGTTATTTTTTATTGTATTGATTTGATAGAATCACCCATTCTCCTCTTTGCTTCACTTCCCTTCTTAAAATTTATACACTCTTCCGTTCTACTATTTTATAAAAATGAAACAAAACTATATTTATTTAGTTATAGGGGGCTTATATGACGGTTGTTAATGTTTCAATTTTGGTCTTCCATTTTCACTCCTCTTATTTTAAAAATAACACTCAGTTCCTTTCCCTCCTTGTGTGCTTTTATTTTTACCATCTCTCCCTTACTTTTTGCCTTGAAGACTAATTTTTTAAAAGATTACTTCTAAGTGAGTGGATGCCCATCATTTGGAGAATGGCTGAATAAGATATGGTAAATGAATGCTATGGAATTTTATCAGTAGGATGATTTCAGAGAGGCTTGGAAAAACTTACATGAATTGATGCTAAGTGAAATGAGCAAAACAAGGAGATAATTGTATAGAGCAACAAGATTATACAATGACCGATTCTGATGGACATGGCTCTTTTCAATTAGATGATTGAGGCCAATTCCAATAATCTTGTGATGAAGGGAGCTATCTACACCTAGAGAGAGGACTGTGGGAACTGAGTGTGGGTTACAACATAATTTTTTCTGTTTTTGTTGTTGTTTCCTTGAATTTTGTTTTCTTTCTTTTTTTCCTTTTTGATCTGATTTTTCTTGTGCAGCAAGATAATTGTATAAATATGTATACATATATTGGATTTAACATATATTTTAAACATGTTTAACATATATTGGATTACTTGCTGTGTAGGAGAGAGGGGAGGAAGGGAGAAAAAAATTGGGAACACAAGATTTTGCAAGGGTGAATGTTGAAAATTATCTATGCATATGTTTTAAAAATAAAAAAGCTATAACGAGAAAAGAAAAAGAAAAAAACTTGCTTATTCAATGCTATTTCAATCAAACTACCAAAAAAAGGATTTTTAAAGATAAGGTAGAAATAACATTTTTTGAGAAAACAAAAGGTCAAGAATATCAAGAAAATCAATGATTAAAAAAATATAATGGAATGTGATCTACCAGAAGCAAAACTCAAACTATATTACAAAGCAATAATCATCAAAACAGTATGGTGCTGGCTAAGAAATAGATTGATGGATAAGCAGAATAGAATAGACAACATACAGTAATAAATGAGTGCAATAATCTAGTGTTTAATAAACCTAAAGATTCAAACTTTTGAGGTAAGAACTCAAAATTTTACAAAAATTATGGAAAAATGGGAAGCACTTTGGCAGCAACTCTGCATAGACCAACATCTCACACTATATATATGCTCAAAATGGAGAAAGTAAAAGGCTTTTGCATGAACAAAATTAATGCAGCCAAAATTAGAAGGAAAACAAAAAACTAAGGAAAAATACTTGACAGTATACCTGCACAAACAACAACAAAAATCACAGCAATTTTCTCTGAAAAAGACCTCATTTTGAAATATATAAAGAGATAAGAGAAAAGTAGAAAAAATAAGAAGCATTACCCATTTGATAAATGGTTGAGGATATGAAAACTTTTCAGATGAAATCAAAGCTATCAATTATATTAAAAAATGTTTTAAATTAGTACTGATTAGGAACATTCAAATCAAAACATCTAAATTGGCTAACATAACAGAAAAAAAAAAGATAACATACTAAAGTGGATATGGAAAAATTGGGACACCTAACATGTGGTTGATGCAGTTGTGAACTAATGCAACCATTCTGGAAAACAATTTGGAACCATTCCCAAAAGGCTATAAAACTATCCGAGCTCTTTGACTCAGAAATATCACTACTCATTCTGTATCCCAAAAGAATAAAAATAAAAGGAAAAATGACATATTTGTACAAAATTATTTATAGCATGAAAATTAAGGAGATTGGTTAAATAAATGAGAAGCAGGGAGTTTCCAGAAAAAACCTGGAAAGATTTAATATGAACTAATCCAAAGTGTAGTGAATAGAATGAAAAGAACATTGTATACAGTAACAACAATACTGTAGGAATTATAGGTGAAAGATTTAGCTAATCTGATCAAGAAAACAATCCTAGAGAATTCCAAAGGACCCATGATGAAAAATGCTGTCCACTCCAGAAAGAGAACTTATAAATTATGTGTGTAGATTAAAGTATGCATATTTTAAATTTCATTTGTATTACTTTTTGCAATATAGTAAATATATAAATATATTTTCACTCTTGATGTCTCATTGTTCTGATTCTTATTCTAAAATTGTTCACTAATTTTTGGTGAATTATTTTCTTCAGTTATCTCTTTTTGTATTTAACCAATTGAACTTTTAAATGAGTTGTTTTATTCATTAGTTTTTTTCCTATTTCATCAAATCTATTTTGTAAGGAGTTATATGCCTTTTCCATTTCTCTTTTTTTTAATTAAAGTTTTACAATTTCAAAACATATGCAAAAATAATTTTCAACTCCCTCCCTTTCCCATTCCCTTCTCCCCTAGGTAGCAAGTAATCCAATACATGTTAAACATGTGCAATTCTTCTATACATATTTCCACAATTATCAGGCTGTACAAGAAACATCAGATCAAAAAAGAAAAAATGAGAAAGAAAACAATGCAAGTAAACAACAAAAAAAGTGATAATACTATGTTGTGATCCACACTCAGTCTCCACTCTCTGGGTGCAGATGGTTCTCTTCATCATAAGATCATTAGAACTGACCTGAATTAATTTGCTGTTGAAAAGAGCCACATCCATCAGAATTGATTGATGGAATACGAAATAAAATTAGGTGGAATCGGCAGTTTTATTATATTGGTTCAACCTATCTACGAGCAATTAATATTTTTCCAGTTGTTTATATTTGTCTTTATTTCTATGAAAAATACTTTGTAATCATATTAATATAATCTCTGAGTTTATGTTGGCAGGTATATTTAAACCTTCATTTACATTTTATAATGTCTGCATTATTTTAAATGGAATTTATCTTCCATCTTTTGCTGCTGTATTTTTTTTTAGTAGTATATAGAAATGCTGGTGATTTGTGCAGGCTTATCTTATGTGCAACAACTTAGTTGAAGTTGTTAGTTCAACTAGTCGTTTTAGTTGATTCACTAAAGTTCTCATTATTAATACTGTAGTAGCATTTGCACTGTAATATTGAATAAAGTACAGTACAACAATAAGCACTTTTTTATTCACTCCTGAGCTCATTGTGAGGGTTTCAAGTTCATCCCCATTCCCATTAATGCTTATTCTTGATTTTAGATAAATAGTACTTATCATTTTAAGAAAGACTTCATTGATTCATATGCTTTCTAGTGTTTTAATAGGAATAAGCATTATATTTTATCAAAGGCTTTTTCTGTATCTATTGATATAATCACATGATTTTGTTATTATTATAATTGATATAGTCAGTTATGCTGATAAGTTTCCTAATATTGAAACAGCCTGCATTCCTGGGATGAATTCCATCTGGTCATAGTATATGATCTTTGTGATACATTGCTGTAGTTTTCTTTCTAGTGTTTTATTTAATTTTTTTTAATCATATCCTTTAAGAAAACTGATCTATACTTTTCTTTCTCTGTTGCTGCTCTCCCTGGTTTAGGCATCAAAAATCATATTTATGTCATAAAGGAAATTTAGTAAGACTGATTTGTTACCTATTTTCTCAAATAGTTTATGTAGTAATGAGATTAATTATTCCTAAATATTTGGTAGTATTCACTGGAAATGTATCTGATGTTGAGGATTTTTATTAGGTAGCTCATTGATGGCTTGTTCTACTCAATTTTACTTCTGGAAAAAATAAATAGAAACAAAAAACAAGTCTATTTCCTATTATAGTAATCTGAGCAGTTTTTATTTTTATAAATATTTACCCATTTCATTTAATTTGTCAGTTTTACTAGCATATAATTGGTTAAAAAAAAATACCTCCTAAGTATTTCCTTAATTTCATCTTCATTGGTGATGCATCTACTCTTAATTTTTGATACTAGTAATTTAGGGTTTTCTTTTCTTTTTTATAATCAAATTAATATTTTATCTTCTCCCCCATAAAGCCATCTCCTAATTTTTTTCATTAATTCAATGTTTTTGTTACTATTAAATTTATTAATCTCTTCTTTGACTTTCAAAATTTCTGATTTGGTATTTAGAGATTGTTGGTTTTTTCTTTTTTAATTTTTTTTAAATTGTGTGCCAAATTTATTGATCTGCTCTTTCTTTCTCTATTGATGGATACATTTGAAATATAAATTTTCCCACAAATTTTGGAATGTTGTCTCATTGTTGTCATATTTTTTAATGAAATTCTTTATTGCTTTTATGATTTGTTCTTAGACACGCTTTTCTTTGGGATAAGATTGGTTTTCAATTAATTTTTAGTCTATATTTCCATAATTTTCTATTTATCATAATTTTATTGCATGATATGAAAATGATATATTTAATATTTCAATTTTCCTGTCTCTAATTAGGTCACTTTCTGTGCAGGTGTCATATACTACTGATAATTGATATTCTTTTCTGTTCCCATTCAGTTTTCTCCAGAAATCTATCACATCTTTTTTTTTCCTGAAATTCAATTCTTCTCCTTAACTTCTTTGTTATTTATTTTGGTTATATCAAAGAATTCAATAAGATTAAATTGTTTACCTTTCTATATGGGCAGATGATACACATATCTTCTAAGAACTTTACTAAAGCAATTAGGAAGATTTTCCATTGAAGAAAGGTGTAAGAGTGAATAAATTATGTTGGAATTCTTTATGATTTTTCTTATGTTTATTTTTTATACTTCTCTTGAAATCTATTTGAAAGTCAAATTTTTTATTTAGCACTGATCTTTTCATTGGGAATCTTTGAAAGTCAGTCTTCTGTTACATTAAATATCCATTTTCTCTTAAAATATCATTGTTAATTTTGCTGGGTAATCTGTTTTTGATTGTAATCTCAGCTCTTCTGCCTTCTGGAATATCTTATTCCAAGATATTTATTCTTTTAATGCTTCATATTTTCTTTACTGTGACTTCATGGTATTTGAATGGTTTCTTTCTTATTGCTTGAAGTATTTTTCCTTTGATTGGGGAACTCTGGAATTTGGCTGTAATAGTCATTTTGTGGGTTTTTATTGGGTAGGAAATGGATTATTTTTATTTCTACTTTCTCAAGGTTTTAGGGCATCAAGACAGTTTTTCTTTTGATAATTTCTTGAACTAGAAGTTGACACTTTTTCTTTTATCATAGCTTTCAGGTAATCCAAGAATCTGAAATATCTCTCCTTAAGATAATTTCCACATCATGTTTTTCTCAAGAAATATTTCACATTTTCCTTTTATTTAATTCTTTTTTTCCCTTTGGTTTATTGTTTATTGATTTTTCATGGATTCAATAGTTTTCACGATGTCCAATTCTTATTTTTAAGTAATTGTTTTCTTCACTGAGCTTTTGTACCTCATTTTACACTTAACAGATACTGTTTTAAGAAGTTATTTTCATTAAGAAATTTTTGTACCTTTTTTTCATTTGAGCATTCTAATTTTAGGGTATTATTTTCTTGAATGTTTTTGTACTTTTTTTCCTTCCTTTGCTCTATTTTTTTCACCTAATTTTTTCTCTGCCATTCTTATTTGATTTTGAAAATCATTTTAGCTTCCCCAAGAATTGTTGTTGGGCTTGTGTCAAATTCACATTTTTTTTCTTTTGAAACTTTTCTTGTAGCTGATTTGACTTCATTGTCTTCTTTTGATTTTGTGTCTTTATCTCACCTGTCATGATAGCAGCTTTTTATTGTCAGGTTTTTTGTTTATTATTGATTGCCCAGTATTTCACCTTATTTCTTGATTTGAAACTTCATATTAATATTGGGTTCCATTCCTGGTATGCGTAGGAGGTACAGTGTTTTAAGCTTGAGGTTTTTTCCCCTTCACACTGCAAGTTTCAGAACAAGTTCTGGAGTTGGGAAAGTGTTTAATGCTTCCAAGCTGGAGAGAGCCATGGTCACTGGTCCCCTTGTCTGTTCACTGGTTCTTATCCAGAAGGGTTCCTGATTCCTTGGAATTGCAATAAATATTGCTTTTCAGAACACCATTCCCTTGGGATCAGAAACAGTACTGTTCCTCTGGGTCTCTGATCCCTTAGAGCTGTAAGTGATACTGTCCTTCAAGGTTTCCACTTCCTCTCAACTAAAAGTGCTCCATCATGTGCTTGGGCTATGCACAGAGGTAGATATAGGCAATGGAGTTGCCAAACAGTTGCTCCTCGGGGTTCCTATTCCAGATTGACCAAAAGTGCTCTTATTCACCCTTGAATTAATACTCAAAAGTTGGTATAGGCAATTAAGTTACCAAATCACAACTAGTCCTGTATCCATTATTAGCAAGTAATTTTATCTTTGGCCAGTTGCCCAATCCCTTTACTGACTCATGCTTGGAAACTCTTAAAATTAGTCCTCCTTATTTCTGTAATCAGCAAACAATCCCAACACTGATAGTTTCATCTACATAGGCTCTAGGACAGTCTCTTTCCCCTGGCACAAATCTATTTCTGACTCTTATGTTGTCTTTGACTGGAAGAAGGCATTACTCTGAACTTTTGTTGACTTTGTCACTTCAGAATTTGTTGAGGCATTATTTTAAAGTTGTTTGAAGGGAAATATTGGGAGAGTTCAACTGTTCATCTGAGTGTTTTCTCTATCCTGTCTGTGTTTTAGAAAATTCAGTTTGACAACTAAATAGAGAATGGATTAGACTTTTGAAAGACTTGAAAAATGGGTAGCAAACATAGGCTATTGAACAGTCCAGGTGTCAAGTTATAAGAATCTATGTCAAGGTGGCAACAATGTTAGAGTAGAGGAGAGCTCATAAAAGAGATGTTGTTGAACTTGATAAAAGAATGGATATAGCGGGCGATACAGAGTAAGAAGCCAAGAATGACATCTATATTGAGAGTTTAGAAAACTGGGAGGATAGCGATACCCTCAACAGTAAAAGGAAAGTTAGAAGGAGGGAAAAGCTTTTTTGAGGAAAGGAAATGATTTCAGTTTTGCATATGTTGAAGAATGTCTATGGGACATTAAATTTTAGATGTCTACATAGCTGGAGATGTGAAATTGGAGCTCATTGGAGAGGTTAGGGCAAAACAGAATTGATAACCATATACAGAGATTATAATTGAATACATGGAGTTGATGAGATCATGAAAAGAAAATATAGAAAATCTAAGAGAAGTGGGTCCATGGCAGAATTTTTTGGGACACTCAGAGCTAGTAGGAACCAACCTGGTTGAAGATTCACTAATGAGATTAAGGAGTGGACATATACATAAGAGTAGAACCAGGAGAATAAAGTGTTATGGGAAAAAGAAAAAATATAAAGGAGAAAAGGTAATTGGCAGTGTCAAAGACTAGAAAGAAGCTGAAAAAATGATTGAGAAAAGACCATGAGAGAGGAAAGTAGATACTATAGAACTAAACTGTCTCCTAAAGGGTGAAGATGGTTAAAGGATAGGTAATCAGGGCAAGGACGATGGTTTTAAAAAGAACTAAAGAATGGAAAAATTTGACGTCATGATGAGGAT
This sequence comes from Antechinus flavipes, assembly GCF_016432865.1. Lineage (NCBI taxonomy): Eukaryota > Metazoa > Chordata > Mammalia > Dasyuromorphia > Dasyuridae > Antechinus > Antechinus flavipes. The sequence continues at coordinate 215,808,584 of NC_067399.1, read as the reverse complement.
GATAAATAGGATTATGGGATGCATATTGGAGAAAAAACATTATAACTTGACAACAGAATATAATTATATCAAGGAATTTCAGAATATGAATATAGAAGTAGAATATTTGTGGATTGTGGGAAGATCAAGGGTTTGACCACAGTTAGGTATTAACAGTAATGAGGCCTTTGTTCTGGTTTTTATGGTGTCTATTTGATAATGTGTGAGCTTACTATATCCTGGGTACTTAATGGCCCTTTACCATCACACTAGTGCATGATTGATTCAATCATAGCCTTAGTTATGCCCTTGTAGTTAGCCTTTAAAAAGAGAAGCTGAGAATGAAGGGACAGAAGCTGACTATCCCCAGACTCTGGCAAGTCAGATCATAGAATTAGAAGTGTAGCATTTTAGAGTTAGAACATAGTTAGCATTTACACAATACTATTAGATTTTTCAAAGCACTTTACTTATATTAACTCATTTGATCATCGCAGCAACCCTAAGAGGTATGCTTTTATTATCCTCATTTTACAGATAAGGAAACTGAAACTGAAAAATATTAAGTAACCTGCTCAAGATCACACAATGAGAATCTGAGACTAGATTTGAACTCAGTAATTTCCTAACTTAAAGTTTTATACTACATCCAACGTGGCATCTAATTGGAAGGGACTTCAGAAACAATTTAGTGCAAAAATTCCTTGTCTAATGCCTGCAAAGTTGATCTTCAAAATATTCTAAAAACTATTTCAATTGACTTACTTTGCAATTCTGCCTACTCTGGTCTTTCTGACACCAACTCCCACATTCTGTCCACTGTGCTATGCAACTGCTTTTGTTTTTATTTATTTATTTATTTATTTTGCAAATAAAATAAAGATTAATGAATCCCTGATGAAACTCAGCACATACCTAAAAAAAGTAATCTCTACTAAAACATATTAATGTAGTGATCATTCAGGCTTACTTGAAAAGTTCTAATGAGGGAGAATTCACTGAAAAGGCAGTCAACTCTACTTATGACAGCTCTAATTGTTAGAAAAATTATCCTAAGATCAAGCTCAGATTTTCTTCTTTATGTCTTTCATGCATTGCTCATAGTTCTGTCCCTAAAGCCAAACATAACAAGTTAAATTCTTCTTTCCAGTGAACAGTCTTTTAAGTACTTTAAGACGGCTATCATCTCTTTCATGAGCCTTATCTACACCAAACTAAAAATCCTATTTCCTTCAAATGATCATCAACTGACATGGTCCTAAGTCTTTTAACTATCCTTGTCCTCCTTAGACACAATATCTAGCTGTACAAATATACTTTTTAAAAGGTAATATCAAGCATGGAACACAAAACTCCAGATAAGGGCTGAATAGACATAGATCCAAGGAGTAGCAAGGGATGAAACATTTTTAGACATTTATTTTCACTAATATTGTGAGTTTTCTGAACTCTGTAAGTCCAGGGAAGAGGCATAAAGTAATTCTCTACTTACCATAAGTGTTTTTCTATTTATGCTTCTTTTGGGGGAAGAGGGTGATTCTGATTGATTTTATGATAGTACTATTAATATAGAGAATGATTTGGGTTTCCAGCAATATGTGTTGACCAGTTACTTGCGTTTCAAGTATCCCAGAGCATTTTTCTTTGCTTTGCAGGGAAGCCTCAATCTCTGGACAATATCCTTAGTCTACAAGACTATATAAGTCAAGTCCCTAAGGAAGGAGGAACACATTGTTATCTATGGATGGATTGCTTTATTATAGTATCTAACAACAACAATAACTTTCTCTTTTTAGAAGTTTCACATCTACAGCAGTTCAATAAGTCTGGAATCTATGGGAATTTGGGAGATTGACACAGCCTCCCCAAAAAAAAAGACTTGTCTTAATTTCATATGGGTTCACTTAAAAGTCTTGAGTGCATTTTGTTTTTGTTTGTCAAGTTAAATATAATCTCCCTACATTGGATGTATTATTAGTCTGATTATTTGCCTGATAGTTTAAGACTTTTGTCCAATTCATTGCGAACTCACAAATGTGAGATCATTAACATTACCATAGAAAAACTCAGAGAACCAAATTTATGAACCAAAATTATAATGCTCTCAGAGCAAAACTGGAATTCAGGCATTTTGATATTTTAATGTGAAGTTATCTAAAGAGACTGTTGTACTCTATGTCCCCAAATTAAACCATGAGCACTTAGTGCTTTGATTTTCAGCCACAGATGACAAATGAAGTTTGGACTGGGCAGACAGAAAAACCAGTATTTGGAAAACAGTGTGGTATAGCTGAAAGATTAATATACTTGGCTTCAAGAACATCTGAGTTTGAATCCTTCCTTAGTTATTAGGTATGTGACACTGAGTAAGTCACTCTACCTTTAAGACATATCTCATCTATAAAATGAGAGTGTGTATATATATATAATATATATATATATATATATATATATATATATATATACTATCTTCCTCAAGGGAATATCTGAAAGATTAAGTGAGATCAAATGTGTAAAACATTATCAAACCATAAATTACAATAAAAACCTTAATAATATTATATAAGAAAATATAATTATTCTAGATTTCTTTACAAGAAAGTTGAATTTTCAAAATAAAAAGTTTTCTATATTTAAAATATATTTTTCAATGTTTTATATATTTATGGATCTATATTTTCTACATTTCCATATTTTCTCATAAAGATATTAGAAAAATATCTCATTTCAGAGGGGATTTCAGAGTATGCAGGAACCTCAGAAGTCACCAAATTCAATCATAGTTATTGTTTATGTAGCACTTTACTATTTGCACAATTCTATATATTTATTACACTATTTGACCCTTTGAGGTATATGTTGAAATTCTTGCCCATTTCACAGATGAGGAGACTAAAACTGAGAGAAACTAAGAGATTATTAGTCACTATCTGAAGAGACATTTTTGAATCTCTTTTTAACTTTAACTTATGAAGTTAGTTTCTGTGGAATGATGAAATCAGAAGCCAAATTATAAGCGCTTAAGAACTGAAAGAGAGGAAAGTGGAGACAACTCTTGTAGTTTGCCTTTTGAATAAGTTTAGCCCAAAGGATATAAGAAATGCAGAATGGTAGTGGTGACTGAAGGATCCAGTGAAAGTTTTTTGAGGGTGGGGTAGATCAGTGAACTACTACAAATGTAATTTAATTAGATTTTAGGAACATATTTGATATTCCTATAGAAACCATGGAGGAATATGAACTGGAAATTCAAAATGATTGAATGAATGGACCCCAAAATTAATTACTTACTGGCTAATGTCAGTTTGGAAATAAGTTTATAATAAAATGATCCCAGTGATCTCTGATAGGTCCTCTGTTACTTACATCTCTTCCTTCCCTTCATCTTAAATAAATACATATTTTAATGCTTATTAAGATGACAGAAGATATAAAAGTAGGAACAAAGAAAACACAATGGAAAATAGCATCAAGCTCAAAAAGATCGTAAGTCTAGTAAATTAGATTGAACAATAATAATACTAACAGCAGTTGTTATGGGCAAAACTTACTAGTGACTGACCAGCAGAATAGATACCTTCATGTGAGAGGAGGATAATGATAGAGACTGAAAGGCAGTTGCATTCTCCGACTTCTTTTCTCTTCCCTCTTGCTTCCAATTTATTTCACTCCCAATTCATAAGCAACATCTGCATCAGTAAAGGCTGATTTGCAACTCCTTCAAGTGCATTATGAGTCACAGCCGTGGGGGCTTTCCAGCAAACTGACCAGCCCCTTGGTCCTTACCAAACAGGTGATATATATAATAGTGCTTTAAAATTTTCAAGACAAACCCAAGAACTATATGAACACAACTACAAAACACTTCTTACACAAATAAAGTCAGATCTAAACAGCTGGAAAAATATCAATTATTCATAGCTAGGCTGAGCTTATGTAATAAAAATGACAATTCTGCCTAAATTGGCTATACCAATCAAACTGCCAAAACATTATTTTATAGAACTAGAAAAAATAATCACAAAATTCATCTGGAAGAACAAAAGGTCAAGAATATTAAAGGAATTAATGAGAAAATACAAAGGATGGTGACTTAGCAGTACCAAATCTAAAAACTATATTATAAATCAGCAGTCAACAAAACCATTTGGTACTGGCTAAGAAATAGAGTTATGGATCAGCAGAGTAGATTAGATACACATGACACAGTAATCAAGACCTATAGCAATCTAGTATTTTATAAACCCTCAAACTCAAACTTCTGAAATAAGAACTCACTATTTGGCAAAAAAAAAAAAAATTACTGGGAAAATTGGAAAATAATGTCAGAAACTTGACATATACTTACATCTCACACCTCATATCAAAATAAGGTCAAAATGTATACATGATTTGAGCATAAATAATGATTCCATAAACAAATTAGCACAACAAGGGATAATTTACCTATCAGATCTTTGGAAAAGGAAGAAATTTGTGACCAAAGAAGAACTAAAAAACCTTATGAAAAGTAAAATGGACAACCTTGATTACATTAAACTAAAATGTTTTTACACAAATAAAATCAATAGAAACAAGATTAAAAGGAAAGTACAAAGCTGAGGAAAAAATCTTTATAGCCACCATTTCTGATAAAGGCCTAAAATATATGAAGAACTGTATCAAATTTTTAAGAATGGGATATAGACCAAATACTGCTTAGATCAAAAGGCATGTTTACACAATTTTATAGCTCTTTGGGTATGGATCCAAATTGCTCTCCAGAATATTTGAATCAGTTCATAACTCCACCAACAATGTTCCAATTTTCTCACATCTTCAACATTTATCATTTTCCTTTTCTGCCATATTAGCTAGTTTGATCAATTGAAATAGCATTTCAGAGTTGCCTTTTTTTATTTTTTTAACATATGTTGCTTTATAAATCATGTTTGAAGAGAAAAATCAGGGCAAAAGGCAAAAACCATGGGAGAAGAAAAAAAAAAAAACAGAAAAAAGAAGCGAACATAACATATGTTGATTTACATTCAGTCTCCTTAGTTCTTTTTCTGGATGCAGATGGCATTTTCTGTCCAAAGTCTATTGGGATTGCTACCACTGAGAAGAACCAAGTCTTTTACAGTTGATCATTGCACATTCTTGCTGTTATTTTATACAATGTATTCAGGGTTCTTCTTATTTTACTCAGCATCAATTCATGTAAATCTTTCCAGGCCTTTCTAAGAGATTTTTTAAAAGGCAGTGTGAGGTACTGACATGCACAAAAATGTTTAGAACAACTCTTTTTTTTAATAATAACTTTTTATTGACAGAACCCATGCCAGGGTAATTTTTTTACAACATTATCCCTCGCACTCGCTTCTGTTCCGATTTTTTCCTCTCCCTTCCTCCACCCCCTCCCCTAGGTGGCGAGCAGTCATATATGTTAAATATGTTGCAGTATATCCTAGATACAATCTATGTGTGCAGAACCGAACAGTTCTCTTAGAACAACTCTTTTTTTAGTGCCAAATAATTGTAAATTGCAGGAATGCCAATCAATTGTGGAATGGCTAAACAAACTGTGAGACATGAATATAATAGATTACTATTATTTTTTAAGAAATGATCAGCAAGCAGATTTCAGAAAAACCTAGAAAGAAAACTGAATACCAGTATGTTCTACTGTCTCTCAAAATAAAATTTAGTAGAACACATTGAATACTTTATATGTTTCAAAAATAAGTTATCATGAGGACATATTAGGGAAATATAGTAGAGAGTTAATGCTCCAAGAAAAGAAAGCAAAATTTCAGTCATCACAGAGTGGGCAAATTTCTGATAGAACAAAGACAGCTGAATAGTAAGTGTATGTTGAGAAGAGAATCTATCTACCTAATATTTCTCATCAGTTTTTCCATCCTGTTACATCCCCAGCACTGCAGGGTCAGTTTGCACTAGACATAATTCCTATAACTAATGCTAAAGGAATAAGAGAAAGTAAAATGTAAAATTTTTATACAGAGTCTAGTTTCATACTCTTGTATTTCCAGCTCCCATAACAACTTGGATATATAAGTTGGATTGAAAAAGAAAAAAGGGGGAGGGGAAATTATGAAAGAAAAGATTATGTTGCTGTTGCCAAGTCAATCAAAGAAATTTTACTCTTTCTCTAAGTTTCTTTCATTTTATTGGCAGCTAAGTGGTTCAGTGGGCACTGAATCTGGAATCAGGAAATTTTGAATTCAAATTCCTTCTCAAACAGTTAATAGCTGCGTGACCTGGAGAAGTCATTGATCTTCTTTCTCAGTATTTTTAATTGTAAAATGGGAATAATAATAGCACCTTCTTTTCATACTTGTAAGATTCAAATGAGTTAATATATGTGTAGCATTTTGCACACATATATTATGTGTGCAAAAGCACTATATAAATGCTGGCCATTATTATTGATTGGATTTCATATGGAATTTAATTCAATACAACAATATTTGTATTATCTAGATCAATCTGGATCCAACAAACATTTAAGTATCCATCACATGCTAGGCACTCTGCTAAGAACTGGGGATATAATTAACATAAAGAAAGAAAAGCCTTTCCCTCAATAAGCAAACAGTATAAAAGGGGAGATAATACAAAATGAAGCAGAGGGATGGAGGAAGAGAATGGGACATTAACAATTACTTGGCATAGATACATCTTGTTCCATGGATTAAAAAAAAATCATTACCACAAGTATAACAGTGCAGGCACAGCTAAAGGGAAGGAATCTGAAAAAAAAAATCATTGATTTTTATTGGACAGAAAGGTCAATTGGTTTTGATACTGTGACATGGAATCCACAACAGTCAAATAAGATTTTAAACTACCTTCATTATAAAAGCTATAATGCCCAGGATTTAGAGATGATATACTGTGTTCTAGCTCAAATCACATAAAGAGTATGGAAGTATGAGGTTTGACATGAGAAGGGAAGAATCAACTTAGGAAGAATTAGAAAGTCATAAGAACAAAATTATGAGAAACAGGGGTTCTGATGAAGATAGAAAATTGAGTAGATGAACAGAACCGTCACCAACTAAGAAGATTTTAAAGGGAGAGGTACAGAAGATGAAAATTCAGGCTTGTCTACATCCAGCTTCTGTGAGAGAAGATTTTGAGTGAAGGAATAGGAGAGAGTACATTTTCAATTGAATAAGAAGGATAGTAAATTTGCAAGGCTATAAAGTTGCTAAGAAGGTCTAAGAATGAATTAAGTAAGTTCCAGACTGAGATTCTATTTCTGGCTTCAGTGAGGTTGATGGAGAATGAGCAGGATTAAAGAAAATTAATGAAATTAAGGTATAAATACTCAAAGAAATGGAAAGAAGCTTATAGTTGTCATGAAAAGGTAAGTGTAAAAAAAAACCAGTAAAATATAAACTAGTAGAATGGATTGGTGGATAGGACAAGCTATTGAAACAGATAGGATGGAGTTGAGAGGCAAAGGAAAATCAATATATGAAATATTTTGACTGAACAAAAAATAAGGTTTACTTCTTATTAAGAGATAACAACTGATGGGCAAGTTCTTAAAGATGTGTCTATGGGTAACTTACCTTTAGAAACAAAGGTAAAAACCTTTTTACCAAACCAAAAAAAATCAAGGCTGAAAAATCTTAATTAATCAGGAGAGTGGGAGAAATTTGTAGGGACCTGCTTTGTCTATTTAAAAAATTAAATCCCAGATAACCTCAAAGGAGGAGAGATATTTTTCAAGGACCACCATCTTTTTCTTTTCTAGCAGGAAAGTCTATTCTTGGAATACAGAGAGCTGTCACTTGGGAGTGCTAAACATAAAAACAACAACAAAAAAGTGAAAACACTATGTTGTGATTCATACTCAATCTCCACAGCCCTCTCTCTGGATGCAGATGGCTCTTTCCATTACAAAATCTTTGGAACTGGCCTGAATCATCTCGCTGTTGAAATGAGCCATATCAGTCAGAAGTGATTATCACATAATCTTGTTGATATATACAATGTTCTCCTGGCTCTACTCACTTCACTTAGCATCAGTTCATGTAAATCTCTCCACCTGTCTCTGAAATTATCCTGCTGATTATTGCTTATAGAACAATAATATTCTATTACATTCATATACCATAACTTATTCAGCCATTCTCCAACTGATAAGCATCCACTCAGTTTTCAGTTTCTTGCCACTATAAAAAGAGCTACTACAAATATTTTTGCATGTGTGGGTCCTTTTCCCTTTTTATGATCTCTTTGGGATACAGTAGAGACATTGCTGGATCAAAGGGTATGCGCAGTTTGATAGCCCTTGGGCTATGCAAATTGCTCTACAGAACGGCTGAATCAGTTCACAACCCCACCAACAATGCATTAGTGTTCCAGATTTCCCACATCCATGAAGGGAATATTTGAAGCTAAAAGAACATCAGGAGGGAGCTAAATGCTCTGAGAAAGATGCAGCTGCTTATTTTTTCAAAGAATTACATAATGATGATACTATAAGCAAATTAGGAGAATAAGAGATAGTCTATCTCTCAGGAAGGAATTTATGACCAAAGAAAAACTAGAGAACATTTTGAAATACAAAATGGATGATTTTGATTATATTCAATTAAAAAACATTTGTACAAACAAAACCAATGCACCCACGATTAGAAGGGAAGCAGAAAACCGGGGAGAAAATTTTACATCCAAGGACTCTGTTAAAGGCCTCATTTCTAAAATATAATGAGAATTGACTCAAATGTATAAGAATACAACCCATTCTCCAACTGATAAATGGTTAAAGGATATAATTTATATAATCAATGCCAACCCAATTAAATGATCAAAATTTACTTTACTGAATTAGAAAAAATGACCAAATTCAATTGGAACAAAAATCAAAAATATCAAAGGATCTAATGAAAAATGTAATGGAAGGATATTTAGCAGTACCAATCTTAAACTAAAATATAAGGCAGTAATTATCAAAACTGTCTGGTTCTAAGAAATACAAAGGTAGAAAAATGGAAAAGAGTAGATATACAATTTATAGCAGCAAATAAATATAGTGACCTTGTATTTGCTAAGTGTAAAGACTGAAGTTTTTAAGATAAGAATTCATTGTTTAGTTTTTAAAAATTGTTGGGAAAACTAGAAAGCAGTATGGCAGAAATTTGTCATAGGCAAATATCATATACCATTTACCAAAATAAGGTCAAAATGTCAAAAAAGCCTAGATATAAAGAGAGATATTACAAGAAAATTTGAAGAACATGGAATATATTACTTATTAGACTTGTGGATAGGTGAATAATTCATAAATAAACAAGAGAGAGCAGAGTAAGGTGTTAAAATGAATAATTTCAATTATGTAGCCAAAATCAGAAGGAAAGCAGAAAATTGAAAAACATTTTTATAGCAATTTATCAGATAAAGGTCTCATATATACATATATATATATATATATATAAAACTGTCAAATCTATAAAAATACAAATCATTCACCAACTGATAAATGGTAAAAAGGATATAAAAAGGCAGTTTTCCAATGAAGAAATCAAAACAATTTATAGCCAGATAAAAAAAATTATTTTAAATCATTATTGATTGAAGAAATGCAAATTAAAGCAACCTTAAGATAGCATTTTATACCTATCAGATTGGATAAAATTATTGAAAGAAAAAGCAACATATATTGGAGGCAATGTAGAAAAATTGGAATGCTAATTCACTATTGGCAGAACTGTGAATTGATCCAAACATTTTGGAGAGCAATCTGGAATTATGCCTAAAAAGTTATTAAACTATATCCTTTGACCCAGTAATACCACAAGTAGGTCTATTTCCAAAGATAATTAGGGAAAAAGGAAAAGAACCTATATGTTCTAAAATATTTATAGCAGTTCTCTTTGTAGTGACAAAGAACTAGAAATTGTAGAGATGTATACAAATTGGAGAATGGTTGTGGTATACGATGCTGATGGAATTCTATTGTGCTATAAAAAATGATGAGTTCATTGATTTTAGAAATATATGTATAGATTTGCAAGAAATAATGAAGAGAAAAATGAACAGAACCAAGAGAACATTGTACATATTAAGAGAAATATTGTTTTTAAAACAACATCGAGTAACTAAATCATTTGTTACAAATTAACTACAAAGAACATATGAAGGAAGTTATCTGCATCCAGAAAAAGAACAGATAAATAAAAGTATGTAGAGAATGATTTTACATATACATATGTATTTGTGTCTAATAGTAGCAATTTCTAGGTCAGAAGTGAGAGAGCAGGGAAGGGAAAGGAAATGTACATGAAAACTTTATTATATATTTAAAAGGAATAGCAAGTTGTACATAATTGATTTGCAGTTTCATGTGCAATCATCTTTTTTATGCTGCTATGTAATAGAAATATTTTATTTCATAAATTAACAATAAATACATGATTTTTGTGAAATAGATATTAATTACCCATTTCTGGTGAATTATATAGACACAAAGTATACTTTCAAAAGTAACTAAAAAATCATTACTAAAAATTAAAAATCTTGGATGAGAATCTGAAAAGTTTAGGGCCACACTTTATGTTTTCCTGACAGCTATCTATTTAATAGAAGAGATTCAGAAGAGGGGAAAAATTATGTGGAAAATAGTACTTGAGAATGAAGAACAGCTAGGTAGTATAGTGGGTAGAGCACTGGACCTGGAGTCAGAAAAATTCATCTTTCTGAGTTCAAACCTGAGCTCAGACACTTATTAGCTATGTGACCTGGTGAAAATCACTTAACCCTGTTTTTTCCATTTCTTCATCTGTAAAATGAGTTGTATCATTGTCAAGAAAACCTCAAATGGGATCATGACATGAAGAGTCAGAAAGGACAGAAATGGACTAAACAACAACATCTAAGAATCATACTTGGGTTTCTAGACCACACCTTTAAAAATAGGGATGGCAAGATTTAGATCAAAGTTAGACTATACTTAACAAAAACTAGTAAAAAGTATATTAATGTTACATTTTAGAAATCTAATTGATACCACTTGAAAATAAAATGGATAGGGGAAGAATGAAACTGACTGTATATGTCCTGAGACAATTATAGTGAAGGAAGAATAGTACCCTAGGTTTCCTGAAGATATTCAAAAATTTGCAAGAAATCAAACCCAAGAAAGGAACCAAATATGCTCAAGATTAAGCATAGAGAACTAGAGATTCTTTGCATTAGACTTATTAAATGTTATTTTATTAAATTTAGCCCAGAGATCTAGACTGTTTTGGATTCATCTCCTAAATTAGCTATCCCTTCTCAATTTATAGCATCTGTATTCCTAACAAGCTTACCTTCTATTGTTTTTTTTTCCTCCAAATCACTGTAAAAAACATTAGACAGTCCAGGGAAAAGTCAAGATCTTGAAGGTGTTACACTAGAAAACTGCCTGCAAGTTAACTTGGATCTTCTAATGACTTATCTTAGAATTTGGTCATGCAATTGGTTTTAAGTAGATATGATTATATCTGCATTTCCCAGCATATCTTTATTCTTTCCACAAGAATAGCAAGAGATACATTATTGAAAACTTTGCTAAAATCTAAGTAAACAATATTAGTAACATTTCCCTAATATTAAAATTAGGATTAATATTATAATCAAGAAAGAAAATAATGTTAGTGTGGGATGGCATACTTTTGATGGAACCATGTTGGCTTTTTGTGAGTACTACTTCTTTTTCTAGAAGTTTACTCTTTTTAAAATAACATAATATACTCTACTATTTCTCCAGAAAATGAAATTCTGGAGTCTGAAAATTCTTTTCTCTCAGTTCCTCTTTTTCTGAAAATTGGGATATTTGCCCTTTGCTAATACTAGCTCTTCTGTTCTCTACCATCTTTTACATATCACTTAACAAGGGATCTATAGTCATATCCTTCATGAAATTCATCTGTGCTAGCTAGCTTGGTTATGTCATGATCAACTAATTACTCTGTTATAAAGTTTGACATCCCTAATGGCATTCATACAAAATTTTGCCACATAATTTTTTAGTTTATTATCTTTTTTTCATTTAAAAATAAAATTTATTTTGAACTTAATAATAATAAATATTTCTATGTAAAAAGACTCAAAAGGTCATATGAAATATTTTATGTAGAGTTTATTTTTAAATATTTTAAATGTAAAATTATTACATATATTATTTTAAATGTATATTACATTTAACAAATTTGTAATAAAATGCCTTGTCTGGAGGAGGAGCTGCAGGGGGAGATTAGGCATTGTAAAAACAACCCCACCCCTAAATCAACAAAATTTGTTAAGATAAAATTGTCCTGTTGGATCACTTTCTTGCATTTAATTTTGTTTTCTTTTGTTTTTAAAAATTTTACCTGTATGCTTTCTTTGCATGCATCTCTATCATTATCCACCAGCTCACTCTTGCCTCCTAAATTATAATCTCTACCTTTTAACATAATTATAGTCAAGTAATTTTTTTAAAAAAATCCATTGGCCAAATTTGAAAATGTATGTTTTATTTATCTTTTATTTTCCCTTGCTCCCATCTTTAGCACATAACTTCTAAAATTTAAATTGAGATGCATAAAGTGGTATAGGCCTGTAACTGCACTCATTAGGGAAGTTGAGGCTGATAATGCTCTTGAGTTCTAGAGTTTTGAGCTACAATGGGATGAGTCAATCGAGGGTTCATATTAATTCTGACTCCAGTATAGTATCCCCTGGAAGAAAATGGCCACCAGGTTGATTAAAGAGAGGTGAACTCACCCAGTCAGAAATGGAATAGATCAGATTGTGCTGATTAGATTTGGATCAAGCCAATAGCACCTGTACTTCTAGTAGGGTGTGAAAGGGAGAGCTGCTTTAAAAAATAAATAAATAAAATTTAAGTTGGTTATTTAATATCTGTACATTTATTTCAACCTCATCAGATAATTCATTTTTCCTCCTCAATAGGATTGTTTTTCTTTATATCTTCAGGATTTTATTTTTGAGAACAACCTATCCCTTCTCAGATGAAATTTAGTCCATAGACTACTCCTTTTCTTCTGTTGAAAGAATGCCTTGCCTCCGAGTTACTGAGAAGATTGAGACCATTCATCATATACTCCTTTATCTGTCTTCTTCTACATATCAGAGTCTTTCAGCATCTACACCAAACCTGTTACTCTTTTCCGCCCGTCTCATAGAATGAGGTAACTCATCTACTTGTACCCCTGGCCCAACCATTTTGTCTCTTCCAATACTTTCCTCCATTGTTCAATTCTTCTCTTTTCCATCTTCAATCTCTCCCTTTATATTAATTCCTTTCTAGCTACCCTTATAAACATGAACTAGACTCCCATCCTAAAAAAAAAAAAAAAAAATCCTTCCATTTTCTGTGCCATTTCATTTTCATTCTTTCTCTCTTATCTAATAAGCTGATTTTTGGAAAGTGAAGTCAGACTATGCTCAATATCTCTTCCATTTCCTTACCATACATTAACTCCTCAGTTCTCTGAATTCTCGTTACTGTTTCTATCATTTTATTTACATTACTTAGATCTATTAGATGTAGCACTAAAAGACCCAACAGCAATATTGCACAATTGTTCCTTCTCATAGGCTCAAGAAGATTAAGTTCTGTGGCCAAAGATAAGATTCAATTTTCTCACTCCAAATTTAACCTCTTTACTACCCAAGTTAATCCTCTAAATTTTAATTTTTCTAATAAGCTTTGAGACTATTCTACCAGTAATTAACCAATGACTCTTTATTGCTAAAATCAAATCACCTTTTCTCAGTCCTCAATCTCCTTCGCTTCTCTATAATCGCCCACTGGAATGTGTCTCTGCCTCTCATAATTGTTATCATCTTCCAAAGCCCAATTCAGGTAGCATCTTCACCAAGAAGTCTTCCTCTTATCAATACAGTTACAAGCACTGTTTACCTGCTCGTATTATCTCATCTGGTAGGTATCAGTATAGAGATAGGGATAGGGATAGGGATAGGGATAGGGATAGGGATAGGGATAGGGATAGGGATAGGGATAGGGATAGGGATAGGGATAGGGATAGGGATAGGGATAGGGATAGGGATAGGGATAGGGATAGATATAGATATATAGATATATAGTGTCTCACCACAGGGAACAAAATCTTTTTGAGAGCTATTTTGTTTTTCTTCTATGTATTTACAGTATCTAGCACAGTTCCTGGCACATAGTCAGCTTTGGCAGATGTCTGTTTAACTTGTCAGTCCTGCTCCTTAGAGATCAGGAGGGAATCTTATAAAATCAGCTTTCTACATAGCTATTTGGGTATTAGAAATGAATCAGGGAATATTATTAAAAACCACAGTATCTAAAAATTACTTCCATATTATATGGAATTTGCTAAAAATCCTCCAATTCAAAAAAAATCTTCTGGAAAAAATATTCTGTGAAACACTCAAATGTCTAGCATTGCTTCCTAAGCAAGGTGCCGCTGAGGTCACAGAAGTAGTAGTGAGCCAGCCTTCAGGCTTTGGCCAAGTTCCTAACAGCTTCTTTGTTTTCTTTGGCTCTGGAGGGAGAATATTGGATCACTTCCAACTTCGAGATTCTGTGACTCTGATTAGATGATCTCTGCTGTCATTTTACAAAGGTTTAATTGCATTGACATATTCCTTCAGGCTCTTAATGGAGCCACCTACCAAGATTATATGCCTGCAGTTTGAGGAGGCCACCACCAGATGGCTCATCTTTGTTCTTGTAGGATAGGATGGCCAACTCTATTGCTATTAGTTTTCTAGATTATTGAAAACAAATTTCTGTCACCAGTATTTAATGCGATTCTTCAAAGCCCTCATTTGATGTATTTCTGTAATTCACAATTACAAATACATTTGGCATGCACCAAGTATTTCTTTCACTATAATTGTGATTTGTTAAAGAAAGAGATTTATGCTGGAGGATATGAAAAGATTGAGAAGTGATATGACAACTGTCTTCATTTTCTGAAGAGTTGTCATATGAGAGACTGAAACGATGAATTCTGTAGTTAGAAGCAATGGATAGATAATATAGAGAGGCAAATTTAGGCTGGGGAATTATAAATTAGAAGCATCAAAATTAGAATGGGCTGCCTCAAAAGGTAATATATTTATTTCCCTTACTAGAAATGTCCAAGGAGAGCTTAGGTTACCATTTTCCAGAGGAACATAAATGTTTTGAACATTTTGAAAACTTTGGTCCAGTTGTGACTTTTTTCTTTACTATAGAGAACTACTAGTAAGAAAAGTCCTATTATGCAAAGCAGTAATAATTCTACAATTTGTGGTTTTAGAGAATTACTCAGGAGAACATAGTAATTATCTAATAAGTTGTTGTTTCATTAAGTTAACACTAACATAGAAGATTTCTATCTACTTTGTAAGTGAAGGAAGTATTTCATGATGGTTAAAGCCATGGAATGGAAGTTTCTACAACCTGAATAGCAGTGGCCTCCTTGCTGTTGCACAAACATGTCATTCCATATCTCTTCTCTGGACATTTTTGCTGGCTCTCTCCTATTCCTGGAATATTCTCCCTCCTTATTTCTATCTTCCAACTTACCTGACTTCCTTCAAATCAAAGGTAAAAATTTCATCTTCTATAGAAAGTTTTTATCGACCCCTTTTAATTATAGTCTGTTCCCTCTCTAAAATATTTCCTTTTTATCTTGTATATGACTTATTGGTATGTATTTGTTTGTATGTATCTATTCCACTAGAATGTGAGCTCCTTGAAAATAGGAGCTAACTTTTATTTTTTGTATCCTAAGTTCCAAGCATTGTGCCCAGAAGATAGTACACATTTGATACATGTTGACTGACTACCAAGTTAGTAAGTGTATCAAAAGAGAATATAACCTCTTTCTTTCTTGCCAAGCCAAGATTTTTTTGATCTCTACTTTTCTTTCTGGAAGTTCACTAACCATTTCTTTAATAATGCATCCTAAGTGGATCTCTTCCATAAAGAGAGGATCTAACTCAGTTCCAATTGATCAATAATGGACAGAATCAGCTACACTCAGAAAAGGAACACTGAGAAATGAGTGTAAACTATTTTCATTTTTGTTCTTCTTCCCAGGCTATTTTTACCTTCTGAATCCAATTCTCCCTGTGCAACAAGAGAACTGTTTGATTCTGCACACATATATTGTATCTATGATATATTATTACATATTTAACATGTATAAGACTGCTTGCCAGCTAGGGAAAGGAGTAGAGGGAGGGAAGGGAAAAGTCAGAACAGAAGTGAGTTCAAGGGATAATGTTATAAAAAATTACCCAGGCATATGTTCTGTCAATAAAAACTTATAATAAAAAAAATTTTTTAAATAAAAAATAATGCATCCTAAACTTTTTCTGGGAATCAGTTCCTGCTCTTGGCACTTGTAACATTCTCTTCCCTTTTGGGAAAGTTAGGACAATATTTACTTTTATCCAATTTTATGATAAATTTTCTAGTTTTTAAAATATCATTTTTAGTTAAAATTTACCATCAATTATGCCCATGAACATTAAAATTAAATAATATTATTTCTTTCACCATGTTTTGCTCCTGAAGATATCTACTAATTTTTATTTTCTCAATCATTTAATAAGTACATGTTATTCATAGAGCACTATGATGGGAGATTAAAAGTTTGGATAGAGTGCAGTCCTTGCCCTCATGAAACTTACAACCTATATAGTGTTCCAAAGGTTGTTGTTTTTTTCTCTTTGTAAAATCAATGTTTTGGGGAAGACCAAACTGACAAAATGAAAGTGATTTATTTGTTTCTACTAAGGGAAGAATCATGAAATCTCAGAGTTCCTCTCTGAAGAAGAGACCTCGAAATCTATCTAGTTCAATCAGTATCTATCCAGGAAGCTCTTTTATAAGATGCCAGGCTATTACTCATCTAGTGTCTTCCTGAATAACTCCAGTGATTGGGACTATATTTCTTCCTGGGGTAGCCCATTCTACTTTTGGACAGCTTTAACTGTAAGAAGTTACCCTAACCCCTTCTTTGAAAAAGAATCTATATTTCGGTAATTTCCAGACATTATTCTTACAAAAAAGTCTGATGCATCTTATATACCACAATCCTTCAAAACCTTATAAAAAGTGATCATGTCCTACCTATATATTCTTTTCCAGCAGGTTAAATATCTTCACTGCATATAACAGATCTGACTACCTGAGCTTAAGCTTTTATTGTGCTTGCAGCCCTTCTCTGTCCATGGTACTCACTCAATATCCTTTGGTCCTGGGCTTGTTAACATTTTTCAGTTAGTTGGATGAAAAAAGAGAAAGCATAGTTGTCGAATTTGCAAATGACACAAAGTTGGAAAGGAAAGTGAATACACCGGATAACAGAGTCAGGATCCAAAAAGATCAACAGTTTAGAATAATAGGATAAATACAATAAGACATAATTTAAGAGAGTTACAGTAATTAAATGTGAACTGTGGTTCAAAGACTGGCTGTACAATTGAAGGAAATGCATCTATTCAATAGTTTCCTTGAAAAACAACCTTGAGGTTTTAATGGCTATATTCCTAATTTGAATCAGCAATATCTGATAGCAATAAAATTAAATTAAATTAGAAAAAAACTAACTCAAATTTACTCATAAACCAAGGAACTCCTGGAACTCTGGATTCACAGAGATTGAATTTCTATAAGAGGAAGTTTAACCCAAAAGGCCTGACTTTTCTTCCTTTGGCTTATTGTCTCAACCTAGATTAATCCTGGAACGTTTCAAAAATAAAACTTAAGTGGTAGATCATTTCTAGGATGTCTCAAATGTGGTAGAAGGACAGGTCTCCAAAATTTTTGCAGTCACTAAACATACAATATGGTTATTGGTTAAAGGACAACTTTATGTCATATAAAACCACAAATACAACCTCAAAATATACAAGATGCTAAATCTTCATAATATTCATTCAATACTATTCATAGGCAAAAGAGAAAAGCAGTACAAGAGAAGAAAATGTCTCTGCCTATGGAAGAGCAGGACACTGGCAAGAATTACTCCAGAATTCTAGGTCTATGCTAAACTGGGACAGGAGTATGGCCTCATGCTATAGATCTCGGTTTCTTAAACTGTGGTTTATGACCCCATATGACCATAACTGAATATGGAGATTGAAAAATTATGATTCATTTTCAATAAATATTTGACTTGTATACTTATTTTATAGATCTATATCCAGCGTCATGTAAAAATTTTTCTGGCAAAAAGGAGTCAAGAGTGGAAAAAGTTTAAGGAGACTTATTATAGACCATTTCTCTCTAGTAATGTTTCCTCTTATACCCATACCTTATCTTGTACTGTTTTGGATGGCTTCCAAGTTATCCATAATAACATTGAACAAATAGGTTCATCCCATTTCTACCATACTTCAGTGCTCAATGTAGATGCCATTGTCCCATATTACTTCCAATGATAATTCACCCTTCCTGCATGGAAAGAAGAGAGTGGGAAAGAAAAGTCTATCTCCTTCTAACCAAAATTACTCTCCCTAGTCCAAATGCAAAGGGAGGACTGAACCTAGAGAAAATTTGCACTTACCAATCACTATTCCTCTCAGGATGATCTCATAGCACTTCATGGTGCTCATTAATGCAAAATGCAGTCAGGGAAGGTCAGGAGCAAGACAAAAGAAGACTGCATTAGAGCCCTTTTCAATGTTTAGTGCTTTTCTTTCTCATTTATAATAAACTCTCTTAAAAGCCTTGTGACAGAAAGTTTTCAAAGTGGCACCCAAACAAAGGCAAACATCTATTTTATTTGTGGAGACAAAAGCTCATGGGAAAAGCTGACTTTGGCATAAAAAATACAGCTTGTCTGTTTGGTTTTACATTATGGGTAGAATTCAAAAAGGCTCACAGGAAAGACCCAAGAGAGGCTAAGCTACGTATAGAGTTTAACAAGCTTTTTCAAAGAGTACCAGAGTCCCCACTAAGCACTGCAGTTCTAAATCCTCTTAGCTTTGGCCCACCTCAGATACCTATGGGAATCTCTCATTCATTCTATTCATCAACTTGTCCCCAAACCCCTGGATACTGAAGACAAATGATGTGAGAAAAGTGTCACTTCTAATCCCTTTCGATTGGACATTTGTCCACCTGGATATCAACCACCAGGAACTAAAAGCTCCAGTAGGAGCACACCTGGGACAAGAGGGCAGAGAGACACTCTCAACATACCAAACACTCTAAATTCTGTTTCAAATGCTGAGCTATATTAACATATTCAATGTACTGCTGGATAAGTTCTACTAAAGGAGATTCTCTCTCTCTCTCTCTCTTTCCTACAGTGTGTCACTTTCTCTGTCTCTCTCTGTCTCTGTCTCTCTGTCTCTTTCTTTCTCTATCTCTCTTTGTCTTTCTCCTTCCCTTCCTCTCCTCTCCTTTATTCTTTCTCCTTTCTCCTTCTCTTTTCCCTTGTCTTCCCCTTCTCTTTCCCCTTAAGTGCAAATTCATGCTCACATTTTCATTCCTATTACACTCACCCCAGCTTTTTCCCAAGCTTACTCCTACCTATCTCATCTATTTCATAATACATTCCCCTGTGCCATCTGGAATCCTTGCCCTATGCATAACAAACTTGCTATCACCTCTAATTTTCCAAACAACATTCCTCCCACCTTCTCACTTCACAGAAACCTGATTTTTTCCTGAGAACTTCACATTCCCTACAATCCTATCTATGGCAGACCACACTTTATCACATTCCCAGCTCATAGGATTGGGTATATGGAGGTTCAGGAAGACTAGTATCTCTGGTACGGTATGGTAAAGAGACTTGCCAAGCCTCTTTAATGGTGGCTTATCTAAGAAGCTATAATATGTACAATGACCAGATCCCAGGAAAACCTTGACAGATGGACCAAATCAGATCCAAAGCAACCAATAGACATCAAGCTTGTGAGTTAAAAGTATGTCTACCCTAAGCATATGAAGACTTTCCTGTTAGAAGAGGAGGATGGGAATGATTATCTCAATAATCTTGAAGGCAGCTGAAGCAGGATCTTATGGAGGAGTTAGATCTTAGTCAGACATCAAAGATGCCAAAGTAATCCACTACATCCTGGACCATGTTTAGCCATGCTGTCCTTTATTTTGCCACTGATTTTCTATAACTCTAGAAGTTAGATTGAGGCTGACTTTGTGCATCTCTGCCCCATTTAAATCTATTTCATCTGCAAGTTAAGATATCACCCCATGATGCCATGGGTCTCCTTTTAAAAAGAAGGATGAACAACAGAATCAAAGTAAAGTGTGTATATATATATATATATATATCTATATATATATAGATATATATATATATATATATATAGATAGATAGATAGATATATTACTTTCTACCACTTCTTCCAGTCCACTGTTCTATTCCTTTACCTCAATTCTTGCATCTCACCCTGTTGCCATCTTTTTTATTGCCACTACCAGTCTCTTAGTGACTTCCATATTTCACAGTGACTTGAGGGACCTGACATACTTTTTCCTCCTCACTATACACTACCACCTTGCTTGGAAAAACAATATTCATATTGATGATCCCATGACAATTTTACCCCCAACTGCTTAAGTTCTTCAATGCCAATAACTTTCTTTTACACTCACATCAGTAATACCTCAGCATAGTAATACCATATATCATCAAATCCTAAAATTTTATAACCTTTAACATCTAGGTTTATTCTATCCTGAAATCATAATCTTATATCCACCTATCTCTCCCATTTGCCCACATTAACCTCTTTTTTGTGCTTATTTTGATCTTTGATCCTTTGACCTATTTTCTATTTTTAGAGGAGCATGGATTTAAAGCTGCAAGAGAATCAAAAATCAACTAATCCAAGTTCATCATTTCAAAGATTAGGAAACCAATGCAGAGAGAAGTTAAGAGACTTTCTAACAGTTGCAGAGATGATAGTCATAGAGTTTGAAGCAGATCTTCTAACTATAAATCCATCCTCTTTTCAACTACATGCTTCACCTCGATACATGATCCATGACTCATTCACTGATATGGAAGAGCCCTTCACCTCCATGAAATTCTGCAATTTCTAACCTGTGAAACCTCATCTATGGATAACACTCATTATTGAATTTTTCTGTTCCTGCTACAAAGCTGTCAAGTATTAATGGAGAAAAAATAATGAAAATAAAAAAAACTTTACTAACTAAAAATCCAATGCATAGAAACACAGCTGGACCAATATTACTACATTACAATATCTCCTTTTGGTTTTTGTTGGCTCCTTTCTCATTCTCTAAAATATTTATTTCAAAATGTCTCTTTTCTCATTTCCCAGAATCATTAAAATTTTACATCATCACCTTCTCATTAGAAAACCCCAAAGTTCTTTACTCCACTTCATTCTTCACCTTCTTCTCACCAGCTACCTTGCCTTCAAATCATAAATTTTACCCAGAAGGACTTAGTCCTTTCACTCCTAGTACCACCCTCAATTGACTTCTTCCTATCTAGATCTGACAACTAGATATAGTAGGATCTAACTCCTATTCTTCCAGCAAAAAGTATAGTGGGGAATGATACTGTCTAATCCTGATTCATTGGGATTCTGCCCCTAGACTTTCTCTATTACCAGGCTGCCCGTGATAAAAGATCATTTTCATTTCCTGTCCTGTCTCTCAAGGTCTTCTCTAACAGAAATACTCTGCTTTCTTGACCATATCCTCCACCTGATCCTGCTCTCTATGATACTAACCTCCTTCAGTCTTAAAGCATACAACTTCTCCATCTGCCAGGAAGCTGAACATCAAAGGAAGAATTCAAAATATATAACATCATGTTTTCCTCAATAAACTTTTCTCCAACTACTGATATGCTGCTAACACTCAATTGTTAGTCTACTTCATTCCCCTTTTTCTTGAGCAAGCCTGGCCCCTCAATTCTTTATCTTCAACTTGTTGTTCACTCAGACCTATTCATATCAACTACTATTTACAATGTCCTACCTCCTGATCTTCTCACTCCTTTTACTAAGTCTCTAGACTGCCTGATCCATAATTAAGACATTTCCTTTCTTTCTAACTTCTTTCATCTTCTAGTCCTTACTAAGACCCATATGGTTCCTTCTCAATACCACCATTTCCCATTCCATTCTTTCTAGTATTGTCTACAATTTTATTCATGCAAACTGACTCACTTCAGGGTAGGGGAGTAGACATACTCTACTTTCTACTGCCACTTTTGGACACCTTCCCTCGAATCCCTTTCACTAATCAATCATTCCTCATTAGACATTTTTGCTATTCAAATGTATCCTTTGATCCCCTTATAAGTCATTGTTATCTATAAACCACATGGGATATTTTACTTCCTTCCTCAGAAAGTGCCTAGATAACAATATTTTCTCTCATCTGATTTTCTACTCTAAGAAACGAAGATTTCAGCATGTATATTATGTTCTCCTATATCTCTTCTTTTTATGTAGAAATTCTTCAAGAAAAGCATATGTAATTGGTGTCTCAACTGCTTCTTCCCTCATTTTCTTTTAAGCCTCTATAATTTGACTTCTTAATCAATCTATCATTTGATACTTCCCAGTTCAAAGTTGCCAATATCTAATGACCTTTGAACTGGGAAGTATCAAATGAAAGATAAATTAAGAAATCAAATCTTTGATCAATATTGATTCTAATTGACTTTTCTTAAGGATGTAAATCTTATTCAGTTTTTTTTTCCCTACATGTTCTCTTCTCTCCAGGTTTTCATGACATTATTTCTCTCTTGAATCTTTTTCTATCTGTCTGACCATGCCACAAATTCCTTTTGTTTGTTTATTTGTTTGCCTTTGTTCATGTCAGGATGTGAGCATCCTACAAGGATCTGCTCTTATTTCTCCTTTTCATTCTATACTATCTTGTTTTTTCTAAATTTCATAAGTCTCATGGACCCATTTATCTTCCCCAGGCAAATAATCTATTTATCTAGTCCTACTATCTGCTGAGCTATAGTTATGCACTTCCAATTGCCTCTTGTATTTTTTGGATTGAATTCTTATAGGTGTTCAACCTCAACATGTCCAAAATGTACCCCATTAACATTTCCTAACCACTGTCTCCTACTTTCAAATTTCTCTATCACCTTTAAGTACACACTACCCTCTCAGTCATCTAGGCCCACTATCTTATCCTGGGAATTGTATAGGTCCTTTCTCTGTACTTATATAGCTACCATCTTCATTAATCTTATCATCTCTTATTATACTATTACAAGAGCTTTCTAATTGGACTCCTTGACTGTGGCACACACATTCTAATCTGTCATCTATTCAACTGACAAAGTAATTTTTCTAAAGTGTAGTAGGTCTGATCAAATCACCCTGTTGTTTGAGGATTTCCAATGGCTCTCTATCACCTCTAGGATCAAATGAAAAGTCCTATGTTTAGCACATAAAACTCTTTATATTCTCCCTACCTTTCTAGGTTTCTTACATGTGACTCCCTTCAATTATACAATAATACTGGCCTACTCACTGTTCCATGAAACCAATATTTTAACTCCACATTGTGTCTTTACACTGGCTTTCATTCATGGCTAGAATTCTCTGCCCTTTGCTCTCTTCCTCTTGGTTTCATGATTCAGTTAAATCCTACCATTCTCTAAAAGCCTTTTTCCGGTTCCTCTAGCTACTAATGACTTCTTTGTTCAGATCACCTTTATACTCTACATATATTATACACATCTAGATATTTATATTGTCTCTCACATTAGAATATACTCTTGATAAGAACAAAGACTGTGTTTTTTGTTTGTGTGTGTGTATGTGTGTCTGTGTTTGCTCTTATGTTTTCCATATCTACCATGGTCTTAAATTCAGTTTCTCCTCCTTTAAATTTCTGGAAGAAGAATCCAATCAACTCTTTCATTACTCATGGAAAATGTAATTTTCAATTAATTAAATCAATTTTCCTATAGCTTTATTAACCTTTTTTGTCACTTTCAAACTCAAAATATTCCTCCTTGAATATCCTTCTTCTTCGTGTTTTGTATCTACCATTAGTCTGTAAGCTTAAGAGCAGGAACAAATTTCTTCATTATTTTTATTGCCAGCACTTAGTAACATGTTTCATACTTATTAAAGGCTTATTAAGTGCTTTTTCATTCATTCATTTAATCATTCATTAATTACTGATAGAGGCTAAAACTGTGTCCTTGCTCCAATTCCCTTGTTTCCTTTAGGACCTTGTTATGACAATCATTACTTCTCTTTCATGAATTTCATTATCATACTCACTTTCCCATCTCAATCAGCAAATAGGATTTTGCTAAATGCTAAATAGATGCCAGAAACTGTATTAGATGATGAGAATCTAGGCCAAAAGCAATACAATCCCTGTTCTCAATAAATTTCTATGCTATTGGGGTTTATAGATATACAGAAGCATGGGTTTATAGATATACAGAAGCATGGGTTTATAGATATATAGAACATATACAAAATGGATAAAAAGCAGTTTTTGAGGAGGAATGTTTTAGAAGCTGGATGTTCTGCAGGTTCTTCTTGCATAAAGGAAGTGGCAGTAAATTGAAATCTAAAGAAAGCCAATGGAAGAAAGAAGTAGAAGGGAGAGGGGAGAACATTCTAGGTACAATAAATATCTTAATTTCAAACTATGAAGATGTCATATATGAGGAACAATAAAGAGACCTATATAAATGAAGTAGAGCTGGTGAAAGGAGCCCATAAGAAGCTCATAAAGTTAAGTTGGGGAGAGATTTTAAAGATTTTTGAATGTCAAACAGAATAAATTATATTTGATCCCAGAACTTATATTTAGTTAGCTTATACTAATATTTACTAAGTAGGGGAGGAATATGGTCCAACATATAAAGTCTAGTCAAAATTGCATTAAATACAAAGAATACAAATACAAGCAAAAAGAAAGAAAAAGCTGCCCATTTGGAGGAAATCAACATGTAAAAGAGAGCTGAAATACAAAAGAGCTTGAAGCTTAGTGGTGAAGTCTGGATGATGAATGATAGCTTATCTAGCTCATTTCCCAAAATTCTGGTTCTATGAAGAACTCAAGAGAAAGGCAATTTAGGCATGGCAGCAAAGTTCTGAACTTAAATAAAATCACTTGGTATCTGTGTGGAAGATGATTTATAATCAGAAAGAATTCAAGGGGAAGAAACCAATTAAGAGGCTATTGAAATAGTTCAAGAGGGGTAATAAAGACTGGCACAAGAAAGATAGATGTATAAGTAGTGAACAGGATACAGGTGCAAGAGTTATCATGGTAGGAAAACAAAAATAAATTTAGGTATTGAATAAATATGTGAGGCAAGAAAGAGTGAGAAGTTGAAGATGACACCAAGGTTTACTCTGATCATTGGAATAATGATAATAAACTTGACAATAATAAGGACGTTTGCAACAGGAATAGATGTGGTGTAATGCTGGAGAAATTGAGGCAAGAAGAGATTAGAGGGTTTTAATATTTGAATAGTGGAGAAGTTGGGCTACTCATACTAGCCATTTTGGATGGGACTCTTGTCTCAAAGCATCCAGCAATGAGCAAGTAATTCCAGAGGCACTGGGTGAGAAGAAATTCCAGGAAGGACCATAATTCAGTTCTAACAGGTTGGGGGTTAGGAGGAAGGATTATAAATTCTGATAAGTTGGGAGTGAAGAAGGTGGTCAAGCAGGAGACAGGAAGTCTGGGCCAGGAAAGATAGAGGATACTCTCTAGGTATTTGAGATAAGCCATCTGGAGTTTTGTGACTTTTTGGAATGCCAGAGTGGCCAGAGCTCCACAGCCCTAATTATATCAGTCCTAATGGTCAGGAAGGGGAAAGGGTTGCCACCAGAGAAACTGAGGCAGAACAATTCAGGGAAACTGAGGCAGGGAAACTGAAGTATTACAATTCAGGGAAACTGAGGCATAATAGTGGAAGAATTGATAGCAAGTCCTGTTTTGGATGTGTTGAATCTGAAATATTCCTGCAACACTCATTTCAAAATATCCAAAAAGCAGTTTGTGATTTAGGACAGGAGCTCAGAAGAAAGACTAGGGCAAGATATAGATTGTAGTTCCAGAAGTCATCTGATTTTGTCAATTATAAAAACAATTTTGACTCTGGCTATCCTACCCCATTTAACTACCATCCTAAATCTGCTCTTCCTTTTAATTTCTTTAAAAATATTTATGCTAAGTTCCCTCACTTCTATACCATCTGCTCAATCCTGAAACATCTGTAGCTTTGTTTCCACTCTGACCACTTTCCCAAAATGATTATTTCCATGGCCACTAACACTAAAGCTTTCCTCATCCCTACATACAACTACTTTTTTTTCCCCATTCTTCATCATCTTTCATATTGAAATCACCATAAAGAATTCCTAGGATTCCCTGAACTTGTCTTTTTGAATTGCTCTATTTTTTTCAGAAACACTGGCCCTGGTATATATGAGACCCTGATAGAATCAGGTATGAATTCCCAACCAACCGCTCACAGCTGACAATTTTTTTTTCTTTGAATACCAATCTGAACTACCTGTGTGTCCTTGAGAGTCAAGACAGGTACCAGTCGATCTGCACCAGATGGAAAAACTGCTTTTGCATCTGGGACTCTTGTAGATAAGCAGACTATCATATCTTCATAATTTAGCAGTTCCCAGGGGAAAAGAAGGTTGCTTTTGACATTTTACTTATTCATGATTTTTTTTTCTCTTTGGGAGGGGATTAGGCCATTTCCTCTCTCCTAATGACTTTCCTTTTCCCCTGTAATTTAAATACCAAGGTTTATCCCATCATTGCCAGACAACCTACTATAGGGAATTCCCACAAGCATGTGTCTTTCTCTGGTACTAAATCTAATTGTAATCCGTGTCTCATGGACTTGTCATAGTGTTTTTAGCTAACATCACTTAATGTCAAGGCACATTTTGACTTCCTATATCTATTCTTTTCCCTCTCTCATTCATCTGCCTTATCACTAATGCAGGAATTATTAACTATTTTTTGTTTTGTGTATTCCTTTAGCAGTCTAATGATGCATGTAGATGCTTTCTCAGAATAATTTGTTTAAGTAAATAAAATAAACCACTTTAGCAAAGTTTCAGGATATAAAATAAACCCACATAATTCATCACATAGCATATATATATAACAAACAAAGCCCAAAAGCAAGACAGTGAGAAATTCCATCTAACATAATTGTAGACAATTAAAAATACTTGGGAGTCTACCTGCTAAGACATACCCAGGAACTATAGGAACACAATTTTACAAAGCACTTTTCCCACAAATAAAAGTCATATCTAAATAATTGGGAAAATATCAATTGCTGATAGATAGACCAAGTTAATAAAATAAAAATAGCAATTTAACTAAACATCTACTTATTCAGTGCCATGCTAATAAAACCAAGAAATAATTTTATAGAGCTGAAAATATTGACAATAATGAAGAATAAAAGGTCAAGAATAACAAGAATATTAATGAAAAAAATGCAAAGGAATGCAGCTTAGTCATATCAGATCTAAAATTATATTATAAAGCAGCAATTATCAAAACTATTTGGTACTGGCTAAGCAATAAGAATAATGGATCAATGTAATGAATTATGTGGGGAAATTGAAACACTAATGCATTGTTGGTGGAGTTGTGAACTTATCCAGTCATTCCGGAGAGCAATTTGGAACTATGCTCACACTCTTGGATCCAACAATACTATTACTAAGTCTGTATCCCCTAAAAATCATAAAAAAAGTGAAAAGAAGCCACATGTATAAAAAACATTTATCACAGCTCTTTTTGTGGTGGTAGAGAATTTATCACAGCTCTTTTTGTGGTGGTAGAGAATTGAAAATTGAGTGGATTACTAACAATTGGGGAATGGTTGAACAAGCTGTAATATATGAATATAATGGGATACTATTTTGCTGTAAAAAATGATGAGTGGATGGGTTGCAGAAAAAAAATACATAAATTGATGCTGAGTGAAATGAGCAGAACCAGGAGAATACTGTGTACAGTAATAACTAAATTGTACAGTGATCAACTATGATAGACTTAGCTCTTCTTGGCAATTCCAAATCAAGACAGTTCCAAAAGACTAATGACAGAAAATGTTGGTCACATCCAGAGGAACAATTATGAAGTCAGAATGAAGATCAAAGCACCTATTTTTTTTTCTTTTCTTGTCTTTATTTCTTCTTTCTTATGGTTTTTCCCCTTTGTCCTGATTTTTCTTTCACAACATGACTAATGTAGAAATGTGTTTAACATAATTGTCAATATATAACATATCAGATTCTTTGCCATCTGTGGGAGGAAGGGAGAAAA
Source organism: Antechinus flavipes (assembly GCF_016432865.1). Classification (NCBI taxonomy): domain Eukaryota; kingdom Metazoa; phylum Chordata; class Mammalia; order Dasyuromorphia; family Dasyuridae; genus Antechinus; species Antechinus flavipes. Next base: position 215,780,278 of record NC_067399.1, on the reverse strand, counting down.
ACAGAACTCAAAATCTTATAGAAATGAATGTTGAAAATTATCTTTACATACAATTGAAAAATACTATTATGTTAAAAAATAAATAAGTAAATGCATAAAAATACATGTGAATACAATTGTATTGAAATATAATTATGAAAATATTAGGGGGAGAAGGAAAGTTCAGAAAGCCCAGATTAATAACTCTGGCACTAGTGGATAAATCTTTTTTACTTGTTGATAATGGTTACATTATTTATTTGTTCAAAAATCTTCAATATTTCTCTGTTAGTCCCAAATAAAGTTTTAATTTCAGATCCAAAACCCTTTAAATTTGGCAGTATCTCCCACTTCCAGCCTTAGAGCATGACTCTTTGTTTTTATGACAGGTTTTCTCTTGCACCAGCTCCTACTCCTATCCTTGCCTGTGTACCCACTGGTACCTACCAATAGGCAGCTATGCCTCTTGACAATTGGTTTCCAATATGTTATGAATCAAGGTGGTTCCTGGTATATGATTTGGTCCAGCTGCCACAAAGAAAGGTGAAACAGAAAGGCAAAAGCAGCTGGAACTTCATTCCAACTACCAAAAGAATTGGAAGAGAGGTACTACTCAAGTGGGACAAACACAAGCCAGATGCTAGTAGAGCAGGACCAATTCAGGACCAACTTGGCTGGAAGCACAATTACTACAGAAACACAGAAGAAAAGATTGATTACATGTAACTGTATAATGACCAAAGCTTGGTCCCAGAGAATAGTTGAACAACCTCATATTATTCTTGTCTTTTCAGAAATGAAGAACTATAAATATAAAATGTTTTATAGGCTGTCAAATGAGGTTGTTAATTTAGTTTACTTTTTTGTGACAAGAGTTCACTGGATACAAAAGGATTGGGAAGGTGGATATTCTGAAAGCACTAAGTTATAAAAATAAAAGGGAACTATAAAACTTTTTAATCAGTTGGTGAAATAAATGATAAATGTTTTGGTTTGGAAAATACCCCGCAAAACAATAAAGGAAATAGTTTCAGGAGTAATGTTGGTCATCTGGTGCTTGGGAGAACAACTTCTGACTAGAGATTGTAACAACTTTGAGTAGTCAGTAAGTGTAGTGAGAAGGCCTTCTGGTAACATCTTGTAGTGAGATCATAGAATATGTAGAGATTTATGGGAATGATTGTAGTGTATTTAAATCAGATTAATGAAAGTTTGAGTGAATCAGTGCATGGTGATATAGCAATTATGGAATATCAGAGGTTGTCCATCAGAATTTGATGTAAGAAACTCTCCATCAGGGTAGGGGGAGAGGCCATGGAGGAAGACTAAAATCTGATTGATAATGCCTTTCCAGCCACACAGCACAGAGTAGCCATTAAGAAATGAGATACATGCTCAGGTTCTATCCAGTATATTCTACCTGAATCAAGGTCTTCTGAGTTTGCTTCTGGTTGCTATTTTGGGAAGGAAAATTTGATGGGAAAAGGTTGAGGGAGTTTAATATGTGTGATTACAGGATATGGATAGTATTTCTTTGTGAAATGAGAAAAGATCCACAATTTTCAAAGAGAACCAAGAGTGGAAAAGAACAGAAGGATATTGCTCTTCCTCTCACTCCAAGGAGAAGATTTTACTTTTATCAGAGAAAAGAAAAAACAGGATCAATGTATGTCATGGACCCTGAGAAATATAACAGTGCAGTTAGGATAGGAATTAAAAGTAAAAGAACATGGAAAGTAAATAAACACAAGCAGATGTCCTGACCACCCTGTAGAATATTATCCAAGTGGAAATTCATCACCTTTGGACTTCAAGCCTCTAATCCCAAAAAAGTCTTGAGCAAAGTAGAACAGAACAGTCACTGGATTAATTATTAAAAGAGAGTTTCTGATCCTACCTCACCAGTTTTGACCTGTGATTTCACTTCTTTTAGACTTCCAATTTTTTTATCCAAAAATGAAAGGGTTGGTCTAATTGACTTTAATCTTCTCTTCCAGCTTTAACTTTGTGATCCTATGAATCTGACCTCATGACATCATATCCAGAGAGCAGGAAGGAACTTTAATGGTCATCTTGTCCAATACTTCATCTTATATAATAGGAAAGTGAGGCCCAAAGTGTAATTCACTTGCTTCAGGGTTATACTAGTAATAAAAGTAGATATGAGATTTGAACCCAGATTTACTTACTCCAAACCCAGCTTTTACAGTGTTATATCTTGCTTCCTTTTCGGCATTGAAGAGAAAATCTGGAAATGAGCCAGTTCATCTTTTCAGCCTCCTCTCTGGGTAATTATTTTGAAGGATCAGGCTTTGAATACAGCACTAGAGGGAAGTCAGAGAACCCACCCCCATTTACTAAAAAAAAAAAAATTCTTTTTTTTTCCTGACTGGCTAACTCCCTAAGCTTCCTGGAAATAAGTCCCAGAGGCTCATTAATTGGATCTCAGCTGGTGTCACAGTAAGGGGGCCCAATGTAGAGGAAGGGAGTCTCTCCCTGAGGCCCAGGCTATGTGACTTCTCCAAGACTGCATCCCTGCCTGCTTCCCTTTGGCAAGGGACGGAGAACAGAGCCCTTATTATGCTGGGAGAGTACGCTCCAGTCACCCTTCAAGTCTATTCATCACTGTTCAATAAAGTCCATTTCTTTGATACAGTATCCTTGATGGTGTTTTTTCACCGTTCAGGCCCCAGCAATCTGGAAAGCTCAGTGATTTGCAATTGGTCTCTCAGTCGTTAGGGTGAATGAGAAAGATTCTCCTGTGGATGTGGTCTGTGGGCCTGGCAAAAGAAAAAGAAAGGGGAGAGGACAGCCTGAGATTTTTAAATTAATGACCAAGCTTGGGTAGAGAGGAGGGAGGGAGAGCTGGCTCTAACTGGTAGCTGCAGGGAAGACAAATAGTCTGGAGGGCACAGAGCTGAAGGGGGGCCCCTCTATTTGGACCTTGGGAGAAGCAGCCATCGGTCTGTGCCATTCCAGAAGTGAATCGACTTGGCTGCCTGGCTAAAGAGAGGAGACTGGTGGGGCTTGTTTCTCATTTCAAAAAAGGAGAACAAGGGGAATGGGTCAGGGGCTGTCTAAGACAATGACTCCTGCTTCTGAGTTAATGCTCCTCCAGGGTCTGAGGCACTCCCTTTGGTCTCCCACGGTATCCAGGGCCATCTCCAGTCATCCTGACCTGTATCTGGCTACTGGACCCAGATGGCTCTGGAGAGGAAAGTGAGGCAGGTGACCTTGCACAGCCCTCCCTCACTTAAATCCAATTCACCTGTATGTCATGGTATCACCTTCCTGATGTCATGGTCCTCTTCAAGAAAGGACAAAATAACAGCCCTTTAGACAAAAAATCTGCTGTGGGAGCAGAGGGTGAGGGAGGATCACAGGAACTGAGGGAGAGGGTGAATTGTGGAGCCCTGTTTATGAACACTCTGAATGTATTACAGTATTACCTCTGAATTATGAAGCAGAAGACCAGGGTAAATTACCACTCTGAACTAACCTCAGACAAATCATTCAATTTCTCCTGGACCTCAGTCTCCTCATCTGTCAAATAAAGGCTAGATGATCTTTGAGGTCCTTTTCAACTTGGTACCCTGTGATGCTATGACCCTGGACTGGGTAGGCATGTTTGTTAAGCATTACTCACCCAACAAATGAGACTACTCTTTCCTTACAAGAAAGATTCATTTTCCCAACCTTTTCTAAAGGACTTTGGAAAGGAGTAATGGTACAACTGTACAGAGAGGTCACTAGATTTAGATTCTGTGGCCAGTCTAGACTTCAGCTTTGCTCCTAAGCACTAAACAGATGACATTTATGCTCAAAGATTTAACTGGATTTGTGATCTCATCAATTTAGAAATTCTTCCAAAGACATGGATTTCAATTCATCCGTGCAATGCTTGTACTAATTCTTTTTTTTAAATGTATTTATTTAAAATTAAATGGAAAATAAGAATAAATAGAAAAAGAAAGACAGAAAGAAAAAATAACAAAGAAAACATTGTCACGTACACTGCAGAATATCAGGAAGGATTCAAAATATATAACATAAATATATAACAATACATTTCCATTTCAAGAAAGCATATATAATAACAGAAGACATTTTCATAACTGTCTATCTTTTCTTTTCTTCTTTGTAGATTTTCTTTTGTTTTCCACTATGTACTTTTTACTTTATTTTTTCCCCTTTCTTCCTCCTCACTTTCCCTAACCAGGTGGTATTTAAGCATGTATGTATGTATGTATGTATGAGACTACTCTTTCCTTACAAAAAAGATTCTTTTTTCCCAACCTTTTCTAAAGGATTTTGAAAAGAAGTAATGGTATAGTTGTACAGGGAAGTCACTAGATTTAGATTCTATGGCCAGTCTAGATTGCATTCTAGATTTACATATACATGTGTATACACATATACACATACATCTAAACCAATATTAATAAGATTGACAGATAATGTAGATTTCTCTCTTGATTGATTCTTTAAGTTTGACTTTGTCTGAGTTCAATGATTATTATGATTATTATTAATCTCCCCATAGATGCTTTCCTTATCTTGTCCCCTCACCATTTCCCTTCCTCTTTATCCCCTTCCTAGTAATCTATATATCCATCTTATTCCCATTAATCTAAACACTCTTCTGTATTACACCTTATCCTATGACCCTCTTTCCTTCTCTCTTTATATGCTACCTTATCCTATTCCCTTCCCCCCTTATTTATATATTTTGGAGTATTCTATACCTTTCTTGATATATGTGTGTGTGTGTGTGTGTGTGTGTATATATATATATATATATATGTATGTATATATTTAATATAGTTTTAGATGTGTGTGTATATGTGTTTGTGTTTATATGTAATTTTATACATATATATAGTTATATGTAAATACAGATTTCCCTCTTTAACCCAAAAACTGGATCTCAGCTGGTGTCACAGTTAAGGTCCAACATGGAGGAAAGGAGTTTTTCTCTGACACCCCAGGCTATGTGACTAACTTTTGAGAACTACCAGCCTTTTTTGCCTATCTAATTCCTCTATGTTTGTTCTTGCTATAGCACATCATCCATAAAGCATCATTATTATTTTTAGTTTTTCCTAGACAGTTTTGCTTTTTAGAATCACATCATACTCAAGTCTACCCCAATTTTTTTTAGACTACCCAATTACTAATGCCAATTTTAGATATATGGTTTACAATTGCAAAAATAAACAATTTGTCTTTATTGAGTCCCTTGAAATTAGTCTTTAATGTTGGTTCATATGTGTTAAATCTTCTCCTGAGTTCAGGTTTGTTGGAGACAAAATCCTGAAAATCTGACAATTTATTGAATATCCCTTTCTTTTGATTCAATATTATATTTAACTTTGCTATATATAATCAGCCACAACTCTATTTCTTTTGATTGTCAATGCATGCATATTGTAGGACCTGTAAGGTTTTATTGTAGCCACTAATAAATCCTGTGCAATTATTATTGTAGCTTCAGCATATTTTAATTGTTTTTGTTGTTTTTATTGTTGCTGCTGCTGCTGTTGCTGCTGCTACTTGTAAAATTTCTTTCTGATCTGGGGGTTTTAACATTTAACAATCATGTTCCTATATGTTTTCCTTATAGAATTTCTTTGAGGTACTGATCAGTAGATTTTTTTTTCCTAATTCTACTTTCCCCTTATTCTCTCATTACAGGACTTTTTTTAACTTATTACTTGCATTATTTTATCAAGGTTCTCTTTTTTTGGTCAAATTATTCTTAAGTTTTCTCTTCTTGATCTATTGTTTTTCTTATGTTTCATATTATTTTCTTTTTTTCTTTTTTTTTTTTTTTGCTGAGGCAATTGGGGCTAAGTGACTTGCCCAGGGTCACACAGCTAGACAGTGTCTGAGATCAGATTTGAACTCGGGTCCTCCTGACTTCAGGGCTGGTGCTCTATCCACTGTGCCACCTAGCTGCCCCCTTTTTTTTTTCATTCTTTATATTTTGTTTTATTATTTCTTGGTTTCACAACTTCACTGGTTTCTCCTTACCCAGTTCTAATTTTCAAAGAGTCACTTTCTTCCTAAAGTCTCTGGATCTCCTTTTTCTATTAGTTGACATTTTTTTTCATAATCTTGTTTTTCTTGGAAAGTTCTTTGTTTTTTCTTCAATCATTCTCACTTGATTTTCTACACAATATTTAATTTTTCCAAATACATGTAAAGATATTTTTCAACATTCATCTTTGCAAGATATAGAGAACTGACTCTAATTTATAAGAAATCAAGCCATTCTCCAATTGATAAATGGTCAAAGGATATGAACAGACAATTTTCAGATGATGAAATTGAAACTATTACCACTCATATGAAAGAGTGTTCCAAATCATTATTGATCAGAGAAATGCAAATTAAGACAACTTAGTGTCTTAAAACAACTAAGATACCACTACACACCTGTCAGATTGGCTAAGATGACAGGAAAAAATAATGATGAATGTTGGAGAGGATGCGGGAAAACAGGGACACTGATGCATTGTTGGTGGAGTTGTGAACGAATCCAACCATTCTGGAGAGCAATCTGGAATTATGCCCCAAAAGTTATCAAACTATGCTTACCCTTTGATCCAGTAGTGCTACTACTGGGCTTATACCCCAAAGAGATACTAAAGAAGGGAAAGGGGCCTGTATGTGCCAAAATGTTTGTAGCAGCCCTGTTTGTAGTGGCTAGAAACTGGAAATTGAATGGATGCCCATCAATTGGAGAATGGCTGGGTAAATTGTGGTATATGAATGTTATGGAATATTATTGTTCTGTAAGGAATGACCAGCAGGATGAATACAGAGAGGCTTGGAGAGACTTACATGAACTGATGCTAAGTGAAATGAGCAGAACCAGGAGATCATTATATACCTCAACAATGATATTGTATGAGGATATATTCTGATGGAAGTGGATTTCTCTGACAAAGAAACCTAACTGAGTTTCAATTGATAAATGATGGACAGAAGCAGCTACACCCAAAGAAAGAACACTGGGAAACGAATATTAATTATTTGCATTTTTGATTTTCTTCCCGGGTTATTTTTACCTTCTAAATCCGATTCTCCCTGTGCAACAAGAGAACTGTTGGGTTCTGCAAACATATATTGTATCTAGGATATACTGCAACATATCTAACATATATAGGACTGCTTGCCATCTAGGGGAGGGGGAAAATCGGAACAGAAACGAGTGCAAGGGATAATGTTGTAAAAAATTTACCCTGGCATGGATTCTGTCAATATAAAGTTATTATTAAATAAAATAAAATAAAATAAAATATTAAAAAAAACAAAAAAAATTCATCTTTGCAAAACCTTGTATTCCAAATTTTTCTCCCTCTCTCCCCCCAATCCCTCCCCAAAGCAGCAAGCAATCTGATATAGTTTAAACATGTACAATTCTTCTAAACATATTTCCATATTTGTCATGCTTCATAAGAAAAATCAAATCAAAGGGGGAAAAACCATGAGAAAGAAAAACAATCCAAGCAAACAAACAGCAACAACAAAAGTTGAAAATACTTTGCTGTGATTCACATTCAGTTTCCATAATCCTTTCTGTAAATGCAGATAGTACTTTCCATCATAAGTCTATTGGAATTGTCTTGAATCAATTTAAACTTCATTATTGAAAAGAGCCAACTTCATCACAGTTGATCATCACATAATCTTGTTGTGACTGTATACAATGTTCTCTTGGTTCTGCTCACTTCATTCAACATCAATTAATGTAATTCTTTACAGGTTTTTTTTTTTCCTGAAATCAATCTGCCTGTCATTTCTTATAGAACAACAATTTGAGTTAGGAAAGACTTTTTTTTTTATTTTAGTATCTTCCTCTGAGGATGAATCCATTCTCCCTATTTCCATAGTAACTTTCTATGGTTGGGTTCTTTCTCTTTTGCCTGTTCATTAAAAAAAAAAATAAGAATTTAAGAAGAATTCTGGAAAGATGGTAGAATAGATCAGTAAATTTCAAACCCTTCAGATTCCCTGCACAAGCAAAACAAATTTGGGATTTAAAGTGAACATAGACTGGTAAAAAAAATGAACAGGGGTCCTTTTAGTGAACATAAGATCTGAAGAAAGACTCTAGGCTGGAGAACTGAGATCTGCGGTTATTTTACTCCACACTTACGACTCTATCTCCTTTTATCTTTATTTTTGGTTTGTTAGACCTCCCAAATAGGACAAAAAGAAGATAAATAGTACTGAAAATCATAATTGTTTTATTTGTGATTGCTTTGGCTGGATGGAAGAATGAAAGACATTATTTCATTTGGATACAAGAGGGAAAAAACTGAGCAGTGATAATGGGTGAACTTGGAATACTTTTGAAAATGAATCTAGAGGGCAGAAATAAAATGGCAGAGGTGATACAGCAACTCATCTGAATTCTTCCAACATTCTTATCCAAAAAAAATTTGAAATGTCTCAAAATGAATTCTAGAGAGACAGAGTTAACAAAAGAGTGAAGTAAGGCAATTTTTCAGCCTAATACAAGTAAGGAGGTTAGAAATCGAGATCCACAACACCAGGGTGGTGGTCCTCCTGGAGCACAACCCACATCACGATGATAATACCTCTGAGGCATCACAGCAGGCCTTGGAGGCAACTGCAAAAGTAACAGCAGCTGCTTCAAGAGCTTTCAGCACATGGAAGATAGTCAGACAATAGTCATAAAATGATTGCAGAGAAACCTTTATTGACAGTAAGTATAGAATCCTATTGAATTGTCCATATGCAGGTCCAAGTTCCAGTTCCAGGGAAAAAAGGATCACTCTGGTCTGTGCTTACAGGGGACCAATTATAAGGTGAAGAATGGAACTTGTGGTTGCTTACAGCGAGTAGGGACCTGGACTCAGTTTCAAGGCAAAAAAGAGCTCTATGGCTTGTGGTCACAGAAGAGCAAGAGATCTGACACAATTCTAGGGGAGAAAGGAAAACTATCATCTATAGCTTCAAGCCAACATGCACTCTTCCTGGGTAAAGACCAGAGCAAGACAAGGACAATAGTGTCTACACTTCTTGGATCATACCACCTTAAAAGTATTGAAAACATAAAGACCTTCAGAACTAGTTCTGAAAACAAAAGTTTGAAAAATCTGGAGCTTGGGACAGTGCTCTGTTCATGCCAGAAACAGAAAGACTAACTTTAATCTAAAGTTAAAAATCAAACTATAGTCTGAGAAATTGAGCAAACATTATCAACAGTAAAAGAACCTATCAAAAATTTCTATAGTAACAGGCAAGATCAAAACAAAAACTCAGAAGGCAATGATATCAAAACAGCTACAAAGTCTTACAAAATGTAGCTGGACACAAGCTCAACAAGAATTCCTGAGAAAGCTCACAAAAGATATAAAGACAAAATAAGAGAGATAAATGAAAGGGTGGGGGAGAGAAATGAGAACACTGCAGCAAAATTATAAAAAGAGATGCAACAGCTTAGTAAAAGAGATACAAAAATAATGAAGAAAAAACATTTTAAATGGAATTGATCAATTGGTAAAAGAAAAACAAAAATCCACTGAAGAAAAGAAGTCCTTGAAAAGGAGAATTGGTCAAATGGAAAAATGGCTTTAAAAGGGGAATGAATTATATAATTCCTTAAAAATTAGACTTGGGTAATGGAAACTAATAATTACATGAGACATCAAGATATATTAAAAAATCAAAAAGAATGAAAAAATAGAAAAAAAAATGTGAAATATACAAAAAATAGCTAACCTAGGAAATAGATCAAAAAGAGATAGTTTAAGAATTATTGTGCTTCCTGAAAGCCATGATTAAAAAAAAAAACTAAAAAATCTAGGCATCACATTTCAAAAAATTATCAAGAAAAACTAACCTTATATCTAAAATCAGAGAGTAAAATAGAAATTATAATTTACTGTTACTGCCTGAGACTCCAAAGTAAAAATTCATTGGAATATTATAACAAGAATTCAGAGTTCCGAGGTCAAAGAGAAAATATTTCAAGCTGCAAGAAAAAAAAATTCATCATGGAGCCACAATAAGAATCACACAAAATTTAGCAGCTTCTATAATAAAGGAGAGAAGATATTGGAGTATGATATTCCAGAATACAAAAGACCTGAATTACAACCAAAAATAATCTTCCTAAAAAACTGAGTATAATCCTTTAGGTGAAAAATGTATATTTAATGAAATAAAAGATATACAAGTATTACTGATGAAAAGACCACAGCTGAGTAGGAGAAATATGACTTTCGATTGCAAGACTCAAAAGCATAAAAAAGTAAACAGGAAAGAGAAATCATAAAGAACACAATAAAGTTAAACTGTTAATATTTCTATGTGGGAAAATGATATAACTTCTAAAAACTTAATTGTTATTAGGGTAGTTAGAAGGATTCTACAAGGGTATGGGTATAAATGGACTATGATGATATTATCACCCCCAAAATGAAGAATTAAGCAATAGGAATGCATTGAGGGAAAGGGGAAGGGAGAGTAAGAACAGGAAAAAATTGCCTCACATAAATAGGCTTTCAAAGACAAGTTTGTCTAGTGGAGAGATAAATGGAGAAAGGGTGGACATTGCTTAAACCTTACCTTTGTAAGAATTGGCTCAAAGAGGGAATAATAAAAATACTTAGTTGGGTAGAGAAATCTACCTTCCCAACAGGGAAATAGGAAGGGAAGAGAATCAAGGGGAAATTTTAGGATGAAAAGAAACAAGAACAGATTAAGGGAGACACTGATTAGAAACAAAACAGAGGAGGGATAAGGTATAAAGGATAAACAGGAAGAAAGGATAGAGTTAAATACAGAGTAATGTGATGAACTGAAATTAAAGTGGTTTCAAGAATAGATTAGATACCAGAATCCAACTATATGCAGGTCACAGATCTTTCTTACAAGAAAAAAAAAAATACTCTTTAAACAGAGACACATATAAGGACCTGAAGCAGAATCTATTATGCTTCAACTAATGTAAAAGAAACAGAGGTAGCAAACATTATCTCAGACAAAGCAAAAATAAGAGATAAGCAGGGAAAGTACACCTTGCGAAAAGGTGCGATAAACAATGAAGTAATGTTATTACTAAACATATATGCACAAAAAGGCATAGAATCCAAATTCTTAAAGAAAAAGTTAAATGAGTCACAGGAAGAAATAAACAGTAAAACTATACTAGTAGGGGACCTCAACTTTCCCTTCTCAGAACTAGGCAAAACTTATTAGAAAATAAATAAGAAAGAAATCAAGGAGATGGATAGAATTTTAGAAAAGTTAGATATTATAGACTGCTAGAGAAAATTGAATGGAAATAGAAAAGAATATACTTTTTTTTTTCTCAACTGTACCTGGTACTTCATCAATAAAATGACCATGAATTGGGGCACAAAAAGCTCACAACCAAATATGGAAAAGAAGAAATAATAAATGCATCCTTTCAAGACAATAATGTAATTAAAAATTACATTCAATAAAGGGCCAATGAAACAGGTTAAAAATTAATTGGAAATGAAATAATCTAATCCTAAGAATGAGTGAATCAAAGAATTAATCACAGAAACAAAAAATAATTTCACTTAAGAGAATGACAACAGTGAACTAATGTACCAAATACAAGCAAAGCAATACTTCAGGGAAAATTTATATTTCTAAATGCTCAATCAAATAATGAAAGAGTTGGGTTGAAATTGTTAAGAAATTAACAGAAATTGTTCTATTTTGGTTTCTAAACCATTCAGCTCTTATATTTTATGGGTGAGTTTATTCCATTCACATTTTTTGTTTCTCTTTGTTTATATCTCTACCACTTCTTTTTATCCTGTTCCTCCTCACAAGTATGTCTTCCTTTCTCTTAACCCTCTCTCCTTTTAGCACTTTCTCCTATTTCCCTGCCAGGTAAAATAGATTTCTATAATCACATGAGTATGTATGCTTCTTTTCTTGAAGTAAATTCTGATGAGTGTAATATTCAAAAACTTTTGTAACAGTGCGGCCTGGAGACCAAGAGGCTGGGTTTGATTTCTCCTCCGGATCATCTCAGCATGGGGAGGTTGGGCATCTCCTGCTTGTTTCCTGCTTTCTGGCATTTAGCAAATCCCCAGTGGGATGCCCTCAAATCCTAACATCATAATGCACCAGATTGTGGTCGTCAGCATCCTGGCTGCTGCGGTTTCCCTGCTGTACTTTTCTGTCATCATCCTCCGGCATAAGTATGGGTGTTTGTCCCGGGATAAGAAGTTTCACAGGTATCTGGCCTGCTTTGGGGACATTGAAGTCACTGATACTAGTAACTCCCACATCAATTACGGGATCGTGGTGGACTGCAAGAGCAGTGGGTTGTGGATCTTTGTCTACTGCTGGCCCCAGCAACCCGCACAATCTGTTGGACATCAGACAAATGAGGGAAAAGAACCGGAAGCCGGTGGTGATGAAAATAAAACCAGACATATCAGAGTTTGCTCCCTCTCCAGAAAAAGTCAGTGATTATATTTCTCCACTTCTGAGTTTTGCTGCAGAACATGTGCCATGGGCAAAACACAAAGAGACCCCTCTTTATATCCTCTGGACAGCTGGGATGAGAATCCTTCCAGAAAGTCAGCAAAAAGCCATTCTGGAACATCTTCTGATAGACATCCCAGCACACTTTGACTTTTTGTTCTTCAACTCTCATGCCAAGATTATTTCAGGGAAGCAGGAAGGTGTCTATACTTGGACTGGCATTAACTTTGTCCTTGGATATTTGAGCACATTGAAGATGATGATGAGGCTATGGTGGAAGTGAACTTTCCTGGAGCTGAGAGCCAAGCAGCCATTGTTCATAAGAGGAACAGCGGGTATTCTGAACATGGGCAGAGTGTTTACTCAGATAGCCTATGAAGTCCCCAAAAGTGTAAGCTTTGCTTCCTCACCGCAGGAAGAAGTAGCCAAAAATTTACTACAAGGTCCTTGTGGCTGAGGAACAAGGTCCTTCTTCTGATACTCCCTACCTGGACCCTTCCCTTCCCTTGGACATCAGGGATGAAATTAAGCAGAACGGGCAGATCATGTACCTTGGGGAACTGGAGACTTCACCCTGTGCAAGACACTCCACCCTTTCATGAAGAAGACCAACGAGACCCAGACTTCCCTCAACGGGGTCTATCAGCCTCCAGTTCATTTCCAGAACAGTGAATTCTATGGCTTTTCAGAATTCTACTATTGCACTGAGGATGTGTTAAGAATGAGAGTGAAGTGGAAAAGCACCCCAAATAGGACTGTGAGAAACATAATCTTGAATCTTTGTAGTTAGAAGTTTATTACTAGTTCTTCACTCCCTTATGCAGATGGTATTTTTTAACAACCCAGATGTGCTGTCCTGAAAAACCTGAGACCTTGACAACTTGATAAGCTTAAAGAAATACTGCTTATTGCTGTCTGGGAATGACCCTCTTAAGGTGATGACTTTTTGCCTCCTGTTTAGAATAAAAAATCTTTTATTATGACAAATGTATCAAGAAACATTTTGAAGTCTCTCTCTCTCTTCTTTCTATAACTATATGGCCCTGAGGCCACTCATTACTGACCCCTTCAGTCTTGGTGTTGGGAGATCAGTCCTGGCCAGTAATAAGCACTCTTAAAAGTTCATTATTTTGGCTGCCCTGTTTTTCTCTCGCCTGGGTACTTCAGGAGGAGATTACAATACTGCTAAGTTTATTAAAGCTGTCAAGGATTATTGTGCAACAAAGTGGTCCATCTTATGGGAACTCTTTGACCAGGGCCTGTATGCCTCTCACACTGATCTCCATAGGCTGAAATATTAGTGCTTTAAATATGTCTGGATGTATGAAGTGTTTCACTGAGGCTTTTCATTCCCAGTTAATTATAGCAATCTAAAAATGTCCTTGCAGGTATACGTCAAGGAAGAGCAGTGGATGCTGAGAGCAATCTTCTACAGGACCCGGTTTTTGCCTTTGAGAGACATCCAGCAGGAGACCTTCTGGGCCAGTTACATGCACTGGCAGAGCTTCTCATTTGTCCACAACCACTACCTATTCTGGGCCTGCTTCCTGATCATCCTTCTCTCCATCCTGCTCTACCTGCTGCCCCTGTGGCAGATTCACTGGTGCATGCTGTGGAGCAGCTTAGTGTCCTCCCTCTGGATAGAGGAAGGCCTCCCTTCTGCCCCATAAAATGGCTGGTACCTTGTGAGGCAGGACACAAGGGCGTGGGGAGACTCAGAAAGAAAAAGCCATTTTTGCCTCAAGGGTTCTTTTCACTGATTCCTAGAGAAGATAATAATCCACTTATAGGAAGAAATGGATAGCAAAATTATAAATAAATTCAGAAAAAGCAATACAAGGACACTGCCAATAACTTTAGAATTAATTGTATGACATGGGAAACATTGGCTCAAGACCACATGGTGTGCCCTTATTAACAAAGGTGCTGTGTTTTATAAGCAAAACAGAATTGAATTAACTCAGAAGAAATTAGAGATGTACAAAGTTAGAGAAGCTACCCCAAATGTTCATAGGATCTATTTGTGTCCAATTTGTGGCAGAATATTTCAAGTCCATATCAGACTGATGAGTCACAGTTAGACACACTGTAAAGGGCTCTAACAAGAATAACATTATTTTGGTCTTCCGAGAACAAAGAACAACAACCAAGGAGCCAAATAAGGTTAACTTTTAAAAAAATGACTTCTGAGTAAGTTAATGTCCCCCTAGAGTTTGAGCCACTCTTTAGTGACAAAAGTCAAAAGAAGGGAAGGAGATGGAGCCTGATAGGAGACTACTGAATATGTATATAGTAATTCTTTTTTTTTAAAGATCACTCTGTTGCTTGAGACTCAGCCATGATGATATCTATTGATTAGGAACTATTGACTGACAGTTTTTATATAGCCTCAGACTTCAAAGTGACCATGATCATCTTATTCAGGGACTAAAGTAGGTAAATAATATTAACTCACATTTCTGTAGTTCATCCTTCTGCCATAATAACATGTTTACTGGACATCTGTGAAGTCATATTGGATACACAAATGTATGGGAATGCCTTATGCCTATATATATTTCTGCTTCAACATCAGGGAATTCATAGCATATATATATATATATATATATATATATATATATACTTATCTCTCTGATTGCAGGTATTCAATCTTTTTAGGTAAGATGGACCACAATATTTTGCTACACTAAACACAAAGTTCCATTGACTCCTAATTGTCTTTAACATCAAAAACAAACTCCCTTCTTTGGCATTTAAAACTGTAATCTGGATTCAGTCAGATTATAGCAATCTTTCCCTACCCATGGCACAGAGATGAGAAAGGACAGAATTTCAGAAATGGGAGACATGAAGTGAAAATGTCTCTACATCTTCTATGGTCCAACACATGATCCTACTCCCTTTCTTTCACATACAATCCTCTACTTCCCGTATCTATGCATTTTAATGTGCCCTACATGCATGGAATACACTCCCTCTTTCCCATCACTTGTGAGAATATTTTGTTTCCTTTAGAACTCTGTTCAAAGAATGTATCAAGTCCTCCCAGAAATTCCCAGCTGCTAATGCCTTCTCCCTGAAATTACTTTATATCTACTTTTATGAGCCCTTGCTGATTTCCATAATAGGCCATTAAATCCTGGTGGATAGAAACTGTTTCAATTTTTGCTCCTGTATTCCCATCACCTAGCATAGTGCTTGACCTACAGTAGGTGCTTTTAAAGAATTGATTGATTGATTGATTGCTTACAAAGCATTCCCATTAAGATAGTTTTTTTTTTTTTTGTGGTGGGTACAATATTATCTATCTTGTATAGTTAGATAAAAAGCTTCAGAAAGGTTAAATTATTTGTTCACAGTCACTTACCTAGTAAATGTTTAAGTCAGGATTTCAACTTGGGTCTTGATTTAAAAGATAGTATTCTTTTCGCTCTATAATCATGTAAAAAGAATATTATACTGTTTTAACTTTTACCTTGATCCTTAATTCCTATGTAATGGTAGAACCTTGGATAGTTCCTTATTTTATAATGGAACCTCCAGAAAAGCAACACTCTGTCAAAGTATTCTGTGTACTCCCACATATGCACACGTATACACAAAGAGTTCATGAACTCCTATTAAATCTGTTTACTTTTACTTGTTAGTATAAGACACAATTAGTTCAAAGCAAAAGCATTTAATGAAATAGAATAGACAGAAAAGGAACAAAAGAATAGACAGAATATTAACATAATAGTACATGTTCACTCATATGCATATATCATCCCAGGTGGAAATATCTAAGAAATATTTTTGGTTAAGGATAAATATGGATTTTATATATAGGCTGGGCATAAATAAAAGAAATATAACATCTGGAAAGCATATTTATATAAAGAACATGTGTGGCTGAACCAAGTATGTCATGTAGGGATAGCTCATACCTCTTATGATTTTATAATGAGTGTCCACTGTTGGATTTTCAATCAGATCACACCCATTAACTATGAGTGTGCCTTTTTGTTCTATCCTGTGTTCTCTTTTCTTCTCCCTCTACACAGTCTAGCTTTTTACCATCAATCCCCATAGATTAAATTATGATCTCTATGCTAATGATTCAAAGTTCTCTTTACATATTCCTAATCTCTCTTTTGCATTTCTGTCTATTAAATATATCAAACTGGATGTCCTATAAACCTCTTAAATTCAACATGTCTAAAATTGAACTTGTGTTTTTCTCCAAGTTCTCTCTTTTCCCCAATTTTCCTATTACTGTTGAAGCTATCATTATCATCCTAACTCCTAGATTCCTCATTCTCTTTCATCCCTGCATCATATCCAATCTATTGTCAAATGCCATAATTTCTACCATATGTCCCTTTTTTTCCTCTGACACACTGCCAGCAGCCTGGTACAGATCCTCATCATCTCACACTTTGACTGTTCGATAATGTGCTGATGGTCTCCTAACCACAAGTTGTTTTCTGCTCCAGTCCACCCTTTTCTCACCTATCAAACTAATCAGATCCTAAAACATGGATCTGATCATTTCATTCCTACCTTTACTACTATTCAAGTTTCAATGGTTCCTTATAATATTTAGGATAAAATCTAAAATTCAATATTTGGCTTTTAAAGCCCTCCACAACTTGACTTATTCAAATTTTTCCATTCTTCTTATACTTGGCTTACAATTTCCATAATCCTCCCCCACCCCACCCTAACACATCTATACATATGCTCTGTGAACTAGTTACAAATCTCCTTGCCCTAAACAAGAAACTCCATCTCCTGATACTGGGCATTTTCACTGACTGTGCACCATTCTCTCCTAGTTTCCCTGGCTTCAAGTCCTAACTAGCATCCCACTTTCTACATGAAGGTTTTTCTAATCCTGCTTAATTCTAGTGTCTTCTTTCTATTGATTATCACTAATTTTTTTCCTCTGTGTGTGTGTGTGTGTGTGTGTGTGTGTGTGTGCATTTGTTTCTTTATACATTATTTCCTCTCCTAAACAATGAGCTTCTTGAGTCCAAGAACTGTTTTGTGATTTTCTTTGTGTCCCTAGCACTTTATGTAGTGCCAGAATATAGTAGGCACTTAATAAAGATTTGTTGACTTATAGAGCTACTGGCATCTTCCAGTAATATCATCATGAGGGTCCTCCTGAGCCAACACTCCAAATATCCTGGATTATTTTCTGGAATTGTAGATGAAGTGAATAATCTACTGGAAACTATTCCATAATGATTTGCCATAAACCGCTACTGGACCAGGGTCCACAAAACTTACCTGTCTCCACTGACCATGTGGCTACAGCATTCTCTTTGCTGCAATATGTTGAAATTTATGTCTGTAGAACACTTGTTTGACATCTCTACTAATATCTGCAAGGGTAAATGAATGAAAAAATTCTCTTTTATAAGGATAAACTGACAACTCTGTATTCACAGCTAAGGCTAAGATTCAAAGACCCAACAATATGCCCCAAGGCTAATTTGAATTTATCTTGAACTTTTGATATCTACAATAAAATTGTAGTTCTTTGTGATCTCCCTTTGTGTCCCCAAATGCTTAATAAATAATTATTAAGTGAATAACAGATTTTGTCATTATGTTATTTCTGGTTAGAAATAATCCATGGCATGAAAATGAATTTATATCAAAACAATAGCAAGCTAAAAAAGTCACTGTTTAATTCCCTTTCCCACATTATTTATGAATAAATGGCTAATAACAAGCCTCCAAAATTTTGAGACACCCAATATAACCTGATTTCTGAGTATAAAAATTTAACCAGAATTTTCTGATTGCATGTTATTTGTATTATCAAGCAACTGATAGGATGGAAGCCTAATCAAGATATTAAAATAAATTAAACAATTGAATGAAGAAATGAATGTTCCTGGGCAATTCACCTTTTAAAAGATTTTTAAATGTCCAAGACATAATAAAATATCAACCAAACTATAGTGAATAAACATGCCCTTCATCCTATGATCATTAGATGGATTTTGTTGTTGTTGCTGTTGTTGTGTTGTTGTTATCCCTTTACAAAAGGTGGGGGAAAAGAATATATTCCTCCACAAAACAGAAATGTAGTTGAATAGAATTCTGATCCCAAAAGTGTCATTTTCTCTCAGAGGTAATTGACCTATCACAATGAACTTCTTTTTGAGATTACATAAACCACTGCATTCAAACAAAATTCTTATTAGCCATCAACCAAATCAGGCAAAAGGAATTGCCTCTCATCCCAAAAGTAGTCTAGTATGCTGCCTCTATTGCTTTTTGGTTGGGGAGTGAATGGGGAGGGAACATAGCAGGCTCAGAGCCATTATATGGAAAGTTTATCACTTAATATCACCAGGGTCAGGCTGGCCACACAAATCCTGATTTTGAGAGTGAAATTTTCTCCTTTCCATGAAAGGCAGAGATAATGATTCCAGCACAGATGGAGAAGATTTCTTCAGGGAAGAAAAGCGACATTTAAGTTGGTTAATGCCTTCCCTGGTGAGCCATTGTCTTCTTGTTTGGGGTGCCTGAGACCTCATTTTAGATACACAGAGATTCTTCCACTGTGATTGATTACAGAGAAACCATCAGCAAGCACAAATGAATCAATTCAAGAGGCTATCTTACCCTACTCTGGATGAGTCCCTTCCTGCTTCCCCTAAGTATTTACCCTTTTCTTAAAAACATTATTTATCTGAGGAACCCAATTTAAAGTAGTTTCATTGGTCTATTCAGTCAAAGGGGAACTTAATACATATATTTATATTTATATTATTTCTCTAGTTTCTTAAATATTTTGTTTTAAAAATAAATCATATTCATCCATAACAAAGATGCTATTGTTACATTAGGCCTAATCCAACTCTTCCAATAAAGAAGGATATTAAGATTAGGATTTTCTTAGTCACACTGCTTTTTCCATCCTTTGTGTCATTATTAGGCTCATCATACCTTTTACCTGGACTATTGTACTAACCTTCTAACTAATCTCTCACTAACACTTTTTCACTACAACCTGTACTACACAATGTAGAATGATGCATATCACTCCCCTATTCTAAAATCTTTCATGGATCATCATTGCTTATAGAATAATGATCAAACTTTTTAGCTTACTATACAACTTGACTATAATCTCACTCTCTAGTCTTCTGTTAGAGCTAAAATAAACTAGAAAAATCAGATCAACAAGTACATATAAAGTATTTTCTATGAGCCAGGCACTGTTCTAAACTCTGGCAATGCAAATACAAGCAGGGGAAAAAAATAGTCCTTGATATTAAGAAGTCGACATGCTAATATGGTAAGATACGACATGAAAAACAGCTGAAAGGAGATGTGGGGAGAGAAGTTAAGGTACTCAGAGCAGGGACATGATAGAGAAAATGTGAGAACCAGAAGTGCATACTGGGGAAGAATAAACCCTAGCCTGACTATTGTACTTAAAAATGGAAGTACTGAGAAGAGCTAGTTATTCATTGAGAAAGACCTCATAGTAAGAATAAGCTTACAATGTATGAGGTCCATTGGGGGAATAAGCTACTAGGGTGAAGAAATTCATATAGCTATTATGCTTTTTGACAAATTGAACCATTTTCTGTCTTCAAAATACATTTTTTCTGACTCATAGGTTTTTTCAATTCCATTTTCCCCCAAACCTAACATATCCCCTACTCAGTTACTTTCTTCTCGCCTCTATGCTATCTACTTTTCAAGTTATTGTCAAATTATATCAAGCCTTCCTTGATCCCTTCCAATTAGAACTCATTTCTACATCATCTATTTTCAAAGCTCTTTGTATTTCTCTTAGCCATAATCTAATGCTAAAAATAACCAATTTGTATGCTACTTTCTTCCTTACAACTTTAAGATGGGCTGTGCATCTAATACTAACTTTATTTATGGATGAGGAGACTGAGGGTCAGGGAGGCTACATGACTTTCCCAGGTCTCACAGTAAGTGAGTTTAAGAACCAGAATTTAAATCTCAGCTTCTAGTGACTCTCAATTCACAGCTCTTTCTGTGATACCATCTTCCTGTCATCCTATTTTATGTTCTATTCATCTAAGTTTATGTTTTATTTTCCTTCTTAGCCTGAAATCTCCTTAAGAGCAAAGAGAGCATCATATTTATTTTTTATTCTTTCCTTCAGCACCTAACACAGTGCTCTTTATACACGGTAGGTATTTAACAAACAAATGAATTCTCCCTTTTAACCAGCAATCAGCAAGGCAGCAATGTATATGTGTATAGCACCTGCCTGGGAAATCTGCTCTCTTACTTATCTTAATATCTTAACAGCTACAACAAAGAATCCCCTAGCTCTTCCTTGTTGTTGAGTTGTGTTCAATTCTTTGTGATTCCATTTGGGTTTTCTTGGCAAAGACAGTGATTTGCTATTTCCTTCTCCAATTCATTTTACAGAGGAGGAAACTGAGGCAAACAGGATAAGTTAATTGCCCAGTCACACAGCTAGTAAATGTTTGAGACTGCACTTGAATTCAGGTCTTCCTGACTCCTGGGCCAGTTTTCCATCCACTCTGCCTCTAAATTACCCACTTCCTTCTCCCCCCAAATATAGTATTTTTTAAATTATAAAGTACTTTTTTTACAACTAATGTAAGTTGTATGGTAGATAGAACACATACATCATTCCCACTTTGTAGATAAAGAAACTGAAGCTCAGGAGGGTCACCCAATTTCCCAGGGTCACTCTGCTGAGGCCCAAAGAAAGACAAACCACTTCTATAGATTTTTTTTAAATAACTTTTTATTGATAGAACTCATGCCAGGGTAATTTTTTACAACATTATCCCTTGCATTCACTTCTGTTCCGATTTTTCCCCTCCCTCCCTCCACCCCCTCCCCCAGATGGCAAGCAGTCCTTTACATGTTGAATAGGTTACAGTATATCCTGGATACAATATACGTGTGCAGAATCGAACAGTTCTCTTGTTGCACAGGGAAAATTGGATTCAAAAGGTATAAATAATCCGGGAAGAAAAACAAAAATGCAAGCAGTTTATATTCATCTCCCAGTGTTCTTTCTTTGGGTGTAGCTGCTTCTGCCCATCCTCTATAGAGTTCTAAGCTAGATTGTCATCCTGCATCATCAGACTGCCCCTCTCCCATTTTTTAAAACAAACTTAGGATCATCAAAAATCTGGAACCAGAAGAGAATTCAAGATCTTCTAATTCCTTCATTTTGAGAAACTGAGTCCAGGAGAGATTGGATTATTTGTAAGAGGGACAGAATATGGACCCAGACTCAGGTATTCTTTTTTCATTATCCTTTCCCACTAGACAATATTGCTTGTCCTTGTATTGTCTCTGCTCTTAGTATCTTACTGAAACATCCTAAACACAGCATGTAAACCAGGATGAACAGTGTTGAATGTCAAATCACAATTAGAAGACGCCTGGATCTGCATGGAATATAGGAAAAGAATGTCTGAGAGTAAAACTCCATCAGCTTTGTCAAAGGGTAAGGTGGCTCTCATGCTAAGGGACCATTCCTGGTTATTTAGATAGAAATATCATTCCAGTGGAGAAAGGTAATTCATCAGACTGCCACAGCTTAATAGCAATATCCGTTAAGAACAGCCACATCCTTTTGCTCTGGTTCTATATTCACCAGACAATTTTCTTTTGTGTGATTTGGTTTCATGAGTGGCCCTTCCAGAAATGGGGAACCCTGGGTAGATGCATGGACTCACTTCTAACTTGGCTATATCCTACATTCTAAACCAACATATTTCAATTTGCAAAACTATCAGTTTCTCTATTGTGACCTATTCCCCCAGGGCCCAATCACTCCAGGTGAACTAATAAAAATAAAGCTCTGGCCTATAGGGCTGAGAATTTTATGCTGAAGAAGGGGTGACCCAATCAAAGACATGTAACTGTTGAGGCCTCCAGGAGGCCAGTCTTAGATGTCAAGATAATAGTGACTTTTGTATGAAGTTTGCAATTTTGCTTGTTCTATAAATGCTTCTTTCTATTCTTTTTTTCTTTTTTTATAACTCAAATAAATGAATTCTTGTGGGAAATCATGTTGAGGTGTCAGAAAGGATGGACAGAAAGCGGTAAGAAAGAGTTGGGGAAGGCAATCACACAGTGTCAGCAGCTACTTTGGGGGCCACGGGGGTGGGAAATTCAGAGCTATATGAAAATGAATATTCTCTAGCTCCAATGGTCTGCATTAAGCTGGAATGTAGTAAGAGAGAAATTCTGGGCAAAGAGCAAAGGTTAAATGGGTCAACTCTGAAAAAAAAATCACTTCAGGGAAGAGATTGCTTCTCTGGGAAGCTGAGGCTCAAAAAGTAGGAACTATTACTTTACAGAGCTCAAGGATCACCTAAAGGGGAAATAAGTATTCTCTATCTCTTTATCTATCTATCTATGGACATCTTAGTGATATCTGGATATTATTGGACTCTATGGGATCATCTGGCCCTTTTCATCATGAAACTGATTCTCCCTGGTTCTTTAAGAACCCTCTAGAGTCCTGGAAGAACCCAAGTTCACTGAGAGAAAAGTAGAGCTTAAGGTTGTTTTCCCCCCAAAGCTTTATTAACATTTGATGGACATTGATATATGTGGTAGAGGCACCACCAATTTTTCTCTCTGATATGTTCTCTCATAAGAATAATATCAGTGGGATAGATTTTTTTCCTGAATATAAAACACCATTTTCAAACAAAGGAAGGAAAATGTTTTCTGTAGCTGTTCCACATCTATTATGAGCTTATAGCACTACTGTTCACAAGGTTCTTTTATGATTCAATAAAATAATTAAGATGAGAGGAACTTTTTATATACTCAGATTTTTGTCAAAAAAATGTTTTACAAATTGCCAATATCTCCTGTTACACAGGTTACCCTCATGAAAATTTCAGGGTCTGATTACATAATCAGCAACTAATATGCTTAATGACTTTCCATTACACCTAACAATAATGGTGATATGTTTTAAAATTGCATTTATATTCACGTTATTTTGACCTCACTTTCAGTCTCTCAATGCAATCAGGCCCCGGCAGTTAGCAATAATTTCCCTGATTACCACAGCAGGCTTAGAAGTCGTTCCCATGCATAGGAAAAGAAATGCAATCTCTGGGATGAGAGTGGTACAAGTAACCCAGGTTGATTTTTGTGTCGAGCTGTAACCAAAGAGGATTTTTGCTTGCCAAACACCTGGTGAGGAAACTTAGTACACCATTGGAAAATGTCAGACAGGAGCAGGATACAATTTAAAGAGTTTTATTAATTTGAAAATTAAACCTGGAGAGTGAGGAAGACAGAAACATCAAATTCTCTAGTAGCATCCACAGAATCAAGTACCTTCTCCAGTTTAGAAACAAGTTTATCATATGTGATAATATGTTAATGAGTTGAAGGATTGTAATGTAGACTCTATGAGATCCCTTTTTCAGGTTATCCCCCTGATTGTTCCTCTCTAAGGGCAATGGTTAGCTTTTCTTCTAAAGCGTAAAATGAGAACAATCTTATCTTTGAGGGAATGAACAAAGATAAAACTTTCATAGTAGTCCATAGAAAGTAATGGTAATTAAAGGTCTCACAGCAGATTCCTGTAAGGTCTCCGTCATTTACATTAATTTCTGAAAACAACCATGACCACCACTGGGAGTGATCATGGCTTCTCCTTCCCCCTCAGTGTTCCCCTTACTTTCTTCATTACCCCTACAGAGATGCTTCTTACAGCTCTAGTTTCTCAGTGTTCTTATTGGGTGTGTTGTAGTAGGCTGATTTTGTATGAAGTATAAATCAGGGAATGTCATTCAGAAAGAAAAATTCAAGCTCCCACAACTCCACACTTTAGCATCAGGTTAACAATGCCCAGTGTCCTCTATACTAGGAAGTGGTTCTAGTAGCAGGGGAAGTGTGCTGGTCCTTTACATTAGTGGGGCCATTTGGATTGTTTGCTGATTTAAATAAATAACCTAGTATAGGGTAGGAATAAGGGGACCATTGCATCTGAGGGGTTATTTATGGACTCCAACTGCCTGTGAGTGATCTTCCTGAGTTCCAGATTTGGTAATTGTGCAGACAGAGGAGAGAAATGTTTTATGTTCTTTTCCTTTGGAAGATGTGCTCTCTTAATCTTTACTTTCATTGAATTTTATGGTCTGCTCACTCATTAAATTCTAACCCTCTAACCTGAATCATTGGACTAGCCTACATTACACCTGGTTGAGAATAGCAGACATCACTGGCTACTTCTCCCTCTCATTGCTCTGTATCATTGTCCTCCAAGGCAGTCTTTGTTGAAGGTTTCTACATTTCCCAGCGTGTGACCATTTCATTGTTGACCCCATTTACTGTTCTCTGTAGTTCTAGCATTTTTCTTAATTTCCAGGAGATGGCACCAATTCCCTTTCCTGGAGGACCAGCTTTTTAGCAATGGGCCAGTCAGAAAGTAGAGCACGTGCGGGATATATATACAGCCTAAAAAGAAAATCTCAGACCTATATACTTCCATTTTTCTTGTATCGCTTTCTACATCGGTCCTCACAGTCACAGGCTTCCTATAAGAAAATGCTCTGTGGGACTCCAATTAGTATCATTCCATCCTGTTTCATATATTACCTTTTTTTGCAAAAACAAACTTCTAACCAGCTCTTAAGCAAGTTTTTAATCAAATGTGTTAGGCTCTTGGGTAGCTAATAACTGTATCCTTTCTCTAACCATGTCTGGGCAATATGCCTACAGCTCATATTTATCATTTTTGCCTTGGTATAAGTGCTCCAGGAAACAATATTATTCTCACTCTAATTTTTCATTTGACCCCTACCTTCTCTTGGCTAAGATGAACCAGAGTTCTTCAGATTGCAAGAGATTGTTTCCCAAATATTCATAAAACCTTGGGAAGAGAACTAGCTTCTCTAGTACTGACCATGGATCAGGACAGATAGGGAAAATAGTGAGAAAGACATTTTTAAACACTTGGTTGTGCCTGTCAGTGATTTCACTCAGATTTGTCATCACCCTTGTTTAGCTCAGGATCTTCAAAGGCTAAATACAGGTTTTATGTTATAACAGAGTGTGGGTAAATTCCTAAAACACTATTTAAGTGGTTATGTTTTGTTTACTTGTATTTTAAAACACTGCAAACACAAAAGGGGTTTGACCCCTTTTAGGGGGAAAATATTTCCAGATTTCTGGAACAGGCTTTTAAAACTAATGGGAAGTTTGATTCAATAAAGTAAAATGTTCAGTGGAAACAACATAAAATGGAAAGGGGAGCCGAGACTAAGAATTTACTTAACTGGGATGAAATAAAAGGGCCGTTGCCAAAGTTAGCTTGTCCTGATTGGAAGAAGACCAATATGTAAATACAATGATTCCTTTTTTTTTTTCTTCCCCTTCCACCTTGTCCTAGAGATGAAGAAAAACAAAGAAAAATGTTAATGTGGAAGAAGGAATGGATAAGTTGAACATGTATGCTGTAGAAACTAAGATACCTTTTGAAGAGGCTAAGAAAAAAAAAGCCCAGACAAAAGTATTATAATCTCTCATTTTTTTATGAAAGCTTTTTATTTTCAAAATATATGCATGGATAATTTTTCAACATTAACCCTTGCAAAACCCTGTGTTCCAATTTTCCCTCTCCTTTCCTCATTCCCTCCCCTAAATGGCAAGTAATACAATATATGTTAAACATGATAGAAATATATGTTAAATCTAATATATGCATACATATTTATAGAATTATCTTGCTGCACAACAAAAATGAAGTCAAACAAGAAAAAAATGAAAAAGAACATAATATGCAAGCAAATAACAACAAAAAGAATGAAACCACACTCAGTTCCTACACTCTTTTTCTCTGGGTGTAGATGGCTCTCTTCAGTATTAGAATCTCTTAATGCCTTTCTTCTGATAATTAGCTTGGCCTGAGTTGGGGGAAAAAGTAAGTGGCCTTAGATATGAATGAGATTCAGGATAAGAATTTAGTCTGATAATTAGTGTTTCCTTAAAGCAGAAAGCTAAAATTTAATTAATTAGCAGTTGATAACAGTTAAGGTTAATGACAAAAGTAACAGTTCATATCTAGGTATTTGTGTATGCTAAAAGCTTGATTTAATTTTTAATTTTATCATACTTTTATAATTATAAGGAAAAGAATAATTTCTAATTCTATAGTGCTATAAAATTTAAAAACACTTTCACTTTCTGAACTACAAGGTAGTTTAGAGATCATCTAGTTCTACTTATTCATTTTATAGACAGAGAAAATGAAGTTCAAAGGAGAATATGTGACTTGCCCAAAGCTAAGAATATTATCACCATTTTGTACATGAAATCTAAAGAACTTACAAGGTCACATAATTATAGAGTATCTTCTGAGTATAAACAAGGCAGCCTTTCTAATGCAGCCTATATCTTTAAAATTTTATGCCATTATTTATGAAAGTAACACTTTTTATATAAAAATATTAATTGCAGCAATGCAATAAATTTTTGTTTCCTCTCAATTTTTGATTCTTTGGTTCCCAACCATCTAATCTAGTTAGTCAAAGTCATGTTCACTCCCAAATGGAAGTAATAGTGCCTTCATGGAAGCATTCTACCTTAACAGGCCTGGTCTTACATCCTCACTCTTACAGAATGATGGCAAACATTCCACTATTAAAGGAGATGAATTACTCAACCAAGATCCTGTATCTGAGCTATAATTCTAGAATTCTGAGATATTCAGGCATAAAGTAAAATAAAAACAGGCTGGAGCCCATTGGAGCCTGATCAAAAAGCTGATTATTACATTTTCAGTGTGAGCATTTACACTTCAGAAATGGACAAATGCTACAAATCAGGACCTGATTTATTTGGTTGTTATTTTTGATTGTCAAAATTTAAGAATATACTTAAGAAAATATTAATAATGGTTAAACTTAAAAGTATGTTTTTTTCTTTCTTTGCTGAGATGTGGTTATTAAATATTAACTAGCATACCCTTGAATAGGATTCACTAAATCTTGATTGGATAAATCAAAGGGATGAAGGACACCACCACCCTCCCTCTTCCTCTCCCTATTGATGTTTGAACATCATTGGAGAACAAGCCAGTAATCTCCTATACTAGAAGAATAGTCTCTATACAGGCCTTAAAAAACTATTTAACAATGGTTATTGTCATTGGATTTAGAACTTAAAGGAAAATTTAGGCATTATAATGTCCCACTTAATCATTTTATAGATGGTAAAACTGCCTAAGGAAGGGAATTGATTTGCCCAAGAACTCATGGTAGATGACAGAGCCTAATTTGAGCCCAGATGTTCTGATCCCAAATTAAAATTCTACCCTTTGCAGTGCATTGTGTCTCATGTGCTTGAAGTGATTCCAATATTGAGCTATTTGTGATCTTCCCCAATTTCTTGTGATCTTTGGATCTACGAGCAAGTTACAAAGGAAGCTGAGGGAGGGAAGAGAAAATTCCCTGCTGGACAATCCTAACTTTATTTCAGTTTGTTGAGAGAGAGGACTATCTTTTGCCTTTTTCTATACCCCTAGTATTTAGCACATAATTGGCATTTAATAAGTGCTGATTGATTGATTTTATCAGAAGTTAGGTCAACATTTGGCTGCTTGCTATTCTTAAACTCTCCTTCTTCTTCTTTAGCTTCTTCCAAAACTCTTTACTCTAAAGGCCTTTCCTGATCTGTCTGCTTTTCCATGTTTCCTTTTAAGTTAACCTGTATTTATTCTGTCTGAATCTCCTCATATTTCCACCCTACTAGAATAAAGTCTCACAATATTATAGATTTGAGGGACCTTAGGCCTCATGAAACCCAATTTTCCTCATTTTGTAAATGAAGAAATTAAGACACAAGGAATTGTGAAAATAATAGTAGCAACAACAGCAGCAATAATTGTAGTAATACTAGTAGTAACAGCAGCAACGATAGTAAAAGTAGTAGAAACAGCAGTACCAGTACTAGAAATAGGACCAGTAGCAGCAGCAGTAACAGAAATAGTAGTACTAAATGCAGCAACAGAAGCCATAGTAATAGTAGGAGCAGCAGCAGACATAGTAGTTGTAGTGGAAGCAGCAGTAGCAATACCAGTAGCAATACCAGTAACAGCAACAGTAGCAACAATAACGGAAGTAGTAGTAGTAGTAGTAGTAGTAGTAAAAGCAGCAACAGAAAAGCAATGGTAGTAATAGTAATAAAAGCAGAAATAACAGCAGAAGTAATAGTAGTAGTAAAAGCAGAAACAAAAAAGTAGTAGTAGTAAAAGCAGCAATAGAAAAGTAGTAGTAGTAAAAGCAGCAACAGAAAAGAAGTAGTAGTAAAAGCGGCAACAGAAAAGTAATGGTAGTAGTAGTAATAAAAGCAGCAACAGAATAGCAGCAATAGTAGTAATAGTAGTAAAAGCAGCAGCAGAACAGCAGCAGTAGTAGTAAAAGCAGCAGCAGAAAAGTAGTAGTAAAAGCAGCAACAGCAGCAGCAGTAGTAATAGTAATAGTAGTAAAATCAGTAGCAGAAAAATAATAGTAGTAGAAGTAGTAGTAATAGTAGTAGGAATAGTAATAGTAATAGTAGTAAGAAAAGCAGCTACAGAAGACATAGCAATAATAGAAGTAGCAACAGCAGCAACAGACTTAGTAGTTGTAGTGGAAACAGCAGTAACAGCAGCAGTAGCAACAACAACAGTAGTAGTAGTAAAAGCAACATTAGCAACAGCAGCAGAAATAGTAGTAATAGTAGTAATAGTAGTAGTAGTAGAGCAGCAGCAGAAGCAACAGTAATATTAGAAGTAGCAGCAGCAGCAGTAGAAGCAATAAAAAATAGTCCAAGAACAAGAAAAAGAAGTAATAGTAGTAGTAGAAGCAGAAGCATTAGTAATAGTAGCAACAGAAGCAGCAGATAATATTGCTATATCACTTTAAGGTTTGCAAAGTGCTTTACATCTTTTATCTCATTAATAATTCACATAGGATCACATAGCTAAGGATCTGACATGGGCGGGGAACTGGGGTCTTCCTAGCCACAGTCTAAAGTTCTATTTGTGAGAGTAGCTATCTTAAAGGAATTTTCTTTTTCCTTTGCATCCCCAGTTTGCACAATTCCTGGCATATGTATTATGCTAAACAAATGTTTATTGATTATTTTATTCAGTAACTGAGTGAACAGAAGGACAAAAACCTGCTAACCTATGTTACTTTCTAGCTATCTTCAAGTTCAATTGACCTTCACCTTTGATTAACTAGTTGAGGTCAGACTTTTGACTTGAGCAGAATTACCTTGAGAATTCTATGCAGTCTCTGTATTTTTGCTTTTTTTGCATAAAGTTTTAGAAATTCTTCCTCCACTTGACCATTAAAAATATCTATCTTTGAGAGATAGTGTGGAATAACAGAAGGCAAACCATCCTCACAGTCAGGAAGTTTTAGGTTTGGGTCCTGCCTCTCAAGCTTAATAGTGTGATAATCCTAGCAAGTCAATTAACCTCTCAGGTAGCCAGATCTCTACAATTTTTTGTGGTAGAAGTCAATAAAGTAAGAGGAATTCTTTTTGCTAATAAAATCATAAGTCCAGTTTTAACAACAAAAAATCCAGTTGTTTTTTCTATAAACACTTCCCTCCTTTATATCATGGCCAGTAATCAGGGAGTAAGTTTTTTCTCAGTATTCCTAATTCCTAACCTTGGATAATTGTGAGCAGGCAGGCCATGTTTAAAATTTCCCCCAGGGTGACTCAGCTGCTAAAAATAGGTCAAATAGCTTTCTGTAAAAAATTTCCATCCCCACCTTCCCACGCTTACCTCCAGTTTCTTCCAACACCTCTTCCCAGTCCATCCAAACGCCACTGGATGCCAGATGGCTTCAACTATAGTCCATGAAATGGAATTGAATGTTCCCACATGCATTTGATTCAGGTTTGTATTTTTCCAGGCCTGAAGGCAAGTCTTGATGTCACCAGAGCCAAAGGGTCGGACAAAGATCAGGATTCCCTGGCTCTGATATGCCAATAATGAATTTTATCCCTAATTTCTAGGCAGGTTGAATTGGGGGCTTAAGTGATTTGAGGAACAAAACCAAGGACTGTATTTAGTCTTCTCCTGATGATCCTCACAGACTTTATTTTTGAGTTAAAAAAAAAAAAAAAACCTAATGTCCAGATTATTCTGAGTGATTCCATGATCAGAAATACTTTCTATAGGATCTCCAGACATGTTTTTTGGTGGTTTGTGTTGTTTGGTTTCGGTTTTCCTCAAATGATTCTTGTAGTGGTGCTTATGAATATAATAGCCTCATTCATTAGCTCTCTAATAAGAACGGTCATTTCAGTAAATATAGCAAAAGGAAGATGACCGCATCTTATTTGATAAAATTTTAAGTATAGAGTAGATCGGGACCTCGAAGGCCATCTGGTCCAATTCTGTCATTTTACAGGTGGGGAAAATGAGATCCAAAGTGGTTAAGTGACTTATTTAAGGTAAGAGAGGTACAAAGCATCAGAAGTGCAATGTGACTTCAGTCCTCTGAATACATTGCTCATTCTACTGCAACATGAAGCTCCTCATAGTCCTAGGTTGTAGTGAATTCTAACCATATTCTGGTAAATGGCTGGAGTCACATTCTCTCATTCAGCAGCAATGACTAGACCATCTTTTTAAACATCAGAGCCAAATATGTATTTTTTAAGTTATAATATATTTTTACACTAGTATATTTTCCCATTGAACCTTCCCTTGAAATTAGGTGTGTATACAAAATCTGCCCCCAAATGACCATGTCTATCCTGATATGCAACATTCCACACTCATAAGGCCCACACCCCTCCAACAAGAAAAATCTCTTTCATCACCTGTTTTCTGAAATGGAGCCATTTTTCTTTATCAAAAGAATTAGCCTTACTTCTGGCTTTTTGAGGTTCCTATACCTCACATGCCACATTAAATGACATCTATATTTGGCCTAATTAATCTTTTCAGATCATTTTGAATCTCTTGGATGCAAGCCCACCTGCTATTCTAAAAACTTTGCCTCCTTCTTTCTACGCATTCAACTGCGTAGAGTATTTGAGGAACATCTATCTGCCTTCAGTAATTCCCTCCTATTACATGGGCTCTTTAGGCCTTGCAACTGTTCTGAAAGGCAATCATGAAGGGTTGACCATATCAGGCAAGTACATGCTTTTTCTAAGTCAGCCCCATGCTCACAGTGGATTCCTAATAAACATCAATTTCAACCTACTGAAGGGACCATAGTAAGAAGAGTGAGTCCCAAAGTTTCTGGGACCAACTATTGCCTGGGGCCAGATGTTTACATCTTTATTTCCTCTTATTAACTGAAAATATGGAAACTGTTCTACTCTCCTCTCATTCCCCCAACAGGTATATTCCTTCCACCTTTCCTGAATATTCTAATAATATTATTTTTGCAACTCTTTTAGCCATGTGGAAACAGCATATATAGTAAGAACAAACATCAGAAGTGACATCATTTTTTCTTTGACATTATCTTGGGCTAATTAATGTAAGTGGGGAGAAAGAATGATGGTTCTGATATCAAGGTCAATAGTTTAGTATTGATATGAATCACTTATATTCAATCCTAGAATCCACATTGTGTACCTTTGACTGCAAGGAGGAATAATTTTCACTTTACTGTAAATGATTGTGGGCAAATCACTATCATTGTAGAGCCCCGTTTCCAAATAGATGGTTCCAAATAGGGGTTAAGCCAGAAAGTCTCTGTAGTCTCCTCTAATTCTAGATTTATGATGTACTCTAGAGAAATTATGGATGCCTCAAAGAAAGCTCAGTCAGTGCATCTTCCCTGATGCTGATGGGAAAGCCAACTATATCACCAGTCAGTAATTGCTTATTTTGCTCACTATTATGCTAGTCATTGTAAGCAAAGCATCATATCTCCTTATATAAATGTTTGTGCATACTTATGTCAATCTACTAAAACATATTTGTAAAGGACCAACTATATGACAAGTACTGTGCTAGGTACTATGGATGGAATAAAAAGAATGGAACAATTCCTACTTACAATGAGCTTACATTCTAATAGAGAAATATGTATATAAATACATGTATCCTAAGTATAAAGTGAATACATATGAACATATGCTACATAATTAAATGCCCCATGATTTGGGAGGAAGCAGTAAGGAGAAGATCAAGAAAGGCTTCAAGTAGGAGATGGTTCCCAAACTGCATCTTAAAGGAAATGAGTGAATTTATGAGATAGAAGTAAAAAAGTACATTCCAGGCATGAGGGGTAACTGATGCAAGGGCACAAAAACTAGAGATGTAGTTTCCTGTGAAAGGAACAGAAAGAAGGTCAATTTGAGCTGATGGCAGAGTACAAGATTGGCAGTAATATTCATGAAGTCTGGAAAGATAGATTGGAGCCAGTTTGTGTAGGATATTAAAATTTAAACATACAAGTATATATTTTATTCTGGAGGCAATAAGAAACCACTAGAGTTAGATCAAATATGGGTGACACATCATCAAATATGAGCTTAAGGAAAAACTTAACACACTGTACAAAATGTAGACTAGAGTTGTGGGTTACATGAGGCAGGCAAGCCTATTAGGAAACTGTCTCAATGATCCAGTTCATAAGTAATGGGGACCTGAATTAAGATACTAGTTATGTGGGTGGAAAGAAAGGATCAGATGTTATGATAATAACAGCAAAATTTTCCAATTGATTAGATATATGCAATTGAAGGAGGGGGGAGAAAATTATAGGAGCATATATTATTTTTTCTCAGTAAACTACCTTTCTTAAGTAGAGGAATTTTTTTTTATCTTTGTATCCTCATTATCCAATCTAGGACCTGGCACATAGTAGGTGCTTAACAAATACATTTTGATCAATTGATCATTCTACCATAGATTTTTTTTAATTTCAAAAAATTAGATTATACATGCACATTCATTATTCACATATTTCCACATGAGTCATATTGGGAGAAAAATTCAAAACAAAGGGAAAAAACCACTAAGAAAAAAAATGAAAATATTATGCTTTGATTTGCATTCAGTCTCCATCATTTTCTCTCTGATACAGATAGCATTTTCCACACAAAGTTTTTCAGAACAACCTTAGATCACTGAATTGTTGAGAATACCCAAGTCATATAGTTGATCATAACACAATCTTATTGTTGTTGAGTACAATGTTTTCCTGGTTCTGCTTGCTTCACTCAGCATCAATTCGTGTGAATTTTTCCAGGCTTTTCTAAAATCATTCTGTTTATTATTTTCTACAGAACAATAATATTCCATTACTTTCATATACCACAACTTATTCAGTCATTCCCCAATTGATAGGCATCCACTAATTTTCTAATTCTTTGCCACCACAAAAAGAGTTGTTACAAAGATGTTTGCATATGTGGATCTTTTTGCCTCTTTTATGATTTCTTATGAGTACAAGCCAGATAGTGGTACTGCTGAATCAAAGAGTTTGCAGTTTTATAGTCCCTTGAGCATAGTTCCAAATTGTTTTCAGAATTGTTAGTACTCACAACTTCACCAACAATGTATGAGTGTCCCACTTTTCCTACAATTTGGATTATAGATTTAGAAGTAAAAGGGATCAAGTTCAACCTCTTGAATTTCAGAAAAGGAAACTTGTCAAAGGTTCTCTGGGTAATAAATGACACAGAATTTAATCAAATGTCTTCTGGATCCAAATTCAACACTATTTCCACTATACCATGCTGTGCATGAAGAAAAGTATGTTATCTTATGTTATTCTAAATTATGTTACATTGATATTAAATTATTCCATTTTATGCTAGTATACTATATTATGCTATATTACGTTGTGCATTATACTGTATTGAGGTTTATTATGTTACATTATTATACATTGCTATGCTATCTCATAAAATCTGTCAGTGAACTATCATTACTATCAGAAATGCACCATCTAAGGGAGACAGAGGTCAAGTAAGAAGAATCAAAACTCTGTTTTTTGAGGTCCTTGCTACCATCCTTTTCCTTCCTGCTATGGAAAGTCAAGCCTATCTATTGCAATTACCAAGAGAGATGCAGTAGTGAAACTGGATCATTTAAACCCACTTAATCTATGAATGTTGGGGGGGATTTTAGAGGGGGTGGTCAGAGCAAAATAGCATGATGAACTCATTAGAAAATATGGTGACTGCTGTGCCTCAGTCACTTTGTCTGCTCTGCAAATGACTCAAATGCTACATTAGAAAACAAAGAAAGAGACTTGGCATCAAATACTTCTGAACCAATCTGTGCCCGCTGTTTCCCAGAAGAGATAGTACCAAATATCCTTAACTGCAAAGCCTTCATGTGTGTCTGATTTGGTTCAGGTCCAGGCTGAAATCTAAATTAAATGGTGAGATGGATAGTTCAGAGCTTAATTGGAAAATGAAGGAGATAAAAGGAGCCAGAAAATCTAAGGAAGAAAAAGCCTTCAAGAAAAGAGAACTTGATGAACTTCCTTCTCTGTCCTGAGATCCTGCTCTTCACCCACTCCATCCCTGGAGCTCCCTGTAGGCTCAGTGCTTTAGAATAGACAGTAGAAGATACTGCTGACACATACCAATGTAAAGAACAGATTGAAAGAAATAAAGAAATAGATTTAAAAGTGAGCTTTGGAATGTGATTGGACTGAGGCAAAGTCAATTATAAATTCACTGTCCTTTATTTCATAGCTTCCACTGCACAACAGGGATCACAGGAAGCCTGGGGCATGGTGAATGTGAT
This sequence comes from Antechinus flavipes, assembly GCF_016432865.1. Lineage (NCBI taxonomy): Eukaryota > Metazoa > Chordata > Mammalia > Dasyuromorphia > Dasyuridae > Antechinus > Antechinus flavipes. The sequence continues at coordinate 215,745,051 of NC_067399.1, read as the reverse complement.
CTATTCTGGAAACCTGTCTATGGACTTCAACAGTAAATATGACTGGGATGACATCCCTTTCCCTACCTGGACCAGTGGGTCCAGGAGAACTAGAAAATCCTTCTCTGAAACCTGTGATAAGAACTATAGTGGAATCATTAGGCCAGGATTTTATAGGATCAAATAAACATGGAACCAGAAGGGAATTTACAAATTCTTAGAATAGTACAGTAGGACCCAGAATGTGGAATACAACATAGCATTCTCACTCTCTCTGTTTTATTTGCTTGCATTTTGTTTTCTTAGTTTTTCTTTTCCTTCCTTCTTGATCTGATTTTTCTTGTACAGCAAGATAACTGTGTGATGACCACGTTTAGCAACCAGAGTATATTAAAATCAGCCGGAGTCAGAATAAGGGAAAATGTTTGATTTTTATTCTTTGCAGAGGTGAAGGGGAATGGCGATTCGAAGTGAGAGCAGTCGCGACAGGAATCTGGCCAGCAGTGCCTCTGGCTCTCACACTCCACCCACCAAATCCTCTACGCAATCTCCTATACAACACATCAAACTTGCACAGAGAGTGGGCGGGGCCATTCTTTCTCCAAGCATACATTAATAGGGTATTGTCCAATTGCTAATCAGACTCAAATATTGGGACGACTCAAGAGCTTCAGCCCATTACATCTCCTGCTTTCTTTTGTTTTAGAACACAGGTGGTCATGCCATCCCTGACCTCTCAGAGAGGTCAGAGCCCCCAAGGGGAGGTGATCACACCCTCCCTGACTTCTCAGGAAGGGAGATGAAAAGCACCAAAGGGAAGTGGGGGTTGCAAGCGGGTTTCTGGGCTGAAGGGTCTTATTAGCACAAACCCATCAGCATGGGAAGTATTACACAAGCACATAGCAACAACGCAGAGGCTATTAGTGATGACTCTCTCCACAGTCAGTGCAGGCTCAATGTGGTGCAACAGATATGAATTGTACACGCAAGTAGCGGCAAATTTCAATCATCAATACAAATGGGAATTGAGGTAGTCACTACAAACCATGTTCTATATCTGCATAAAATTTTTAAAAATTATTTTTAAAAAATTTTAAAGTCTGTCAACCAGTTATTTAATCTATATGACATATGACTACTAAGCAACAAGACTGCTACTGAAAAGGACATGAGAAAGTTAAAGGAGGCCATCAGAGGAAGGGCATGCTGGAGGCAACATAGTCCAATGGAAAGAATATTGATTCTGGAATCAGAGGGCTCATGTTCAAATCTTCCCTGTCACTCCCTGGCTATTTGGCCTCAGACATTTTAATCTCCATGGCCCCTTGTTTTGTTGTCTATAAAATAAAGGATGTGAATTAGATGGTCTTGGAAATCCCTTCTTGGAGATCATCTACAAAATGAGAAAATTGAACTAAATAATCTCTAAGATCTTCCATGGCTATGATCTCCAGAGATCCTGTGGCCTAACTGGCTTTCCAAGATTTACAAAGTTCAATGGCCAGTACAAAAACAATTCGAGTATATATTATCATATTAAGCTCAGTGATGAACACTCAAGCACACTCTGGTCTCTGCCTTCAGGAATAATTGGCTAGCCAAAACTTGGTTTCTAATATGCCCTTTTACAGATCCCACTATGAAGAGGTTAGTCTGTTTATCAGTGAAGGAATGAGTCCACTGATGTTGTCTTCAAAAATACTTTCCTTTAGAGGTAAAATGAATGATAAGAGATCAGAGAGCCCTATTCTTGGTTATCTGTTGTAATTTACCTAGAAGGAGACATGGAAATGTCACTTTTTTTTATACAAACATCCTGCCTTCAACAGTAAGAGAAACCATGGAAACACATACAGGACTAATATCTTCAGGTCTCACCTCTGGCTTCCTTTATGAATAAAGCCTCTGTTTCCTGTCCTTCTATGTTCTCCCTAGGGATTCCCAACATGGCCATTATTGCCAAATCCAATGGCTGACTTGTTCAGTATCTCAACATGATATCGAAACTACCAATTAGTTTAGCCATACATTTGTCTCATTAGTGGAAAATTATGTCCAAGACTCTTAAAATTGATGCTAGTTTTGTCCCCATAAAAAATATTTTAACAAGCCAAATGCCAAGTGCCATTGCCAGTTTAGCTTTCCCAATATTGTATTACCATGTATACCCATTGTATGTGTGTATACATCTCTATGTGTATGTGTGTGTGTGTGTGTTTATACGTATGTATGTATGTGTGTCCTGTTTGATTCTTTATGACTACATTGGGGATTTTCTTGGAAAAGATACTGGATTGATTCACCATTTTGTTCTCCAGGTAATTTTACAGATGACAGAATTGAGGCAAACAGGATTAAGTAACTTTTCCAGGGTCACATAGCTAGTAAGTATCTGAGGCCAGATTTGAATTCATAAAAATGAGTGTTCCTGATTCCAGACATTATGGCAGCTATGCAGTAGGGTGGCTAGATTAGATAAAGTGCACACACACACACACACACACACACACACACATATAACTGTACATATATATGCATACACATACATATAGACATATATAGACACAGAAAAATAACATTTAAATATTATAGTAAGGTTTGCAAAGCTTATCTTCTCTTAATGTTACCTCATTTGACCCTTGATGACTCTGTGATTTAGGTACTATCATTACTTCCATTTTACAGATGAAGAAATTAGGGCTGAGAGAAATTAAATGATTTTTCCATAACTGTCCAGTTGAAATGACCAAGACAGAATTCAAATTCAGTTCTTCATGATTGCAAATCCAAATCCATTTACTCCACTTAGTTTCTTCTTCATACAAAACAAATGCAAGATATTTTAGGAAAAGAAAAAAACATTTGGAAAAGATAAGAAAAGTTTCATCTAGTGTCATTGAGGTGAATCTTGATGAAATTAAGTAATTTTCTGATGTGAAGAAGGAAGAAGTCGAGGAGGGGGCAGTCAGTGCTGAGACAGAGATGGGATATGGAGAACAATGTTTCAGAAAAAAGAGAAGACCAGTTAGTTTCAAAGTGGAAAGTGAGAAAAGGAGAACAGTTTATGATGAGTTCAGATGATAGGTTAGAGTTTTAAATGTCAGAAAAATGGAAACTTGATTCTGAAGTTAATAATCAACCACTCTAGTTTACTGAATAAGAGGAGTGACATGGTCAGACATATACTTAAGGAAAATCACTCTATGATGAGGACCTTCCACAAATTAGCACCAGGGGAGACTCTCCATAGCTACTGCCATTGATAGGAAGAAGATAGGTTAAAACCACTGATGCTTCCCTTTTGAGGAGTATCAAGGCAGTCATAAGTCATTTTGATATGAACAAGACAGTATCCATTGCAGTTGTCACTTTCACTTCCCGCCTAAGATATGTTCATCTTTAGGGAGGCTTTTTAGATTCCTTCTGTACATGCATTTTTGTTCCCACATGAAAAAAGAAATATTGGTGACCAAGTTTGACAGGACTTTTGAGAATTTCTGGCATGTCACTGATCCATGAGAAAAGAGAAACTCTCAAGGATAAAACTCTGACAACACAACTACCAGCTAAAAAGAGAGAATTGGAGAAGAAAGTTGAGAAATCTGCACAAGCAACTCATTGACTAATTGAAAATATTAAAATATAGTATAGGAGATAACAAGGGCATATAATAAAATATGAATAAGAAAAAATAACAAAATCTTATAAAAAGAATATCATTAATGCCCAGATTAGCTGAAGTCTGTTATGAATGTGAATGTCAACAAAAAGGGCTATTTTTAAAAATAGCTATTTTAAGGGTAAGAAAAAGAGTGAAGGGAAAGCATTTTGATTAAGAATCTAACAGCAGATAATAACATGAAAGCAAAGATGAGAAGGAAAATGTGACCATTCAACTCCCATTTAGCTTATTTTCTTCATCAAGGAGAATGATCTTTAATTTGAAAAGAATGAGACCAACATTTTTACAGGAAATTGAAATAAGTTAGGAGATGGTAAAGGAGTACCTGTCTTGGAAAAGTTTAGTTTACCAGGCCCACATTAAATGCATCCCAATTGTTAGAAACCTGTGAGAAACTATAGGGTAACACAGGAGAACATTGTGCTAGAACCGGAGATGGGAAATGTGAAAAAAAGGAAAAAAAAAAAAAGAAAAAGAAGTTGAATTTTTCAAAAAGTGAATTCTACTTTGATTCTTATAAAAATTAGAAGACAAATGATTAAAGGAATGACTTATAAGCATCGTGAGAGGAAAGTGGCAATCCATTAGGACCTAGATAAACTTCTTGATCAAGAATAAATCTAGAGGGGCAGCTAGGTGGATAAAGTATCAGCCCTGAAGTCAGGAAGACCTGAGTTCAAATCTGACCTCAGACTAACACTTCCTAGCTATGTGACCCTGGGCAAGTTACTTAACCCCAATTGCCTCAGCAAAGAAAAAAAGAAAGAAAGAAAAAGAAAAAAGAATAAATCTAGAGGGGACAGAATCATAGAATGATTAGGGCAGCAAATCTTAATAATTATTCAAATGCTTCCTTAAAGCTTACCACTTCTGTGACCCTAGTTAATTCCCTTAACCTTTCTATGCCTCAGTTTCCTCATCTGTGAAACAAAGGAGTTAACTTCAATGACTTGTAACATTCCTTCCAGATTTAAATCTTAGTCCTGTGAATCTATAATTTCAAGAAGGAATTTGGAAATTATTTTTATAATATCCTTCTGAAGATACATAGAGAAATATAGAATGGATGGTACTATGGGTATGTAGACATGGAAGAAGTTTAAAATTTGAACCCAAAAAATAGAGATGAACATAACAATATCAACGTGGAGAATGTCTCTCATGAAGGCCTCCTCCACGAGGATTCATCCTTAGATCGGCAGAACTGAACTTTTTTTTATCAATAAAGAAGTAATATCATACCCATCAACATTATAGATGGCCCAAATCTGAGAATAGCCAATATGTAGAAAAATGGATCAAAAATCCAAAATATATTGAAAAGCTAGAATGATGTGGCCAAATCCAATTTATATATATAAAGTACTTGTACTGGAGTTTAAAATAACACCACCCTCACTGCAAATGCTCAGTTAGAAAAATCTGATTAGATCAAAAAGACTTAATTGCAGGAGTGGGGAGGAGAACAGTGAGAATGGGGAATGGGAGGAAAGGTGAATTACCTATAAGCTTAAAAAGCTCCAGATATTTTTTTCAGGCTGTCCTCCATGTCTGGAATACTCTCCTCTCTCAAATCTCTCTCCTGTCTTCCCTGCCTTCCTTTAATTCCCAGATAAAATTTCACCTTATATTGGAAACCTTTTCCAATCCCTCCTAATTCTACTGCTTGTTCTCCATATGTAGGTTGTACAGAGCTATTTCCATGTTTTTCTTCCTATTAGTCTGAGCTTCTGGATGTCAGGGACTGTCTCTCTTTGTTTTTTTTTTTTTGTTTTTTTGTTTTTTTTTTTTTGTTTGTTTTGTATTCTCAGTACTTGGCACAGAAACAGAAATGTAGTAGACATTCAAAAAATGCATTGGGGTTAATCTAAAAAACTCATATGACCTCAGGCTGCATTAATGTTATAGTCCAGTACTGAGTCCAGGAGATAAAAGCAGATGATCCCTGTGCCCCCAAAACTATCTGAGGTACTTTGCTCTAGAAGAACATTGATAAACTGTAGTATGTTCAGAAAAGGATGACAAAGATTGTAAAGGTACTCAAAACCATTGACAATTTGAATCAACCGGTAGAAGGGGAGGGGAGGTTTAATATGAAAAAGAGAAGGGTAATGGGAACATGATCATTGTCTTTAACTGTTTGAAGTACTGACATTTTGAATGGTAATTATATTTGTTCTGTTTAGCCCCAAAGAACAGAGCAAGGAACAATTAGTGTAAAGAAGCAATAAGTTATGTAATGGATAGTGTAGGGAACTTGAAGCAAGAAAGAGCTGAAATTTTCTCAGAGATTCTCTAGCTCCATGACATCAGGCAAGTCTCTTAGTCTCTCTCAGCCTTAGTTTCCTCATATGTAAAATGAAGGTAATAATAGCACCTATTCCTCAGGGTTGTAATGAGAATTAAATGAGTCAATTTATGTAAAGAATTTTGCAAACTTTAGAGTATTTTATAAATGCTAGTATTATTACTTAAATTATAATAAGGCAGGCTTAATATTTGGTCTATTATGCAAATTTTAATTCACTGACTCAAGAGTTATGGAATTCCACATCATTGGAAAGGATTACAGATTATATATAACATAGGGATAGTTGCTAAGGTATAAATTGAACTAAATGATTTCTGAGGTCTCTTTCAAAGTCAGATTCTGGAAAATCATCCTACTACTATGTGCTACCCATCTCCTAACAGATATGATATATTTAAGATATAGAATGGCATATCTTTTCATTTATTCCTAATGTGGTGACTTTTCTTCAGTGGTATCTTTGTTAGAAGGATGTTGTTAACTTTGTTGTTAATTTTGTTGTTTTCAATTTTGGGTAGAAGGAAAAGGGGAGATAGAAAAAGGGGGAAAAGGGAAAAAGAGGAGGAGAAGGAAAGGAAGGGAGAAGAGGAATTAGGATTATTGAAGAATTTTAATGTATAAAATAGAACAGAAAGACAGAAAAAATTGAGAGTTCTAGAAGCAGGATAGTTTTGAAAACTACATGGTGAATTGTGTGTGTGTGTGTGTGTGTGTGTGTGTGTGTGTGTGTGTACAAGAGAAAAGCAAGCTATATATAAAAGACCTTTGGTTTCCTGTACAATCCTCTTTTTCTGAAATATATATATGTATGTATATGTATATAAGGGATATATATAAGGGATGGAGGATATATATACATACATATATCCATTTTATTTAGTACTTAAGTTCAGAATAAAATTAATCTAAAAAAAAAGAAAACCATTCCACTTTTTTCAGAAAAAAAAGCATCTCAATTGTATGAGTCATCATAGGAATGCCTGTAAAAACTACTTCTCAAGACATCATAATAATAGCAATAACAATAACAATATTTCTATAGCACTTACTACATGCCTGTTGCTGTGCCAACAACAAATCTTTACAAATATCTCATTTGATGCTCCCCAAACCATTTGGGAGGGTAAAAAATTAAATGTTGGGCTAGGAACTCTCAAATAGTTTTTCTGATCCCATGGGCTCTAGGAAACCAATCACTCTTCACATATGATCATCCTTGAAACCTCTCCTCCCCATCTATGTTCAGGTCTTCTGATTGTTTAGTTTCTCCTGGGTGCTCCATTCTTGAGTAGATGCCCAGAGCAGCCCTATATTCATTCATTCTCTTGTCTCCTGGCTGTGCTTCTTACTCTCTGAAATTATCCTTTATGATCCTCCCAAGTTTTTCAGTTCCCTTTTATGTTTAGTCTTTCCTCATTTTACAATTCAATCCCTTTGAGGGTAGGGACTTATTAAAGAGACCATTCTACTATTGGTGTGCTACATCAAAAGCTATAGTCTCATCATAAATGAAAATAGAAATTGCAAAAAATGCAAAAAAGTCTCAAAGATTCTCCTTGGGGTGACAAAATCATAGTATTTCAGCAACCGAAAAGAATTTCAAAGTCTATCTCTATCAGCCTATACCTAATTGAGAATTCCTTCTAACTACAATAATCTTAAAAGAAGTAATCCAGTTTTTGCTAAAAACAAAACAAAAACTTCCAGTAAGAAAAAACCTGTTATTCCTTGTGGTAGCCCATTCCATTTTTGGAAAATTCAACACATTTGATTATTTTTTTTCTTTTCTTTACATCAAGCTTAAATTTGTTTCTTTGAAACTTTCAATCCTTTCTTGGAGATCTACTCTCTTAAGACAAATGAAATAAATCTATTCCTTCCTCTGAATGATATACCTTCATACATTTGAAGATAAATATCATTTCCAGAGTTATATCTTGCACCTTAGATAAGGGTACAAGGAAGGAAAGGTAGAAGAAACCTAGAGAAAAATTAGAAATTAAGTTCTGAGAAGAAAGCAATAGGAAAGGAGAGAAATAATTTAGGGTTCCAGAAGGTTTGGGTATCCCATCTTCAGAGTGTACAAATCTTCATTTCCATTGCCCTGTATGAAATTCTTGTCATTTGTATTTGGGTGTATCCTCTAGAGATTCAAGTTTCTCTCTTCCAAAGAAAACCCTCCAATTCTTGAATGGCAAAAGGATATGTGTCATAAAGATCAAACTACCAGTCCCAGAAGAAGGGACAAATGAGCACCAGTGGTGACTGGTCCAGAGAATCAATAAAAAGAAAGAGCAAACTTATTACAAGATATGAAGGGCAGGTGTTCCATTCAGATGATTGTCAGTGGCTTAAAAAACATTAAGCTACTACTGTGAGCCAAATACTATCTAAATAAGCACTTTATAAAATAGAACAGATAAGACTTGTGTGGTAGTGTTCTTAGATGGCTGTGAATTTCAATGGCAACCCTCTTCTCCTTGAGTTATATTTAGCAGATTACTGACACAAAAGTATTTAAAGTTATTCTGAAAAGCTCTTCCAGTCATCTTATATGTTAGAAGTTGTTTGGCTGAAAGAAATGATCTTTACAATAGAATCCTTTTTGATATATAAAGTTGCTAGGAGCTAGGGCAAAGAGTACTTCATAGGAATAATGAGATGATGATTTCTGCACCTTTGATGACTTTCTTCCTCAACTCAAGACACTTTTGAAGTTTTAGATGATTAGGTAAATCAATTCTTTAAATTCTGGAGTAGAACATTTTGAACAACTACTTGTACTATAAATGTGAATCACTAATGTAGCTTAAATTTGCTGGGGGTTTGCCTTTACCAAATATTTCTGTGAGATTTACATGTGTGGTGGAAGATATTTAGTTTTATACTTCCCTTCCTCAGCTCAGATAATGTAATCACAGAAGGTAAGAAATAAATAATACAGGTAGTGTTAATATATTAAACCAAGTGCATGAATTTCCTTAATTTGTCCCACATATCCAACTACATGATGAACATCTCCATTTGAGGATTCTTAGGGGCCTAAAATTAGCATGAATAAAATTTCCTGTTCTCAGACCCATCCCCCCTCATAAGTTCTTAGATTTGGGTCTATAAGGAACTTCAGTGGTCAAGAAGTTCAACTTCATTATACAGATGAGCAAACTAAGCAGCAAATTGCTAGTTATTCCTAAGGAACAGGTCTGATTATAGCACTACCTTACTTCAATTGCTTCTAGGAAAAAGTAAAATTTTCTTCTGCATTCAAGAATCTTCAATATTGCATTCTTCCTTCCCAGCTTAATATCATGCACTCATCTGTTTGACCACTCCATTCAAGTTCACTCCATATCCTGTGGCTCATTGTTGATGCCATCTATGAAGCTTTAAATCACTCTTTTTGCTCTCCAAAAAGTTGTGTTTGGCTCAAATACTTTTTTCTCCAACCCAATTCCTTCCCCATTTGAATAGCCTAACTACCAAGTTCTTCATCCTGATCCACGTCCATCATATCTACCTCTAATCTTACTTTCAGATAAGGCAATGGAACCCATCCCATTCAAATTTGTTTGAGGTGCTGGAATACCTATAGTTCTATGTCTGTGCTGGACCTAGAATAAAAGAAAGGATTTTAACAAGTAGAGAGATTTAAAAGATCCATCTTAGAGATAGTATATAAAAATACAGAAGCACACCTGAATTAAATATTATTAGAAAACTTCTCAAGCCTACATTTTCATGTAGCCAATGTGAAAATTTGTTTTGCTTATATGTTTTTTTGTTGTCAGTTTTTTTTTCTTTTTTTCAAATTTGTATGGGTATAAAGGTGAATTTATCATACATTTAAAATAAAAAACAGCTATACAGAATACATATTGTCAGTTTTTGGTACAATCTTCTTTTTTCTGCTTTACCAAGCATATAATAATGCCCATTTTATTTGGTATTTGTTGTTTTGGTTTTTTTGAAGAGCTAATTTCAAAAAAAGTGTCCAAGGTTCAACTTAACTGAAGCATAGAGGATATCAAGGACAGTAGTATAAAACAAGGTTGAAAAAGGAAATGGAAGACAGACCAGGGAGGTCCTTGAATAGCAAAATAAGGAATGTGAATTTTATATTTCAGGGAATTGGAAGTTCCTGAAGATTTAGCTTGAACAGGGAAGTTACATGATTAGACATGATTCTTAGGATATCACTTGAGTAATGGTATGAAGAATTGATTGAAAAGAAAAGTGGCTAACAGTCAGGGAGACCAGTTAGACATCTCTTAGAAAAGCCCAAGTGATAGTTGATAGAAGCCAGAACTGAGGTTGTGGTAGTGGCAATAAAGAATAGGATGGATATGAGAGATGCCATATGAGTAGAATAAAAAAGAATTTGATGAGAGGGTGAGAGAGTCAAGGATTATTCCAAGCTTATGCTCCTTGGTACATAGAATTATAGTAGTTCCTTTAACAGTAACTGTGAAGTTAGGGGAAAAGTAAAAAGTAAAAATGAACTTGGACATAATGAGTTTGAGGTACTAGAAAGTCAAACAGGTAGATGATGCCCATTGGTTAGCTGGAGATGTTTGACTGAAGTTTAGGGAAAGATTTAAGCTGAAGACATAGATGTGGAAAGAATTTATACAGTGGTAGAAGTGACATTCTAGGAATAGATTATTTTATCAGAGATTCTAGAGACAAAGAAGAGGGATTAACAGCCCTCACATTGGGGCTTGTTAGATTCAGAGCATTTAGTGGATAGTAGTGGGAAGATAAGTCAAGAAAGAATTGAGAAAAAGTAATCAGCAATATAAAAGCATTCAGAACAATATAGGAGAACTAAGATAGAAACATCACAGAAACCAGTTCAGGGTCAGTCAAATACAGAAGATAGCCAAAAAGCTTAATCAATCAATAAGCAAGAATTTACTGAACACCTACTGTTTTTCAATAATGGGGATAGACAATAGGAATAAAAATCCAAAGTGAAACAGTATTACATTCTTCAGGAATTTAGTGTGTGTGTGTATGTATTTACAAAGTAAATAAATAATTTAAAAATATAAAGTGATTCAGGTGCATAGGAATGAATCTGGAGAAATTAGGAAAGGCTTTTTGAAGGAAATGACTCTTGAATTGAACCTTGAAAGGAGCTAGAAGCTCCAAGAAAGAGAGGTGAGGAAAAACATTTCAGACATGGTTAACAGACTATTCAAATTATGGCAGGAGGTGTCCCCAGTCACTGTTACCCTGAACTCCTGCTTCTTTCTCCTTCTCATCCACATCTGACATGAGATCATAGACTTTCTGTGAATCACCACTTCAGGACTTTGTCATGGTAAATTCTCCTGACAAATTGTTCTTCCCATGAGCCTCCAAAACATTTGCTCACTTTTTAATTTACAATGCAATTGGATCCTGATTCCTGGATCAATATCATTCTATAGTCATGCTCCAGAGTCTGCAACAGGGTCATTTTGCCACACAACTCAAATGCTGCATGAGATGATTGCAGAATTGGAAAGTCATTCCAGAACTTCCTTGCCATGAGCTGCCCTCCAAATACACAGTGCCATCTTCCTCCCTCCCTATACTCCCCAATACTGTCAATCTCTAACAGAAAGGGGCCTACACCACATGGGAGGATACTATAGATTGCATATTGATTTAGAAAACAACAAATTATCATTCCTTAACCTGGCGCACTCTCTCTCTGTCTGTCTGTCTCTCTGTGTATTTCTCTGTGTATCTCTGGCTCTCTATCTGTCTCTGTCTCTGTCTGTCTCTCTTGCTCTCTATCTCTTTCTCTCTATCTGTTTCTGTCTATGTGTATGTGTCTCTTTCTTTGTTTCTCTTTCTGTCTCTGTAGCTTTCTCTCACTCTTTCTCTCTCTCTGTCTCTCTCTCTCTCTCACTCTTTCTTTCTGTCTGTCTCTCTCACTCTTTCTGTCTCTCTCTCTTACTCTTTCTTTCTGTCTCTGTCTCTCTCTCTCTCTCACTCTTTCTTTCTGTCTGTCTCTCTCTCTCTCTCACTCTTTCTTTCTTTCTGTCTGTCTCTCTCTGTCTCTCTTTTTCTCTGTCTCTCTCTCCCACTCTTTCTTTTTGTCTGTCTGTCTGTCTCTGTCTCTCTCTCTCACTCTTTCTTTTTGTCTGTCTGTCTGTCTGTCTGTCTCTGTCTCTCTCTCTCACTCTTTCTTTTTGTCTATCTGTGTGTCTCTGTCTCTCTCTCTCTCACTCTTTCTTTTTGTCTGTCTATCTGTCTCTCTCTCTCTCACTCTTTCTTTTTGTCTGTCTGTCTGTCTCTCTCTCTCTCTCTCTTTCTTTTTGTCTGTCTGTCTGTCTCTCTCTCTCACTCTCTCGTGTCTATACCATTGCTCTGGCCGCCCCCAACAGCTAGAATAGGCCAATACCTCTCCCCCAACTCTGCCTCTTAAAATCCTTAGTGTCCTCCAAGTATCAATTAAAGAATCATGTTCTTATTGTTGGTGGTGGTGGTATCCTATCACTCCAATTATCTCTCTTTATGGACCCATTTAGGGTTTTCTGGGCAAAGATTCTGGAGTTTTCTTCTCTAGCTCATTTTTACAAATGAGGCAAACAGATTTAAATGACTTGCCCAGGCTCCCATATTTGGATTCGAGATTGGATTTGAATTCAGTCTTCCCCACTCTAGACTTGGCACTCTATCCATTGTGCTGCCTATCTACTCACTATATTCTACATAAAACCCTTATTTCTCTTATCTTCCCCCAATCAGCTTGTATCTATTTCAAATATAGCTAAATATTTGCCAGAAATGTTCCCTCTATTTCAATTGTAGTCAAATAACTCTCAGAAAGAAAAGACAATATGTTAATTATGGTTTGAACTAATTAAGATGTATTTTATAGCCTCAACTCTTTTTTAAAATAAAGCTTTTTATTTTAAACATATGTGTAGAGAGTTTTCAACATTCACCCTTGCAAAACCTTGTGTTCCAATTTTTTTCTCCCTCCCTCTCCCCCTAGACAGTAAGTAATCCAATACATGTTAAACATGTGCAATTCTCTTATACATATTTCCACAATTATCATGCTGCATAAGAAAAATTAGATCCAAAAGGAAAAAATGAGAAAGAAAACAGGCAAGCAAACAACACCAGAAAAGGTGAAAATACTATGTTGTGATCCATCCTCAGTCTCCACAGTTCTCTCTCCGGGTGCTGATGGCTCTCTCCATCACAGGTCCATTGGAACTGGACTGAGTCACCACATCCTTTAGAATTGATCATTACATACTCTTGTTGTTGGAAGTGTATAATGATTTGCTCATTTCACTTAGCAGCATTTCATGTAAGTCTCTCCAGGCCTCCTTGAAATCTTCCTGTATAGTCTCATCTCCAGGCCTAGCACTAGGTGCACTCTGGTTCTTCATAGCTGTCCTTAGTAGTAGTTGTAGTGATGGTTATGTAATAATAATGATATTAATAGCATTTACATAATGTTTTAAGCTTTGAATAGTTCTTAAAATATTTTATCTCAATTGATCTTCACAATAGCCCTAGTATATAGGTATTATTATTATTATCACCATTTATAGATGAAGAAACTGATATAGACAGAATTTATGACTTGCACAGGATCACACATATATTATGTGTCTGAGGTAATGTTTCAATTCAGATCTTAACTCCAGGTCCAATGCACAACCTAGATAATGATGGTATTGATGTTGGTAATGGTGATGATGATGAAGAATTTGGGAAAATAGAACAGCTACTACAGCTCTGACAAAGGGAATTGTATTGATTTTAAGTGAGTGCAAGGGTTAGAGGAAATAGAACGTATATAAGTTTCAAACTATAAAACTTGTGGAACTGAATTGGATTTTAGGCACAATTTTTAAAATATATTGTTAGAGGGCTTATAAGTATTTTGAAAAGAAAGTAGTTATTGAGTATTTCATGGATAGTAGGTAAAATGGAAAGACTGGTGGATCGGTAGCAGAGGAAAAGAGTTCAAATTCTATTTTTAGTAAATCCTATATATTTCCTATATACAAACAGACAAGCCATTTAATTTCTTTGGGTTTTAAATTTTCTAATCTTTAAAATGAAAAGGTTGCACTATATGGCTTCTAAAATCCCTTCAATTTCAAAATTTATCTTTTTTTTTCTTTTTGACAGGATTACTAGGCTATTGAATGCTGTAGATATGATATAGCTCTATTTAAGGGAGGAAATCATTTAAAGAAATACATGATTTCTGTGAAATTTTTTGACCTGTTATATCCTGAACAACTGAAACCCTATTTGTTTAGTTTTTCCTGTGTGTATTGTTAGGCCAAAATATTTTGAGTAGTTATGGATCTCACTGAGAAGAATCTGCAGGCTCTTTTTGTGATAGCAAAGTATTGGAAAAGGAGTGGATACCCATCAATTGGTGATGGATGAACAAGTTGTGATACATGAAAATAATGGAATGTTATTGTTCTATAAAAAAATGATGAACAAGCTGATTATAGAAAGACCTGGAAAGATTTACATGAACTGATGCTGAATGAAACAAGCAGAACCAGGAAAACATTGTACACAATAACAGCAAGAATGTGCGATGATTAACTATGTTCTTGGTTCCTCTTAGTGGTTCAGTGACGCAAAGCAATCCCAATACACTTTGGACAGAAAATGCTATGTGCATCCAAAAAAATATCTAAGGAGACTGAAGGTAGATCAACACATGCTATGTCGACTTCTTTTTTCTGTTTTTTTATCTCTTCCATGGTTTTCTCTTTTGCCCTTGATTATTCTCTCCCAACATGATTCATGAAACAACATGTATTAAAAATAAATAAAGTTACTACAGTATAAAAAGAGAGAGAAGAATCTACATACTTCTGGAGCTTGAATGAAATAACATGGTATTATGTATAAATAGGACCTGATGGAGAACTTCACCATTCATAGGGAAAATATTCTTCCACCCCTATTTTGTGTCTCAACTGATATTAATAATCAGAAAAATCATCAAATAAACTTTTTTTAACATCTTTCCAGATTTGAATGATTTAGATACATAACAGCAGGCATCATGTTGGGAGAGAGTCTTGTTTTATTGAATCAAATACTTTTTAAAAGGTGATTTTTAAAAAGTAAGTAAAATGGAATTTAACATTCACTATATCCTCTGGATTACTGTATGATAATGAGGTCTACTGTCATTGGCAAAAGCTAGTCTATTCCTTATTAAGCTCTCATCAAGAATGTACTCAATGTATGTATAAGATTATTCATATATATATGTACATATATATTCATATACACATGTATTATATATACACATACTTGTGTATGTATGTGTATCTATATACTTACAAATATACATACATGTGTATGATGTTTATGTATGTATATATACACATACGCATATATGTTGGTACTTGCTAATATTTTTGAGGTGACTTTTGTTTGTTCTTAATAATTCCCAAGGTCTTTGTCATGTCTCAGGTGTCTCCCCCTCCTTCAGATACCTTGAATTCCTCTCTCAATTTCTTTATAATCTTGTCAACTCCAATCTGGATCTCCACTGTATAAATATATATTAAAAATAAATATAAAATATAAATATATATTAAAAATAGCAGCTAAATTATACATACATATATATATGTATATATATGTATGTATGTATGTATAGTCTAGCTGCTATTTTTTAAATCTTTTTTCTCTTCAGTGCCATTTTCTTGTTAAGCAAATCTAGGACAAGTGTGGTACTGCCCCTGTCCCAAGTGGACAACAATAATAAAAACTGTCATTTGGATGTTACTTTAAAGTTTATAAAATGCTCCACATAAATGTTATGCTAATGTCAGGAAGATGGTAGTATAAGCATTATTATCCCCAAATTACAGAAGAGGAAAAAGAAAAAAAAAAAAAAAAAACCTGTGATCCAGAGAAGTTAACTGAATTGACCATTGTCACACAGCTAATCTTTCAATATAACCTCCTAGGATGTAGCCTGCTTAGAATTGTAAATGAATGCTATAAATATGACTTGAAGAGCTTTTCTTTGTAGTAACTCCCTTCCCATTTTTCAATGTCAATCTATTCAATATTACAGCACTCTAATTAGCAAATGGTATGGAAAATCAGCACAGACATGCGCTTGAGAACAAATCAACCCACCTCAGGTACCGCTTGGAACAAGAAATTCACTGTACATTTTCAAGGCCCCAGAGGACCAAAGTGAAGCCCTACCATCGAGGAGTCCTTCTGGCAATACCCGAATTTGTGAAAGGGGACATTCTGCCCAATTACATCCAGCTAGCCTGTCTTTGAAAGCCCTATTTGTACTCATTGTTAATAGGGTCTAGTCACCCCGGGGAGACCGAGTCTATGATGTTGTTTTCCCCATCATGTATTTTCTTGGTGGGTGTGAATAACTAAGGGTTGATACAATAGGCCATAAAAAGACAGACCTATTTGTTCCAGTGGTACTCATAATAAAGCTATTCTGAGCTCCGAAAAGTATAGCCATGCCCCCTCCTGAGCTAATGCTCAACACTACCTGGTTTTTACTTCTGTCTCCTAATTAGAGACCCAAATAGCATACTTGGCTGCCTGAATCTCTCTCTTCAGCACCTGCTTTTCTGTAAGGTGGAGAAGTTAATCTCTAATCGGCTCTTTTTATCTCCTTCTGTCTGAACGCATGGCTCCCACTTCAGTTTTCTTAGAGGCATTAGGCATTTAATTGTGCGTTCCAATGATGAGCAGTACCCAGGGCTATCTCAGAGGTCAGGAAACCTCCACACTTTTTCACCCGAGCTGCCTGAACAGGCACTAAATGCTTTCCTATTTGCCTGCACTATCATAGGTTAGCACAGCATCGTCATTTTAGCACATCCTAAGCTGGAAGGAGAGATTCAAATGAGTCTAAAGAGACAAAATACTTAGTCGCTACCCATTAAACAACACAGCTGTGTACATACCCTTTGAATATCAACTACTGTGCCTAAGATATGGCCCCAGCACACTGTCAGCATGACCAAGATGTGTACAGGTTAGATGGTTGCTAACTGATATGTGCACAATCCAACACACAATTGCACCAAGCAGATTTCTCTAGCAGATTGTTGGAACACCTGCAAGCATTCAAGAATTCACCTACTTTCTTATCATTGGTTTATTGTCTTATATAACCCACTATTTGCAATTCACTTAATGGAGAAATATGAAGGCTTCCTTGTAAAATAGTAACTTGTTTATGACTGAGAATAAATTTACATCAGGTGATGAGCCTGGTGTTTCCTGCCCCTGGAGCCGGCCCAAGTTTCTACAAAACTATAAAGAAAAGGCCTCTTCAGTTTCTGTGGATGTTCAAGTAAGGAAATATGGATATATGCATGCATGTGTATGCGCATGTGATCTGATTCAAAATCTAATGTTTTTTGTTGTTTTGGGGTTTTTTTTGTTCATTGTATCATGCAGGAGCCAAGTTCCCTGTCTGATATTCTCCCAGGAAGCACTGTAGTGTTCCCTGACTGCTGTTTTATCTTGGATGACTACAAATCTGCCACCCAATAAGTTGCAAGAATGCCATTAACCAAAACTTGTGGTCAAATGCCTCAGAGTTATACAACTCTCCAGGAACACAATTATATAAACACTGACAATTCGAGTTTTCTGGCAATCGTGTTTCTCACTAGAACTGCCCTGAACAGCTGGGGCACAAGTTATGATCACAGATGTTCTCTACAGATGCAGACTTATTGGAAGCCACTCAGTAAGGAGAGGTCCCAGAGGACACATTATTGTGCCCTCCAAAGAAAAAAAAAATCAGGCATTTTTTTTTCAACAACCAATATTTAATTTCTTTCTTCTGGTATATTATGAAAACTTCATTTTCCAATGAGGATATGAACTAGCAATTTCTCTCTTAATAGACCATTTACTGAGTTTGATGAAGGAGATAATTGAATATGATGAATATTCACACACATCTATCTTAAAGCAAGCTCTCAAAGACAATAGAAACCATAACATCACTTTGATGGAATACTGCTAACCATGAACAGAACCAGTAACATATGTCAGAGTAAAAAAGGAGAAAGCAAAAGCAAATTCAGAAGAGCTTACTAGAACTTGCTGAGCTGAAGCATAATATTAGACTAAACAAAATAATTTCATTGAAATAAAACTTAACCCCTCTGGTGCCCTAAATCCTTGCATTTGAATTTTTATCCTATAATGATAGATATTCCAACAGTGAAGTCTCAGTATAAATGATAAAAAGCAAATGACCTTCTGGGGGGGAGGGAAGGATCTAGTGCTAATTTGTAATGGTAAATTACTTGCCAGGTAAATAATAGATACCTGAATACGTTGGGGAAAGTGTTAGCTTTCACTTAAGTTACTTTTCCTAAGGCCACAAAATCAACCTAAAAATAAATATTTATTGTATGTGCATTCCTGAACTGGGCTCTGTAGAATGCTCCAAAATAAATTAAGACCCGATTCCTGAACTTTAGGATTTGTTGTTGCTGCTGCTGCTGCAGCTCCTGTTATTGATGCTGCTGTTTTTTTTTTTCTTATTTTCAAAAGAATTCAGTTAGAAACATGGCTAGGATACGTTACTATACTGATTTCATTCTTTTACATTTAATTTTCTTCAATTGTGCAGGTAAATAAAATTGCTACTTTTCATAATTGAATAAAAGTGTTGGGGTTTAATTTCACCTTGTATAGACACAATGAAAGCATCTTTGGTCCAGCTCTGGAAGCAGATGGGGGTGCTACAGATAATACATACTTCATCCTGTTCCCTCAGATTTCAGTTTCACTAGCCACTAACAGTCACATTAACTTTTTCACAGGGATTATTATTTCAGAAGCCATAATCACAAATAAATCTGTAAAATGAGCTGAAGAAGGAAATGGCAACTACTCCAATATCTTTGCCAAGAAGACCCCAAATGGAGTCACAAAGAGTCAGACATGACTGGGAAAAAAAAAATGAACAACGTGGATAAAGCAAAGTGGATAAAGTACTAGAATGGAATTGGGAAACATGTTCCAACCCTGTCTCAAACACTTACTTTATATATATTGGCCAAGTAATCTAATCTGCCTCAGACTCTATTTCCCCATCTGTAAAATAATGAACGATAAATGTAGCATTTAGCTCATAGGATTATTGTGAAAATCAAATAAGAGAATTTATGTAAAATGTTTGAAAGCCTTAAAGTACTGTATAAATTTCAGTGATAATTATTAAGTGATTCCCAAAGATCCCTCAGGTTGTAAGTGGCAGAGCCGGGATTGAATTTGTTTTCTGATTCTGAAGCCAGCAGCCTTTCCAATGTGTATGGAGATTTATAGGCAAAATAAGCTTATCAGCATCATGGGAAAACGTGTAGTATTACCTAAATGACACAAATATCAAGGCTAAAACTCCAAGGAGGGAGTGATAATTTGAGGCTGAGGGGCTCCACAATGATTTCAGGGAAAAGTTAGTTTCAGATAAGCTGAGAGATGGATGATCAACATGGAAATGTTAATTTGTAAAGACTTCTTTCCCATTAACTTTTTTTTCTTTTATCTTAATGCTTAGCATAGTATCTTGTCCAAAATAGCCATCAAATAAATGTTTCATGAATGATTAAATGAATTAATTCCCCTTTGAATGATGTTGGGCAGATAGTTATAGCCACATAGAATTACCCGCAATATGGGTCAAACACTACTATAGAGCTAGCATTTCCTCTTATGAAAATTCCAAGAAAGTCCCTATCATTTGGAGTTTATAAAGGGATGTGGGGGTAGGGAGGGCTAGAGGGAACACAGTGGGCGTAACTCCCCTCAAAACATGGGGGCCAAGAGAGGAGACTATATTATCCAGCCTTCCAGAAGGCTGTCTGGATCCAGGTTGCCTATCATTTCTTTCCTACATCCTGCACTGTTTATTCCTCCAGCTGGGATATTTGCATATACCTTGTGCTCATTTAAATAATGGAACAAACAGATTTGAGGCAAGATAGCAAGATAATTATGAAAGCATGGAGGAGCACACCAATGGAAGCCACTGGCAGGAACAAAGACAATCAGGAGCATTCTGAAAAACCCCAGGTGTAAGCCTGAGAATGAGCAAGGCAGAGAGGGAGAACCAAAGAAAATGGCTCTGACAGCTCACATTTACCTGGCAGCCATAAGGAAAGGCAAGAACCACCCTGGTTCTATCATAGGTAGGAGCTCTATAGAGGTTAAAACAGCTGAAAAATAACAAAGGACAATAGAGCAATCTAAAGAGCAGCAGAAAGTAGGATTCAGGCTCATTGTCCTCATTTTTACTCTCTCCTTGTCCTCCTGCTCCTTTCATCCTCTTTCATCCACTCTTCTCTCCCTTTTCTCTTATTCTTTCCATTGTTTTCTTTCAAACCACTTGACTTAGTAAACATCTGCTTCACAACTATTTATGCCTTCTAACTATAGACAAGAGAGTCTAATAGTGAAACATTCCCACACATGCCAGTAAGCAGGTAACCTCAAGGGCCTGTAGCTAATTCCATGATTAAATACAGAAGGAATGTAATTTGACTTGTTATTCAAATATATTGTGAGTAAAATTGTCCCTCCTGTCCTAATATAACAATTGGGAGCTGTGAAAATTGAAAGCAGCAGAGTCAGCCAAGAAACGGGGGCACGGTACAGGATTTTCCTCCTTCTGGATATCAAATAAATAAAAAGTGTCATTCCATGGCAATATAAATCCACCCAATGGTCAGTTTGATATGTATGTGGTTCTGACCCTTTATCAACCACTCATTCTTTAAATTTCTACTTACAATGAAAAGCATGCTGGATGATCAAAGGACAGGGGTTCATATTCTGGATCTGAGTTTCAGTTTCCTCATCTATAAACTAAATAAGTTGAGGTAAATGGCTCTAAATTTTCAGCTCACTGGCTATGTGACCTTTCCTAAGTCATTGAGTCAGCCAAAGAAGAAATGGACAGCCAACAGCTTGGATTTTGGGGGGAAGGTGGGGAAGGGTTCGAGAGATAGTGAGGAATCCAGAATAACTCCCAAGCTGTGTGCCTGAGAGACTGGAAGGATGGTATTTCCCTCTACAGTAAAAGGGAAGGTAGAAGATAGAGGGAAAGATAATGAGTTTTGTTTTGGACATAGTGAGTTGAAAATGTCTACTGAACATCTAATTCAAGTTGTTGAGAAAGTGAAATTAAAAGTCAGCAGAGAGATTGGGGCAGGAAAGGTAGATTTGAGAATTAGTATAGAGATGGTAATTAAATCCATGGGAATTGATGAGATCACCAAAAGTAGTAAAGGAGAAGAATGTCTAGGACAGAGCTCAGTGTGATATCTGCAATTAAAGAGTATGATCTGGGTGAGAATCTAGCAAAGGAGACTAAGGAAGAGCAATGTGATGGGTAGGAAGAAATTCAGAAAGAATAATATTACAAAAAAAAAAAGGAAAAGGATACAGAGAGGTCAAGGGGAATGAAGATTGAAAAAAGATTGGATTTGACAACTAAAAGCTCATTACAAGTTTTGAAGAGAATAGTTTTGGTGGAATGATAAGGTTGGAAGCCAGATTATAAAGGGTTAAGTGGGGAAAGAAATTGGAGGCATTTCTTTGTACATGGCCTTTTCAAGGAATTTAGCCACAAAGGGCAGACGAGATATAGGATGACAGTTAGTGGGGATGGAGGGATCAAATAAGAGTTATTTCAAGATAGGGCAGACATGGATTTGTGTGTAGGCAGTAGAAAATGAGCCAGTAGATAAGGGAAAGATTGAAAATAAGTGAAAGACTAGGGATGATGGGGGCAATTTGTTGAAAGAGATGAAATAGAATAGGACCACTTAAACAAGTAAAGGGGTTAACCATTTCCCCTACAAAATCAGGCTTTCCTCAGGCCATCCAGTTGAATGTTCTTCTTCCTCCTTCCTCCTGAGCTATGTGCTTTTGCTTTCCAAGTCACTAATCAATTATTATGTTTTGATAGGGTTTTTTTGTTTGATTGGTTGGTTGGTTTGGGTTTTTGCGTGTGTGTGTGTGTGTGTGTGTGTGTGTGTGTGTGGTGCAATGAAAAGAGTGTTGACTTTGGAGTCAGAGAATCAGAGTTCAAATCAGGCAACTTGGGTAAGTTACCTTGAACAAATCACTGACCTTCACTGAACCTTAGTTTTTTCATCTGCAAATGAAAAGATCACCCTAGATGACCTCTAAAGTCCCATATAGCTCTAAATTAATTTCCACTGACAGGCGGGTAAACCTAAGAGACCTAGGAACTCCAGGCCATCCTCCACAACACTTCTCTGTTCCATCCTGGCCCCTGAAGCCATTGTCCAGAGAAATAATAATTATGGCCTTAAGACCCAAAAAGGTACTCTAGAGTTACTGCAGCCCCTGCTTTTTCAGCAGCTACAGGTTATGAAAGCTGGAAGAGAAGGGGGAGGAAATAATAGTCTTCACCTCAAAGTCCACAAAGGGCTTTTCCATCTGGTTTTGCAGCTGAAACCTACTATATATGTTGTCTCCCTCATTAGAATGTGGGCTTTAAGAGAAGGGATTATACCATTTTTCTATTTATGTCACCAATGAATTCATTTAACAAGTGCTGAATAAACTTTTTCCTTCATTCATTTCCTCCTATCTTTTCGAGAAATCTGTTTCTCTGATCAATTCACCCCTTCGATTGTTGACCTTTTCCCACCTACTGATTCTTTGCCTGCTGCCTTAAGAGAAAGGACTCTGCTGCTTTTCTCTATGTATCACCTATGATTTTACATTGCAAGTGCTCAGTAAACCTTTCTTTCTTTCTTTTATTCATTCATTCTCTCCAGTCTCCTCTAGAAATCTGCTTCTTTTATCACCTCACCCTTTCCACTGTTGATATTTCCCTATCTGCTATCTAGAATTATGCCAAGATCTCTCCATTCTGAAAAAAAAAAAAAAAAAGAGAGAGACAAAATTGTCACTTGATCCTTCCCCATCCTCCTCCCTTTTTCCAGTTAAACTCTCAGAAAAAAAGCCATCTGTATTCATTGCCTTCACTTGCTTGCCTCTCAGTCACTTATGAACTTGCATTCTGTTTTCCAAAGCAACTCCTGGACAGAAATTGCTCTCTCTGAGTTTTTCAATAACCTTTTAAGTGCTAAATCTGATGGTGTTTTCCTAGGCTGCATCTTTCTTAATTTCTCCACAAGTTTTGACATTGGTGACCAAGCTCTTCTCTCAATTATTCTCTCTTTCTTTGGATTTTTTTTTAAACCCTCTTTCCAGCTTCTCCTGCTAGAGGTTTGACTACTCCATCTCAGTTGCCTTTACAGGATCATTACAGGATTATTCAGCTCCGGGGCTTTTTCCTGGATCTGCTTTATCACCTCCCATTCTAGTAATGTAACAATGTAAGCTTCTATATGATATGAACTTTTTTCCTTTTTTTGTGTGTCATTTTGGCCTTGCACAGTATAGGGATTTGCTAAATTAAATTGAATTATCATCTCTAAATCAATGACTTCCAAATCCAAGTCTTAATTTCTCCCTTGAATTTCAATTCTGAATCACCATTGCCTGCTTAAACCATCTCTACCAAAATGTTCTGTAGATATCAGACACAATTGCCCAAAAGAAAATCCATTATTTTCTTCCTAAACCCACCTTAAAAACTTCCTGATTGCTATTCAGAGCACAATCTTCCATCCAGTCACTCAGTCTCACAATCTGAGATTCATGTTGAATTGTTACTCTCCCACCTTCCCTTTCCCCCTATTTAATCAGTCTTTTCAATTCTCCTCTTACAGTACTTCTGAAATTTACCACTCTCTCTACACTCACACAAGCACCAGTCTAGCCCAGGCCCCATAATCTCTAGCCTAGACTGTTGCAATAGCCTCCTAATTATTTTCAGTACTTCAGTCCATCTGTCACTAGTTGGCAAAGTAATATTCCTAAAGCACAAATCTGCTTTTTTACTCCCCTCCTTAGAACTGTCCAATGGCTCCCTAGTGCTTCCAGCATAGACTACAACTCCATTATCATTTAAAGACTGCATAATCTGGATCCAATCTATCTTTCCAAAATTTTTCACATTTTTCTCTTTTACTTAATTCCAACCAAACTAGAGCAATTTGTTGTTCTCCGAATTTAGCAAACCATCTCCAGCTGTGGACTTGTACAGATTATCCCTCTTGCCAGGAACGTATTCCCTCTTTGACTAAACTTAAGTTTCCCTTAAGACTCCTATCAAGTACAACCTTCTACCGGTCAATCAATAAGTATTTATTAAGCACCTACTATGTTCTGAAGTGGAGGTAGCAAGAAACTAAGTAGCAATGTGGATAAAGTACCAGGTTTGGAATTAGGGACACATCTCTGTGAATTCAAATCTGGCCTCAGAAACTTACTAGCTGTGTGATCCTGGACAAGTCACTTGACCCTGTTTACCTCAGTTTCCTCATCTATAAAATGACCTGGAGAAGGAAGTGGTAAACCACTCCATTATCTTTGCCAAATGTCATCATGAAGAGTCAGGAACAATTGAAAATGACTGAACAACATGTGCCAGGCACTGTGCAGATTACTGGGGAGACCCCTAACAAATAAATAAATAAAAGGCCTACTTTGGAGGAGCTACCACTAATTATTACTGGTCTATTGTTCCTCAAATTATTCTGTATTTACTTCTCTGATTAAATGCTATACCTTCTATTCTTCATGTTGTCTTTGTGTTTATGGTTCTGCTAGGAATTTAATAAATGCCTCTTGATTAGAACTGATTAGTCAGGAAAAGTGACTTATCCAAGATCACACAGCTGATTAGTAGCAGGATCAAGAAGCCTCTTGACTTCCATTATGAAGATATTTATGCCAGTAGCAATTCATCAACACTGCATACATAAATATTGTTAAAGACTTTTCATATCTATAAACATATGTATGTTCACACACATTATATATGTGTACATATACATACACATACCCAGAAAGACAGAAAGCTTGTGAACAGAATATCATAATATATAGACATATAACATTATGTGTATGTATGTTATATATACATTTATCTCATACTATATTACACATAATGCTTGAAAAGCTTTCCATCTTTGTTATAAAGGAAAGACCAAAAGAAACTAGAGTCTGCTTGTTCAGCTTTGGTTTTGTCACATCCAATTTTTTGTGACCCCATTTGGCGTTTTCTTGGCAAAGATACTAGAGTGGTTTGCCATTTCCTTCTAAAATTCCTAGTATAGACGAGGAACAGAAACAAACAGGGTTAGGTGACTTGTTCAGGGTCACACAGTTAGTAAATGTCTAAGACTTGATTTGAATTGGTGAATTCAAGTTCTCCTGATGTCAGGGCTGGTATTCTATCCACTGTGCCACCTAGTTCCACTAGATTCCACCAATCCCAAACTTTTTTTGATCCATATCACTTTCTCTGAATGCTGGGAAGTTTGGGTTGTTCCACTATTTCTGATTCAAGCATTAAAACGAACAACCTATTGGATCCCTTTAGTCCTGAAACTACATTCTAGACCAAGCTTTGAGACTAAGTAACACTGGCTCACATTTCCATAGATGGTGGTTTACTCCTTTTATGCACAACTTCTTCCTCTTTCCACGAAAACCAAAACCTCTGCACTTCCTTTTTATCTGTGGCTCAGTTTTGGAGCTATAGCTTTTCATTTTTCCAAATACATGAAAAGAAAGTTTTCAACATTCACTTTTGAAAAACCTTATGTTCCAAATTTTTCTGCCTCCCTCCCTCTCCCCCTTTCCGTAGACATGTGCAGATCTTCTATACATATTTCCATATTCATCATGCTGCACAAGAAAAATCAGTTCGGGGGCAGAGAGGGTAGGGAACAAGAGAAAGGGAAGAAAAACAAGTAAACAAACAACAGCAAAATGAAAATACTATGCTTTGATCCACATTCAGTCCTTATAGTTCTTTCTCTGGATGTGAATGGCTCCTTCCATCACAAGTCTATTAGAATTGCCTTGAATCACCTCATTGTTGAAAAAAGCCAAGTCTATCACAGTTGATCATCACATAATCTTGTTGCTGTGGACAGTGCTCTGTTGTTTCTACTCACTTCACTTGGTATCAAATCATGTAAGTCCAGGCATTTCTGAAATTAGCCTCCTCTTATAGAACAATAGTATTCCATTACATTCATATACCATAGCTTATTTAGCCATCCCCTTAGTAATGAGCATTCACTCAATTTCTAGTTCCTTGTCACTACAAAAATGGCTGCTTGCTACAAACAATTTTGTGTATGAGGGTCATTTTCTCTTTTTTATGCTCTCTTTGGAATATATATTCAGTATTACTGGATTAAAGGATATGCACAGTATGGGCATACTTCCAAATTGCTTTCCAGAATGGTTGGATCAGTTCACAACTCCATCAACAATGTATTAGTGTCTCAATTTTCCCACATCCCCTCCAACATTTATGATTATCTTTTCCTATCATCTTAGCCAATGTGAGAGGCAAGAAGGAGTACCTCAGAACTGTCTTAATTTGAATTTCTCTAAACAATAGTAATTTAGAGTATTTTTTCATATAAGAAAAAGCTTAAATTTCTTCATCTGAAAATTGTCTCTTCATATCCTTTGACCACTTATCAATTGGAGAATGGCTTGTATTCTTATGAATTTGAGTTAGTTCTCTAATTTTTTTTTAATGATACCCTTACAGGAAATACTAGATATCAAAATTTTTCCCCAGCCTTCTGCTTCCCTTTTAATCTTTGCTGCATTGATTTTGTTCGTGCAAAAACTTTGTAATTTAATATAATCAAAATTATTCATTTTGTATTTCATAATGTTCTCTAGTTCTTCTTTGGACAACCTCCCTTCTTCATAGATCTGAGAGACAGATCACCCCTTGTTCTCCTAATTTGCTTAGAGTATAACCCTTTATATCTAAATAGTGAACTAATTGCAACCTTATCTTGGTATAGGGTATTAGGTGT
This sequence comes from Antechinus flavipes, assembly GCF_016432865.1. NCBI lineage: Eukaryota > Metazoa > Chordata > Mammalia > Dasyuromorphia > Dasyuridae > Antechinus > Antechinus flavipes. The sequence continues at coordinate 215,718,110 of NC_067399.1, read as the reverse complement.
TGGTCAAGGCATAGTTTCTGACTTGCTATTTTACCAATTTTCCCAATAATTTTTATTGGGAGTGAACAGTGAGGCCAGAAGCTAGAGATTGAGGGTTTTCAAACATTAGATTACTATAGTCATTGACTATTGTGTCTTATGAACTTAACAAATTCCACTTTATAGAAACTATTCTATTTCTTAGCCAGTACCAAATGCTTTTGATGACCACTGCTTTATAATGTGTTAACTGGGCCACTTTTCTTTGCATTTCTTTTCATTAATTCCCTTGAAATTCTTGACCTTTTGTTCTTCTAGATAAATTTTGTTATTATTTTTTCTTGCTCTATTAAGTAATTTCTTGGCAGTTTGATTGGTATGGCACTAAATAAGTAGATTAATTTATGTAGAATTATCATTTTTGTTATATCAGCTTGGCCTATGAATGAGCACTTGATATACTTTCAATTGTTTAGATCTAATTTTATTTGTGTGGAAAATGTTTTATAACTGTGTTCACATAGTAGCTGGCTATGTCTTGGCAGGTTTACTCCCAAATATTTTATATTATCTACAGCTATTTTAAATGGGATTTCTCTTTTTTAGGTCTTGCTTCTAGATTTTGTTTTGTGTGTGTGTGTGTGTGTGTGGGTTTATTTTGTATTCTGCAACTTTGCTAAAGTTGTGACTTGTTTCTAGTAGTTTTTTAGTTGATTCTCTAGAATTTCTCTAAGTATGCCCTCATATCATCTGCAAAGAATAATAGTTTTATTTCCTACCTACTCAAATTTCTTCTATTTCTTTTTCTTATTGCTAAAATTAACATTTCAAGTTCAATGTTGAATAGTAGTGGTGATAAAGAGTAACTTTGTTTCACCCTAATCTTATTAGAAATGCTTCCAATTTATCTCTATTACATATAACGTTTGCTGATGGTTTTAGATAGATGCTAGTTATCATTTTAAGGAAAATTCCATTTATTCCTATGTTCTATAGTGTTTTTAATAGGAATGAATGTTGTATTTCATCACATTCTTTTTCTGCACCTATTGATATAATCATATGTTTTCTTTTAGTTTGGCTATTAATATAGTCAATTATGCTGATAGTTTTGCTGACATTGAACCAGCCCTGTATTCCTGGTATAAATCCTACTTGGTTATATTATATTATCCTGATGATAAGTTGCTGTAATCTTTTTGATAACATTTTATTTAAGATTTTTGCATCTACACAGCAACAAAAAGATTGTGTAATAGACTTGGCTCTTTTCAATAATGAAGTGATTCAGGCCAATTCCAAAAAACTTGTGATAGAGAGGGCCATCTGCATCCAGAAAGAAGACTTTGGGGAATGAATGTGGATCACAACATAGTATTTTCACTGTTTTTGTTGTTGTCTGCTTGCTTTTTTTTCTTCCTCATTTTATTCTTTTTGACCTATTTTTTCCTGTGCTATGTGATAAATGTAGAAATATATTTAAAAGAATTGTACATGTTTAATCTATATTGGATTCCTTGCTGTCTAGGGGAGGGCATGATAAAGGAGAGGGAAATAGAAAAATATGGAACACAAGATTTTGGATGGATGAATGTTGAAAACTGTCTTTGCATGTATTTTGAAAATAAAAAGCTATTATTAAAATTTTTAAAGTAAATAAAAACTTTTTAAAAAAAAGATTTTTGCATCAATTTTCATTAGGGAAATTAGTCAATAATTTTCTTTCTTTGTTTTGGCCCTTCCTGGCTTAAGTATCAGCACCATACCTCTGCTATAAAAGGAATTTGGTAGGACTTCTTTCATTTTTCCAAATAGTTTATATAGTATTGAAATTAATTGTTCTTTACATGATTGGTAAAATTCACTTGTAAATTTTCACTGGAGATTTTTTCTTAGAGAGTTCATAAATGGCTTGCTCCATTTTTTTTTCTAAAATGGGACTATTTGAGTAATTTATTTCCTCATTTCTTAATGTGAACAATTTATATTTTTGTATGTATTTATCTATTTCACTTAGATTATCAAATTTGTTGGTATATACCTGGGGAAAATAGCTCATTGTCACTTTAATTTCCTCTTCACTGATCTTAAGTTCACTCTTTTTTTCTCCTGGCTATTTTGGACATCTAGAACTCAGACATCACCAGAAACCTCTTCCCAGTTCTCATACTTAGCAGAAGCAAACACACATAATATAGAAAGTAATATTGCAGTAATTCCTCCCCTCCCCGCCACAAAAATCACTTATCAGCACAACAAAAATAACTGATAAGGAACTTAAAAGACTTTAGAGATCATTTAATAAAGTGTCATCTACAGAAAAAAAAAAAAAAAACCTAAGGCTTAGAGTTAAAATGAAAGACTTACTTTCCCAATAAGTCAGGATTCGAATTCAGAACTTCTGACTCCAGGTCCAGTGCTTTTTCCAATACTCGAGGCAGCCTCATTTCCATCACATATGAAAGTTTTGGGATTCCTCAATTCCATGTGCTTGTACATTGGCTTTGATTTCATTCTGATGTGTCTCTTATTCATGAATCAAATCTTTAACCATTATCAGAGAAGAAAGTACCTAGGTATAGACATGCCCATGGAATCTCTTGAAGACAAAGCCTTCATTTAAAAATGTGATCCAACTGACTACTTAGCAACTTTAAACATACATCGGCTATAACCCTCACGCCAACTCTGTTATACAAATCTTAATCACTATAGGATTGAAAAAGGAGAGGAAACAAATATGTGAACAATATCCAGGGGTGGTGGTCTAGTGACCCTTATTGGTAGTCCTGAAATTTCTCCCCCTCCTCCAAAGACTTCCTCTACATTCAAAGGCACTTATAAAACAAATTTGTCAATCATCATTCATATAGCTATGTTCTGGTTTTCTGAATAGGCTTCCAGGTTCTCATTGAACATTAATGATCTTTTTAAAATAAAATAAAAAGTAAAACAATCTTGTGGGAAAGTAGGAAATCTTGAATTTCATTCCTTTTGTTCACCTATTAAAAGGAAGAAGCACTATATCATTAGCTGTTCTCCTATTCATGTATCCTCAGCAAGAACTTATAGTCTACCAGAAATATAATTTGGCACTCAGTGGAAAATGAATTTTCAATATTTTGAAAGTATAATGCAGCATCATACAAGTACTGAACTCAGTAGTGGATTTCTTTTATGGCAACATTGGTGACTAACTACAACTTTCTTACAATAAAGTCGCATTAATAGGCATGAATAAGGTATTTTAGGTGTGTTAAGGGATATCCTAGTTGCTTTAATATAGCATTTAGTGTCTCATTTTTGTTTATATTTTTACATTGTTCTTTGTATTTTACAAAGAATAGTTGTTAATTTTTATAATTTAGGTAAGTTTTAGTTTCTTTTGTTAGAGGAATAGAAATAATGTCTTTTATGATTGAATATTCAATAATCTTTTAAAAAATTTCCCTAGGTATACACTTTAGTGAAATTTGCTATGCTTACCTAATGCCTCAGCTTGCTGACAATGTAGGGCTATTTTCAGGCACTACATCCATTTGTCCTTACCCTGCTTGTAAATCTGATTCTTAATGTCATTTGCCGTCACTCAGGTCCTCTTCTGATGCTTCATTTTATTAGAAAGGTGACTCTGGCTTCTTTAGGCCTATCAAGGCTGAATATAACCTCTTAAAGTACCTATAAACTTGAAGAAGCTTTGAGGATAAATCTATTTATGGGTCTTATCTCTGTACTCTGAGGACCACTGAGCTCAGGAATGGAGAAACTTATCACTAACTCATTTTTCAGTGATAGTAATTGTTGAAGACTCTCTGTAAGCACTATCAACTCCATGGTATCAAATTGAAAGCACTTTATTGAGAATTATATGCTGATATTCAATCCAAGTCAAAAAGGCAATCAAATTTTCCCTAACTCTGCTAAGCAAATCTTAATCACACCTAATAGATTATTTGTTCTTCTCTTCTCTATATCAGATTAGAACATTTTTATCCAAAGGTCATATTTTGCCTTAGACTAACAGGCCATTGTAAAACATCATGCTATCTCAGGGACTGAGTTTAAGATAACTAAATGTAGTTCTCAATCTAGCAGAAAGACACTAATTGACCCAAATAATCTCATTTTACAAAACAATGGAAAATTTGAGGAAAGTCAGGTCAGTTTCATAGTCTCTGTGATCAATGGGAAAATGTGATGAGGTGAGAATACCAAGAACTCAGAGTTCTTGAGGAGACCTATTTGGAGGAGTAAACACCATGAGAACAGCTATTTTGGTCAGTTTTGTTGATGTTTTGTGTCGCATTCACCTAATCTAACCTGGTGCCTTACAGTTGATATGTACTTAAATGTTTATTGAATTTAGTTGAAATGAATTGAACTGAACTGAATTAAATTGAATTGAATCAATGACTAGAGGCTATTCTCTTGTGGCTAGAAGAAAGGGTCATAGTTGTTTCAGACAAGACTTACAGATATAAGTCAAATATTCTTACTACTACATTTACTGAAAGTCTACTATGAGACTTTCACGCTTCATTTTTTTAGCATTGTTATCCTAACTCACAGGAATCTGTATTGCCAGATCCCAGACCCACTTTTTATGTATCTCATCTTTGTTCCTAATACATCCTCTCAAGTATTATACTTAATTATATGCACAAATTTTCATTCCAGTGATTACTTGTAGTCTCTTTGTGTCTAGGGTCTATTTGTTTTGGTTTTCTTTTATGTGTATGTGTTCCTAGAGCACCCAGAAGATGCTAAATAAAGATTTTGAAATGAATTAATGGATTAATAACTAAAACACTTTGGGGAAAAGTAGTGATGATAAGTAGTCCCAGTGTGAGAGAGCAGAGAGCTAAGCTATAAGTGAGGGTTCTTACCACTACAGAAGCTTGACACTTCACTTATTATAGAGCACAGAGAACAAGAGTTATGAGCTAGCTGCTTTTCAGTTACACCTGGGGGAGGCAGAGGGAAAAGAGAAGGTGAGAAGAATATGATAAGATTCCTATAAGGGATGATTCCAGAGACTATATGAGTTTGTAAACTAAGATCATAGGATGAGAGCTGGAAGGGACATTGCAAACTATCTAATGCAGAAGAGGAAATTGAGGTTGAGAGAAAGAGAATAACTTGCCCAATAGCAGAATGAGAGTAAAAGAGCAGGAATTACAAACTAATGCTCCAAATCCAGTAGTTTTCCAACTACACAACAGTTTCCTTTCTTCCTAATAGATTATAGATTAAGGTTGGGATAGTATTAAAGGTCATTTAGTACAACACCTGCATTTTGTAGATGGAGAAACTAAGGCCTAGAAAATTTAAGTGAATTCCCTAAATTATCATGCAGGTAGCAAGTGGAAGAATCCAAATTGAACCCAAACCTAAATGCAGTTTTCTTTCTACAGTTAAATGCATATAGAATTTCATAATTGGAAGCTCAGCAGCCAATGAGTCCAACCAGAATCTGAAAAATAATTGAATGGGATAAACTAAATGAAGACCTCTCATGAGAATGTGGCCTTAACCTATGTCTTTATTGTGACTTGAGACTTTGCAATAACAAGTTGAGCTATAGCTAAAAGCTACAGGTGTTTCATTATCTTAGATAAACATTTCCCTCCTGTACCCATCTCCATCTCTTAATTAACATTTAAGTACTTAATGGGTAAAGAGTTTGTTATTTAGTAATATTCTTTGTTTCTGGGATCGATTTCTCTGTTTAGGGTGTAAGCCTAGACTTCCCCAAAAATAGGAGAAAAGGTGGAGGAAGGGCAACTTCTGGTTAGGGTCTATATAATCTTGTGTTTTGCAGTTTGCACTTTGCACTCCTTTACTGATACCTTGTCTGTTGGGAGTTGCTCTTGCGCGTGCACGCGCTCTCTCTCTCTCTCTCTCTCTCTCTCCTCTCTCTCTCTCTCTCTCTCTCTCTCTTTCTCGTTCTCTCTTTCTCTCTCCTCTCTCTCTCTCTCTCTCTCTCTCTCTCTCTCTCTCTCTCTCTCTCTCCCCATTTACAAAGCATATGCTTGGGTAATTTTTTTCAGCATTTACCCTTGCAAAGACCTTTAGTTCCAAATTTTCCCCGTCTTCCATCCATCTCCTCCCCTAGCTGTCAGGTAGTCCAATATATGTTAAATATGTTGAAATACATGTTAAATCCAATATATGCATACATATTTATATAGCTATCTTGTTGCACAAGAAAAATCAGATCAAGAAGGAAGGAAAAGAAAAACTGAGAAATAAAACAAAATGCAAGCAAATAACAGAGAAAGTGAGGATGCTTTGTTATAATCCACACTCTGTTCCCACAGTTCTCTCTCACCCAGAGAGGTGACTCTCTTCATCACTGAACAAATGGAACTGGTTTGAATCATCTTATTGTTGAAGAGAGCCATGTCCATCAGAATTGATCGTCGTATAGTCTTGTTGTTACCATGTACAATGATCTCCTGCTCATTTCACTTAGCATCAGTTCATGTAAGTCTCTTCAGGCCTTTCTGAAATCATTCTGTTGGTCATTTCTTACAGAACAGTAATATTCTAGAGCATTCATATATTGTTAGGATTCTTACAAGGTGCTAAGTCAGTTATCTAATTTAGCATGATATTTAATAGTTCTCTAGTTCACTAATATACTTAACACTTATAATAATTCCACAAGATTCACACCTTTAAGAGAGCTTATAGAAGGAGGAGCTGTCAGGGCCAAAAAGGACAAGCCCACTAGAACAGAAGCCCACTAGAAGCTCTGACCCTCAGCCAGGATTCAGTCGAGCAGATTCTCAAGCTAAAGAAGGCAGTCTGGCAAAATGAAGGAAGACAGAGAAGTGGTGGCAGGCTGTTCTGTAGAGAACATTGAAACCAAGATCCGGAAGGCCTCCAGAAAACTAGCCGAGCCCCAAGTGAAGGAGATAATAAAGGATTTGGACTTTAACTCCTGGCTGTATTTGGGGTGATTACACTGAACTGAAACAAAGGCTGCCTCTAGAAGCCCCCCCCCAAGAAACCTGCTCCCAGAGAACATTATGTTTTAAAGAATATTACAATATGCCATAATTTATTCAGCCATTCTCCAACTGATGGGACTCTTCAATTTCCAGTTTCTTGCCACTACAAAGAGGGCTGCCACAAACATTTTTGCACATGTGGGTTTCCCTCCTATAAGATCTCTTTGGTATATAATCCCAGTAGAAACACTACTGGGTCAAAGGGTATGCACAGTTTGATAACTTTTTGAGCATAGTTCCAAAGTGCTCTCCAGAATGGTTGGATCCATTCACAACTCCACCAACAATGCATCAGTGTCCCAGTTTTCCCAGATCCCCTCCTACATTTGTCATTGTCTTTTCTTGTCATCTTAGCCAATCTGAGAGATATGTAGTGCTATCTCAGAGCTGTTTTAATTTGCATTTCTCTGATCACCTTTTCATGTGACTACATAGAATTTTAATTTTTTCATTTGAAAATTGTCTGTTCATATCCTTTGATCATTTATCAATTGGAGAATGTCTTGAACTATTATATGTTTGAGTCAATTCTCTATATATTTTAGAAATGAAGCCTTTATCAGATTCTTTGCATGTAAAAGTGTTTTGTCAGTTTATAGCTTCTCTTCTAATCTTGTCTGCATTAGTTTTGTTTGTACAAAAACTTTTTAACTTAAGATAATCAAAATTATCTATTTTGGATCAATAATGATCTATAGTTCTTCTTTGGTCACAAATTCCTTCCTCCTCCACAAATATGAGAGGTAAACTATCCTATGTTCTTCTAATTTTTTTATAGTATTATTCTTTATGTCTAGATCATGAACCCATTTTATCTTGGTATATGGTGTTAAGTATAGATCAATGCCTAGTTTCTGCCATATTAGTTTCCAATTTTCCTAGCAGTTTTTGTCAAATAGTGAGTTCTTATCCTAACACCTAGGGTCTTTGGATTTGTCAAACACTAAATTACTATAGTCATTGACTATTGACTATAGTTTTATGAACCTAACCTGTTCCACTGATCAACTTCTCTATTTCTTAGCTAATATCAAATGGTTTTGATGACTGCTGCTTTATAATATATTTTTAGATCTGGTACAGCTAGGCCACCTTCATTTGCTTTTCTCTTCATTAATTCCTTTGAAATTCTTGATCTTTTGTTCTTCCAGATGAACTTTGTTACTATTTTTTCTAACTCTGTAAAATAGTTTCTTGGAAGTTTGATTGGCAAAGCACTAAATAAATAGATTAGTTTAGGTAGTATTGTCATCTTTATTATATTTGCTCAACCTATCTAAGAGCACTTGATATTTTTCCAATTGCTTAGAGCTGGCTTTATTTGTGTGGAAAATGTTTTGTAGTTTTGCTCATATAGTTCTGACTTTCCCTTGGCAGATGGATTCCCAAATATTTTATATATCGACAGTTATTTTATATGGGATTTCTCATTGTATCTCTTGCTATTGGATTTTGTTAGTAATATATAAAAATGCTGATGACTTATATGCATATATTTTGTATTACAGTTGTCCTTCCTCAATCCCTTTTTGTTTTTTACCTTGAGTGTCTCTGATTTTAATTTGGCTAAGGGTCACTACCCCACACATAATTCTCACTTCAAAACACAAACAAGTAGTAATCTAGATGCTTACTGAAGATATTCATGGAAGGAGTGGCCATAACTTTCAAGGCAGCTCAAAAATTTTGGAAAGTTAGCAATGCTATAGCTCTTTTACTTTGCTTAATTTCTCTATTTGTCTCTTTTTTTAAAAAAATCTTTTTATGGTGAGGCAGTTAGAGTTAAGTGACTTGTCCAGGGTCACACAGCTAGGAAGTGTTAAGTGTGTCTAGGACCAAATTCTAATTCAGGTCCTCTTGACTCCAGAGCTCATCTACTGTGTTATCTAGCGGCCCCTCCATTTGTCTCAAGTGAAAATCTGCCTTTGCAAAGTCCAGTCATTTTTCTAGGTTTTTGTCCTTTTGAGACCAAACAAAAAAAGACTAATCTCTGTTCTATAGAGCTTCTCCTTCTGTTAACAGCAAAGTGTTAATACTTCACCTCAGTACTAGTCCAACAACTTAAACTCACACTGGTGAGTCCAGTGCTTCTTAGGTTTCCAAGAAATCATTCTGAAGAAGGAAATGGATGTAATGTTCTGGTTAGCTTTCTGGAGGTCTTTGGACCAGCCTTCATTTCAGCAGAGTAATCACCAGAGAATAGCCAGGGATAAAGTCCAGGAGTCTTTATTATCTCCTTCACAGTCTGTCTCCTTGCTTGGGGCCCAGCTAACTTTCTGGAGGGCCTTCAGATAGGCCTTGGTCTCAGTGGAGAAATGAAAGAGGACAGGGCAGCCACCAAAATGGTGGGAGATGGAATGTCTCTTGTTCAGTCCTTATTGGCTTTTATATGCTGTATTATAATTACATCATCATATGTGTCAATCTTGTAGAACTATATTAAATAATAAGTACATGTAAAACTAGATAACCATTGTCTTATCAGTTCAACTGAGTTAACAACTTGTTGTAGGACTAAATCAGTCATACTGAGCCTGAAGTATATTTCTCCAAAGTTCCTGCTCTTTACAAATGGAAACTAGAATTCAGAGAAGTGAATATATTTCTCCCCTTAAAAAAAAAAAAAAAAGTAAGCCAAAGCTTAGATTTCATAGTGGGAGAGGGAGGAACATTTATCCCAGGCTTCCCTTTAAAATCCTTCCAATCCTTCCTTGCCCTCCTGGGTGATCAAAGGAGCTCAGTACCTCTACATTCTTATTCATAAAGAGGTGAACTCCCCTTGACTTTTCACTGTAGACATTTTACCATGTGGCCTCCAGAATTATGTTCCTTCAGTCAATAGAATATGTTAATTGTTGACTGTAGTTTAGACATTTTGCAAAATGGCTGTTGCTTGCTTATAAGGCCCTCCTGAATGGGTTAGCTATAATTAATCCCCGACTTCCCCACTGCCTACTGGGATAACTTTTCATTCAAAATACTCAGAAGTTGCCAAAATAAACTCTGTTTTCATTAACCATTTCCCTCTGATTTTAAACATTGGTGCTGCAGAATTTTCATTTTTTTTTAGCATATCTCTGCTCAGGGAGGTAGCCAGGACTAGGACTCTGGGATAGAGGTCACCTACTTTGGAATAAACTCTTCAGCTACATGGTTGGCTCTAGTTAATCACCTTATCCTAGTGCTCTTTCCTGACCTTCTCTCCAACCCAACAGTAGAAATCATGAATGGCAGCATGAGCTGTGGAAAATCTACCAATTTTGAGTCCAAAAACCTGGATTTCAGCCCGACTCTGCTGTTTATCACCTATACGACCTTGGGCCTCTCTACAGTCAGTTGTGTTGTTCCCCTTCATATATATCAGTTTAGAGCTACACTGGGTAACTAGCAGTTCTCTGTTCTTTGGCCTTCACTCATTTGACTGAGCCACGGAATGCATGCACTCCCATGCACCTCAGTCCAGCGGAAATTACTAAAAAGTGAGTGCTTGCTATGTTCCAGGCACTGTGTTAATCACCAGGGATACAACTAAAGGCAAAAAATTGCTCCTGATTTCAAGGACCTCTTATTCTAATAGAGAAGGCATTTCAGCTGAGGCAATGAGGTGATATAGTGGGAAAATGTAGTTCTGAGTTGTGAAGTCCTCAGTTTAAACCTACCTCAGATGCTAATTTACCTATTTGGTCTTGGGCAAATCACTAAAAATCTCAAATCCTCACTTTCCTCAGCCATAAACTGGGCATAGTAATATTCTTAACTTCATAGGATCCTTATGAGGACCAAAGTAGACAACATATGAAAAGTGCTTGGTAAGACTATAGAAATGCTAATTAGCTTTATCACATTCCTAATCTTTTATGGTTTAGCTCTTTGCTTGTTCATCCATTTAGTCTTCCCCATTCTTTCAGTGTTCTCTGCATTCTCAGTTACTTCTTTGTTTAATCATCTTTCCTTTGCTCTCATCCTCCCACCCCCAACTTGTAGTATATGTAGTCATGGTTCTTTCAGATTTAAAAAGTGCTTCACATTCACCAGCTTATTTAATCCTCATAATAGTGTGAAATAAATGTTGTTGTTATTCCTATTTTACAGCTTACTTGCAAGAACTAAGGTTTAGATTGGTTCTCAAAGTGTAGTGCAGTGAATCCTGGAGGATCTCTGAAATCCTTTCAGAGGGTCTACAAATTCAAAATTAGTTTTTTTTTCTATTTATGATAAATATCTGTTATGTAATCCATATAAACAAAAACTCTTTGGACATATTCTCAATAGTTGTTAATACTATAAAGATATTGAGAAAAAGAGTTTTAGAACCATTGATTTAGAAAGTTGGGCTGACTTGCTCAAGATCACTATCCATATTGCTATGCTATGTATTATTGTCTTTGCATCCCCAGTACTGGGCACAGTCCCTTGCAAAAAAATAGATTCAAAGTATTTGTTTTTTGGTTGATCTTAATTGCAATTAAATGGTTTCATAACAAAATGGGGGCTATTTTCCTGAAGAAAGACTCAAAAATGGATAGTGAGTGTGATCTCTTTAGTATTCTAGGTACCAGCATCAAAGATTAAAATGTCAGGAGACTTCCTAAGTCAGCTAAGTGGCTATTTAATGCAGGATCTACGTACTCCAATACTGTGAGAGAGCTGCCAAGCCCAACAGGCCCCAGAGCAAAAAGCTAATGACCAGGCACCTGGTCATGAAGAAGGTTGGAACAGTACCCCATGTATCTTAGGAGCAGAGCTCCACTTCAAAAGTCATGAAATAGGTTGGAAAATGAACAAAACAAAAAAGAGCCTTGACTACAGAAAGCTACTATGGCAACAGGGAAGATCAAAACACAAACACAGAAGAAGATAGCAATGTCAAAATGCCTATACATGTGAAGCCTCAAAGGAGAATGTCAGTTGGTCTCAAGCCCAAAAGTCCTCTTGGAAGAGCTCAAAAAAGGAGAGCCTATGTTTTAGGGTTAGACAATAGTGTCTATTCCCTCACTGATCTGATACCCAATTAGCAAGTTTAGATTATTACAAGTGGCCCTGAGAATTTACTAAAAATTTTTGGTGTGGTTATTGTAGATTTTCTCTTCCATAATGATTGTAATAAGTAAGATTTTGGGCTCTATACAAGGCAAGGCTAGGGAGGACTTTGTAGCAATTATAGCCATTTAAAAGTACTATGACACTCTTAGGACAGTTCTCCCTCACTAGATATTTAATGCAATTTGGATGACCATTTGTGGTTAGGTTAGGTGACCTTTCAGATACTTTGTCATTTGTAATTCTGTGATTTCTTAGGAGCACTTCATTAAACAGGGCCCTAGACCAGAGATTCAGGGAGTGTCCGTGGGTACATGGACAGAAAGAAGCTTTGATTTCCCAGCCCAAGTCAATTTTAAGACTTCTTCATTCCCTCAACAACAGTTTTTCTACCTTGGTGATATCTCTGCCTAGAAATTCACTCTCTTAAATAGTGAGTCCCTCATGTGGACCACCATTTTACGAGGGTCCCTCATCATGTTCACTTTACTCCCTATTTTCTAGACCACTCCTCTTCTAAAGTTTTATCTCAAGATAATCATCCTCTTATTTCCTCTCCCCTCTTTCTAGTCTCCTTTTATGGTGTTATCTTCTACTATATTAAAGAGTCCTTGAGGCTAGGGACTGCCTTCTTTGCTTGGACTTGTTTCCCCAGCACTTAGCACTCTGCCTGGCACAGAGTCAGTGCTTAATTAATGGTCTCTCTATCCCTTCAGAGAGATAGCTCACTCTCTCTCTCTCTCTTCTTGTCTCCTAATTCCTATCCAAGCAGAGGTTCAGGCATCTGAGTTCTCATGGAAACAGAGTCATGGGTTTCCTTTCCATGATAATGGAATATGGATATCCTATTTGGCTTCCCCCGTTTAGATCCAAAGGAATCAAGTAATTGAGAGCAGAATAATTTGGACCCGCAACCTACATCCATCCAAAAGTTTTGTTCCAATGAGACTTAAGAAAACCTTGATAGGCAATGAACTGCAATCAATTCAGCTTGAGGAAAGGGTTGTGAATCACATTGATTGTTCTTTTTTATGAACCTCGGGAAACCCAAAAATACTACTAAACCTTTCTTCATGAACCCTGGGAATCAGACCCACTGAATCATGCTGTTGATTTAGTTCTGCTGCAATACTTGTATATTTGGCTTGAAGCTATGTCCATATAACACCTTTAAATGTCAGGGTTGAGAGGAACTTCAAATTGATTCCAATCACCTTATTTTGAAGATGAGGAAAGTAATGACCAGAGAGGTAAGTGATTTGCCCCAATTTACATAGTTAATGGCATAGTTAAGACTACAATCTATCAACCCATCAACAAATATTTATTACTTGACTATTACATACTAGGTGTAGAAATAAAAGATAGAGACTCTCAAGGAGCTTCCTGTCCCGGAGACAACACATATATGAAGCATGAACAAAAAATGTAGACAGAACAGTTAAATACAAGAACATTTGAGGGCACTGGAAGTTGAAAATAGAGATCATGAAAGTCTTCATTTAGAAGATGGTACTTAAATGGCATCTTGAAGAAAATGAAAGATCCTATGAAATGGTGATATAAACAACCAGTATTATAAATTTAGATTACTCCTGATTTCCAGGCAAGGGTAGTTTCTATTGTACATTGAGAATCTGTGATTTCTCCCTTATGGGAACTCCCTTTACATGTAAGTGAAGTACGTAGAATGCTAGATCTGGAGTCAAAGTTCCAAATTGAAATTCAGCCTCAGACACTAGCTGTATGACTCTGGGCAAGTCACTTGACTTCTTCCTGTCTCTGTTTCTTCATCTGTAAAATGAGAATAATAATAGCATTTACCTCCCAGAGGTGCTATGTAAGATTAAAATGAAATAAATTTTGTAAAATGCAAACTAAGTGACTTATCTGGGGGTTGCACTTCAAATAAATGTCTAAGGCAGGATTCAAGCATAAGCTATTGATCACTTCAAACCCCAAACTCAAGCATTATGCCATGGCAACAGGGGAAGATCAAAACACAAACTCAGAAAAGGACAACAATGTCAAAATACCTATACATGTGAAGCCTCAAAGGGTAATGTCAATTGGTCTCAAGCCCAAAAGTTCACTTTCCACCATAATACATTTATTTTCTCAATATGTGCAATTACTTGATTTTTCCCACTTTTATATCTATCGAAGTCATAAATTGAAATACGCCTTATTGTGCATCCTGCATTTTGAATTGTGTGTTTGAATTGTTTGTGAATTTATCTAACCACATAGCAAAGAATCATTTAGCACAGCTTATGGCTAAATCTATCCAGGAGATATGTAATGGCAAAAAAGTGAAAAGTTGGAACACCCTGGTAGAGCATTGGAGAGCTCAGGACTTGGTCCTGTTCTCTTTAAAACTTCGATCAATGATGTGCAGTTGTAAGTGGAACTTTTATGAAATATTCAAGAAATGCAAAAAGTGTCTACAGGAATTCCCTCCTAATACTAGAGCCTTCCCTCTGATGATTATCTCCAGCTTATCCTTTATACAGCTTGTTTTTACATAGTTGTTGCGTGTTGTCTCCACCCATTAGACTATGACTTCTAAGAGAGCAAAGACTGTCTTTTGGCTTTCTTTGTAGCTCTAGGACTTAGGGTAGTGTTTAGCATACAGTCAGCACTTAATTAATGCTTCTCAACTAACTGCTTCTAGCACTGGGTCTGCACCACCCACCTAGCCTGGCATGTGGTCTGTTTGTTGCAATGAAGATTGTTCTCTAAAGGCTGCCTTACAGGGTCTCTGACTGCCACTGCCCAGCCAGATGTCGGAGCTCAGGGGCAGTAGAAAAACCTGAAGACTGAGCAGATATACAAAGCTGAAAAGGGGAAGGGGACAGCAGAGAGGTGTAACCATCCTTTCCATTAGCCAGAACTCACTGCAATCTGGAGCAGACTACCAAGTCCAAAACACTCTGCAGAGGTTTGGTGGAAGATCATAGGATTGAGGAATCATGGACCTCAAGATAAAAGGGACGGCAGGAGTATTCTAGTCCAATCCCCTCATTTTATCAGTGAGCAAACTGAGGCTGTGAGAGATTAAGTGATTGACCCACCTAAGAGGCAGAGGCAGGATGGCAATAGCTAACCCCCATCACTGCATCCAGTGCCATTGTTTCCCTCAATATCAATGGAAGCTGGATGATTCCCTCATAGAGAAAATAATTTATGCAGTTCCACAGAGCGACACCATCAGTGGTCATAAAGTCACCGTTCATATTGACACTAACACACCCAGCAACAAATGGCTTGTCTGTCCTGACACGTGAAGCAATTTTACTGCTGTCAGGCTGCTTTTCAAATATGAAATCTAGGGTGAGTTACAGCTTCCTCTGTGGCCTGATTTTTTGTTCACCCTGAAAGCTATTTCAAACACTTCCAAGCTTGCGGGGGAGTATCCATCAGCCACATTTAATTTGCCAGATCTAATCTTCAGCTGAGTAATTTGCCTCTGAGATGTAACCTCTTCAGAATGTGGATCTTGGAGAGAAAGTAACTATCAGCTCTCAAGTCTGTTTTCACGGATACAGAAGAGCAGAGCAATCAGGTGAAAAGGAAAAAATGCAGTTACTCAATTAGCCGTTAGGGCTGCATGACACTAAGTAGTCAGCTGGCTGCTCTTTTTCCCCCTCTCACTCAATTGGTAGATATTTTGAACACACTGAGTAAAGTGACTAGTGAAGAGGCGTTCTGTGGACAAAGCTTTGAAGATGATCCACTTTCCCGTCTCATCCTCTTCTTTCAAAGGGTCCCTTGCCATGAATTCAAGCCTTCTCTAGGCTTTGGAAGAAATTAGAGTACACAATATGCTTGACTACAGTCTGGCTGCGTAGTGAAACCACATGGTTGAGAACTGGAATAGTCTTTTGGCATTCAAATGGGAGGGTTAAATGATGGGGATCTGCCTTGATAAAGTGTGTTTGTCACAGTCAGAAAAGCCCAAATGAATTCTAGGACACTGACCACACCACAGGGAACCAGTAAACAATTTATAACCAGAATCTGGAAGAGATTTAAAATCATTTCTGGCCATGAGGAAGAGATTTAGTACAATGGAAAGAGAATTGACTGGAATCAGAGACCCCAGATTTAAATCCTATTTCGGGAGTTACAACCTGTTCTAGCAATTGCAACCTGTGGGATTGTGGACAAGTTACTTAAACTCCCTGTACCTCACTTTCTTCATTTGTTAAATAAAGAGGCTGAATTAGATGGCCTCTGAGAAACATTTTCCCTTGAGCAGTTTGTAGCCTCAATTTCTGACAGGGTCTAAGCTGTGCACAAACAGGAACAACTCAAATCAACTGCATGGTGCTTCACTGTTCTATTTGAAAACACTTAATCATAGAATATTAGAATGGGAAACCCCCACCCCTAATCTTCTAGTCAATCTTCTTTTATGAGACTGAATATAAATCTATTAACAGTCCCTCAGAGCTATTTCAGAAAAGGTTTCTGGATTTTATTATTCTATGAAACTATATGACCATGGACGCATTTGAATTAATTCAATAAATATTTATGGCATCATGCTATGAATAGGACAATAGACATTCAATGAAATAGCTTTTGTCCTCAAGAAGTTTATAGTCTAAGGGGAGAAAAGGCTAGAGGAGAGACAGAACAACTACATAAATAAGTAAAATTACAAAATAAAGTGTGGTAGGATTAAAGGAGTACTTTAGATAAAATGTACATAAATATGGAACACTCAAATTGACCTGCAATCTCCTCAAGGTAGGTGTTCCCTTCAGTAATACAGATATCTATCCTTTTATACCTGTTCAACTCATTCAACTTTTGTCTATATTAAAGTCAGTGTAGTTCAGTAGAAAGAACTCTGAAATTCAAAATCTGGTTCTGCTTTCTACTACCCACAAGACCTTAAGCCCAGTCACTTCAACTCAATTTTTCTCATTTGTAAAAGCAGAAGGTCGGATTTATTGACCTCTAAATTTTCTTTCAGCTCTAGATCCACATATGATGCGAACCCATTAGAGAATTCACTCAATATGCTAAAGTTATTCTTTGGGTTTTCTTGACATTGTGGTCACCAATGGAATGGGTGAGTTATTCATTACATACCTCCTCATTTTTATGAAACAATATCTCCAGTTTCCTTTTGACTACACATTTGAGGGAAAGAACACATTTTAGCTTGAGAGAGAGAAAGGCAGGAATCAAGAAAAACTTGAAAACTCAAATGTCCTCTAAGGTAAACTTTCATTTTGACCATTTATGCCATTTTTCTTTACATTGGTCTGTCATCTTACTCATCTGAAAACTGTCCCATAAAGTGAGATGTCAAGACAAAGAGGCCTAATCAATAAATGCCTCTTTCCATCTGATCTACCCCTTCCCCTTTCTTCCCACCAGGAGTATCCATTTAGAACTCCAAAGATCAGAAGCAACTCCATTCAATTTGGGACTTCTTCCTGCGGTTTAATTACATTTGGGAGGTAATTGAGCGAGAACATGCCTCAACCACAATATCTAGCTAACTCCCAGACCAGACTATACTTAACATTTCACCCAGTCATCTACCAAGATACTAGAAAGAAGTAACATCTCCTTATCTGCCTTGCTTTGCTTCCTTGTTTCCTTTCCACATCTTGCTTTTATACTGGGAAAGATAATCAAAATAATTCAATATTAGAAATATTGCCACTGAAAAGAGCATGACAGTCTAAGACCCTGTGACTCCACTCACAATCCCTATTTCCTTCTTGGAATCCCATTAGTCTATATATGTTGTATCACCTTAGTAGAAGATAAGATGATTAAAGTTTAGGGATCATCTCAATTTTATCTTTGTTTCTCCATCTCCTGTCAATATGTATCAATCAGTTAGATAATAGGTTGATTGATTCTGGTATCTACCCTACATTTGTTTCAATAAAAACTTTTTTAATAGTAGCTCTCTATTTTCAAAATACATACAAATAACAGCCCCCAACATTCATCCCTGCAAAACTCCACACTCCAAATCTTTCTTCCCCCACTTCCCTGCCCCAAATAGCAAACAATCTAACAGGCTAAACATATGCAGCTCCTCCAACAACTATATTTCCACATCTATCATGCTGCACAAGAAAAATCAGACCTAAAAGGAAAAAAATGAGAAAGAATAAAAAAAGCAAGCAAACAACAATAAAAAAGGTGAAAATACTATCTTGGAATTCACATTTTGTCCTCACAGTCCTTTTTCTGGATGCAGATGGCTTTTTCCATTACAAATCCACAGAATTGCCTTGAATCACCCCACACTGACAAGAGCCAAGCCCATCACAGCTGATCACATAATCTTGTTGCTGTGCACAGTGTTCTCTTGGTTCTGCTCACCTCACTTAGCATCAGTACATGTAAGCTTCTCCAGGTCTTTCTGAAATGATCCTGCTGATTGTTTTTTTATAGAACAATAATTCAATAAAAAACTTTTTAATCTGGATGGCTACTTGGGGTGCCACAAATGTGCATCAAAACTAAGGTGATTCAGTTCCTTACTGAACATCACTAAAGCTAAGTATGGATGAACTAATCAATTGCTAAAGCATTGATCCTACTCTCTAAGAGGGTATTAGCATGGCCTTGATAATGTGCACAACTTTGCTGTTAAGATTATTTCAGCCCAATTCAATTTAATTTGTAAAACATGGTGAGTACAAGGCATTGTACCTCTCTACTAGAGACAATATGCTAGATGACGATGATAAAAAGACAAAAATGAAACAGCTCAACTCAAGGAAGTAATCTTCTACTGGGAGATATAGCATATTCATATATAAGTAACTACAAAGTACATTGAATCATAGATATAGAGCTGGAGGAGGCTATCTATCATGAGTTGAAAGAAATCCCTGAAACTATTTAGTTCAATGTCCTCATTTTGTAGTCAAGAAAACTGAGACCCAGGAGATTAAATGAACTGGAGAATAGATCCAGATCTTCTTGCTTCAGAGTCAATGCTATGCAAATACAAAAATAATTTTAGTAATAGGAAAAAATAGCAGATTGATGTTTTGAATAACAAATGATGTGATAAGAAAAGATTTCATATGGTTGCATGTGAATTCCTGAGCTTAAATGTGAAGCATATTAGGGACGAAGAAGAGGAAAGAGTATATTTATATTATATATGAATAGAGTGCTGATCTTAGAATCAAAAAGAATTGAGTTCAAATCTTGCCTCAGTCACTTATTAGCTGTGTGATCCTTGGCAAGTCACTTAGTCTCTCTATTTCAGTTTCCTCATGTGTAAAAGAGACATAATTGTGGAGGGAAACAATCATTTAATAAGAACCTGTTAAGTGCTAGGCAAAGTGCTAGCTTTTCAATTATCTTATTTGCTTTTCAATTATCTTATTCGATCCTTACAATATTTATGATAGATGCTATTATCCCTGTTTTATAAGGGTTCTTGAAACAGACAAAAATTAAATGATTTACCTGGGATTACACAGCCAATAAATGTCTGAGAATGAATTTGAATTCATGTCTTCCTTTCCTTAAAGTGCTAATTAGATGCTAGCTACTGTTATTATTATCATCATTATTATTATTGCTAGTATTCCTGACATGGGTTGTATCCTCAGTAAAGATATAGAAATGGAAGATGGATTGCCATATATAAGGAATAATCACTAGAGACTTGTTTATAAATAGCAAAAAAAAGTATGAGGGAGAGTCAATTAAAATAAATCTAGAAAATTAGGCAAGCTACTGTTTAGGTCATAAAATGTCAAATGGTGAAAGAGGGTGTGTTTTATCCCCAGGTATAAAGAGAGTCATTAAATCATTAAGTTCTGTGGAATCCAGCTGACCACCTCATAGCTAAATAGCTACTTGATGGTCAGTCTGCAGTTGATCCTGGCAGGCCTGCCAATTGGATCCCAGGGGTAATCAAGGGTAACTCTCCCACTCAGGTATGGTTAGAAGTGAGTCTTTAGTCTTTCCAGTATGATTAAAAATGATGATGATGACGATGATGAATATCATTATTATTATAACTGCTTTAATCAGCTATCAGCATTTATTTCTGCCTTCCTGGAGGTGACTTCCTGGAGGTTAGGCTGACTTTATATTTTTAATTGTAAAATAATCATTAATTACATTTAAATCTGCTTTTTATGTTTATTCTTCATAGTGTGACTTCGGTAGACACTTCCAAAGAATTTAACAGAAACCATGTTTTATTTTTATTCCTTCATCAATGCCAGTGAACAAAAGGATTCATTTGGGATCATGTACTCTTGCTACTTTGTCCTCTAATAAGAGGTTTTTAAGAGAAAAACTTAAGAATTGACATTGGAAGCAGAGGATTAAAAGACTCTAAAATCAGAACAAGAGATAAGAATTATAAACAAAGGTGCTGAATATAAACTAAACACATTTTATGCATCTCTTCTTTCTAAAATTTAAAAGAGAGAAAATAGAAAAATAAAAAGCACAGACTAGGTATGAATCTAGTAAAATCTAGGTATGAAAACAGTGGTGCAGTGAATAGAGCACCAGTTAGAGTCAGGAAGATCTGAGTTCAAATCTCATTTCAGATACTTAATACTTCCTACCTATGTGACCTTGGGTAAGTCACTTAATTCCAATTGCCTCAAAAAAAAAAAAAAAAAAAAAAAAAAAAAAAAAAAAAAAAAAAAAAGAGGAAGAAGAATACTAGACCTGCTGCCATGAGAAGTCCTCTATTATTTATAACCTGTGAAACCTTGGGCAAACTAATGAAATTCTTTGGGTCTCAGTCTCAATTTCTTCAGCTATAAAATGGGACTGATATGACTCAAGTCATAATCCTATGACTCAGGATGATTGATATGGAGTTGCTAAACCATAAATCCCCAAATTTCTCCATGTCTGCTTTCAGATATTTTCCATATCTACTTTGAGTATGCTAGAGTTAGCTCACAACAGTTTGAAAGAGTCACTTGTTAAATTTTCAGTGTGAAACTGGAATGATTTGCCATTTACTTCCCTAACTCATTTTACAGATGAGGAAACTGGAATAAACAGGATTTAGTGACTTGCTTAGAGTAACACAGCTAGTGTCTGAGGCCAGATTTGAACTCAGGAAGTCTTCTTGACTTCAGGTCTTTTTTCTCTAACTTCTCTTCCACTTGGCTGCCCCTACATACTAGGTATATGGGAGATAATCTCAGAGTTAAGACACTAGAAGTAGAGAGAGTATGGAAGATACTTGCATAAGTACAATTACTTATACTCTTGCAGAAGATAATATTTTATTTAAGTCTTGAAGAAGGCAGAAAATCCAAAAGACAATGGAGAGGAAGAAGGGAGCACATTCCAGATTAGTATAAAGGAAATGCTGAGAGATGTAGTTTCATGCATAAAAAACAACAAAAAAATCAATGTTACTAAATCATGGAATCCATAAAGGACCCAAAATGTACAGGGTTTAAAAGCCAAATAAAAGATATTGGTACTTGATCCAGTTAACAACAGAGAACCACTTAAGGAGTAACATGGTCAGAACTGCACTTGAGGAAAATCAGTGACAACTGATTAATCTAGAATGGAGAAAGATGAGGCAAAGAGACCAGCTAGTAGGCTATTATAATAGTTCAGGCATAAAATGATGAGAATCTCCATTCCTGTGTGGGGTATATTTGAGGAAACAAAATGGTCAGTATGGGAGGGGTATAATGAGGTAGAAATGAAGTTCTGTGACTGAAAATAAGGAGGTGGGGATGACACCTTAATTGGATGCCTGAGCGACTGGAATAGTGGGGATATCCTCAACAGTGGTGGGGAAATTAGAAAGAGAGAAACTTTTAAGAAAGAATAATTAGTCCTATCTTAAACATGTTGAGTTTAAGATGTCAATGGGACATCCAAGTCAAGATGTCTAGAATGTTGTTGGTAATGTGAAGAGAAGAGTTCAAACTATCTCAGAATCATATGAATAGAGATTATAAGTCATTCATGGAAGCTAGTGAGATCACCTGTTGTGATACAGGAGCCACCTGCCAGTGGCTACTGGAGGTCTAACTCAGACCTGTAGAATGGATCTCTTCATGTGGATGATGATGATGATGATGATGATGATGATGATGATGATGATGATGATGATGATGATGATGATGATGATGAAAGGAGACTGAAAAGCAGTTTCATTGTCTAACCTCTCTCCTCTTCCCTCTGCTCCAATTTATTTCATTCCTAGTCCACAAGGAACACCTGTGTCAGTAAAGGCTGCTTTGATTATGATTCACTGCTGTGGAGGCTCTGGGAGAATTGACCTGCCCCTTCACTCACCTAGGCATCATCTTTCACAATCACTAAGTAAGGTAACGGAGAGGGAGAAGAGAAGGAAGTTCAAGATAGATCCATCCTTCAACTGATCTCTTTTTTTTAAACAATTACCCATTTATATCTGACATCTTCCAAATTTGACACACCCATTCCTCATAGATGCTGCTCACAAGACTTCAATCCTCCCTATTTACAAATGACCTTAAAATCCATATCTCCGCTGCTGATATTTAGTATCAGTGGCCTTGATCTTCATCATGTCCCTTCTCTGGACTTCAGTTTTCTCATTTTTAAAACAGAAGCATTAGGCCAGTTGATCATAGATTAGTTTTGGAAAAGAATATAAAAATCATAGTATAACCCCCTTATTTTACAGAGAAGGAAACCAAGACCCTAAGAAGTAAAGTGATTTTCCCAAGCTTACACCCACAGCTAGTAAATCACAGAACTGGAAGTGGAACACAGATCTTCTAGTTTTTTCCTTCTTTTTTTCACACATGGCACACCATCTACTGAGTTTCCCTTTTTACAGGCTGGGAATTCCTCATGCTGGGAATGCTCTCTCTCCTCACTAACTAGCTTTTTTGGCTTCGTCAAGGAGCTTATAATCTAAAGAGTTGGCAGAGAGATAGAACAACTTATATGTGTCCTGTAAAATAGGATGTGATAGAAGCAAAAAAGCAATCTACATAATGTATATTTAGATATTATAGTATTCAAATTGACCTGTGATTTCTTCATCTGTGCTGCAGGTTCGGCTTAAGCTGAGTTACCTTATCAATAAAGTAGGAATGATATGTGTGCTACCCATCACACAACATTGTTGCAAAGAAAATACTCTGTAATTCCAAAAGTGTTGTAGTTGGAGAGGAGAAGAGATGGGGGTAGCTAAGTGACACAGATGATAAAGTTCCAGGCCTTGGGTAAGGAAGAACTTAGACATCTAGCCTTAGTTGTTTGATAGTTGTGTGTCCCTGGTCAAATCATTTAATCCTCCATTTCCTCCTCTGTAAAATGAACTGGGGAAGAAAATAACAAATTTCCCAATGGCCAAGAAAACCCTAAAGAAGATCACAGAGTTAGATACAACTGAAAAGTGACTAAATAATAACAACTTTGACAATGAAAGAGATGTATGATCCATGTGGGGTAAAAGAATGGAGGTGACATTTAAAGAAGATCATTAAGCACAGGTTTATATAAAAACAAATATATAAATCAGGAGAATTATTGCTTTGTAAGATAGTTGGAGACCTGGTACTGCCAAAAATTATTTCTCTTGAGATTTTATATTTTGATTCACATATATCTATATGAATTTTGTTGTTTTTCTAATACTATAATGAAGAAACAGTCTCTAATGGCTTAATGTCCAACCCTCTTTTGTATATCCTCCTAGCTAAACAAAGTAATTAGTCTCCCTCTCCCTAGTCTTTCCCCTTCTATAGTCTATGATAAGCCTCTTAGAACTGGGGGGAAAACAACCCTTTAAAAGTCACTTTTTATTTTGATACCTTAGGCTTCCTTTGGGCATTTAAGTAAAGCAGAGCATCAGAGAAGACTAGTTCTAGAAATTACCTGGAAAATCAAACATGATATTAACTTGCTCAATTGAAAATGGGAAAGGGAAGCATGAATTAGATACCTAAGATTATCTTCATTTTCTAATATTCTCTGATTAAATACATCAAAACAAAGGAGAATCATTCCATAAATTCAAGCCAGTCATGAATATTCTCAGGTCAAAGTCTGATAGACTAGATTAGCATAAAATAAACTTCTAGCCTAAACTTCTAGTCTCCAAATCCAAGGATTCTGGAAGCTTTGAGTGGAGTCGTTCTTGAAAGTGATATTTTAAAATCGTCCCTGAAGAGACAGAAATAAGTTTTTGGAAGAAATGTCCATATTTGAAAGAGGCAATCTACACTGGTAGTTCAAGTACCAAATGTGCCAAAAACAACTACTTTATGGAGAACTCACAAGGATAAGTACTCACAAGATGGCTAAAAAAAAAAAAAAAAAAAAAAAAAAAAAACAAGGACACTCTCAAGGTCTCTCTTCAGAACTTTAGAACTGATTGTATGACATGGGAGACAATGTCCCAGGTCTGCCCATCAAAGCATGCCTTCATCAGAGAAGGCATTGTGCTCTATGAACAAAGTAAAATTGAATTAGCTCAGAAGAAACAGGATGCACAGTTAGAAAATCTACTACAAAAGTTCAGAGGAAGTATTTATGTCTAACCTGTGGTAAAAAATTCCAAGCTCAAATTGGTCTGATCAGTCACAGTTCGACACACTAACTTGACTGTAACATAATGATGTCATTTTGGTTGTCTTAGAGAACAAAGGATAACAACCAACCCCCTCCCTCTCCCCCACATCAGGTAGAGTGAGCAGTATGACAGAATAAAGAGAATGGATACAGTGGAGCAATGAATTTGAAATCAAAGGAGAAGGCTCTCCCACTTACAACCTAAACTTTCTATCTACATTCCCCAGCCCTGGCTTCAGTTTCCTCCCCTGTAAAGTGTAGGGGTTGGTTGTTCTTGACACTAAAATTCAAACTACTTTCATGTTACACTAAGATTGTTTCTGGCTTGAAATCAATCAATGGTCTCTTAAAGGTCTTGTAATAGTTTGGGCAACAACATAAATACCAGCTAACTACAAATAACAAATAGCATTTTAAAAACTAACTTGATGTTGTATAAAGTATATAAAAACACTGTAGCAGGCTTAGTCATTGTTGACTTCTTAGAGAAGGTTAGTTTGGAAATGGATCTTGATGGAAAATTGAGCACCAATCACTGTATGTTTACTCAAAATCAGTCATGAAAATTAAGAAAGAAACCAAACTATAAGCAGTCTCATGGAGTTAAACATCATTAGATGCATATGAAATCCAATTATAGAAAAACTGGAAAGATAGCATGCAGTTTTGAAAAATTGGGGGAAGCTAGAAGCATATCATGTCAGAATTGGAGATCAATAGAAAAGAGTCCCTGAAACTCAGCATGGAGAAAGAATTTGCCCAAGGTCCCACAGCAAATTTGGGGAAAAGTCCAGTTTCAAATTTAAGACCTTTGCTTGCTATTTGAAGGCACATTACATTAGACTTATTATTCAGCTTATATTCTGTAAGGATGTACAATAATATTTTTAAAGTTCTTAGCACAGTGCTAGAATATAGTAAACACTATATAAGTGCTTATTCCCTTCCCTTCTCTTATATCTTCACAGAACCTATCTTGGGAGATCTCTTTGAATAGAAGCTTTGGAAAGACTATTTTACTCCAAAATGTACCACATATACTAATGACAAGTACCAATTCTGAAATATAATTTATATCCATCTATATCTATATTTATATCTATAGATATATATAATATAAATATGCTACATGCAATATATATACATATATATATAATATATATTAAATGAGATAACTGACTGACTGGGAAACACTCTTAAAATGGAATCTTTAGAAGGAGTTCTTTACTACACATTCCAGCATTCCAATCAGATAAGCAGACAGTTCTAAGGGAGATTTGAATACTAGAACTGACATCATCTATCTATCTATCTATCAAATTAAATCATCCCAGCTAAAATTCTTGTCTCTTTCTTCAAATTTTCTAAATACTCATTTGGCCATTTCACTAAATCCCATCTTGCATTATACTTTTTAGAATGCATGTCATACTCTCCATTTTTCTTGAGCACAAACTGTTAAATTCTTGAGGTCAGAGATTTTGTCTTTTTAAAACTTTTTTTTTTTTTTATGTCCAGCTAGCATGGTGCCTTACATGTGAGTTAATAGGCTGATTCCTGGGTTCCATTAAGCTGTGGTAGATTGGACTGGAACTGACTGCACTGGCCTGGACCAGACTAGATTGGACTCCATTGTCTAGAATGTATTGAATCAGATTGGACCAGATTGAATCTGATTAAACTATATTGAACCAGAATAAATATGATTGGACCAAACTGGGCCAGATTGAAATGGATTGGACTGGTCTGGACCAGATTGAACCAAATTGGACTAGGTTGAACAGGTATAGATGAGACTTTACCAGTCAAGACCAGATTGAATTGTTTGAGACTATACTGAACCAGATTGGAATAATTTGAACAGAACTGGATTGGAATGAACCAGTCAGGAATTGATTGAATTTAATTAGAATGGATGGAATGGGATTGGACTTGATAGAACAGAATTGCACTATATTGGATAAGACTGGATCAGTCTGGAAGGATCTAGGATAGATTGAACCACATTGGACTAATGTGAACCATACTGGACGGATTTGAACTGGACTGAACTCGATTGGAATGCATGGAATAATAGCTGAACCAAAATATACTGAATTAAATCAGGTTTGACCAGGTTGGACTGGATTTGGATCAGATTTAATCAAATTCAACCAGATTGTGAACTATATTGGACATGATTGGACTATATTAAATGTGATTGAACTTGATTTAAACAAATTGCACTATACTAGACATGACTGGTTTAGACTAGACATGACTGAACTGAATTGAATTGGACCAGACTCTACTAGATTGTATTGGAGCAAACTGGACTGGACTAGACTGTACTAAGTTAAACTGAAATGAAGTGGATTGATATACAAATATGTAGGTGTATATATACGCAGATTGTGTTATTTATAACAAATGCATAACGTGTCTGATATGACATATACCATATATCACATTTTTGGTATCTCTATACGTTGCTAATTAACATATATAACACATTTAAATTATGTAACATTTTCAATATGAAGAATATTTATGTTATACTGTCCATGTGTAATACCAAATTGTCATTTCATAACACATGTGTAATGTACTACATATAATAAATGGATGATATATGTAGGAAATCTATATGACAAGATGGGTTGCTTGGAAACCCTCTTAAAATGAAGGAGTTAGAAAGAGTTCTTTACTACATATTTCAAACTTCCAATCAGAAGAGCAGACAGCTCTGAAGGTATTGAGGTCTGAGTCCCAATATTAACATACTTATATTAATATTTAGATCAAGCTCTATCTATATAGACTAATTGATTACTAGTTGATTCTGGTCCGCTCTGCTCCAGACCAGTCCAATCCAATCCAAAATGATACAAACCAGTCCAATGTAATGTAAGCCAATCCAGTCAAAATCAATCTAATCCTATCCAATTCAGTGAAATCCAGTTTAATTTATTCCAATACAGTCTTCCTAGTCTAATCCACTCCCTTCCAATAAGCAGATATTAACCTAACTACTTATAAGGTACTATGTTAGTTGGACATAGAAAGATTTTTAAAAGTTATAGTCCCTAACCTCTCTCAAGTATAAAGAACTTACATTATATATTGGGAAAGGGGAGAAAAGAGGCATACACCTTAAGTATAATCAACAATAAAGTTTTGTGGAGGGGAAAAGGAATAAACTGGACAGATAGTTTGTTCAGAAAATTTTTTAAAGAGACAAGAGCTCTAAATAAGGGAATCATGGAAGGCTTCACAGAGGAGATCATATCTAAATTAACCTTTGATGAAAGAGTATTCTGAAATGTGTGTTACATGTTTGTATATTTTGTGGTGAGGATGATTATCCCACAAAAAACAAATTATATTCAGATGACTATAATTGGGCCTGTTGTCACATTATAAACTAATTATACCTCTCAAGGAGCATTTAAAAAAATATTATAAGAAGCTACTAATTCAAAAATTAAATGAAGCAAACATGACATATTTTCTTCAAATTTATAAAGTGTTCGTGCTGGGAAGGAGGAGGAAGAAAAAGAAGAAAAGGGGGAAAGATGAAAGAGAGAAAGAAGAAAAAAGAAGGAAAGGAGGGAGGGAGGGAGGAAAGAAGGAAGGAAGGAAGGAAGAGAGGGAGGGAGGGAGGGAGAAAGAAAGGAAAGAAGGAAGGAAGGAGGGAGGGAAGGAAGGGAGAGAGAGAGGAAGTAAGAAAGGAAGGAAGGAAGGAAGGAAGGAAGGAAGGAAGGAAGGAAGGAAGAAAGAAAGAAAGAAAGAAAGAAAGAAAGAAAGAAAGAAAGAAAGAAAGAAAGGAAGAAGGAAGGAAGAAGGAAGGAAGGAAGGAAGAAGGAAGGAAGGAAGAAAGAAAGAAAGAAAGGAAGGAAGGAAGGAAGGAAGGAAGGAAGGAAGGAAGGAAGGAAGGAAGGAAGGAAGGAAGGTGGGAGGGGGGGAAAGAGAGAGGGAGAAAAAGAAGGAGGCAAGGAGGGAGGGAGGGAAGGAAGGAAGGAAGGAAGAGAGGGAAGAAAAGAAGGAGGCAAGAAATATAGTCTAACCTTTAGATAGTGCTTTAAGGCACATGTTACTCTGTGATATGGTACTTATTATATATAGATAATGTAATTGATCACGCTCACCTTTCATGCTATTTTATATTATGTGTATTAAACATGTAATAAACAAATGTACATTATACACCATGACATATTAATGTCACAATATTATGTCATATTATATATGACTTGTATGTCACAAATTTATGTGTATAAATCTATGTAGGTGAGAAAGAGAGACAGGGGTCAGTAGTAGTGGTACTCATACCCTCACACTTCATCAGTACACTCAGTACTGTCTATTTTTCTGATTGGAGGATTGTAGGGAAGAGTAGAATAATCCTTTCAAAGACTCCATTCGAAGAAGACTGTCAAAACAGTCATCTCTTCAAGTCCTACAAGGTCCATTCCATTTATTCAACTCCATTATTTCTCCAAGAAACCTTATCATGAGGAAACATCATCCTTCCATGTTATTGTAGATTTGGAACTCACATCTTATCAATACCCTCAATATACTATGGCTCTCTATTTAGAGAGCTGAAGTACTAAGTGAAAAATAAATAACTCCTCCCAAAGCCAGCATCTTAAAAGGGATTCCAAGTTAGTTATCTATGTATGCATGTGTCCACACACACATATATACATGTATATGAATATACATATACATATATGTGTGTAATTTTCCTACACCATCCATGTATTTTACGTAATATATTACCCATTGATGCAATGGATAGACCACCAGACCTGGAGTCAGAAAGACTCATCTCCCCATTTCCAAATCTGGACTCAGACTTTTACTATCTGTGTGATCCTGGGCAAGTCATTTAACCCTGTTTGCCTCAGTACAATGAGCTGGAGAAGGAAATAGCAAATTACTTATGTCTTAGCAAGAAAATCTACAAGAGGTCACAAAGAGTTAGAAGCAACTGAAATGACTAAATAATAATAAAATTAAATAACATATCACCCTGTTATGGCTCATTGGTTTTATATTGCAATGTCATTGATTATTCTTACATGATTTATGCTATTGTGGACATTAAATATGTGTTGCCAATGCAGATGGGGGGATGTGGTACAACTACTTCTGATATTTGTAAATACTGACATTTTTTAGATTTCAAAACATCTTTAAGAGCATCAGAATTTTCATCACAACACCAGTAGCAGACAAGATAAAGGAGACAATGTGTGCTTCCACATGGTATTGATTTTTTTCTGTTACATCTCTATGTTTTATAATCCTTTCATTACATGTAATTTAGCATTTATATATATTGATCAGAATAATATCCATTAAAAACTTTGTTCTTAAATTATATTGGGTCACTGTTATGTCTGAACAGCTATGAATAATAGTTTTGTCTATGATAGAGTATGGTTTATTTGTTGAATTCTGAATATTTGGGGGTGGGTGTTTTGTTGACTATTAGTTTCGGAAGAATATCAAGTTTTTTGTATATAGTTTTAGACTATGGTTATTTCCATCTAGGTATTCAGTATTGCTAAATTTTTGCTAATTGCAGTGATATAGCAGCTTCTTCTACCATTTCCTTACTAGATACTATTATTGTTAATATCTCATTCACATTTTTCCCCCTAGATTCCAGATAGAAATGGTCCTGGGTCAATTTGTAACCATACTATTATCATTTTATATTCAGTGTTCTTTGGATTAATGCAAAGGGTCATAAAAAACTGGGGTTTTTAATTTAAATAAAAATATTGTAACATAAGCAAATCCTTTGTAGGATCACTGAAAGTATTCTTGACAAGACCTTGATAGCAGACAGGATATCAGGAATGATATGTACTTTATCATGTTTCCACATGATTTTTGACCTTCCCTTTTGCCTTTGTATTGTGAAACCTTCTATGTGGCTTGAAAATAATGAGTATTTGATATGAAATCTATTAATGAAATTATCCTTACCTTTTTTATGAATCAATTTATTTCTATATGGTTGTAGATAAAAGTTCATCTCCAATAAAGCTCCAGTTGAATTCTTTAGGACATTTTGAGATCTGTATTTATAGAATAGAGATTTGTAATACTATCTATGAAAGATAGCAAGGTTGTGATGTATAATTCTAGCCACTAAGTCATGTCTTGCTCATTATTTGCTATGTACCAAATTTTTACAACCTACAGTGGAATGTTGCACAGTTTCTATCATTTCTTTGCATAATCCACATTGATAACTAAACCTAGTTATAAAAAAAAAAGTCTGGTGGTGATAACTTGGTCCTAAGTGGCCATCATAATCACCTCTTTATCCCCTCCATGTGACCTAAGAATGTCTATCGGTTTATGCCCACATATCTATAGACAACAAAATATCCTAGAGAACTTGACTGTTCTGGAACCATTCTTGCAAGTAAGTCACATTGACCCTACAATGACATTGAATTCATTGATTTCTACATTGAATAGATGTATTTTTGCTAAGATCATTTACAAATCTGATATGGTTATTTTTATAGTCTCAAGTGTAGATATTAAAACTAATATTACATGTTTCTAGCTTTAAAAAAGGTTTTTTTGTAATTATCTCTGACTTTAGGATACCAGAACATAGTCAAATATTCACCTAGTCACTCCACATTGTCACAGCATTTTTCCTACTCTTTTTATGGTCAAAGTAATTTTCTTAGAGGAGACTAGTCTTTAAAGGTGTCATCTTTATCCAGATTCAATGTAAGCTTTACATTCCAGCTCAAAGTTTCAATTCTTAACCTTTTTTTTTTTTTTTTGGCATACTATCTGAATTTATACTTATCCAATCCAAATGACATTTTGATACATATCATTGGAGAAATATTTTATGAGATAAATGTTTAACATATTTTTCATTAACACTATATACCTTGATATCATACATGGACACTGAGCAATTAATTGAATGTTTTGGTTCAACTTTCTTTTTAATGTAGAAGCCATTTTTAATTCTCTTCAGGAGAAAAGATAATGGATTTTTAAAAGCTAGGTAGGACAAGATTTAAAGTGTCTCTCTGAAAGATATTCCATTTTCCTGGTTTTATAGTATTTGCAGAATGTTTCAAATGCAAGACAGTTTGCCTTATGGATATGAAATCCCTTATCATTCTCTCTCTAGTTTGATCTTTATTTTACATTTTCAGTATACTTCTAACATATGAGTGCAGAAAAGCAACAGTAGTAGAATTTTATTTTAATTACCAACAATAATAATAGTTCCCATTGTGGTAACACTTAGAATTAAAAAAAAAAAATGTTTCACCACCTAGTGACTCAGGTAATTCGAGAAAACAGAAGCTCAAAGAAAATACTGAAGTAATTTGCATAGCTACTTAATTTTGGAGGTAAAAATTAAAATTAGGTCTCCTAACTCCAACTCCACTGCTCTTTCTTTTGTAACCAAGGCCAACTTTTACCCTTTTAACTTTTTAAATTATATTTTTTCTTCAGATCCAGCATGATAATAATTCAGGAAAAGAAATTAGCAAAACAATTTCCAGTGAACCTGGCACATATGAGAATAACTGCCCTTCCCCTTCCCCACCCTAGATTGTATTCCTTCGCTGAATAATACAGTGACATTTTGATTTTTTGTATGTTTAAGAATGACATCTCACCATGTACCTGGTAGTATACACTTAGAAAAGAAAAGAAAGTGCAATAACATAGAACTCTCTTAATCCTCACACCCTGCAATGTTCTCACACTCATAAGCTGGGTGCCCAGAGTTGCTATCTTAAATTCTGTAACTCTGTGGATTCTCCTAAATCACATGTCCCCTACCCAACCAAAGTGATTCTCTTTAGCAATCAGGAATTAGACACAATTAGTCCTTAGCAAAAGCACTTAATAAGATGATATATTAAAAAGAATTCCTATAAAATTTTTCCTCCCCCATTCATGTAAGTATATTTGGTCACAAATATAAACCCATGGAGGAATGGAAATCAAACAAGAGTATCATAGTAGCAAGGTACATGTGAAGAATACATTTGTGACAACTTAGTGTAGTGCCTAGAATGTATTAAGTGCTTAACAAATGCTTTTTTTCACCGGACATGTGGCAAATGCAACTTACAATTTCTGGTACTACAAGACCAGAAAGTTGTCTTTTCTTTCTTC
The DNA here is from genome assembly GCF_016432865.1 of Antechinus flavipes. Taxonomy (NCBI): domain Eukaryota; kingdom Metazoa; phylum Chordata; class Mammalia; order Dasyuromorphia; family Dasyuridae; genus Antechinus; species Antechinus flavipes. The sequence continues at coordinate 215,685,336 of NC_067399.1, read as the reverse complement.
ATGGGATTCTCATACTGGTTTCTAGGATCTACTGTTCTTCATAGTTGGCTCTTTTGATACTATAGATTCCATTCCTCAGAGCTACTTCCTTTCATGACTAAGCTCTTTTTGAATATGTATTTTCTGAAGTTACTATCTGTATTTCCTCTATTGTTTTTTAAATTCAGTTAAATAAACAACATCTTCAAACTGTTACTTTTGTCTAAATTGCTGCCAGACATATTCCCCTATGGAGCAGACAAGAAAGGTAAGAGGAAAGAGGAATATCCACTTTTCCTACAGTCCCCTAATCAGGGTTCTCTTTTACAAAGCCATCCTGAGCTAGGACCACAATAAACTCAACTACTTTTCATAGGACTTAGTTATTAATTTTGGATAATCCAATAATATTTCTTTAATTTCATCAAAGAAAAGTGTCTATCCATCTGAAAGGGATCATGAGTAGATATATGTTTACATCAAGTTTGTCGTTTTGGTGTTAATTTGTTATTACACTCCGAGTCTTCTGAGTTGGAAGGTTGGTTACATTACAATTTTTCTACAGTAGAATAGAGGGATATGAGAACTGAATCACAGCTATAATTGATTACATCTTCTTCCTTAAACTGTCCTTGAGACTGGGACTTCCTTATTGTCATGCAGGTAAAGGGACAAAACTGGCTACTGTACCAAGATTTAGTCTTTTGGGATTTCATGAGGTAAACCAAAGTGTTCAACAAGTTATCTGCTGAAGATCAGTGCTGAAGGTGGAATACATATATTAGAGCTGAACTGAAAACTAAAGTATAAAGAAGGAAGACTCCAAGCTCCAAAGCCAGCCCCTATTTTGATTTCTATCGGACTTGTGAATTCCGATACTAAATTCTCTGATGGCTCTTCCTCTGCTATAATCTTAAAATGGGATCCTTCCTCATTCCTTTTACACAAATTGCGGATACATGTGATTTCAACCATATTTGAAAAACTGGGAGACCAATGAAGAGGAAGGTTAAGGGACGGCTGGAAGCTAGTGGTAGAGTAGGAAAAAGAATTTACTTTGGAGTCAGGGCATCCAAATTCAAATCTCAATTCTACTGTTTGCTACCTATATAACCATGAACAAGTCATTTCACCTTATTGATTGTCAATTTCCTCATCTGTAAAATGTGGTTGTACTAAAGAACCTCTGAGATCCTTTTCAACTTTAGATCTTTGATCCCACTACAGAAGTGCATTTTGGCCAATTTCTTGACTTTTGCTATGTTTAATGATGTGATCAAAATATGTTAATCAACCAAATGACATGAATGGGGTAGGATGAGAATTTGAAAGTTCTGATTAGATCAAGAGTTGGCAAACTATGTCATACATACAGTTTATTTTGTACAGCCCTTAAGCTAAGAATTTTTTTCTTCCTTAAATAAAATTTTACTGAACTTTAAAATGTAAAAACCATCTTAGTTTTCTGGCAATATCAAAAATTTTCTTGAATAAACAAAATCTTCAAAGTGTTAGATAGTATACCTACCTCAGAAAAATTGCTAATAGAAATCATCTTACTGCTAGACACATTCACCTATGGAGGGGATAAGAAAGGTGAGACAAAAGAGTAATATTCATTTCAATTTCTTCTCCCTAGCACGAACTCTCCTTTACAAAGTCATCCTTAGCCAACTACCACAAACTCAATTGCTGTCCCTGTAAAAGTATGTCTAATAGCTAATTCAATGGCATTTCTCACTTTAATTTTATTAGAGAAAAGTGTTCACCTACCTTAAAAGGGTCAAAAGTAGACAACTGGCTTGGCCTTTTAGCCAAGTTTGCCAACCTCTGGTTCAGATTATAAATGTCAGAGTAACATTCTAGATCAGTCTGGGCATCTTCAATTTAAGAACCCTCTGATAACCAGTGAAGATACAACAACCTTTAAAAAAAAAAATCCCATACATATGCCAGAGAAACTCCAGAGATAGCACTGGATTAGTGGCTCAGGGACACTTCCTCCCAGTCAGTAACCCAGATATTTATGTATATAATTACAGTAAAATGAATACAGTGAATCTTTGTCTTTCTATAGCGTTATAGAAGACAGTACTACTATCAAAGGTGACATGCAAGTAGCCACATAGATTACAGGTATTATATTTCTGTCTCACTGCCTCCTCAAATTGTTTAAGTTTGGCTTCTGAAGGGTACCAGAAGGAGATAAAGCCAGAAAGATAAGATGAATATAAATTATGAGCAACTTTGGATGCCAATTTTAGTTTGGGTTTTATTTAATAAGTAATAGAAATCCATTGAAAGTTTTTGAGTAACAAACAGTAAGCTGAAAGAATAGAGTTTTTAAAAAATATAATAAATCTAAGAGGTGACCAGGGACCACATAAGAATGGAAGCAGTGTGACTAAAAATGAGAAGGCAGATATAAAAGGTATTAAGATAAAAACAATAAATCTTGATGACCGTAAATGTGGTGGTTGAAGGAACAGAAGTGATGGAAAGAACTCAGAGAAGTCCAAAGGTTTAAGATTGAATAATTCAAACCTCGTACTGCCACTGGGAGGAACAGCTTCCAAAGAAAGGGAAAAGGTTTATAGGATCATGGGATTTAGCCTAGAATGGACTTGACGGTCAGCAACTTTCTTCTCTCCTTATTTTGTAGCTAAAGATAATGAGACCTTACCAGAAGATGTGACTCTCTGTCTTTCTGTATTATCTACTCATTGCTTCATTGAGCCTTAGGAAAAAAAAAATCCATGCCTTTTTTCATAAGATAGCTCTTCAAAATATCTAAGTACCCCATGATGTCCCCTCTAAGGTTTCTTTTTTCCAAGCTAAATATTCCCATTTCCTTCAGTTGATCCTTATATGTAATGTTCTCAAGTCCTCTCATCATGATATTATCATTATGGGTAGTCTTGAACTTATCCACTGTTTTTGGCAAGAAGAACTTGGGCAGACATCCAGGTAGTTGAAGTCTAACATTACTATAATGCCATGGTTCTGTGCCAGGTTTATGATCTATCTCCCCAGCTCCTCATTCGATTTCTCCTTCTGTATATGATGTCTATAGTATATTTATATTAATCAATCAGCAAACATTTATTAAAGACTTCTTATGGGCCAGGCTAAGTTCTAGGCATTAGGAATATAAGATAAAAATGAAGTTGTTATGTCCTTGGGGAGCTCACAATCTAGAAAGAAAAGAAAATGTGTACATATTTAGGTAGATATAAAGCAATACAAGCTGTAGTTACAAGCTACATAATAGATAAGGAATGGGGTGGAAAAGGAAAGAGCTGCTAGTGGCTAGGAGGATCAGGCAAGGTTTCCTATATAAAGCTGAGTTTAAGCTAGGTCTTGATGGAAACTAAGAATTCTAAGATGTGGAAGTGAGGAGGGAATTCATTCTAGAAATGAAGACTGGAAATAGAGTTCTCTGCACGAAATTAGTTGAAAAAATGTGAGGATGATATATAATAAGACTGGAGAAGTAGGCTGAGGTCCTCTTCAAAGTGTTAGATAGTGTACCTACCTCAGAAAAATTGCTAATAGAAATCATCTTACTGCTAAACACATTCACCTATGGAGGGGATAAGAAAGGTGAGACAAAAGAGTAGATTTTTTTACTCTTTTGATTTATTAAATCAATGAAGAGATTTAATAAATGTAAATAAAGGCACGTATGTTCCTAAAACAATCTCATTTATTTCACTCTCCATTTGTTTCTCACCTAAAAACACTCCACCATGTTTCTTACCTCAGTATCTGAGTTCCTTCATATGTTGTAATAAGGTCTGTGATGGGTTGTGTTCTCAGGGAAAGAAGTCAAAGAAAGTAGTGAGGTTTCATTTGTGAACATGTGGGGCACTCTTCTCTATTAGCTCATCACTGATTTTGATCTTGAGAAAAACTTTTGTTTTGTAATCCTTCCCCCTTTGGACAGCTCCTCTATCACCATTTCCATAAAGCCCAAAGTGTAAAGATTCCCCAAACTGAAAATTCTTTTTTTTTTTTAACATTTTAAAAAATTATTTGTTATTTTTTAATTTGATAGAAAATAAAAAGATAGAAATAAAATAAAGCAAAACAAAACAAAGCAGAATGGCCAGCAGAATGTCAGGAAAGATTAAAACAATTAAAACTATAACAATGAATTTCCTTCAAGAAAGGATATATATATATATATTCATGAGTGTCTTTCTTTATTTCCTTTTAAGTTGTTCTTTTGTTCTCTGCTGTCCCCGTTTTTTACTTTGTTCTTTTGGGTTTTTTTTCCCTTTTCATCCTACCCCCCACCTCCCAGAAGCAGGCTATAGTTATACAATTATATTTAATAGTTACATACCCCCCACACAGACCCCTGCCTACACATAGACATACACACATACACACACACAAACACATATACACAGATATACACATATACATAGAGAAGTGTATATACATATTTATATATACTCACACACACACACACACACACACACATACACATATATTTACCCATATGTAAACATGCATCTAAAACAATATTTGTATGGCTGACACATAATGTAAATTTCTTTCAATTGAATAATCAAGCATGACATGCCTAAGATCAATGGCTACTAACTGTACTTTTTTTTTCTAATAAATTTGACTCCTGATCCCTTTTGCAGTATTTATGTATATCTCTTCTTTCCTATCTCAGCTAAATCTTCTACTTTAATTCTGCTCCTTTACTTAACTACCCATGGATCCTTCCCTTATCTTCTTCTCCCATTCCTTTACATCACAATCTTTCTTTCCTTCCTCCCCTTATTTATTTTGGAAGGTACTATACCCTTCAAGATACATATGCAATGTTGCCTGTTTAACCCATTACTGAATGAGGAGGTGTTCTGAACTATGAGCTCTTCTCCCCCATCTAATGCCCCGTGTCTATTCTTCCTCTGCATTTCATTTGTATAAATCTTTCTTTTGAGCTACCCAGTTCCTGATATCAATCATAAACATATGGCATACATTTCTATGTAGAAAACATATTTGTATACCTAAAGTTCCTTAAAATTAATCTTGGATATTGGCTCTTACATGTTAAATTTTCTACTGAGTTTTGGCTTGATTGATGGAAGTCCTGAATGTCCATTTTTTCATTGAATATTATAGCTAATTTTGCTGGATATGATTACTTTTGGCCATGGGCCTACTTCTTTTGATTGCTGATATATTTGATTCCAGGACCTGAAGTCTTTTATTGTGACTGCTGCTAAGTCCTATACAATTATAAGTGTAGCTCCAGATTATATGAATTGTTTTTTTCTTGTTTCTTGCAAAATTTCTCTTTGATCTAGGGGCTTCAAGTTTTGGCAATAATTTCCCCATGTATTTTCCACAAAGGATTGCTTTGAGATGGTGATCAATGGATTTTTTTTTATTATTTTTACTTTTCCCTTATGATTGATATATCATTCCAGGACAATTTTCTTGGATTATTTCTTGCATTATTATGTCAATGTTCTTTTTTTGGTCACAGCATTCAGGTAGTCCAATTATTTTTATATTTTCTCTTCTTGATCTGCTCTCTAAATCTGTTGTTTTTCTTATAAAATGTTTTATATTCTGTCCTAATTATTTCATTCTTCATATTCTGCTTTGCTATTTCTTGGTCTCTCATAGCTTCACTGACTTCTCTTAGCCCAATTTCAATTTTCAAAAAGTTATTTTCATTTTTAAGATTTTGTATCTCCTTTTTAGTTAGATAACTTTTTTCATAATCTTCTTGCTTTTCTTGAATTTTGTTTTTGTTTTTCCTCAATGTCTGTCATTTGATTTTTAAATTACTTTTGAGTTCTTCTATAAATTCTCTCTGGGAAGGGAGCCATTTACCCTTACTTTTTGGAGTAGAAAAAGCTCTTTTTACTTCAATGTTCTCCTCTGAAAATGAACTCCCCCAGCCTTCCCTGTTCCTATAATAAGTTTCTATGGTTGGGTTCTTTCTATTTTGCTGGTTCATTTTTTAAATGGAAGTATTATTGAAAGCACCTCTGACAGAGGGTGTATGGTCCCTCTGTCTTTACTTCAGTTCTTCCTTTTGACCTGGAACCCTAAACCAGGGGCTCCTTCCTCCTGCAAGGGCTTCTTCACTCACTGGATGTGCTGGTTCCTTCTAGCCCAGGGTAGCATCTCTGCAACACAGTTAGGCCTGGTGTTTCTAATCAGCTAAGGTCCCCTCAGCCTTACTGGATTCAGACTCCTAACTCTGCAAGCTATCTGGAAGTGAAAGTTTCTGTGGTTCCTGCTGAGGCTCCAGTCAAACCCAGCTATCCCAAAGATCCTCCCTTGGTATTTGTGAAGAGGTAGCAAGGAGCTGTTTGTTCTTCACACTGATTAATCCCCAGACTGGGGTCTTTCTTCAAATTTTGTTGGGAGGACCCCTGTTCAGCCCCAAGTCTTGATTTTTCACTAGCCTAATTTGTTTTGATTGTAGGGGAAATTTACCAACCTACTCTGCCATCTTCCCAGAAGCCTCCACCCAAACTGGGTATTTTTAATCAACCATATGGCCTATAGTCACTTGCAGTACCAAGTCTGCCATTTGATGATGAAGCCTTATCTTAAAACAGTGAAAGACTTTCTAAAGCAGATTTTGGAGAGTTATAGGAGTGAAAATGGAGAACTGGAACCAAATAGAATCAGGGCATTGTATTGACCAAGGATCAGTAGAGAACCCTAAAGACAGGACCAGGAGACAAAATCTGTGGCCAGGAAATCCCTGATACTGCTGAGATCATTTCAGCATATTTCCTTTTTTATTGACTGTAAAGCAGATCATGGTGGTTTCTCCCATTTTAAATCTTCCTGTAATGCTTCTCTCTGTGCCCCAGGAGAAATTAGAGTGCTCAAAAGTATCAAGTGTAAATTATTTATAAAGTAGTTTGTAATTTTACTTATGTGATAGATTCTTTAAAAAAAAAATCATAGAACCCCTTAAAAAGTCAAGCATCTCTGTCTTATGAATGGAGTTAATCAATGACAGTAAGAGAAATCCTAAACATGGAGCAAGGGTTAAAAGACAAAAAAAAAATTGTTAATTTTTTCATTTTTGGGTCAATGTTCCATTTATTCTATGACAAATTTTGTGATGGATAACATCACAACACAAGCCCTATAAGACTGAAGTTATAGAATGGGGATTTGTCAACGAGTGCATATATTGAACATATTTGAGTAATAGTAACTGAGTAATTTGAGCAATGGGAATACATGAGTTTTGCAAGTTTAGACACTTAAAGTCTTAAATACTTAGCTAGTGACTTAGGAGTAGCACCATTTGGTGACTAAATTATATATTACAAGACTATTTGACTAATTAATTGCTTCATCAACAGCCTAAAGATAGGTTGCAATAACAACAACAACAATCACAAAAAAAAAAAAATCCCTAAGCTAAACAGGGCAATGAACCAGGTATAAATTATTGCTATTTCTACAGCACCAAGTGTGTAACAGGTCAATACTATTATTCACCCATAAGGTAATTGCTTCCAGAACCATATTCCAGTCATGACTCTTACCCCAATAAGTCTAAATAATATATATGAAGTCAAAATGTCCTTTTTGCTTTAGGATTTCTAAAATTCATTGTGCTCTATTCCCATATTTTGTATATTTGTACAAGGAATCAAAAGTTGTGGGTTTTATTGCTAACACTATTTTTAGATACTCCCACTGATCATCATTTCTCTCTTCTGTTATTCTTTCTTCCATGTTGAACTAGCTAATATATTTATGTTATCAGGCAGAATGAACAGATCTGAAATATAAAGTATCTTTTTTTTAATTGAAGTTTTTTTTTAAACAGCTTCACAAGATTCCAGATATATGTTTGTGTGTATATACACACATATGTTTATATCCATGTCCTTGTTATGCACACTTCAACCTTAGCCAGGAGACCTTTACTTCTATATTTTAACCTAGAATAAACAAATCCAAATCCCCTTCTAAGGCACCATCTGCTTAGCTACCTATTCACCAACATCTTCCTTTTCTTCTGAATCCCCTTCCTTCAAAAAGTGGTAATGATGGAAATAATGCTTGTGCTCTAGAGGCTTCAGCATTTTGGCCAGAAATTTCTAATCTTTGGCAAGGATTCTAAGGTTTTCCCTGTTGATATCATTTATCCCCACATAATTCATTAGAAATGAATACTAATTATCAGAGTTGATTATTTTGGGGAAGTTAGCTGTCATGTCCTAGGTGCATGTTCCTAAAAAACAACAGATCACTCTAGTATCTATGTTAGATTGGTACTTTTCTGCCTTGGTACTCCCCTCTTGAGGGGTCACCAACCACTCCTTTTTGTCTTTTTTTTTTTTGCTCTGACTGTTACTAGATAATGTCTCACCTGGTAGCCTCTTTGGAGCAGCATCATTATTCCTTAGAGTGGTTCTCAAAGTCTGGTCCAGAGCATCCTGAGGAATCTCTGAAATCCTTTCAGAGAGTCTACAAATTCATAATTGGTTTTTATTTTTAATGTGATCAATATCTATAACTATAACCCACATAAACAAAAACTCTTTGGACAGATCCTCAATCATTTTTAATAGGATAAAGATATTGAGAACAAAAGTTTGAGGACCACTGCCTTAGAGGATAAGAAGTTGCTTTCTCCCAAAAAAATGCAGTTCTCTATTCCCCTTTATATAAAAACTCTCATATCTATAATGTAGTTCCAAATATTCCTTATTCCGTTCATCATATTCTTCTATTCTTTAATATTCTGATATAGGTTAGAATTCTCTTCTGGGTAGTTTTAGTTTAGGCTAGAACTTATAACTGTTACTTTGTTTTCTACTTGAAGCATTTCTGCCATATTGATTTTATTTCTTAATCTGGAAAGTGGAGGTGTAGAAGCAGTTTAGTATGATGGAAAACCATTAGCCTAGAAGTTGATACCCAATTTAGTAGTGGTAGTGGTGATAGTAATAGTATGTATGTATGTATGTATGTATGTATGTATATATAAAGAAAATGCTTTACTTGTGAAATGTGGAGTGAGTCACCTCCAAGGGACTTAGTTTTCTCATCTATAAAATGAAATAACTAGACCAAATCATCTTTAGAGTGCATTTCAACTCTCGATCTATGTTTCTATGACCTATGTCCCTCCAGTCCTTCAATCTTCTTTAGGAGATAGACAAGCAATATGAAAGCATAGCTGCTATTACTAGAACAGGCAGAAATATAACAGCACAATCTCTTCAGAATATGTTAACATTCCCTTGCCCTGCATACATGTTTGAAACAACTTATCTTAACTAACACTTATGGTTGTCTCTGGTATGCCATCCATTTGCTTCATGTGTTGACTACATTGAGAGCTCAAGCCCTAAAGATTCCTGAATCAGTATTAATTTATTTAAGGTAGACTTGCCAACTTTTCTATGGACAGGGCAATATAATCTACTAGAAGGTATTTACTTCTCTGTTAGCACTTTACTTTTATGCTCTAACATAAAAAGAGAAAAAGGAAAGTAGATCTATAAACTTAAATCTAATAATATAATTAGATCAAAGGATTAAAAAATTTCAATGTTAGAAGGGCATAAGAAGTCATTGATTCCAACTCATGTAAGAATTTCTTTCTTTACATGCTCAATAAATGGTCATCAAACCTTTTCTCAATGAATTCTAGTGAGGAGATACACTAACCCTATTCCTCAATGCTTCCCATCCCCTAATCCAATACAATTTTGAATAGCTATGATTATTAGCAATTTTCTTTCTTAAATGAAGCTCTTTTCAGGTTCCATTCATTATTTCTGCATCTCTCTTCTGTGGCCAAGAGAAAAGAAATCTAATCCATTTTTCCTATTATTCCCTTTCACTTGAAGACAGTAATCTGATCCCTATTAAATTTTCTCTTCTCCAAGATAAGACTCCCCCTGGCAGAATGAGCACATGAGAACAATTTGTTCCACTGGCCAAAAAGATGGCTGACACAGGCATTGTGGAGTGCTTAGAATTTCATCAGGCAAGGTTTGCCTTGCCATGGTATTTCAATAACTCTGGAGGAGAGAGTGAGGCTAATGACTGAGCAACTCTACATCTTTTAAATACAATTCATGGCACAAGTCAAGACATCATGCTGTGATGTCATTAGTTCTCTTTGAAAATAAAGGAGAAACAAAAACAATAATAACCACCCTAGTTCAGACACTCAGCATCACACTCTCATTTGAATTATTTCAATAGCATTATAATCAATCTTCCAGTCTTCAGTCTTCCCCTGTTCTAATCTATCCTCAAGTCAGTCATCAAAGTGAATTTCCTTCAGAACATTCTGTCTAGCTACATGGCCCTTTATCACCTCCGATCAAGGATAAACTTTTGTATTTGGTGTTTACAGCTTTCTTAATCTACTTTTCCTGGATTTATTACATATGATTGCCTTCCACACTCTCTATAGTTCACCATTTTGCCTTGTCATTCCTCAGGCATGACCCTGTTCTTCCCACTATTTTTGCATATTCACTTGGTCTCTTCCCCTTCCTGAAATGCTTTGCTTCTTCATCTTTGCTATTTCAAATCCCAAATTTTCTTCAAGACTCAGTTCAAGTAGAACCTTCTGCCTGGATCTTTTTTTAGTGCCTCCATTTCCAACCCCACAAGATTAAGATTTGTATCCACTGTGTCTTTGTATACAAATACATAGTTTAAGGGTGCACATTGTATCTCCCCAGTTAAAATGTAAAGTCTTTGAAGGTAGGATTATTCCATGTTTATTTTTGAAAGAGTCTGTTACAATGCCTGATAGTGTTTAACTAATGCTCATTTGTCAATTGAATTTAATCTTATTGCATTGATAACAATGCTTTAGATTGTCAAAAATTTTAGACTATTATCTACTTTATAAGATATTTCTCTCAGCTTTGCATCATCTGCTCATTTTATGAGTGTTTCCTCTATTCCTTTATTCAAATAAATCACTGAAAAGATTATGAAATAAAACAAGAACAAATAAAGATTTCTGGGAAACTCCAATAGAAATTTTCTTCTTAGTTTGACATTGAACTATTAATGACTTTGTTTTAGATGTATATATCCCTCCTGTATCTAATCAATCTACCTCCTTTCTTCATGTACTACCCAGTCTCACAGACTTATTAGGCAGGCAAACATAATTTATTAAGTAGGCAGAAGAAAATAGGTATATAAGACCCAGTCACACAAAATGAAATCCAATTATCAAAATAGATCATTCACTTTATTTCACCATGCTATTGATCTCCTAATATCTCTCTGTACTTCCCTGACAGACAGATTTTCTTATACTACTAGAGGACAAGGACCAAAGAGTTAACAAATAGCTATTAAAAGCCAGATGTTCTAATACAAGATCCTATGTTCTTTAACTATACTGCACTACCTCACAGTTGGGTTTCTGACTACAACATCTCTCTTGTAAGCAAACGCTTGTAATAAAAAGATAGGACCATTATTGAGTCAAGGACAAGGAAGAGAAGCTGAATGGCCTTAACTCCTATGCTTACTCAATTATACTATGGCCTATCTTGACACCTTATCTTAAAGTGGTAGAATTATTGCCTGCCAGGACCTTTTAAGGACAAGAGGTTGGTCCTCCTCAATGGATTGCTAGGGCAAGTCTCTTTATTTTTTTCATCTGAGCTGAATTCATCCATTCTTGCAACTTAGTTTATCCCTGTTTGCTGGTCTGTGAAGCAAGAATCCTTGTGATTCTTGTGATATCTGACTTGGAGATATCCATGAGACATCTCATCATGGAAGGTTTGGGCAAGGAGAAAAGAAAAGAGAACAAAGATAGTCTTCCCTTACCATAGGTGGGTTAAAGTGATTTATTCAACCACATCTTATTTAAAGTAATCAATTTTAATCATAAGATTTAGATTGAGTATCATAAGCCTTTGAAAACCATTTGATTAAGGTATTAAAGGATACCAAATAGGAAGTCTTTTTTAATTGGCTAAGGGGTTATTTCATGCCTTCTCTATCTTATTTAAATAGAGAAGATTCCAAAAAGTTGGAGTAAGCATAGTGTTTTTGTTAAAACTCCCAGAAAAAAAAAAATTGCTTGTTATGTATATTGGGGGGAGGGGGAAAGGGAGGAAATAGAACACTATTTTATTTTTTTTAATACCTGCTGAGGGTGGGGAGTGGGAGAGGAGAACTTCACCTGTAGCCTTATCAAGATTTTCTTGCTACCTTCTTGGCAGGAGAAGGGAATTTTGAGCTTCAAAAGGTATGGAAGTTTTGGGACTTCCCATTTTCCCATCAATATCCTAGCCTTGTCTCTCTGGAATAATAGCAGCTGGTGTCAGTTGTCTGTATCATTTGCCAAGGACAAATTGCATGCAGATTCCCCATGATTAAGGGAATTATTGAGTACCCCAAGAATGGGGAAAAAAAGAACTTCAAGTAACCAGAAGCTATTACCCCTTTGTCATAGATGCGGTCTAAGCTTGAGCTCACTTACCCCCAGAATCAAAATGTATTTAAGAAAAAGTATGATAAAGATTTTGGGGGGAATTAATTTCTTTTTTTTAAAACTAACTGTAATTGCTAAATCATCTTAGTAAATGCCCCTTTATAAAAGCTACTTAAGTTTGATTGAAAAATTGGTTCACAAATGAAAAATGTTAGGCAAGGAGGCACAATAGTCAAAGTTGCCTTTTTTTTTAATCACTCCCTAAGTTCTCAGGGTATTCATAAAATTCTGAAGGAAAAATATTACTAAACTCAGTAGGAGTATGATGAGGATCATCAGAGATTACAACACAAATATGGTCAAGACCATTTGAAGCTGCTGATTTCAGAACAGAGAGAAACTAACAGAATGGTTTCTTCTATACTGCGGATCCTTTGAAGATTCTTCAATATTTTTAATCAGAGCCTCTCCATTTCTCCAAGGATATATAATTTAGAGGCTAAAAGAGATTGGCCATGGGCATCTTAGTACACATAGGCTGCTTAGCCTAAAGGGAATCTTGAGAAGAGACTTTTGGTTCATACTATCCTATATTCAAGCTGCAAGCTATGATTTAAAACAAAATCTGGATCCTCTGGAGGTACCATGGCAGGTCTTGTTCAGAGCATCTTCACAGCTCAGACCATAAATTGTGCTCTACTGACAGACTAGATGTGAAGGAGCTAGAAGCCAAAGTGGAAAAAGCATTTTTTTTATTCTCTTTAGAGGCTGAGCTTTGGGGAACAGGATTTATAGTTAAAAGGTATGAATATAGTTTATGACTCTTTTCAAGCAAAAAAAAAAAAGTACCATTTAAACTCTGGTGAACATTCATAAAAATCATAGAATTTAGAGCTGTGAGGGACCTTAGAGTTACCTAGTCCAACTGTTCATCCTCATTACCCCCCCCCAATCTAGTTACATAGAGGAAGAAATTGAGACCAAGTTTAACATGAGTTAACATGAGTTAAAACATCAAGCTTTCATTAATATCTAATCTGTAAAAGGGTAAAGGTCTATTGGGGAAATAAATTCAATGAATGAAACCTTCTATACGCTCAATAATGTTGCATTTTTAGGAAAGAGATGACAATTACCTAACAATAACAATAATAAAAAGAACAATAATAATAATCAAGTCTAACATTTAAATAGTATATTCAAGTTTGTAAAGCACTTTGTTATTTCATATGATCTTCATAATTCTGGGAGATAAAAATGTTATTATTCCCATACTTAATAGAAACTATACTTAATAGAGGTTGTGAGCTAGTTGTAAAAGGAATGGTTTAAATTCAGATATTCCTGATTTTAAAGTCCAACATTGTCAATTAAGATATCCACTTATCTGTCTTTTGGAAGTATATAAACAAATAGTGTATATATATATGTACATATGTGTGTATACAGATACACATATGTTAGGTAGTGCAGTGAATACAGTATGGGGCCTGGAGACAGGAAGTTCAAATCTAGCCTTTTACTAGTTATGTGACCACAGGTAAGTCACTTAACTGTTTGCCCCAATTTCCTCACTTGTAAAATGAGCTGGAGAAAGAATAGCAAACCAATCTAATATCTTTGCCAAGAAAACTCCAAATAGGATTAATTTAGGCAAAAGGTGATGAGGTCCTAAATTAAGTCAGGTTTTATATAAGTAGAAATAAGAGGTAAAATGCAAGAAATGATGTAGACTTAGAAATGGCAAGATTTGACAATTGGTTAGATGTAGCATTTATGTGGACTCACCCTCTTCCCTTGTCAGGAAAAAGATCATCAGGTTATTATCAGATATAACCAATTTCTAGACTATCCTGTTTGTATAGAGTGATTGTGAGGATGGAACTCTTTATCAACCTCCATTGTTTGTCCTCCAACCTCAGTGCATCTTTAAACAATTTTTGAGGTATTGATTAGCATGTTTTTAAACAGGTCTGAAACCTTATGTGCCAGGTACATTCCATCTGGCTCCTTGAACCCTCCTTCTCAATTCCTTTCTTTACTTCCTTGGTTTTCCTGAGAAGTCCCAATGTTATATTTTTCCTATAAAAGATCTTATGTTGAAGATCTTTGCTAAGTCCTTCTCCTAGTTAATTGTGAATTCCCCTGGGGAACTTGTCTTTTCCTTGCTAACTATATGTTTTTCCAATTCTATTTCACATTTGTCATTCATGGTGCCTATTTTCCCTCTTATTTTGTCTGTAACCTCTTCCCCTAAGAAAATCTACCTTTTGACAAAGAGAATGGCCATGGTGAATTTGTCACATGTTTATTTCGAACTGTGAATTGCTACCCTGACCTCATCAGTATGAGGGAGAATAAGGATAATACTGAAAGTCGTCAGTAACAGAGCTAATATTTGACTACAGGTTACCTAATTCCAGTCCCAGTATTCTTTCAGACATACCCTAGTTTCTTTGTCTAATTGTCAAGTAAAAAATTGGGATGATTCTATATCAGTCTAAAAGGAAGGCAATTATCAGCTTATAAGAAAGGAGATACTGTTTGAGCTCCAATATTTTGCAATATTTTATCTTTCTTTCTCTCCAACCAAAATTAACCTTATCAGTGATCCATTTCCTCAAGTTTTGTCCCATTCTCTCCAAGGTGATAATGAATCAGTTTAATTACTTAATCCTGGTTGACTTGTTAATGAATGTCAATATCTTTCCTCTCCCACACTGTGCTTTTTAACTGCGGCCTTTTGGATACAAAGTACTTCCTCAACAGAAGAGGCAGTATAATGGAGTAAAAAAGGTCCTTGATATGAATTAATCAATGAACATTTATAAAACATCTCCTATGTGCCCAGAACCCTGCTAGATTGAGATATAAAATATGGAACAATCCCTCCTCTTAAGGTGCTTACATTTTATGGGAGACAACAAGCTTGTACAAAAAAAAAAAAAAAATGTAAGGTGCTGCTTCCTTTGTTATATAAACATTTTAGTAATGTAAAGGATTGGAAAAAGAACATTTGTGTCAACAAATATTGATAAAATCAGCTTCAGAAGAAACATACACTTAGATATAAATTCTGAAGAAACAAATTCTGTTCTGAGAACTCCAGAGAAAATTGTCCCTCAGATAAATGCACTCGGGGGACATGTTTGAAGACAGAATTGATAAAGTTAAAGATGGCCATAATGCATGACCCTTCAGCTTATGTAAATATGACTTTTCAGAGTTTTGAAGTCTATAGCAGATAAACTATCAAATAGTTGGGTTATATGGAATTTTCATGCAAGACCTATTAGAGTCATAACTGAAAGAAAGATGGAATTGTTTGAGTTCAACACCACAAATTAGAGATGGGTTATTGGCCATGAGGAGGGTCTTGATGTGAAGCATCAGAAATTAGAAATGAATGTAGAAGAATGAGAAAAGCTAAGTACAAGAGCAGTCTAAAGAAGAAAGAAGGCGGAACACAGGACAGAATAGCAGCTTCCTTAACAGAAGAAGACTGACTAATGTAAAAGGCCTCTGTTGTTTGGAGAGGCATTGTTTTGCAGTATTTTAATTGGCTAGAAAAAAGCAATATTGCCTATTAGTGCCATCTATATCCTGTGAGGGAAAACATCTGAGACTTTTCTGTGTTGCCTACTTCTTCTATGGCTTGAGAAGGGAAAAATAGGAGGAAAGACTAGTTTTGCATCTGCTTTACTCTCAGCCGGGCTGATTGAAAAATAGATATGGCTTTACTGAGAGAAGATTGGAGAAAACATAATAGCCTGTTATTTGAAGTCCAGGCTGAATAAAGGTTACAATCTTATTTCTATCTACAAATTGAGAGTCAGAAACTCCTCAGAGCCCCAGAGGAGATATGATGAGCTTGGCAGTTCTCCAGCTTAAAAGTATATCTTATGACTGAAATAGTTTGACACTATCTGAGTATATTGCCAACAGTAGCTGTGTGCTAAAAGAATTTGGCATTTTTTCAATAAGGATGTGGCTTTACTCAAAAGGAAATTTTGAGGACCAAAAGAAGAACATCTATCAGAAAGTAGTGAAGGGTAAAAAAAAAAAATCCCCAAAAGATGAAGGAAAACAAAATTGGTAGTCCAGGATCAAGATATGCCCTGGTACATGGATTTTCCTACTCATATGCCAAACTGTTAGATTTTTCTAAGTGCTCACTTTCCTCAATGGATCTTGTAGCAAAGAGTAACCTAGGATTATGGATTAACTGTTATATTTTCATTATTCTTGTTATTGCTTTGTAATGAAGAAATTTTATGATTACTTTTAATTTGATTTATTATTTAGTAATATTTAGTGTTTAAAAGTAAATATTTCAACTTTCAGGTCACATGGTCAAAAGATGGAGAATAAACACTTTCTCCATTTCCATGTCTTTGAAATGTCTCCAAAAAAAGGAATTATGCACAAGAGATAAATAATGTTAGTTATCTCCACAGCATATGAATTCTGTGGTAAAAATCCAGAAAAAGGTAATCTTAATCCTTAACACACTTCAAACCACTGTCCCAATATCTACCATGCTCTGTTAGCACTGTACAAGCTATTTTGTGAGCTTGAAACAGATTTTAACTCTACTCTTCCACTATTTGTGTAGTGAGGGTGAAAGGAGGAGGAGGGAAGACAGAAGTTTTCTCTGTCCAGGCCTATGGTATGACAGCTCTCTGTGTCATAAGAGTAATTAGAGAAATGAAAAATGAAAGACAGTGTGACAAAATGCATATGTATATCCTCACCAGCACTACCTGAATCAGAGGATCCATCATCTAGTTTTGTCCAGTTCTGTCCTCCCAGAAGTCATGTAAGGCAGAGACTGAGACCACTGAAGAGTGATTTACCCAAAATAAAGTATCTTGGGAATTTTGTTATATAAGAGGAAGGAATCAGAAACTGAGCAGTAGGGAAACTTAAAGGGGAGGGAGAGATTGAAATTACCTAAAATATTAAGAATAAATCTTAATTAAAGACCTTGAGAAAAAGCATAAAGATAATCAGAGAAGATACTAATAATAAAAGGGAATAAGATCTTCAGATACACTAAATAAATCCAGATATCTTTGGATAAATGTTCAAGGAAAAGAAAAAAGGAATCAATCTGATGAAAAAGAGAGCCTTATGGATTCTCTTCTTTTTAAAATAGCTTTTCATTTTTCAAAATACATGCAAAGATAGTTTTCAACAATCAACAATAACAACAAAAAAGGTGAAAATACTATGTTGAGATCTACTTTCAGTCCCCTTAGTTCTCTTTCTGGATGAAGATGACTTTCTTTATCACAAATCTATTGGAATTGGCCTAAATCACCTCATTATTGAAAGAACTAAGTCAATCACAGTTGGTCATCACATAATCTTGATGTTGTACAATGTTCTCCTGGTTCAACAATAACAACAAAAAAGGTGAAAATACTATGTTGAGATCTACTTTCAGTCCCCTTAGTTCTCTTTCTGGATGAAGATGACTTTCTTTATCACAAATCTATTGGAATTGGCCTAAATCACCTCATTATTGAAAGAACTAAGTCAATCACAGTTGGTCATCACATAATCTTGATGTTGTACAATGTTCTCCTGGTTCTAGTCATTTCACTTAGCATCAGTTCATATAAGTCTCACCAGGTCTTTCTGAAAACATCCTGCTGATTGTTTCTTATAGAAGATCTTATGGATTTTCAAGAATGCATGCACCCACAATAAGATGTTTATGAAAAAACTAAGAATTTTGAAAACATAATTTATGGACTGCACAGCAAAATTAATTGGCAAAATAGAAAAACTTGAATGTATGATGACAAGCCATATCAAAATTTTAAAAATGCAAAGACATGGAAGAAAAGAATCAAAGGAAATCAGAACTCCTATGGACAACAGACATCCAGAAGAGTGGGAAGATATCATGGCAAATGAAGAAAAATATGATCATGGGAAAAGCATAGGATAATAATGAACTGCACAATCAGAACTTAGCTGCCCCAATTACCCTATTTTTAAAAATAATATTATTTACATATGGAGAAAAAAACCTTGCTTTCAATTTTTAAATGAATGGATTAGGTACATTAAAAATGGTGATCGATAAGAAGATAAAATCCCATTAAAAATGCTGTTATATAGGTTGACACTTTGGAAAGAAAAGGAAAAAGTTAATGGGAAAACATGGTGTTGTAAAAGAGAGAGGGAGAGAAGGAAGAGAGAGAGAGGAAAAAGGAAGAGAGGGAGAGGGGAAGAGGAAGACAGGGAGAGGGGAAGACAAGGCAGGGAGAGGGAAACGAATAAAAATGTATCCTTTTCCACAACAGAGTGACCTCTAGTTCTTTAAGAAATTTTGAGTTGTAGCCATGTGGTTCTGGCTATATGTATGTGTTCCTACCTTGGAGGAGTGGAGGGAACACTTGGATCTGTCACTTAGTGATGCTTAGATAGCAGCACTATTTTTTTTTGAGATCTGAGCTGGAGACCTGAGAGCAAGTACAGGCAAGATGAGTGTATTTGGGGGAGTGGGAAGTGTGGATCTCTTCCTTCTGTCTGCTCCACCCTCTCCAGAATGGCTTCAGCTCTGATAGCTGAATGTCCCTGGATACAGGAGCAGACTGGGATTAACATATTGTTGGAATCCCCATAAGCACTTTCAAGAAGAAGAATATCAAGGCTTTCAATACATCTGACAAGATCAGCTTCTCAATCTGGTACCAGGCTAAGAAAGAACAAGACCTGAAAAACAAGATCTATCAGAAAGAAGAAATGCCAGAATCTAGGAGTAGTAGCCTGTTCAATCAGAAGCTGGGGAATGAGGTATGAAGGGAAAAATAATCATCCTCAAGACATTGAAGACTAAAAATCAGTTATCACTATCAAAATGAAAAGCAAAGAACAGAAAACGCATGAGAGCCAATAAAAGGCCATACCTATTTTTAATTCTTTTACCCAGTGTCCTGATAGGACTTCTGAAGCCTTCCATATATAGTAAGTACAATTTTACTCCTCTGACCTGATAACAAGCATTGATTTCATGAAGAAGAGGTAGAGGAGGACAAAAGTACTGAACTTCACCATCTTGCAGCAACAATATTTTAAGGATGAACAACAATAAACATGAAGAGGAAGAAAATAGAAGAATCAAAAGAAATCCATTGACCTCTGGATCTGTAACTTGGAGGATGACCTAGAAATGAACTCAGATGATGGTAATGGTAATGGAGACGAATGAATGTAAGATCAAGAAGCTGAATTCCTCTGGAGTAATAAGAGGGAATAAAAATAAGAAGGATTCCAATGGTCAGGTCTTTGAAGATAGAGACGATGGAAATTTTCAGGGCCAGGATGTATTACATGGATCAGATGACTTCAGGAGCTACCAAGAGAAGGCAGCATGAAAACCTAAAATGATCAAGCAGGAAGAGGACAGTCCCAAAGGTATAGAAGAAAAAAGTGAAAACAAGAATGAGAATGGGAGCGAAAATCTACCAGAGGAATAAGAGGAAGAAAAAAAAAGAGAGTTGATTCATAGACAGAAGAAAGGAGACAAGAGTCATAAGTCAGAGACATCCTTCTCTATGGCAAAGAAAATATCTTCCAAGAAGTAATAGAAAGCTTTAAACAACTGCTCAAGAGAAGATAGCACAAATCAGGAAAATCCCTACATAGCAGGAGCACTGTGCAAATGATAGAGGTAACAGTGAGATGCTATCTGACCTGAAAGCTCATGACCACAAATGGCCAGCTAAAGAAGTTTTCAACTCAAATAATAGAGCTGAGCAGCAAATATGCAATATGTTCACTCAAATCCTGGAGTGCCTCAACCATGAGTCAAAGACAACCAAACACATAATTTACTTGTCCCTCAAATAGTAAGTGTCCCCGACCTTGGTATCAGATTGTCAGGGGATTGGCTTCATTCAAGCATTTGAGCATTCCAACTCCAAAAGGAGTTGGAAAAAAAGAATTCCCCAAACCATAAAAATCACCTTCTCCCCATATCTACCAAGCATAGGAATAAAAAGATGTTTTGTTTATGGAAAGGAAGGAAGGTAAGAAAGAATGAGGGAAGGAAGGAAGAAAGGAAGGAAGGAAGGAAGGAAGGAAGGAAGGAAGGAAGGAAGGAAGGAAGGAAGGAAGGAAGGAAGGAAGGGAGAGAAGGAGGAAAGAAGGGAGAGAAAGGAGGAAGGAAGGAAGGAAGTGAGGGAGGGAGAGAGGGAAGGAAGGAAGAAAGGAAAGAAAGAAGGAAGGAAGGAAGGAATTGGTTTTTGGTTGAGTATTGGTAAAAGTTAAGAACTCTATAAGAAAAAGACAAAGAGGAAATGCATAGAAATGCATCTGGCAAAGAGATGAAGACAAGAAGGGATTGCTATATATGAGGAAAAGAGAGAAAGCAAATTTGGCTAAACTATAGAGTGAAACAATTAAAACAGTCTATATTGATGTTAGAATTAGATTAGATTGGCACCAAGTTGTGACATTATTTAAAATCAGAGTTTTATAGTTTATTCTACAATAGAAGCAATAGGGTATCATAAGGATATAACATGATAAACTTCATTATTTAAGGAAAGCCATTTTGATACCTCTTTGCTGCTTAAACTGGAAAAGGAAGAGACAGAAGGGAGAGAGACATATGCATAACAAATCCCAGAAGTAAAGTAGCTAGCGGTCATTAAGTGGAAAAAAGGGATCACAAGCAAAAGATGTTGTGGAAGTAGAAATAGCAATACTTGACAAGAAATGGCAAAATTTGAAATGAGGAGTCAAAGATAATGCCAAGTTTAAAAGCCTGGTAAACTGGGGAAAAAATACCGGTGTAGTTTAGTAGCCTGTAGTTTTTAGGGCTAAGGCAAATTAGTTGTTTTCAGCATGTCAGATTTGATATGGCACTGGGACATACAATTTGAAATGGTGTTAGTTGCTATATGGTTAGAGCTCAGGGGAGAAATTATAGTTGCATATGTAGATGAAGGAATCATCTGCTTAGAGGTGATAATTAAATCAATGGGAACTGATGAGATCATCAAGAATATATTGAGCTAAAAAGGACACAAAACAGAACCTTCAGGAATACTGACTGTGAATGAGTATGATATGGGTGATATTGAACAAAGGAAAGAGCAAAAATTTGGAGAGATAATCAGAAGGTGGATAATGATGTCAAATAATAGCTAGCATTTATATAACAAATTTTATACAACAAAATTACATTTTGTGTCTCCCAATAGTCTCATAACATCAATAGGAAGTAGGTACTGTTATTATTCTTATTTTACAAATAAGGAAACTGAGGGTAAAATAATTTGATTTGTTCAAGGTCACACAGCTAAATAAATATATGACAGGATTTGAACTCAGTTCTTCCTGACTCCAAATCTAAAACTCTTTCTACTGTACCACTGAGCCACCAATTGTAGTAAATAGGTCCAGAAGTGTGAAAACTGAGAAAAGATCATCATTTTGGCAATTAAGAGATTACTGGCAACTTTGGAAAGAGTTGCTTCCATTGAATAATGAGATTAGAAGCTAGTTTGCAAAGGATTGTGGAATTGTGGTGGAAAAAGAGAGGAAGTGGAGGCAATAAATTTAGAAAGACTTTTCTAATATTATAAGTGCCCTGAAGTCAAGAATTAAAAATCCCACCTCTGACATTTACTACCCATTTGACCTTTAGTAAATCACTTCTTGTGGGCCTAAGTTTCCTCATGTGTAAATATAGGAATTGGACTAGATGGCTTCTGTGGTTCTATCCAGCTATGAATAGATGTTCCTATGATTTTAACAGTAGGAATTTATTCAATTGAGGTAGAAGGAGATCTCTGTGTACCATTTCTAGTAAATACATGTAAGCAGGACTATTACAGAAATAGAAGAGAGAGAAAATTCCTTCTCTAACCCTACCATCATAGCTCCAAAACTAAATTAGTGTCCATGTGGTTTATGAGATACTGGGCAAATACAGCCTACCCAAGAAGTATAAAATCTCGCCATTAAAAATCCATTCTTTGGTACTCGGGCATTGGCTCTTCTTAGGTGTTCCAGCTAAAATAAAATGCCCTTTAAAGAGTGAGATGGGAACACATTATATCTGTTAATACCAGAGTAGAAACAGTTTATCTCATTATAGGACCTGGGCTGAAATCTTGTTTCTGTCTCTGTGATTTTGAGCAAGTCACTTCACCTTTCTGGGTCTCAGGTTCCTCCTCTTTAAAATAATGTTGTGCCCAATAAGCTAAGAAGTTTCTTCCAGTTTCAGAGGTATATTCATAAGAACTTATGATTAGCTCTCCCTAAGGAGCAACCTGTCAACAACAGACTTAGTATGTTTGGAATATCAAAGTCTCGTACAAGAAAATATGGAGATCATCACAAGATAGTAAAGCAAATCACCTTTATGAAGGGAGATATTGAAAAAATGAAAAGCATTCAGAGAGAATAATAGAGATTAAGTCCAATGGGCCCACAGAGGAAATAGAGTATTCCACACATATAAGAGTGTGGCTTTTTATGACTCTTCTCTGAATCTAAAGGACTAGTCATTGGGGAAAAGAAGTGAGGAGCAAGAATGTATGTTAAGGTTCATGACTGGTAGTAATTCATGCTCAGGAGATCATAGGGGAAATTTGGTAGCAAGTTGGCATTCCAACTCCCCAATGTGAAAAGGGAGGCTTTGATCATTAACTTAAGGTCTTGCCCTGACAGTGCGATTCAGGAAGTTTTTGAACTTCCTTAAGCCTTATTAATTTAGATGGATAGGACAGCTACTATATTCCTCAGAGATCTCAAAAGAATTGACACAAACCAGCTTAATTTTGAAATGCAGTAAAAAGGGGGTAAGGGCACAGGGCATTTCTTGAGGACAGAGCTGGTTAAACTGAGAAGTTAGAGAGGAAAGGATGGCAAAAGGGAAGGGAAACAAATGCTCCAACATAGTGGAGAAATGGGAAGACTAAATAATTTACGATTTTGCTGAGGATTATCTTAGTGTGTTCTTAGCAGAGTGAAGGTAGAACAGAAAACCTAAAAATCAGTCCCTACCATCCCCTAATGATTCAAGAGTAACTAGGAAGCTAGTTTATAAAAATTCAGTTTTTTTCTTCCATCCCCCCTATATCAACATGTATTAGGCACCAAATTCAACAATGCAATGACCATTATTGTAGCCTCCCAAGCCTGCTAAATTAAGATTCCCCAATGAAAGTCAAAACCCAAATCACTCTGTCAAAGTAAGATCAGCAATTGGGGGAGGGAGAGTTGAATATAAACTAGTTACCAATTCCTGAAGAGTCTTTTCTCTTCCAACTAGTATCAATCAACACCTGTCCCCAGGTCTAATCACCTCATTCCCCTTTCCCAAAGCCTTGTCTTTCTAGTCCTGAATAAGAACCAAAAAGAAAAAATATCTACCTTTATTGGTGGAGTTTATTGCTTTGGCTAGATAACTCATTCCTTGTGGAGCCCCAATAGGGTAGATCCAATTTTATAACCAGATTCTGATGGTGGAGTGAACCATCTTTCCTGACAATCCATTATTTGTAAGCATAACTCTTTAAAAAAAAAAAAAAGGTTTGCTTTTCCATGTTACTGTGTGTTTCCTCTTTTTTTGTGTGGATTTTTAGTTTCCCAAACCTAAGTCTATATCCATACACATAGCCAAGTTACAAGAAGCTATCAGCATAGTAGCTGGGTGGTTCAGTCTTAGGAGAACCTGAGTTCAAATCCAGCTTTGGCTATTTAATACTTCCTAGCTATGTCACCCTGGGCAAGTCACTTAACCCCAATTGCTTCACACAAAAAAAAAAGGAAGAAAGAAAAGAAAAGAAAATATGAGTTTTGATTTTCTTCCATATGTATGATTTGCTTTTAGTCTTGGTTTATAGGGAGGAGATGGTAAGTGGACTATAATTGTCCCTGCTTCCAGAACTCAGCAACAGCTATCCTGGTAATCTTGATAAAGCAAAGGTCTTGTTTCACACAGCAGCTTAACAGGATAATAGCACAGCCACCATTCTAAGAGTCTTATTGAAGGTAAAGAAGCTTCATTGGAATTTTTTTGTTGGGGAATAGAACAAAAGAAAGTCTTCTGAAAACATGGAAACTAATATAGTACAATGCTAAGACAGACACTATGGTAAAAATAAGATTTGGAATCAGAAGGTACATTTCTCCAAACTTCAACCCCATGTCTTACTCTAGAACCACTCTCAGCCTTTGAGCTTCCTTACCTTGGAACAGCCACCTCTTTCTGTGACCTTCCCATCCTTCTTCCATGTTCATCTCCTAATCTCATTAGTAATCTCCTTCAGTGGCCTCCATCAGAGGGAGAGGTTCCAGTCAGCCAACCATCATTGACTTCCCCAATTTGTTTCTTACTCTCTGAATTTAACACCATTCCCTGATGTAGGTACCTTCATTCCCCATCCCCATGTATGTAGGCTCCGGGAAAGCAAGGACCAGCTTCCCTTTTCTTGGTTATATTGTATTCTCCTCAACACAATGCATTGCTCATAGTAAATACTTAATAAATGCTTATTGCTTTGTTTTCTCTCTTCAAATCCTGTTTCTGTCACTTGGTACTGAAGTGTCAAAATAAATCCCTTCCCTTGTCTGTACTTCAGTGTCCTCATCTCCAAGAAAAAGATATTAGAGACAGTGACTTCTCAGTTATTTTCCTGTTCTAAATATCCCAAACCATTCTTCTGTCTATTCAAGTTATAAGACTTAGAAATGAGCAGAACCAGGAGATCATTATACACTTCGACAATGATATTGTATGAGGACATATTTTGATGGAAGTGGATTTCTTTGACAAAGAGACCTGAGTTTCAATTGATAAATGACGGACAAAAGCAGCTACACCCAAAGAAAGAACACTGGGAAACGAATGTGAACTATCTGCATTTTTGTTTTTTTTCCCGTGTTATTTATACCTTCTGAATCCAATTCTCCCTATGCAACAAGAGAACTGTTCGGTTCTGCAAACATATATTGTATCTAGGATATACTGCAACATATCCAACATATAAAGCACTGCTTGCCATCTAGGGGAGGGGGTAGAGGGAGGGAGGGGAAAAAAAATCAGAACAGAAACGAGTGCAAGGGATAATGTTGTAAAAAAAAAAATTACCCTGGCATGGATTCTGTCAATATAAAGTAATTATTAAATAAAAATTAAAAAAAAAGTTATAAGACTTAAACTTAAAAGGGACCTCACTTAGCAGATGGGAATACTGAGGGATGTTCAAATTTAAGTGAATTTTTCAAGGTTACATAGAGAGTGAAAGAACCAAGATGTGAACCCATTGTTCTCTGACTCTAGATCCAATGTACCTCCAACTATATAATGATTGTAGGGCTGTTTTGCACCCTTCTGACTCAGAAAAATTATCTTTAGAAAATTTAAACCCAATGAACACCATTTTTATTTCTTTTACTTAGGGAGAGAGAATGCAAACAAAATTCTAAATTCCATCTCTTCAGACTTATTAGCTTACCATACTGGCTAAAACTTTTATCCTGATGAATCAAGTCATTCTGATTTTATATTTATGGTCAGCTATTTAAAGTTTTTCTTTAGAGCCTGACCACAGCTCCATTGTCCATGACCAAATCCATCATTTTGTCTTTGTATTCAGAAAGCAGCAGAGATTATGAAATGAATAGAAGGCATTGGACACTTAGTAATACTGGAGTTTTGCTTCCATTACATTACTCAGAAGCATTTTTGTATTCATGTAAACTAGGTAACGTTGAGGGGAAAAAAAACTGATAATATTAAAAATGAATGAAGGTGATTGTTGGTGGTGATGGTCTACAGTTGATTCTGCATTATTTGAACTAAAGAAAAAGTGTAACAATATGGATGATACAAAATAGTAGAAAAATTGCCTATATATTTTTCTGTTGACACAAAAGTATTAGTCAGAGAGACAAAATCAAAAATCAAATAGCCAGAATAGTGAGCAGTTGGGAAATGATGCTTGAAAAACAATATTAATAGTGATCCCTACCTTATGGATGTTGAGACAATGCTAGAAAAATAATAGGTATAGGGATTTCCATTTTCTGGTTGTTGCCCTTTCTATTTGTCCACTATCAAAAGGAGTATATAAAATGTTTTGGGAGGACTAGTATCTCTGATGTGAAGGTTTTCTGAGCTCTTTTCAGAGCCTGCTTGTTCAAATACCTTTAGTGTCTATCTTTCACTTGACTCTCACCTGTAGCTCCAAGAAGCTGAAACATGTATAGTAACCACATCCCAGTAAAACATCTTGGGAGACAGGCTAAATCAGGTTAAGGATAACTAACAAGCCTTAAACACATTTTGAGTTAGGTAGATGTCTACCCCATGTATGTGAAGACATCTCCCAGTAAGTGGGTGAATGAGAACAATTTATTCCAATAGTCATGAAGGTAGCTAAATCAAGTGCTGTGGAGCACTTAGACCTTGGTCAGAAATCAAGACATCAACGTCACTAACTGCATCTTAGGCCATCACCAATCATTCTAACTTTCAAATTATCAGTGGATTTGGATGGCTGGAAAAGGGAGTGAAAATGATGGCTTTGTGCAATTCTACCTCACTTAAATCCAATTTATGCACAAGTCACATCACCCAGTGACGTCATGGATTCTCTTAGAAAATAAGGGATAAACAATAATCATCAACAGAATGGCAAACAAAACTTTACCAATGAATCCTCCAACTGCCTACTAGACATCATCTTTTTAGGCTAAACTTGTCTACAAGTGAACACTTCCATTCCATCCCTCACAACATTATCATTAGCTAGACACTTCCGTTTCCCTATCTCATTCAGTAGTACTTAGCATTCTCCCAATCACTCATTCTTGATGATTATTCCTTCTTTCCTCCCCCATATCCTATCAGCTGCCAAATCTTATGTTCTTCTCTCAATTTTAGTCACTATGGTTCTTTTTCTTTCCTTTCTATAATCATCTAGTTCACACCCTTTACACTATCCCATTCCCTTCCTCTCCTTCTTCCACAATGAACATCTGCAGTAATCTCCTATCTTAATCTCCCTTTTTCTAGTTTCCAATCTCTCTAATCCACCCACAGATGTCTAGAGTCACTTCCCTATGCATAGCAGCAACTTCCAAAATAACAGAGATAGAATCAAATCTAAATATTAGCTAATATGACCTTTATCTTAATAGAATAACCCTAGGCAACATCTTTATCAAGTAGTCATACATTTTCTATTTGAAGACCTTTCATAATGGGAAACTCCTCTAAAGACAATCCATTATATTTCAAATAATTCTAATTGTTCAAAATGTGTTCCTTTAAGTCAGTAAGGTAGCATAACAGAGTGCAGTCTGCAGTATCAGGAGAGACTGTGGGAAGAAAGGGGGGGAAGGAAGGGTTACAAGCATTTATTGAGCACTGAATATGGATCCAGCATTGTGCTAAGCACCTTACAAATATGTCATTTAATCCTTACAGCAACCCAATGAAGTAAGTGCTATTATTATCCTGATTTTACAACTGAAGAAAATGAGGCAGACAGAAGTTAGGTAGCTTACTCAGAGTTCCACAGTCAGTAAGTATCTGAGACCACATTTGAACTCAAGTCTTCCTGACTATAGCCCCAGAATTCTATCCATTGTACAAACTAACCACCTTGGCTGAAATTCTAGTCATATTAGGGGGTATGGCCTAGGGCAAACTATTTAACTATTTTCCATTTCAGTTTCCTCATCTGTAAACTAAGGATAATGATTTTTAAAAATGATATTAAAAAAAAACACATGAGGTTATGTGAGATCAGATGAGATCTCATTTTTGGCAGGTACTTCACAAATTTTAGAGCACTCTATCAGTATTAGCTATTACTACTGCCTCAAAAGCAATCTACCTCTTTTCAGCTTTCAATTGTTGTTCCTAGTCCTTCCACAAAATATTCCTTCAATCAATAAATCAACAAGTACTTAAGTGTATGCTACTGTACTATATTTGAGATTCAATGACAAAAATGAAGTATTCTCTGCCATCAAGGGATGACACTGAAAATATTTATGTTGATGTCCATCCCTTAAGGCTTATCTTCTTTAAGCCAAAAAATCTCCAAGTTCTTCAACTGATTCTGTATGCTATAGTTCAAATTCTTCTCTCCAAAACAAGTGCCCTTTTCTGGAGCCAAAATTCTTCTAGAATTGTGCCAAGCATTCAAGATTTTCTATACTATGGCCCAAATATCTTCCCACTGACCCTCATTCCCTAAAAGAATTACAATTTCATCCAAGCTGTTTTCTTTACTGTCCACAAATACCTACTCCTACTTCCAGAACTCTGACCACATTTTTCTACCTTCTAACTTTCACCCAAACAAATTCTACTCATCCTTCAAGGCCTTCCTTAAGAATCCTGTAGTAGAAAGAGTACTGGCTCTGAAGTTAGCAGACAAGTTCAAATCCCCTCAACGACTGATATTTACTCACTGTGTATCTTTGAATAAGTAATTTGTCCTCCCTCAGTTTTTTCATCTGTAAAATGAACCAGTTGGATTAGATAGCCTATGAAGTATCTTTCAGCTTTCCAGCTATGCTCCTATTGTCTGTCTTTCACACACAGACACACATACACACACCATAATGATTTCTTCCTTCATGGAAATAATTTCTATGCCATTTACTAGTGACCACATTTACTTAGTAATCTAATAATGGACTGCTTTCAGTGCTGACATTTCTACAATAGATAGCAAGAATGTAGAGAGCAGGGATTCTGCTTTACATTTCTCTTTGTGTGACTGAATGAAAAACAGAGGAGAGGAAGCAGGCAAGCTAAGCTACTTAACAGCCTTCCCCACTTTCACACCTAATCTATCTCCCCTATGCAAAGATCAGTCAACCTAAATTCTGCCATTTTCCCTCAAGAGAGAGAACAGAGCCTGTGACTGGATGCTCAAAGGGTCTGTCTAACCTAGCACAGGTTTTCCCAAAACTGCATCATTTGGTAATAAAGACATTTCATTTTTCTTCTTTTTAATAGAATCAAGAAACCCTAGAGTTTGGGGACTAGAAGGCTGACTGATGGAACATACTTGGCCCTGCTGTGTTCTTACTAATAGGCTGTTTACTACAATCCCCTTTGTGGTGTGCCCAGTGAAACGAACACCAGTCCCCAAATCTGGGAGCTTATCAATTGTTAGTGGCTCACAGCAGGAAGAATTCTCTCCTCCACTTAGAGCTCCTTTGGTATTACTGATGCATGACAAATCACAAACTTTTGCAGCAGGAGTCTGCTAATTTGACCAGTCCAGGATGAGTGGGACAATGGAAAGAAGTCTCTCTGGGAATGTAATAACAACCTGAGTTCAAATCCCACATCAGATACTCACCAGCTTTGTAACCTTGGAAAAGCAATGAAACTTCTTGGCTCTGGAGACTCTGAGGGTCCTTCTAACTCCATATGTATTATCTTGCAACAAGATTCAGCCTAAAAGGCCTGAGGCATTATGAGCATCTCAACAGAAAAGGGTTGAGAAGAACTTGAGAAATTTCTTCCTAGATGGCTTCTTCTGTCCCTGACTTTTCACACAGTTGGTTGACCAGAATATTAGAGACACCGTCTAGGAAGCCAGAAACCAGAATAGCCCAGTCCTCAGGGAAATAGATTGAAGTTTGTCAAGTTGAAGGTGGGGAGGAGGCCTCTTACGGATTATTTCCACTTCACTTGTGTCCAGCCCTGACCAATGCTTAGCTCAGTGATCTAATAAAACTTCACCTCCAGGGGCAGCTTTGTTTCCAACTTTTGGGTCCAAGCATGAACTTTCTATCCAAGGGGTAGGAAGTATTTAGTTGTCCCCTTATGGCCTCAATACCCTTGGTGAGGCTGATTCTTACTGGTCTATTTAATCAAAGCCTTTCCCTGCTTGGCAAAACCTGTTAAAGTATATTCTCCATGGTTCTGGACTTCAATCCTCAGACCCTTCCAGAGCAAACATAATACATAAGATCATAGCATCATCAATTTAGAAAAAAAAAGGACCTTAGGGGCCACTGAGTCCAACTCATTCCTTCATTTCACAAATGAGAAAACTCAGGTACAGAATGATTAACTGATGTGCCAAATAGTTGTTATCTGATGTGGTCTTCCTGATCCTAGATCTTGTCCCTAGTTATTATGTCATGATGTTTCTTATATAAGTAGAGCAATGGAAAAGAAATGTCATAATATTGGCCTATAATACTGGCTACATAAACAATTTTAATATCCCCAAAATATAACCTTAATATTTAACTGAATGATGATCAATTTTTTTTTCAAATTCATCTAGTTTTCCAAAATCCTCTCACAGGAGTAGAGCTATGTCTTGACCATTTCTTCCTTCTAATGAGCTAGGCAGTATTTTGAGGTACACAAAGTGCTTTACATATGCTGTATCTTTTGATCCTCATAACAACATGGAGAAGAAGGTATTCTTCCTATTGCAAGTATGGTCTGAGACAGAAATTTAACTCAGATCTTTTTGACTCTAAGTCAAGTACTCAACCTATTACACCACTTACTTTTTTTTTTATTCTTTCAACTGTTGGTTCTTTCCATCCACTGGGTCTATGGAATCAGTAAGTATGGACCAAATTTTTCCTGGCTATACCTATGGTCATGTGAACCAATTCACTACAGATTAACTTGCTTCATTATTAATGGCACCCTATAAAACATATATGCACCCTATTATATTGTAGGCAACTGGAGTAAAGAGGAAAGGAAAGGCAACTCAGTAGAACCCTGTGCAGAAAGCAAGAAAGAAATCTGCTCTGAGACTTGTTTGGCAGGAGACAAAAGTAAAGTTTTTAACACCACTGGCATCAGAATGCAGACAAATCAGAATGTAGACAATTTTCAGGCACACATCTCACATTTCATTATTTATTTTTGTTGTCATTCAGTCATTCAGTAGTGTCTGAGAACATCTTGTTGATGAGGTTCTCTTGGCAAAGATACTAAAGTGATTTACCATTTTCTTCTCCAGTGTGTCCCCATTTTACAAATGGAGAGCTGACATAATTAGGGATTAAAAGACTTGCCTAGAGTCACAACTACTAAATGCTGAAACTACATTTGAACTCAGATCTCCCTGATTCTGAGCCTGATGTTCTAGTTACTGCACCACCTAGGTGCCCCAATTATAATTAGTTATAATTATACTTTAATTTATCCAGAAGAAAGAATGCTGAATAGGGCAATAAAAAAAGATGTCTAAGAATACAAGAAAAAAATTAAAGTCCAACTTCAAAGAGCTTAAATTCTATCAATCAGCAAATCAATAAGCAAATATTTAACATTGCTATATGCTGGACCCTGTGCTAAGGATTGTGGATAAAAAGAAAAAGAGAAGGCAATTCCTTCCTATAAGAAGCCTACATTATAACTGGGAAAACAATACCTAAATAAGACACATATATAATACACATAGAGTATGCTGATTTTTTTTTTCAACAGCTGGGGAACTAGGAAGTCTTCTTGAGAAACTAGAGGTTGAGCTGAATCTTAAAGGAAACTAGGGACTTTTAAGAGAAAGGAAAGCATTCCAGGAATTAGAGACAACTAGTTCAAAGGAATGAAGATGACAGTATGAGTGTAGAGTAAGACATATGTACCAGAGCTATTGTAGAGGTAGGAAAGACAAAATTGGCACCCAATTGAATGCATGGGATGACTGCAAAGTGAAAAGTTGAAATTGACATTAAGTTTAAGAAACTGGGTGACTAGGAGAATAGAGAAGTTCGATAGGGTGATTTGAAGGGGGTATAGCTAATGTGTGTGTGAGTGTGTGTGTGTGTGACAGGAATAGCCAAGAATAATTTGGTCCATATTTATTGTCTCTATAGATTCGGTGGAAGAAAAGAACATATATATATATATATATGTATGTATATATACATATATATTCTCCAAAAATATATATATATATATATGTGCATATATATAATATATACATGTATATATGTGTGTGCATAAATATAAACTGTGTGTATATGTGTGTGTGTGTGTGTATTTGGAAAGTGTTGGCAATGGAACCCCTATCAATTCCCTACCCTCAATCAGGATATAATAGATAACAAAAATAAATGAGATGTAAGAATTCTCCCCTTTCAGTCAAAAGAATCTAGTTTGAATTCCTGTCTCAGATACCTACCAAGTAAGAGACTCTGGGCAAGTCACTTAACCACTCTCTCATTTGTAAAATGGGAATAGTAACAGTCCCTACCTCACAATTGTGAGGGTCTAAGAATACAGTATATGGAAAGTATATATATGGTGTGCCCCTTTTAAACTTCAATTGGACAATGTAAAAAAAGTATAAAGAAATGTTTATTCTTCTTTTCCCCTTTAAGGATTGTGGGTGAAAATTTTTCAGTCAACCTTGATGGAATTCCAGGCTAGCTAACTATTGACTGGCTGAAGGATTACCTGTGTCCCTGGGGGCCTTAAGAAGGAAGAGCATGTTCAGATAGTAGGTCAGTCAATTCTGGCTGTTCAAAAGACAGTCTGCTATGGAGCAAAAACTCATCTCTTGAGAAAGAATTGTTGCTCTTCACACTTTCCCCTTTCCAGAATTAGACAGGATTTCAAGATACATGTGGTACAGTCAAAAGAACAATGGGATCAAAGGACTGAGGATTTCAGTCCTGACCCTTGTCACCTATGTAACTTTGGGCAACTCATCTTTTTTAAATCTCAGTTTCCTTATCTGTAAAATGAGGGGGACTGGACTAGATTTTCTCTAAGGTCCCTTTCAGCTCTTTATCTATGATCCTCTGATCCTAAAAAATGAGGTTAACTGGGAAGGATACAGTAGTATCTGAGGGGAATCAGGAAGGGTGTCATAAAAGAAATGGTCTTGAACTGATCTTGAAAGGAAGCTAGGGATTCTAAGAAATAGTGATGAGTAGAAAGTAATTCCAGACATGGAACAGACAGTACAAAGATAAGGAGATAAAAAATGGAAAATTATATGTCAGGAACAGAAAGGCCAGTTTGGTTGAACCACAGACAGGATGAAGACAGTAATTAATCAAGAAAGGTAAATTGGAGCAGGGTTGTGAAGAACTTTAAATGCCCAAAGAAGAGTTTGCATTTGAAAGGCAACAAATGTGCTGTTTTAATGTGGCCATTACAGCTAAATGGTACAAGGGAATCCTATGCTCTGAGAGACAATGGAAATGTTCTTCTACGCTAGGAGTAAGATCTTAAGTGGTAGTGGGTGTGGGTGTGAAGCAAAAAAATATCCTAATGTGGTAATATTTGTAAATCACTTTGTAAAGCACTGTGCCTGGCATATAGGAAGTATTTAATAAACATGTCTTCCCTTCCTTTCCCTCTTCAATCCAATACGCATAAATAATAGAAAATGATGAGGTGAGAACTACTTGTTTATAGAAGCTTATTTTTAAAGATCATAACTAAGCTAATATGCACTAAGAAACTAAAATTCTGACTTTTGCAAGAGAATTAGGCTTTATGGTCACAAATTTGGAAATTTCTTCTGATGAGCAGAATCTACAATCCTAGTAATTTCATCATATGGCACCCTCATTTCAGAGAACCATAGATTTTGAGCTCAAAGAACCTTGGAAGCCAAATAGTTCAACTCTTTCATTTTACAGATGAAGAAATTGAGCACCAGAGGAAATAAATATCACCCAAGTTATACAAATAAAAAACTCCTAGAACCAGAATTTGAAATCAAGTCCTCAGGCTTCAAATCCATGACTCATTCCCTATTATCTTCCTGATTTGAGGAAGAATTGACAGAGCAAGGGGAGCATGAACGTGCAGAGATAGACTCTGAGATATGAATCTCTAAGGGTTGAGACCCTAATGCACCAGGAAGCTGCTTCTGGAGGAACACCCATACCACCCCCATACTTCCTAGGAAGCAGGCCATCTGCTAGCTTCCCATTTTAACTAATTATTCTTGATAACTAGGCACTAAGCTCAGTTATTTCTTCACAGTTGTCATTTAAGAAACCTGATTTCTGTGGGCTGGGAGTGAAATGATAGCCCCTTATAGAAAACAAATGCTTTGGGGAAAGGAAGTTGAAAAAAGGCTTGAAACCAACCCTAGCCTAGCATCAAAAAATAAATAAATAAAGCTTCCCAAGTAAAGTGAAAGAGTTGCAAATGCTGCTAGGAATTATCTATTCCAACTCCTTCATTTTACAGAAGAAACTATATGGCTTGCTCAAGGTCACAGAGGAAGATTCATTCAACTCTGAAATTAAGGCGGAGCTAAGAATCAAATGGAGCCCATATCAAAGACATTTAAAGATTTAGTGTTGGAAAAGACCTTAGAGACCACCTTTTCCAACCCCCTCATTTTACAGAGAAATAAGAGAGCCAGTTAGTACCATGGAAGAGATTAGAACTGAGTTCTCCTGAGAGTCAATCATTCTTGCAGCCAGGTTGTTGAAGAGTGAACTCCCTAAGGGACTCCAACACTTCCAGAGCAGCAATCCCTGATTTTATGGCTCTTGACAAGTAGCTGAGAAGGGAAGCTAATCAATTCTTCCAGGAGCACCTTGATTCCTTTCTGCCCCCCAAATAGGCTCTGGTGAACAAGAAAGTTTGAGAAGCTTACCCTTATAAGTAAGAGCAGTGATCCTGTGGCTAGGCTGATTTAATCTTCTTTGTTAGTATCTTGCTTCCTTTGAAGTCCTCTCTCCTCCTTGCCTGTCACTTTTTCTCCGTTAGAGTGGGCTATACTTGGTGGTCCCTGATAGCTAGCGCTAGGAAAAAAAAAAAAACATTTCCCCCCACTCCCATGTCTACTAAAGAACTCATTAGACTCTAAAGAGGACTTTTATCTTCAGAGTATCTCCCCACCATATTCAAACCAGTTTTACTACCCAGACTCTGAGCTTCCAGAGTCAAGCAGTAGCTTGTTTCTCTTCAATAATCTGGCCATAACTATAGGTATTTACTCCTCTTCTTCAAGAAGGCAGTGATGGGGAATGGGGGGAAGAAAAACAAAGAAACCACCCCAAAGCCTGACTAATCCCAGGCTACCAGAACCTAGGACACTGCTTCTACTTCCTGATGGTAAAAGAAGCTAAAGAGTTGTGATACACATAGCAGGCAGGTATGTGGTCATAATAAATAATACATTGTAATTATTATAATTACAAAGCTGCAATGAGACAGAAGCTGCTCTTAGGCACGAAAATTGCTTGATAGTTGAAGAAAAAGTGGTAGTTGGCATTAGACCCTGAGTTTCTTCCTTAATGTTCAAAATTGATTGTCCTTCTCCCTGCTACATGTTGGGGAAAAAACTGATTCAATACTCTGCGTTTCTCATTTAACCAAAGCACTCTGTTTCTTGTACGAGGAAAAAAATCAGATTATATACATACTGAATAGGTGCTTTAGCTACATCCCTTATCTAAGCTGAATAAGGTTGACCAACATTTAGTGTAACAATGAAATCAAGACAAAGAACAAATTAAGGTTCATTCTGCTTTGAAAGGCAAACGAGAGAAGGAAATTCATTGCTGAAAGATGGAACTACAAATTTAAGGCATTGATGAAGATGTAGAGGAATACAGTGATCATATCATGATTAGAACATTCTGGGAACAAGTAAATCAAGTTAATTGTTTATTTTTCCTTGTTATACCTATTAAACAACATACTTTTCCATGGGAAAGAAATTATTCCTGCTCGTGGTTTTGTCAGATTAACAATTCCTTGTCTACTCAAAGGCCTTTTCAGTAGTATCAAATTCTCTAACTCAGCAATAAGATATATGTAGGAACATGATTTCACTTATGAAAGGGAAACTAATGAATTAAAGGAGAAGTTGATTATCATTCCCTAGAAGTGAGGGAGACAGTAGTCATTTTGTAGATGAGTGACAAGAATGTTTAATATCTTATTCACTTTCCAGTTGTTTACTATTCAGATCTGTTTTAACTAAGCAAGTACTCCCTTTATAAATAAAGAGATAGAGTGTATATGTCAGTTTTTTAGATCTTGTTTAGATAGACCATAAGGGATTAAAGAGATCAAAGACCTCATGCTTATACAACACAAATTTTATTTTGGAGAAAGGCATTGGGAGGCACTAAGCATAGTTAAGCCCAAATAACATCACAATAATTGATTATATTTCATTACATCAGATTGATTATATTTTATTAGATTCATTACTAATGCTATAGATATTCTTGAATGAGTCAACAATAATTTATCAAGTGCTTACTGTGTGCAAGGCACTGGGAATACCAAAAAAAGGAACAATCAGTTATCTGTGTAGCCAGATCACTGATCATTAAAATAATAATAATATCAAAATTAGTAGAAAGCCGGAAGAAATAATACAAATAAGGAAAGGATATGTGAAGCAGTTAAAAGCATGCCAGCCTAATTTATTTAAAGAAAGTGTAACATGGAAAAGAGAAAGGTCATAGACAATTATTATAATAATTTCAAGCAGATGTTTTAACTAAAAAAATTTTGTCATAATGAGACAAGAAGAGCCTAAGTAGAACATTAATCAATAAATATTTGATTTACTTATCTAATGGCAACCAAAGGCAAGATTAATTTAGAACATAAGCACTAAATTCTTACTGAGAAGAGTGGTGAAAGTTAATAAGTAGTATTACTATATAAAAGAGAGAAGTTACTGAGGGCAAAACCACCTTAAAGAATGCTTTGTGAGAGGGAGACAAGTGGTGTAGTGGATAGCACATTAGACCTGCAGTCAGAAGGACTTGAGTGAAGAAGGAAGAAGGAGGAAAAGATTTTTGTGAGAGAAACAAGAAAAGTTATCTAAGAGGCATGTAAGGATGAAACTAGAAGTTGACAAAGAAGAACAATGGAAAATATCTACTAGCTTAAAAAAATTAATTTCACCCCTCAAGACAATGAAACTTCCATGCTTTGACTCAATATAAGTCCCAGATATGCTTCTAAAGGAGGCAGAAATAATGCTAAAGAGAACAAAGAAAAATAACCATATAAGATAAGTTGACATAGAAGAGATTTAGCTGAAATGGACACAAATATTAGGGCATCAAGGAGGAACATCCAAAGGAGAAGAAACCGAAAAGGATGTGGTGGGGAAGTATATTACAGATCTTAATTTTTTTAAAGGCTACCTCAGAGAACACCAATAATTACTAAACAATATGCCCATTTTCTTATCTATGCAAAAATTTTATAAGAATAATATGTGTGTGTGTGTGTGTGTGTGTGTGTGTGTGTGTGTGTGTGTGTGTATAGAAGATATCCTTGAACACATTGTACCAGAATAGGTAGGCTTTTTTTA
This sequence comes from Antechinus flavipes, assembly GCF_016432865.1. NCBI lineage: Eukaryota > Metazoa > Chordata > Mammalia > Dasyuromorphia > Dasyuridae > Antechinus > Antechinus flavipes. The sequence continues at coordinate 215,647,602 of NC_067399.1, read as the reverse complement.
TAAAGCAAAAATTTTGTAAAGCTAAAATTTTGTCTTCTTCAGGGAGTCTATTCCAATCCCTTTCAGTTCTAACATCTTTCCTCTGTTGACTATTTTCAATTTATCCCATAGATGACTTATTTAATCAGATTTATAATCATAGTCAATATGTGGCAGGGACAGGACTTAAACTCAAGTGGATTTTGAGATCAACTCATCATCTACTTATTTATATATTGTTTTTCCAAGTAAGCTATAAATTCTTTTGAGATTAGGTATCATGGTTTACCTTTCTTTTTATTCTCAGTACTTAGTACCATATCAGGACACAGTTTGTTACTATTCAGTTGTTTCAGTATGCTCACCTCTTCATGTCCCTATTTGGGGAATTTATTAATTAGAGTGGTATGTCATTTCCATCTCCAATTTGTTTTACAAGTGAGGAAAGAGAAGCAAATAGGGGTAGATGACTTGCTCAGGATCTCACTGTTAGTAAGTACCTGAGATCAGATTTGAATTCATGAAGTTGAATATTTCCGAATCCAAGCCAATCTATCCACAGGACCATCTGGCTGTTCCTGGCACATAGTAGACATTAATTTTTTTTTTAATCAGTTAATTGACTGATTCCAGAGGAATAATGATTAAAAATTGCAAAGAGAGACAAATTCAGAATTTGATATCAGTAAAAATCTTGAAACTTTTTTTTAGTTGGATCATCACTTCATTGGTGTAGGAAACTTTGAATACCAATGTAAATTAACACCCACTTTGTAATTTAGAAAATAGCCAGAGGCACTGAGGGTTTAACTCACATTATACAGGACTTGAATTTAACTCATTGGAAACCAATTCATCATCCACCATGTCAAGTTATTGGTTTTACCAACAAAATAACTAATGCAAAAGAGGAGAAACTAAAGCAAATATTTAAACATGAAAAACCAACAAATGGAGTGAGAGCAGTACTAATTTTTAAAGCTTCCAAAAGTAGAAGGCATTCCCTATCACTGGAAATGTTCAAGCAGAATATCTATTCACACTTTTAAGGATGATTTTTTCATCATTGGTTAGACAAGATGTCCATTGAGATCTCCTGTAATTCTAAAATTTTGTTTCTTTGAATATTAAACCTGTTATTACCAGGAAAATATGAGATGGAGTCAAAGTTTTCATGAAAATTATTAGATATTAAATCTAAAGATATTAGAATCTTATTCTTCCAATGTTTATCAGACAAAGCATTGATCTTTGTAACCAACCATTAAAGTGCTTCTCAGAGATTAGCTTTCTTCCCTTTTTACAGTGTATTAGAAAATAGAAAACTATAGGAACTATATGAGCAAAACTACACAACCCTTTCCACACAAAGTCAGATCTAAACAATTGGAAAAGTATTAAGTGCTCTTGGATAGGCCAATCGAATATAATAAAGATGACAATACTACCTAAACTAATCTATTTATTTTGTCCTAAACCAATCAGACTCCCAAGAAACTATTTTAATGACCTAGAAAAAATAACAACAAAATTCATCTGGAAGAACAAAAGGTCAAGAATTTCAAGAGAATTAATGAAAAAAAAAAATCAAATGAAGGCAGCCTAGCTGTATCTGATCTAAAACTATATTACAAAGCAGCAGTCACCAAAACCATTTCGTATTGGCTAAGAAATAGACAAGTTGATCAGTGGAATAGGTTAGATTCACAGTACAAAATAGTCAATAACTATAGCAATCTAATGTTTGACAAACTCAAAGATCCCAACTTTTGGCATAAGAATTCACTATTTGACAAACACTGTTGGGAAAACTGGAAATTAGTATGGCAGAAACTAGGCATGGACCCACACTTAACAACGTACACCAAGATAAGATCTAAATGAGTTCATGATTTAGACATAAAGAAAGAGATTATAAATAAATTAGAAGAACATAGGATAGTTTACTTCTCAGACTTGTGGAGGAAGAAGGAATTTGTGACAAAAGAAGAACTAGAGATCATTATTGATAACAAAATAGAAAATTTTGATTATTCTTTTCCCCTATATGAGTTCATACCCAAATTTCCTTCTGAGTTTTGATATTCACTTTGTTCTCTCCAGAGATCTATTGCCAAAGATATTCACTTTCTGAAAGTACAGTCTGTAAAATAAAGTTCTTGAAGATCGATGAATTTCAGTAATCAGTGAATATAAGGCAGTAGAGATCCACTGGGATTGGATAATGCACTGAGGAGTTTAATAAAGTTGAAAAAGTTGATATGATACATTATTCAGCATATTAAGAAAGTTAATATTTCTGATAGCCTTTTGTTAGACTCTTAAATATTAGTGTCTTCATGTGCAATCATCTTTTTTGTTGTACTGTGTTATAGAAATGTTTGTTTTATTCCATAAATTACAAATATTTTTTAAAAAGTCAATGTGTTGGTGATGATGCAAGAGCCATGTTTACATTAAGGCAGGAGCTCTGGGCTGGCAAATTCTGTATGGATTCAGGCTAAAGCCAAATCTTTATAAACTGGATATTTTCTGTAATCAAATCTAATCTATGCAGAGTTTTCTATGCCTATATATTAATAATCTTCTGGATATAAACATGCCATTTTGTTGGTCATGGATATCTACTTATTCGATTTGAGACACTATTTAGAAAACTATCTCTGGAATAATATAATTTGAGCCAATATTGGGCTGCCTTCTAGTATTCTTCCTGATAGAAGGATGGGGATGAAAATAATTACTCTTTCCTTCACTGGACTCTTTCCTGAAAAATAATTTTCAAGAAAATGGGCTACTATAATTCATTTAATTTGATTAAAAAGAAAATTTTCTCTTTGTTAAAAGTACAGCATTCCATTTATTTAAAACTGATCATTCCTTGAATAACTATATGCCCAATGATTATCAGTTTTGACAGAACTTAGACTAGAAAAAGTCCTAGATTCAGGCAAGAAGCAGCACTACCAAGGTTTCACTTCAAAAGACAGAACTAACAACATGGGAGGATGTTACAAAGAGACAAATTCAGGCCTAATGCCAGGGAAAATTTATCAAAAAAATCAGCATTGACCAAAAGTACAATGAATTATCCCAGAAAATAATTTCCCCTCATTGAAGATTTTCAAGCAAAGGGTGGACAGTCACTATTTGAGCAAGTTGTAAAAGGGAATTTTTAAAATAAATAAATATATATATATAGTACTAAATCGACATTTGGGTAATTTCCAACTTTGAAATGCAATAATTCTGTGACTATGTGATCTAACTTGAATGAAAGTTGTGAGTAAAATTAATGGTAGTTTACTGAGGCTTTTTATCTTCCTTCAATTTCTCTCTCTTTTCATGAACAGGAAAACAGGTTTTTTGGTTCTCCTTGTTGTCCCACTTCCCACTGAAGGACAGAACAGAAGACTCTTTCCATTTTTTTCCACAAGTTATTAAAAAAAAAAAAACAGAAATGACTGTTATCATGATCTATCATAACTTTTCTCTAGGAAGATAGAACTATTGCATACATTAGCACTTTCTACTTTCTCTTGGGATAACAGTGGGTAGAATGCTATTATTTTTCAAGATAGACATGACCAGCAGGATTTTTCTCTTCTCTCTTCTATTCATCTTCTCTCTTCTCTTTTTTCTTTCCCAAGAAAAAGAGAGTGGAATTTAAGTTCACCAATAATATTAAAGATAAACAATCTTAAAAGATCTTAGATTTGTATCTAGAAGGGACCTTAGAGGTCAAGTAGATACTACTGAACTTTAACATATTTGAATCATATATTCTTTTTTTTAAGTTTTTGTTTGTTTTTTATTTGAAACAAATATAAAATAAGAAAAAAATGTATTGCCAAGTACACAGCAGAACATAAGAGAGGATTCAAAATATAAAACAATACATTTTCATTTTTAGAAAGTCTATATAATAAATAGTTTAGAGCTATTCATCTTTTCTTTGCTTCCTATTCTTTTTCTCCTTTTCTCTCTAACCTTATACTGTTTAATTATTTTAAATTCTAAATTCTAAAAATCATATATTCTTAATAAGAGATTCTTGGAAGAACAAAAGTCTATGTAATATGGTAATTATAATACCTTTCAAGCCTACACTGTCTTATTATTTCCTTATTATTTTGTTGCCAAGTGAATGACCTTGCTATGCTCTCTTCCCATATTTCCCACTATTTCAGGTACATCAGTGTAACTTCATTAAACAAAGAAAATAGTAAGTTTAAAGCTAAGTATTCATTTTCATGTCTAACAAACAACAAGTAGTGGAATTTTTATGTTTTTAAATAACTTTTTATTTTTCCAAATACATGCAAAAATAGTTTTCAACATTCAGCTTTGCAAAACCTTATGTTTCAATTTTTTTTTCCTTTTCTCCTTGCCTCCTGAAACAGCAAGCAATCCCAAATAGGTTAAATGTGTGTAATTCTTCTAAACATCTTTCCATAGTTATCATGCTGCACAAGAAAAATAAGATCTCATTTGAGAAACAAACAAACAAACTATAGATACAAAAAAGTTGAAAATACTATGCTTTGATCCACATTCAGTGTTCATAGTTCTCTCTCTGGATGTGGTAGAATATTAATATTCCCTTGAACTACTATCAGGAAGGATTTTCAGGATCTGAGTTTAGTGACCTCCCCTGCTTCTCCAACAAAGGGTTACCAAGTCAGTTTATAAGTTAGCAAAGCTATATCTGGACTGTATAGTAAGAATAGTGAATTATCTACCCAGATTGTCAAGCTGAAAGGGCACAAAAAATAACCTAATCTAATAAAAAATAAAAGGCAAACCTGAGGCTCAGAGAAGGTAAAAGACTTATCTAGCATCACAAAAACTAGTAGCGGGTCCAGGACTTGGACTGCTTAATAATTCTAGTCTAGTGCTCTTCTCATTATAATTGTACTTAAAGTTTTACATGCTTCAGAGAGGAGGTAAAGTACCAAGAATGGCAGTCTAAGCTTCCACCTAGTTGTGATTTTCTTTGAACTGTTATTATTCAGAGGGTTTGGCATTTTTTTTCCACAAATACTGCCCACCAAGAGTGGACCGTGTCCATTCATAAATAAAACCCACATTTTGCTCCTTCACAACTTGCCACTCACTGACTTGTGATTTATTCCCAGGAGTATTTGAATTCCAGATTCATATGGTGGGCTTTTACAACCTAGGAACATTCTTCCACTTTAACCTAATAGCTCCAAGCCCTCCAGATCCTTTCCCTCCTTTTTTTTTTTTTTTTTTTTTGGGGGGGGGGGGAGCGGGGAGACTAAACCTTTTATTTTCTTGGACTAAAGAACACTTTCTTCCTGATCTTATTCTTGTTTCTAAACTTTAAATAGCTTATTGGATGAGACTGATTGGGTGAAGTTTTCTCAATTTGAGACTAAGTCACATGATTCCTATTCCCAGGCCTTGAACCTTGGGTTGCAGGAAGTCATATGAAGTTAGTGAAGTTATAGCAAATGATATTCCCCACAGGAAGCAGACAACATTGGTCAAGGATGGTTACATCCTTTTATTTTATCCAGTAATAAGGCTTGGGTCGTTTGCTTTTTAAATCCCCAACAAACCAGAAGCTGGTCAGGTTCCACAAGCACATGGCATAAGTTGGGATGGCTCCCAGGTGTGTCTGGGCCTCTCCCTGCAGGGACTAAATAAATGCTTTCTCTTTGTACCTAGCACCCATCCCATACATTATGAACAGCTTACAATTTCTGCTGCCCAATAAGGTTTAATATTAGGTAAAATAGATCTAAATTGGGGCAGGGGGAAGGGGGACAGACAGAAAACACTATTTGCATACCCAACTAACCAAAAAGTGGATTTGCTAGGAAGCAGAAAAGAACTTTAGATGAATCAAGTTCTTCAGATCAGCTCTTGCCACCACAAAGGTATAAATCTTTTCTACTGTTGCTTGGAATATACAATGTTACATGTATGCGTATGTGTATGTGTATAATATGTATGTGCGTTGTATGTGTACATTTTGTTTTGTATGTATGTGTGCATATACATATAAACATACATATGTATTATGTAGATAAATAAATAAATGGACAGATGGATTAAATCAGTGTGTATATGTGTGTATATGTGTATTTGTGTGTGTAACACAGTGGTGTTTACGGTGCTGAATTGTTACTACAGGCAGGCAAGACTGATAGTCCCTTTTACTCATGCTTCCAGATTATTCCTGCCTTTTGTGACTTGAATTTTGTCCAACTACTAGGTCACATCTATGAAAAAAAGGGCTTTTCTTTCAAAATTAGTCCCACAAACAGAGAAATTTGGGATGCTCAATTCAATGTCTTCCTATTTATTTATCTAGCCAGAACAATACTTCTGAATCATTTCCCTAGATGAAGCATATTAAAAAGTATCTCTGTGCCTTGGGAAATTATGAAAATGAGTCACTGTTTTTTCTAGCTTGAACCCCCAAATAAAGTTCATGCTCTGGTAAAAAAGAAATACTGTCTCTTGATTTTTGTATCTCTTTCTCTTTTTCCTCCCAAGTAATCAATCCCTAATTTCCATTTTTCACTAATTTCAAATCATAATACAAATGATTTAACAACACAAGTTGTTAAGAGTTTCATTACAGTTTCTGGATTAAGAAACAAAATAGATATATAAACATAGGAAAATAAACAAACTTTTTAAGAAACAAAAATAATCATCAACCCCTCTCAAAATCCAGGCATATGCCTTTTTAGAAGAGAGGAAAAGAATAGAGGAAAAGAGAAATAAATAATTCTATCTTGACTCTGCTATCTGGATAGAAATCCATAAATGCGGGATCTACTATAAGATACTTCATGACTCTGTAGCCTAGTCAGGGTAACCTCAAAAATGTATTACCTCTCCTATTTCTTAGATAGCTATTTCAGTTTTTTTTTTCTCTCAAGCTTTCTTACAGTTCTCTTCTTCTTCTTTCTCTAATCCAAAGGTCATGGCAGCTTGTTAGCTTAACTTAGGTCTTTTGTCATTCCCTAGGATAAGAGCAAGATCTGAGAAGGGTAGCAGTGGAACATCTCTCACCAGTAAGCATTCAGTTCCAATATGCTGATCTTCTTGGTCAATGTCTGGAGTTTGTGTGGCCAAGAAAGTTCTGTGTATACCAAGTCATTTCCTGGAGGGAGGCAAAAAAGGTGGTCTAATTACTAAAGAGATTACAAAACATCTCTGGTAAAAGGTAAGTATTCTGATATAAGTCTTGGAGATAACCCAAGAAGTGGGTGTAAACAGAGAGAATATTCCAGATATGAGGGGTAGTTTGTGGAAAGTCAGTGGAGTGGAAAATGGAATGTCAGGTCATAAAGTAGATCAGTAAGTCAATTGGATTGTAGAGAATACAAGGGAAAGTAATGTGAAAAGGTTGGAAAGGTAAGTGGGAGTTAATTTGTAAAGGACTTTAAATGTCAAATATAGACAAATCATTATGATTATCTTTCAGCAATTATGTTCATGTTCTAAATTGAAAAGTCATTTTCCTTTCCCCTACCTCCAATTCCCAGAGTATTCTTCCTGTTGTCTCTATTTCTGGAAATCAGATTTTTGTCGGGTTTGACATGCCTAGTCAGGGCTGCTTGAGAGCTCCAAAGGCAATGTTTTGTAGGGGAAAGAGCCCTAGATTTAAAGTCAGTAGGGATTTATGTTTGATGTTTACTTATGAATCTTCATAACTGCAACATGCAGCACAATGGAGTTATTATGAAGATCAAAACAGATGATATTTGTAAAAGGGGTTATCAACTTTAAGCCCCTAAATAAGTAAAGGTCAGTTATTTTCATCATTTAATTTTTGCTTAAATTTTTGTCAATAGAGTCTAATTATTTGGGGGGTATCATCTCAATAGACAACATCAGAGCAAAGCTAATAATTTTGTCTACAATACCATTATTTGGCAACAACCCCAAGAAGAAACTTAAATTCACTCAACTTATCTCCTTCATCTCATAGAATCTTTAATGTTTCCTTCAATTCATCCCAACAGATATTTATTAAGTTTCTAGTATATATTAAACCTTGTGCTAGGATCCAAAGAATCATAGATTAAAACCAGCATCATTCCCACCTCCTCCTTCTGATTTTCAACTTAAACTCTTACTCCCTAGAAGCACTGATTTGGAAAATGTCAGGATTAGAATAAGCAGTGATTGATAGCTTAGTTTTAGTAAGGCATTTAACTTATACATACCTATTCATATTTACTTAAGTCTTTATACTATATTTTGACTAGAGCTGTAAAACAGATGTAAACATTACAGGTTACTTAAATATTTACTTGGTTATTTGCTAAATAGCATTATTTTGCAAAAAAGCCTATTCTTGCCTATTGTAGTGATCCATGCCTGTGAGGAATCTCAATTCTGGGACCATACACCCAATATTAGGCAATACCATTCTCCTGTTGGCAGCTACCTCCCTTTAGATCATAGTATCCAGAGAAATCAGCAGTATCTCTAGGGCTGCCCATGCATTTTTAAGCTTAATGAGTGTGATGAGCCACCCAATGATGTATAAAGTATATGGTGCCAGTGGGGATTGATTTCCTTGTGCTAATAAAACAAATTTCTCAGCTTTCTACCCAGATGGGTATGAGTGAACAATGCACATTTTTAATGGTCATTGAGAAGAGCTTCCCATACCACAATCTGGCAGTTTTTCTGGGAGCAGAGAACTTCTGTGGTCATTGGTGAATCAGTTTTTCACCATGTCTAGAACAGAAACAAAATAACTAAGTTATGGAGAAGGCTGCTCCAGTAACCTCTCTGGTGCTCCAGCCAGAAAGCCTCTGGCCGCATGCAACATTGGCTTTTCTCCTGGACTACCTCACACAATAGCCCTCTCAGGAACTACTCAGCCCCAGGCACGAAACCATGCCTAGTACATCTATGTTCCTGTGGGGGAAAAAAATTAATTATGGTCTCTAAAAGCTAGAAAGGACCATGGAGGACAACTAATCCAACTTGCTCAGAAAAGAACCATAAGATCCAAAACATAGAGATAAAAAGGATCTCAGAAACCATTTAATCCCATCCCTTCGTTTTACAAATAAGAAAGCAGAGGCTTGTGACTTGCCCAAGACCACACAACTAGAGAGTATCAGGGATGTGATGATAGAACCAAGTCCTCTGATTCTATCATGAATGGTCTTTCCAGAAATCCCCTCTATGCTATTCCTTATAGGTAATTATCCTATCACTACAGAAAGTCTGTAATGACTGTCAGTTCACTCACTACCTCTTGAGGTACCCCATGCAAGTTTTAGATAGCTATTGTGGTTAGGAAGGACATTTTTCTTTTCTTCCGGCTAAAATTGACCATCTCTAAAATTCTCTTGCTGTCCTGAATTCTGCCTCTTATGGCCATTTCCATTTCTAACACACTCAAGACATGCAACATCCCTTCCTGGGACGACTTTCCCCCCAACACATCCTGGCCACTCAAGTGTGCTGGAGAAATAGTACTGGCAAGGGAGTAGAGAGAAGAATTGTCTTGCTCAGATTAAGAACAAGTTTAAAACTGGAACACATCCTGAAATTGGTAAATTTGTGAGATGAAGCAGGATGTGCTTAACAAGATAACACCTTCTGCCAAAATCCCAAATAAACGCTGAGGCAGAATTCTAATAGGCAGCCAAATAAAGGGAAACAAGCATCTGAATATGTATGAGCCTCTAATCAGGAGTACTTTGAATTAATACAAAATAGGTCCATCAGTACTAACAAAGCTGCACATGCAGGAAATTCACTGCTCACTGAGAAGATACTAGTAACCTATTTATAACCCCAACTGTTACCTACTATAGCTGAGATGGGGATCAAGAGAACTGGTAGATAAGGGCCCATCCCTGTACCACAAGCTGATTCCATTCTTTGTTCCGGGTTGGCAGATTGTTCTCCCAATCCACATTTCTTTTAACACAATTGTGATATAATATGCTACAATAGGATGCATATTTTTTGTCACAACAAAAGAAAATATATCCTTTTTGTCATCAAGTGTATTATAATAGGATACATTTCATCACAAGAGGATATACTTTACCACAATAGGTACATTTTGAAAAAAATCATAATAGAACAATATTTCACTGTGATGTTATTTTTTTTTATCACCATAGGATACCTTTAAAAATCACAACAGGGCACAATTATCACAATTAAATGCACTTTAACACAATGGGATCAATGCCTACTTTCAGAAAGGAGTCTTTACAATTTCCTCAGTGGTTGACTCCCCACAAGGAGAACATAGTTATTGAACCTTTCAATAACTGCCCTTTATTTCTAATGGCTGTGTGCGAAGTAGGGGAAGAAATAACAAGTGTGACTATAAAACAATGGAACTGATTTGCATGTATATCTTGTGCAATATGTCTCCTTACTTTATAGTCATACTTCATGACTGGGGATCAAAAAAGATAATTCAATTCAATTCGACAAATATTTATTTGGCAATCATATCTAAAGTGTCTTTTTTCTTATAGAATTTTACATTTAACAAACTATTATCACATACTTATCTGATCAGAACCCAAGTGCTCCCCAATTAAAGAAGACTTCAATAAATTAATCAACAATTTCTTAAGCACACCTAATATAGGCACTAGGGATAAAAATAAAAAAGCAAAGGGTGGAGTACCTTCCCACAAAGATTTTTACTAGATGGAAATATTTACAGATTTGTGCATGTGTATGTGTTGAGGTAAAACAAATAATTGACCTAAATCAAAGGTTATTAAAGAAGGTTAATTTAGCTTGTAAGGATATAGTTGTGAAACATGAGGTAAGACTATGTATTGGTAGTATTAGTTCTGAGCTGATTCTAGCTCTGATTTTAGTTCAGTTGATTTCCGCTAAATAAGGTAGGAAATAAGCATTTTTAAATGCCTACTATGTGCCAGGAACTATGCAAAACATTTTACAAATATTTCATTTTACTCCCTGGGAGGTAAACTGGAGCAGGAAAAATGTAAGTGTAAAGATTAGGATAAGTAACCCAATGTCACACAGCTAGGCTGGATTTGAACTCAGGTCTTACTGACTCCAGGCTTAGAACTTTATTCATGGTGCTACGGTTGAGCACTAAGAGCTTCCTTTGCTTCACTTTTTCTTGATAGAGACAGTGTTCAAATGGTGGCAAATGGAAACATCATATAATCGAAAACTGTCCATGTCTAAAAAGTCAGGAAGTTGCTTTGCGAAGTCTTCTTATCATGTCAGAAGGATGCCACATCCCCAGTGCAAAGCATTTTGTTGGCATGAAACAAAGACAACATTCTGCTCTAGCTTCATACATGATAGGGACCATTGGCTAACAGTATCCCCCTAAGTCCCATATGGCTTATACTGCTTACTATTCAGCTGCCTAGGAACATTGCCCTTGAAATTCTATTTGTTTCATAGGGCCTTCTCAAACTGAGATAATGTGCACAGGCATGACTGTGGCCTATCAGGTCCCAAAAAATTAATGGGGTGGGAGTACACTGAAAATTAGGGGAATCAGAACTGAGCCCTGAAGGGAACTATGGGTTCCAAGAGGCAGAGGTGAAGACTGGCAGTATTCCAAGTGTGAGTAACAGTCTGTGCAAAGATGAATTGTCATGTCCCAGAAAACTGATTTTCAATGACTGTGACTAGTAAAAAAAAAAAAAAAAATCCATAGTAGAAATGATAAAATCATGGACTTTCTGAATTTTTAGAGACCTCAAGAAGGTGTTGTCAGTTCATGCATGATCAGGGATCTCCTCAACATCATCTCTGAGCAGTAATCATCCAGTCTATAGTTGAAAAATTCCAGATGAAAATATTACACTTCAAGCCATTCTATTCACTATGGAAAATCTGTGATATTAAGTCTTGTGTTAGCTAAAATCTGCCTCTGTGCAACAATCGCTCAATATTGTTCTGCAATTTGGAACCAAACAAAGCAAGTTTATTCCTTCTTTTTTCTAACAGTAATTCAAATTTAATATAGTTGTCATATCTCCTCTAAAAGTTTGCCATCTCCAGAATCTTCAGTTTTTCAATTGACCTTATCTGAAATAGCCTTCAGTCCTCCTATAATTCTGAATATTCTTTAGTTTCCTAAATGTGGCACCTATAACTGAACAAAACACTCCAGATGTGATTAGAACAAAGACCAGTACAGAAGGACAATTACTTCATTCATTATGGACAAAAGCCTTTCTTAAGGAAGTTTGAGATTATATTAGATGTGTGGGTTCTTATGTTGAATTACATTAGTGGTTTGGGGGATTAGGGAAGAGATGTTTTGGGAAAAGCAGGAAGAGTGATGAAATCCTTCGTGCCCTTTAACTATTTGGCAGCAAATGCTCTCTTAATCAGGATGTTGTGGTAAGACAGAGGCTACAGCAGAAAAGTAAAAACAGCTCAAATATGAAATATATATATTCTAGTGAAATTTATTGAATGATATATTTTATAGCCATTTAAACCTTACACACTCTCAAAAGCACTACTGCCATAGCTCATAGTGACATAAAAGTGACTGGGTTTTTGAAGACTAATGCCAATGTGGGTAGTAAGTTCTTGAAAACTAGAAGACTTTGAGTATGCAGCTATAAGTGGTTTATGCATCTGCCATTTGAGGACCAATTCTTCTAATGTTGGCCCAGAATATCAGCTAGATCATTGAAGTGTAAAAAGGCCAGTATGTATACAGATGGTTGAAGTGCCCCATGGATGAACTCTAATACTTGTATTATTAATATAAGTATTAAAATAAGAATTCAAACAAAAGTCATTTATACATATTATAAGAAGGAAAACAAAGTTGTCTGAACGTTAATAGGTAATAGGTAAGTAGAATAGAACAAAAGTTTCTGAATAGTTTGAACTATATAAAATTGAAGTTAGTTAACTCAATTCCATTTATAATGGTAACATTTAGGTATATAAAATTAAAAAAAAATAGTCCTGGATTCAAGGAGTTTACAATCTAATGGGAGGGAGCAAACAACATAACAAACAAGATAGATAGATGGATAGACACTATGTATGTATGTAGGTAGGTTTACAATTAAGTAAAAAAAATCTTAGAAGAAAGGCACTAACATTAATAAGGTTTGTCAAGGCTTCCTGTCAAAAGTAGGACTTTAGTTGACACTAGAAGGAAGCCAGGTATGAAGATCAAGTTAGTACCCTGGATGCCTTAGATGCATTTTTACTCATTCTCCTCCACACACTGGCTGAGGCAGAGGTATTGGGGAGCCAGATTTCAGTAAGAGCTAGTAGATGGAAGGAGTATGAAAGAAAAAGATTTAAAAGGATGGGAAGTTTGTTGCCTATGGAACAGGCAGTCCAGAGAGTATAGTATAAATTCTGGGTAGTTAGGTTGAAGGTAGAGTTGAGGCAGAGAAGAAATTGGGTGAAGTATTGGGGAATGCAATTTGGATGATGAGTTACAGAAGATCAGAGTCAATGGGATGTGAAGAGTATGACCAAGTTTGAGAATATTCATCATTGAATACAGCGTGCTGCTTCTCTATCTAGTAGAGGTTGGCAATAAGGCTAGAAGAAAATATAATATGTCAAAGATGAAGTCCAATGGAAGCTTTACTTCACATCTACTCGTACTTCTAAAAGGTGGAGAGTAGGTAGAAAAATGGGACAACTGGAGATGGAAGTCAAACTCATATAGTAAAAAAAAAAAAAAAAAAAAATCTCATTCCCCACAAACTTTCTTCTTCCTCTTTCCTCAAAGGAAAGATCAGCAGTATATTCAAGACCTGAAGACAAAGGGAAGTTTGTTCTTCTTTACATTGAAGTTTTCCACATCCCATCTGGAAGATTGGATTAGAAGCAGGGATAGAAGTTGTAGCATAAATGGAAGTGGTTCCTTTGGAGGAGATGGAAAACACATGGCTTAGCCCCTTGCAACCTTCCCTCAGGTGACATGACTATGCTCAACAAGAGACAGAAGTCATAATGTGCTTGCTTGGTAAGAAGAGCTATGGCTTCTCTTCTCAGCTAAGGAATCTAAAAGTAAAAAAGCCAACAATAAGGTAGCAGCAGGAAAAATATTGTGACTATTTGGATAAAAGTCTATGAGGATCTGAACTAGATTGATGATTATTTGGCTGGAAAGAAGGGGATATATTGAAAGATGTGGAGAGAGAAATTACAAGGTTTGCAATTGATTGAATATGTGAGGGTAAGAAAAATGCTATTTAAACACAAACCCAGCAAAAAATAAGAGCAGAGGGGTGGTAAAAGAAATGAAAGTATTGCAAGAAAATTATTTTTAAAGCTTTTGATTTTCAAAACATATGCATAATTTTCAATTCACCCTTGAAAAATCTTGTGTTCCAATATTTTCTTCCTCCCTTCCTCCCATCCCCTCTCCTAGACGGCAAGCAATCTAACATATGTTAAACATATGCAATTTTTCTATATGTATGTCCACAATTATGCACAAGAAAAATCAAACCAAAAAGGAAAAAAATGAGAAAAAAAAAAACAAATGCAAGACAACAACAACAAAAAAGTGAAAATACTATATTGTGATCCACACTCAGTACCCACAGTACTCTCTTTGTGTGAAAATGACTCTCTTCATCATAATTCTATTGGAATTTTCCTGAATCACCTTATTGTTGAAAAGAGCCCATGTCCACCAGAATTGATTATCATATAATCTTGCTATTGCTGTGTATAATGTTCTCCTGGTTCTTCTCACTTCACTTAACATCAGTTCATGTAAGTCTCTACAGATCTCTCTAAAATCATCCTGCTGATAGTTTCTTATAGAACAAAAATATTCTATAACATTCATATACCATAGCTTATTCAGCCATTCCCCAACTGATCATCATCCACTTAGTTTGCAATTCCTTGCACTACAAAAAGAGTTGCTACAAACATTTTTGCACATGTAGATCCTTTCCCCTTTTTTATGATCTCTTTGGTATATAGGCCTAGGAGAAACACTGCTGGATCAAAGGGTAAGCAAAGTTTAATAGTCTTTTGGACATGGTTCCATATTGTTCTCTAGAAGGGTTGGATCAATTCACAACTCCACCAACAATGTATTAGTGTCCCAGTTTTCCCATTTCCCATGCAGTATTTATCATTATCTTTTCCTATCTTCTTAGCCAAGCTGAAAGATGAGTAGTGTTATCTCAGTTGTCTTAATTTGTATTTCTTTGATTTAGACCATTTTTTTCATATGATTAGAAATGGTTTTAAGTTCTTCATCTGAAAATTGTCTTCATATTTTTTGACCATTTATCAGTTGGGAAATGACTTGTGTTCTTACAAATTTGAGTCAGTTCTCTATATATTTTAGACATGAGGCCTTTATTATAACCCTTAAATGTAAAGATTTTTTCCAGTTTATTGCTTTCCTTTTAATTCCATCTGTATTAGTTCTGTTTATACAAAAATCTTTAAAATTTGAAACAATCAAAATTATCCATTTTCATTTCACATGTAGTCTAGTTCTTCTCTAGCCATAAATTCCTTCCTTCTCCACAGATCTGAGAGGTAGACTATCCTTTGTTCTTTTAATTCTCTTTATGTTTAAATCATGAACCCATTTCTATCTTATTTTGATATAGGGTGTTAGGTATGGATCAATGCCTAGTTTCTCCCATATTAATTTCCATTTTTCCCAATTTTTGTCAAATAGTGAGTTTTTAATCCCAGAAGCTGGAGTCTTTGCATTTGTCAAATACTAGATTACTACAGTCATTGACTATTGTTTCTTGTGAACCTAATCTGTTCTACTGATTGACTACTCTATTTATTAGCCAGTACCAAATGATTTTGTTGACCACTTTTTTATAATATACTTTTAGGTCTAGTACACTTAGGCCACCTTCATTTGCATTTTTTTTCATTAATTCCCTTGAAATCTTTGACCTTTTGTTCTTCCAGATGAATTTTGTTATTTTTTTTTCTAGCTCTGAAAATTAATTTCTTGTGAGTTTGAATGGTAGGACACTGAATAACAAGATTAATTTAGGCAGAATAACCATTTTTATTATATTAGCTTGATGTTCCCATGAGTACTTGGTATTCTTCCAATTCATTAGATATGACTTTATTTGTGTGGAAAGTGTTTTGTAATTGTGTTCATATCGTTCCTGACTTTGCCTTGGCAGGTAGACTCCCAAATATTTTGTATTATCTACAGTTATTTTAAATGGAATTTCTCTTTGTGTCTCTTGCTGTTGGACTTTATTGGTAATATATGTAGAAATGCTAATGATTTATGTGGATTTATTTTGTATCCTGCAACTTGGCTAAAGTTGTGAATTGTTTCTAGTAGTTTTTAAAATTGATTCTCTAGGATTCTTTAAGTATATCATTATATCATCTGCAAAGAGTGATAACTTGATTTGTTCATTACCTACTCTAATTCCTTTAATTACTTTATTTCTCTAATTGCTAAAGATAACATTTTTAATACGATAATGAATAGTAATGGTGATAGTGAGCAATCTTATTTAACCCCTGATCTTACTGGGAATGGTTCTAGTTTATCCCCCTTACATATGATAATTGCTGATGGTTTTAAATAGATACTACTGTCAAGGAAAATTCCATTTATTCCTATGTTCTCTAGTGTTTTAATAGAAATGGCTGTTGGATTTTATCAACTGTTTTTTTTTCTGCATCTATTGATACAATCATTTGATTTCTATTATTTTGGTTATTGATATAGTCAATTATGCAAATAATTTTTCTCACATTCAACCATCTCTGCATTCATAGTATAAGTCCTACTTAGTCATGGTGTGTTATCCCAGTGAGAATTTGATGTCAGAAAATTATGAAAAAAAGAATTAACAGATTGGTAATATAGACACAGAATGCTGAAGAAAATAACACCTTAAAAAAGCATAATTTTCCTAATGACAAAAAAAGATAGAAAAATTCAGTGAAGAAAAAATGTCTTTAAAAAGCAGATGATACAAAATGGAAAGGGAGATAGAAAAATTCACTGAAGAAAATAATTTCTTAAAAAAAACAGAATTGAGCAAATGAAAGCTAATGATTGTATGAGATATCAAGGAACAATAAAATAAAGACAAATCAATTAAAAAATAGAAGGTGTAAAATATTTCATTGGAAAAGCAACTGAAATGGAAAATAGATTGAGAAGAGATAATTTTATAATTATTGGACTACCTGATAAATATGATCAAAAAACAGCTAGCATCATATTGCAATGTGGAGAATGAAAAAAATGAAATGAATGAAGAAACAAAGGTTCAAGCTTCTTAGCATATTGATTAATTAAGCAATATATATCAATTGCCCAACAAACTATGACCATGCCTCCTCAGCTTTGATACTAGACCCTATATACAGGAAGATATCAGTTTTTATACATTAAAAACAATTATTCAAATAAGAGCAATTAATTAAAAGAAAACAACTAACCTAGATACAACATTAGATAATCTGTTTTCTAATTGCAGGAAAGATTAAGAAATTTCCAAGTTGGGATGGAGAGAGAAAACAGGAAGTATTCCCAGAAATCAGAAAAAAGAGTTATCTTACTCCTTGTAAGTGTCTATGTTTAGTCAAAGAAACATGGAAACAAAAATTGATTGATCAGTATAGGGCAATGTTTCAGATAAGATTTATGGGTTGTTCTAGATATACAATTGGAGAAAACTCCTTGCATCAATATTCAGATCTGATTGGTTTTCTGGTCAGCATAATCTATGTTGTTTGTTAAGAGTATTTAAGCAACAGGTAGAGATTGTCCAGCTTCCTAATCAAGAAGGGCTATGTTCAAACAACACAAGAAAATTTTCTCCCAATTCATTCAATTGAATAAAGTTTTCTCACAAGACAGAAATTTGATTAGATCCAAGATTGAATTAAAAAAAAAACTGAACTAATTCCAGAATTGAATCACAAGATGGAGTCAGTGTGTTTCATTCAATTCCCATTACCACTTAGTGTTCTAATCCCTTCATCCAGAAATTATAATAGAAAACTGTCTCAATATCTTGGAGTCAGGAAAACTGCCCCAATATCTTGCATTTAGATAGAAATTGAAAGAATCCACCAATCCCTTCGGAAAGAGATCCCAAAATGACAATCCTCATGTTAAGGAAAATATATTAGAAGCCAATAAAAAAAAAATCCAAATATCATGGAGCTAGAGTCAAGATCACCCAAGATTTACTAGCTTCTACAGTGAAGGAGAGGGCTTAGAATATATACCAGAACAAAAAAGATTACAACAAAAATTATGTTTGTGCATGTCCAACTAAATGGAGTATAATCCTTCAATTTAAAAAAAAAGGGTATTTAATTAAATAGAGGATTGTCAAGCATTTATAATGAAAAGACTAGAAATAAATAGAAAATCTGACATTTAAACACAGGACTTAAAAGGGACTCAAAAAGAGTCCCTAAAAACTTCATCCTTATTAAGGCAAATTTAAAGGAGCCTACATAAAGGAAGTGAACATATGTCAGTTATGTTGGGATGATCACAAAAAACTGAGGCAATGAGAAAGAGGAATGCAGTGTGAGAAGGTGTAGGGAAGAAGAAGAATAGGGAAAATTATCTCACATAAAAGATGTGTACAAGGAAGAGTTTTTACTGTGGAGGAGAAAATGGAGAAAGGGAATCATACTTGGTACCTTACTCTCATCTAAATTGGTTCAAAAAGTGAAGTGTGTCTTTGTGTGTGTGTGTGTGTGTGTGTGTGTATGCATGTGTATGTGTATGTCTGCACATACATTGAGTTGAATATGGAAATCTAACATCTAATAATTTAGTAGGAGGAAAGAGGTGTAAGAAAAGAGGGACTGATAAATAGGTGGGATTAAGAAAGTCAATGGCCAAAACCAAAATGGATTTTTAAAGAGGGATAGGGAAAAAGAGAGATTAAAAAATAAAAGAAAATTAGAATGGATAGAAATACACGCTCATCATAACTGTGAATATGAATGGAATGAACTAACCCATAATATGAAATTTTGAATGGATTAGATTAGATGATAGATTAGATAAATGGATTAGAAACCAGACTCCAAAATTATATTGTTTACAAGAGATATGCTTTATACAAAAACACATCGAGTTAAACTAAAGGGCTGGAGCAGAATCTATTAAAGCAAGGTTTTAAAAAGACCTAATTTAAATAATCAGGAAAACTACTTGCTAAAAGTTTCATAGACAATAAAGAAATATCACAATTTTTACATCAAATTTCTCTGGTAGAGGCTTCTTTTCTCAAATATATAGCAAAATAGGTCAAATTTTTTGAAAAGCCATTCCCCAATTGATAAATGGTCAACAGGTATGAACAGGAAGTTTTAAGATAATATAATCAAAGTTATCTATATTTATATGAAAAAAGCTGTAAATCACTATTTACTAGAGAAATGCAAATTAAAATTACTCTGTATCTACCAATTCAGCTAAATGACAAAAAAGAAAAATGATAAATGTTGGAAGGGATGTAGGATGTAGGAAAATTGAGATGCTAATGCATTGTTGGTGGAGTTGTGAATTGATTCAATTACCTGAAAACAATTTGCAATAGTGCCCACAGGACTATAAAACTATGCATCTCCTTTGACCAAGAAATACCAGAGATTTTTTTTTTAAAGGAAAAGGAACAATATGTACAAAAATATTTATAGCAGTTCCTTTAGTGGTGACAAAGAATTGGAAATTGAGGAGATACTCATCAATTGGAGAATGACTGAACAAGTTGTGATGGAATACACTTGTACCATAAAAAATAATGAGTAAGATGCTCTCAAAAAAAACCTCTAAAGACTTATAAAAACTGATTCAAAGTGAAGAACTAGGAGAATTCTTTATATAGTAACAGTAATATGATACAATTACCAATTGTGAATGACTTAGCTATTTTTAGTAATATGGTGATCCATTCTGAAGGATTTATGATGAAAAATGCTATCCACCTCCAAAGACTGAATGAAAATTGAAGCATACTTCTTTATTTTTCTTACTTCTTTTTTTGCTCTATTTTCTTTTACATGACTAATATGGAAATATGTCTTTTATAACATATATATGTATATGCATATATATATATATATAAAACCTATATCAAATTTCTTGTCTTCTCAATGAAAGATAAGAGGAAGGAGGGCAGAAGAGAATTTGTAAATCAAAATTTAAAAACCAATATCTTAAATTATTATTGATTAGACAAATGCATATTAAAACAGCTCTGAAGTATTACCCCATACTATGAGAAATGAGAAATGCTGGAGGACAGATGGGAAAATAGTTATATGGAGAAACTGTTGATGGTACTATGGATTGGTCCAAACATTTTAAAGAAAAATTTGAAACTATGTCCCAAAAGATTATAAAACTTGTGCATACTCTTTGACCCAGCAATTTTATTATAAGATCTGTATCCCAAAGAGAGCCAAGATAAAGGGGAAAGACCTATATTACAAAAACATTTATGTCAGGTTTTTTTTTTTTGTGGTGATAAAGGATTGGAAATTGAGAGGATGTCTATAAATTTGGCAAAGGCTGAACAAGTTATAGTATATGATTGTGATAGAATTTTACTGTGAGACAAGAAATGATGAGGAGGGTGGTTTCAGAGAGGGAAAAAATGAAAACATATAAAATTCTATTGGAATTGATGCAAAATAAAGTAAACTGAATCAGATTACTGTACAAAATAACAGCAGCATTGTAATTATGATCAACTATGAAAGGCTTAACTACTCTGATCAATTCATTGATCAAAATCATCTCTGAAGGACTCAATGAAAAATGCTATCCATTTTCAAAGAGAAAAACAGATGAATTCTGAGTACAAATTGAAATATCATTTTCTCATTTTCTTTCTTTTTCCTTGCCTTTTTTGACATGGCTAATACTGAAATATGTTTTTACATTATTTCATATGTTTAAACTGATATCATATTGCTTGCCTCCATAATGAAGATCTCTAAGACCTGGAAGGAAGAGAATTTGCAACTCAATTTTTAAAATGATATTTAAAATATATAAATAATACACTTTGAAAGATAATTTTTTAAAACTTCTGATTCCACAATCACAGTGATTATGGATGGTTAGGTAAAAGTTTAACCAGTAAAATGAGCAAGCAGGAATTGTGTTGCACAGAGAGAATGGAAGGAATAAGAGAGAAAGTAGAATAAGATGAGAGAATATGTTAATTAAAACATAACAGAGGGCATAATGAAAAAGGATGGAAGTTATGTCAAAACGTTTTATGTCCCACCTCAAAGAGACTGTCATCTATCTAGTATATCAAAACCAAGGCTATTGGAGTGAGGGAAGAAAATTAAAATATTAAGAGGCAAGACTTTAGGAAATAATGGGATGATAGCCCTCACAGACCTAGAATTGCCTTTCCTGGGCAGAATCAATTTGATCAATGTAGCAAAATAGATTTTCCAAAAACTATATCATATAAGCATTTCAATTCAAAAACTTTCAAGTATATGGGCCCTCTTTTCCCTTCCTTTGTCTGTAACAGAAAGACAACACATATGGTCCAGAGTTAATCCAAATAAAATTAACGAACTCAAATTATCCATTCAGTTTTTTTTTTTTTTCTGGCAGAAAGAAAATATTTTGAAAATCAGATTATCTTGTTGATGTCATTTAATTCAAGCACTGGCTCAAAGTTTCCAAGTACTTTCATCAGACAAGAGTGGTCATTTCAATTGGAACCCAAATACACTTAGGCTACTAAGTACTGTAGTAAAAATGACATACTCTATTCTTGGTAACATATTCACAACTCTAGCTCTTTCTAAGAACAGAAAGGCATAGTTTTGTTTGCTGCCCATTCTACTTTCTCCCATTCTTAGTCTAGTTTCTTTGTCATGCAACTGATGTATATACAGGCAGGAATTACATGGTGCTCCCCAATTTGTCACTACCCTCCCTGTTTCATATGCAATTAGCATGTTCATACTAGATCTTTCCAAGGCCTTATGACTATGCTCATAAAGTTCATTCCAACCCAGTTGATCCACCTCTTGGATGATCCTATGACCTTATTTTCCAGGTTAATTATATATAATTTGCCCTTCACATACACTGTTTTAATTAAACTGATCTACTTGTTCTTACCTCATACATTCTATTCCATCTTCAAATGGAATATGCTTACCTATATCATAGTTACCTCCTAGAACAACTAGATCCCTTCAAAGCTTATCTCAAGCCCCAATTCCTATGAGAGGACTTTTCTGATTCTTACACTTATTATTATCTTCCTTCCCCAAACAAAATTACTTTGCACTTATTGTGTGTGTGTGTGTGTGTGTGTGTAACTAAGAGATCCTTTCCTAACTCATATTTGAATTGATGAATCAAGTATTTTAGAGCAAATCTAACTAGATATTTTTCTTCTTTTGATATCCCCGGAGGGACTGTAGTATAACTTTCCATTTTACGATTTTCCATCATTAGTGATTAGCATACCAATATCTTAACCTATTCATATCAATTTGGTTTTATAAAAGGACATTTACTGAAAATACAGAACAATAGCTAACATTTATTTAGCACTTACTTTGTGCCAGGGATAATGAGGTTAACACAGTGGATAGAATATAAACCCTAAAAGACCTAGGTTTAAATCCAGCTTCAGCCATTTACCAGCTATGTGACTCTGGGAAAGTCATTTAACCCTGTTTGCCTCAGTTTTTTTTATCTATAAAATGAGTTAGAGAAAGAAGTATCAAACCATTACAGTATTCTTAACAAGAAAGCCCTGAATGGATTCATGAAGGGTCAGACATGCCTGAATAACAACTATGTACCAGGCATTGTGCTAAGTGTTTTACAATTATTGATTCTCATTTGATACTCAAAACAACCTTGGGACAAAAGTTTCGGTTATTATCCTCATTTTATAGATGAGGAAACCAAGGCAAACTAAATTACTTGAGCATGGTCACAAAGCTACTAAGTAGGAGAAGCTAGTTTTGAATTCTAGTCTTCTTGATTCTAAGCCCCTTGCTCTATCCACCACACAATCAAACTGCCCAATAGATATAGCAAGAACAGAAAGTCAAACATATTTGCCCAAGCCTTGAAGCACCCTCTACTCTAAACAACCTCAATACCTGGGCCAAGTAGGATCATACTTGAAGTAGTTGCTTCAAAGTACTCATTTCTACCAAGTTCACTTCCAAATGTGTCATAGCCAATGGATGAGTCATTCCTCCTTGATTTCCATCAACATATTCTGAGTCAAGTAAATTACTCTATTCTTCATTCTTTACTAGGATGGTTCTCCATAGACTCTAACATATATGTCTGTCACTGGACTACCAGTGAGTGACTTGCTCTTCCAATATTTCAAAGCTCACAAAATTTTAACTTAATTTGTTCTATCTACAACATTCCTTCACTTAGGGCAGAAAAGAATACACATCAGAGATACAAAAATAATAGACAGGATTAATATCCTTGGCTTCAAGTTGACCCAAATGGAGAGAGTGGGCCACAGATACCGTCTCTCTTTTCTGGCCCTGAATAATTTTCCTTCTCTAATTTTCCCCTTGAATTTCTACTAATCTCTAAAACTCCAATTTAAATAAAGCCCTCTCCTAGGCAAAAATTTTTCTGATCTAGACTTCTGACCAATCATTCTAACTTGGTCATAGAGTGTATTTTATCTCAGCTTTGTATCCTTACTACCTGGAATTCAGAGCTTTGAACATAGTAGATACTTAATAAATATTCTTTGAATTCAATGAAATTGAATTGGGAGGATTTTTGTAGTAGTTAGAGGCAAAAGAGTCTACATATATGGTATGGCCTGAGTATTTCTTCTAAAACCCTATCCTTTTTACTCATTATCATCTAATTCTTTGCTATAGAGCAAAAAATTAGAATTTTCTCTTGTGCCAATGTGAATCAAACAGAAGGATATGACTGGGGTGAGGGAGCAATTTCTTCTTGAACCCAAAAAGCCTACAAAATTCCTGAAAACTATAGCTCTGCAACTTGTCTCAGTAAGCTCTGGATCTGAACTTTGGACCTTCAGCTAAAAATCTAGTTATGATAAAGTAACACAGAGGAGCTAATGGGGCTTGAGGACTTTTCAAAGGAAGAGCAGGCCCTAAATGAGGGTTTTCTTTCTTGTGCAGAAGGGAACTAAGAAAGGGCATCATCCATGAAAAGGGCCAGCTTATCTCTTCTGCACAATAAGAAGTTGAAAAGGGAGAAATTCCACAGAAGTAGCTATATGGCAGCAAGTGTCCAAAAAGGGATTATCTTGTTTATATTCAACTATCCCTTTTCCCAACTCTTCAGAAATTCTTACATTTTGTATAAAGGCAGCACAAAAGAAAAATCTATTAACCAGTGACTGAACAAGAAAAGCACAATAAAACTACATGAGTTCTAGCTTCAATGTTTATTAGCATGTAGGTGGCAAAATGGCTAGTGCACTGGCTCTAGAGTCAAAAAGACCTGTGTTCAAATCCAGCCTCAGACACTGGTTAGATGTGTGAACTTGAGAAAATATAAATCACTAATTCCCCATGTGTTGAATGGGTATGCTAATAGCACAAACCTCCCAGAGTTGCTATAAGGTTCAAATGAGACATTTTTTGTAAGGCGTTGTGTAGCTACTAATTGTTATTATTAATAGTTTCCTGATATTCAGGAAATCACTTAATGAATCTCTCTTCATCAGCACAATAAGCAATAAGGGGATGGAGATAAAGATATTGGCATTATTTACCTCTTGGCCTCTTATGAATATATGTAAACCCCTTCATGATTTTAGAACTATAAAGGTGTTCAGAGATATTTTAAGCCAAACTGTTCCTTTTGAAGATGCGGAAATGGAGGCCCATCATGGGGAGCTGATCTGTGTCATAAGTGTCAGAGGCCAGTATTCAGGTTCTCCATCTTTTTTCTATACACCAGGGAAGAAGAAATTTAATGAGATAGTTAAATTGTTATACAAATATCAGACAGGATTTCCAATCTTAGAATTATATTTAAAGGAACAATTTTTAATAATGCTTTTTTGTGAAAGCTTGGAAACACTGACGATAAAGAGAAAATTGAGACATGATGACCTGTTTACGTATCTCCTGCTAATAACAAATATGTAAGTTTTTTCTCATATAAGGTACAAAACCCTATAGCAAAAATTCTTGAAAAGGTAAAAATAGTTCTTTACATACTATCAACAAATCACATGAGTAAGACATAAAAATGTATGTATGCTCATATGGTATCTTATATGACTTTGTATGGATATGATAGAAATCATAGATAATTCATTGAATCATCCTAACAAGCAGAAAAACCTTAATAGTAACCATGAGAAAGATTTTCTTGAGAAGAAAAGCTACTTGAAAAAAGACTGCTTTGTCTAGCTCTCAATGATTATTTTTCTAAAATGTAGCCCCACAAATAATTAGAAATATAGAGAATATCCATCAGTTGGAGAATGGCTGAATAAATTGTGGCATATAATTATGATAGAATACTATTGTGCTATGAGAACTTATGAGCAGAATGCTCTCAGAAAAACCTGGAAAGACTTCCATGAGCTGATGCAAAATGAAATGTATTGTGTACAAAGTAATAGCAGTATTATATGATGAACAGTTATAAACAACATATCTATTCTCAACAATTCAATTATCTAGGACAACTCTGAAGGATTTATGATGAAAAATGTTATCCATATCCAGAGAAAGAATTGATAGACTCTGAATGCAGATTAAAGAACTTTTTTTTCATTTACTGTATTCTTTCTTGTGTTTTTTTTTTCATTTGATCTGTTTCTTCTATTACAATTGTGACTAATATGAAAATATACATGATGATATATATATACCATATTAAACTGACCACCTTCTTCTAATGGGGGAAGGGAAGGTGGAATAGAGGGGGGGAAATTGCAACTCAAAATATTGTAAAAATAAATGCTAAGGTGGGGGAGGTGGAGCCAAGATGGCAGAGAGGAGACATGTATTTATCTGAGTTCTTCCTGACCTCCTTCAAATCAACATCAAATCAAGCCTTTGAAATGGTTTTGAAGTGACAGAATACACAAATATTTGGAATGTAATGAATTTCCAACAGAATATATTTTGGAAGAACTTCAGAAAAGGTCTGTTTCTATAGGGCACAGAGGGAAGGACCTAGCACAGGCAGAGCAGGAGTTGGGGTGGCATGGACCCCTCACATCAGGGAATATAATGAGAGGAATCTACAGCAGTGATGGCTGCTCTGTCCTGGTGGCAAGTTAGTAGATCAGCAAATTAGTTATAAGATATCCAACATAAATACAAAAGGCAAATAGTGAGCCCTTGAACCCCAGAGTAACATGGGACCAGGCCATGCCCACTAAGCACTGGAAGTTAGTTAGCACCAATCCACCACAGCCACTCTCACCTGTACAGGAAGCTTGGACAGTCTCCCCTTTAGCCTAAAATCAGATCTCAACTTATTTTTTTTAAATGAGCAAAAAAGCAAAAAGAACTCTGATTATAGATGGTTGTTAATGGAGAAATAGAAGAACAAATTTCAAACCCTGAGGACACTAAAAGCACATCATCTCCAGATGGAGCCCCAAAGGGTGATATGAAATGGTCCCCATCTCATAAGACTCTCTTGGAAGAATATAAAAAGGATCTTAGAAGAGAGTTAGAAGAAAAATAGAGAAAGGAAATGAGAATTTTGTGAGAGGATATAGAAAAAGAAACACAGAGATTATCTGAAGAAAATTCCTTTAAAAATAGACTTAGTGAAATGGGAAAAAGCAAATAACTCCATACAAAATAGTTTTGACAAAATGAAAAAAGAAAACAACTCCTTGAAAAACAGAATTTGTTAAATGGGGCTAAAAAATCCATTGAACAAAACAACTCATTTAAAAATTCAATTAGCTAAATACAAAAAGAACTAAAAAAGGTAACTGAAGAAAATAATTGATTAAAAAATTAACTGAACAAATAGAAATAAATGACTTAATGAGTCAAACAAAATCAAAAAAGAAAAAAATAGAAGAAAATGTAAAATATCTCGCTGAAAAAACAACTGATCTGTAAAATAGATCTAGAAGAGACAATCTAAGGATTGTTGGACTTCCTGAAAAATATAATGAAAAAAAGAAGCTAGACATCACCTTTCAGGAAATCATGAAGGAAAACTGCCCTGATGTCCTAGAACCAGAAGGTAAAATAGCCATTGAAAGACTTCACCCATTACCTCCTGAAAGAAACCCCAAAATGAAAACTCCAAGAAATACATAGCTAAATTTCAGAATTATCAGATCAAGGAAAAGACATTGCAAGCAGCCAGAAAGAAACAATTCTAATATCAAGGAGCCACCATCAGGATTACCCAGGACCTAGCAGCCTCCATCTTAAAGAATGGAAGGACCTGGAATCTGACATTCTAAAAGGCAAAGGAACTTGGATTGCAGCCAAGAAAAAACTATCCAGTTTAATTGAATGTTATCTTTCAAGGAAGAAGATGGACATTCAATAATACAGATGAATTTCATTTCTATCTGATGAAAAGAGAAGAGCTGAACAAAACATTTGATCTTCAATACAGAACTCAAAAGAAGCATAAAAAGGTAAAAAGGAAAGAACTCAAAAACTATATCTCTCTTATGGGTTTACTTATAGAGTGTATAATTTGATTTTATTATAATAATATAAAAAATAAACTACAGGTGGAAAAGGGATTGACTGAAAAAAGAGGGAAATGAAAGTAAAATGGGGGAAATTACATCTCATGAAGAGGCAAAGAAGACCTAATTTAACTGAGAGAAAGAAGCGAGGAGTATGAACATTATGTGAATCATATTCTCATCAGATTTGGCTCAAAGAGAAAATATCAAACATATTTGGCTTCACAGAGAAACTTATCTCACCTTATAGGAAAGTAGGAGGGGAAAGGGGAAAGGAAAGGGGGAAGGTAATAGAAAGGAAAACAGTAATAGTAGGGGAAAGATATAAGAAAGGAGGAGACGCTGTAAAGAGGGAGGGCTGTTTGAGGGAGGTGGTGATCAGAAGCAAAATACTGGGGAGGAAGGAAAGGGGAAAAAAACATAACTTGGGGTAAATAAGATGATGGGAAATGCAGAATTAGTCATTTTAACTGTGAATGTGAATGGAATGAACTCTCCCATAAAATGGAAGTAATAGCAGACTGGATTAAAAGCCAGAATTCTACAATTTGTTGTTCACAAGAAACACATTTAAAGCAGACTGATACATACAGAGTAAAGGTAAAAGACTAGAGCAGAATCTATTATGCTTCAAATGAAGTATAAAAAAAAAAAAAAGCAGGGACAGTAATTTTGATCTCAAATGAAGCAAAAGCAAAAATAGATCTAATTGAAAGAGATAAGGAAGAGATATATATTTGCTGAAGGATACCACAGATAATGAATATCAATAATAAATATATATGCACCAAGTGATATAACATCCAAATTACTAGAGGAGAAGTTAAGAGAACTGCAAGAAGAAATAGAAGCAAAGCTATACTAGTAGAGGATCTCAACCTTGCTCTCTCAGAACTAGATAAATTGAGCCACAAAATAAATAAGAAAGAAGTTTAGGAGGTAAATAGAATTTTAGAAAAGTTAGATATGATAGATCTTTGGAGAAAATTGAATGGAGACATCTAATGTTCTTGGTTTGGTTTTCTTGTGGTCTCTGGGAGCAGCCTTTGTTTCAGTTCAGTGATCACCACATGAACAGCCAGGTGTTAAAGTCTAAATTCTTTATTGTCTCCTTGCCTGGGGCTAAGTAGCTTTCTTACAGGCCGTCCAGAAAAAGTGGTATGAGATGAAGTGAATGAATTTGTCCCTGAGTTACCAACTTGTGCTTCAGCCTCCAGTCCATTTGTCTTCTCTACCTCTGAATGTCTCTGAGTTTGTCCGAGCTTATATGCTCTCTTATCATAGGTGTGAATCTTGTAGTAGTATATTAAGTACTAAGTACATGTACTGAACTATTAAGCACCATGCTAAACTGGATAACCATTGTCTCATCAATTCCACTTAATTAGTACCTTGTAAGAAGTTCCACTTTTTTCTCAGCATTTCATGGAACCTATACAAAAACTGACCACATTTTAGGACATAAAAATCTGAAAATCAAATGCAGAAAGGCAGAAATAGTAAAAGTATTCTTTTCAGATCATGATGCAATAAGCATCACATTTAATAAAGAGTCAGGAAAAGTAAATCAAAAATTAATTGAAAACTAAATACTCTTATCCTAAAGAATGAGTGAATGTAAAAACAAATCATACACACAATCAATAATTTCATCCAAGAGAATGACAATAATGAGACAACATACCAAAATTTATGGAATGCAGCCAAAGCAGTTCTTAGGGGAAGTTTTATATCTCTAGATGCTTGAATAAAATAGAGAAAGAGCAGATCAATGAATAAGGCATGCAACTAAAAAAGCTAGAAAAAGAACAAATTAAAAAAACCCAAGTAAATGCCAAATTTGAAATTCTGAAATTAAAAGGGGGAGATTAATGAAATTGAAAGTTTAAAAAGCTATTGAACTAATAAACAAAACTAAGAGCTGATTTTATGAAAAAAAACTAACAAAATAGATGAACCTTTAGTTAATTTGATCAGAAAAAGGAAACAAGAAAATCAAATTGTTAGTAGTAAAAAATGAAAAGGATGAACTTTCTACCAATGAAGAGGAAATTGGAGTAATAATTAGAAATTATTTTTCCCAGCTGTATGCTAATAAATATGATAATCTAAGTGAAATGGATGAATATTTACAAAAGTATAAATTGCCCAGATTAACAGAGAAGGAAACAAATTACTTAAATAGTCCCATTTTAGAAAAAGAAACTGAATAAGCTATTAATCAACTCCCTAAGAAAAAATCTCCAAGAGTAGATGGATTTACATGTGAATTCTACCAAACATTAAAGAACAATTAATTCCAATATAGTGCAAACTATGTGGAAAAACAGGGAAAGAAGGAATCCTACCAAATTCTTTTTATGACACAGATATAGTGCTGATACCTAAATCAAGTAGGGTCAAAACAGAGAAAGAAAATTATAGACCAATTTCCAGAATGAATATTAATGTAAAAATATTAAATAAAATATTAGCAAAGAGATTACAGTAAGTTATTGATATAAATTGTATCACCTTTAACCTTTGGGAGGGCCCCTGAAACTTCATCCCCCTTTTTTGGGGGGAGGGGAGGAGGAGTGGAATTCCTGAGTTTTAAATTCTCCCAGCCTCTTGGAAGGGGCCACACCCTCCTATCCGTAGGGAAAACTCCCAAGATAAGTAATCTCTTTTCAATTGGAAACCTTGGCCTGGGACTCAAACTCCCAGTTAAGTGATCTCATTCAACTGGAGATCTCATAGTCAATAGTCTTCTGAGTAGCTCAAATTGCTCCCCAGTTCCCAGCCCAAGGAATACTCAATATAACCAAGGGTTGGTCAAACCTATCTTTGCAGAAATCCAAACAGTATCATGGCCATTGCTAAAGATATTTTCTTCTCAGTGGAACTGACTTTGCTATATTCCTTGCTCACCAAGAAGTCTGTCTTTCTAGTAAGCTGGCTTCTTACTGCAAATAAATCCATGCTTTGCCACAAACCTCATGCCTGTATTCATTGGGGTTTGTGAATTCTTTCACAAAGTCTACCACCAGCCAAGGAAATCCCATTGCTATTAAGGAATCTCTTTCTTTCAATTCTCACAGTGTATCATTTGCATCTCATCATTATTCCCAGAATAATAGACCATGAACAAGTAAAATTTATACCAGGAATGCAAGACTGCTTCAATATTAGGAAAACTATTAACATAATTGAATATATCAATAAATAAACTAACAAAAATCATATGATTAGCTCAATAAATGCAGAAAAAGCATTTGACAAAATCCAACATCCATAAAAACGCTAGAGAATATAAAAATAAATGGAGTTTTCCTTAAAATGATCAATAGCATCTATTTAAAGTCATCAAGAAGCACCAGATATAATAGGGATAAAATAGAACCATTCCCAGTAAGATCAGCGGTGAAACAAGGTTGCACACTATCACCATTGCTATCCAATATTGTATTAGAAATGTTGGCTTTGGCAATAAGAGGAGAAAAGGAGATTAAAGGAATTAGAATAGGTAAAGAGGAAACCAAATTATCATTCTTTTCAGATGATATGATGGTATACTTAAAAGAATCCTAGAGAATCAAGTAAAAAAAATGCTAGAAACAATTCTCAACTTTAGCAAAGTTGCAGGATACAAAATAAATCCACATAAATCATTAGCATTTCTATATGTTACCAAGAAAGTCCAGCAGCAAGAAATGCAAAGAAAAATTCCATTTAAAATAACTGTCAAAAATATAAAATATTTAGGAATCTACATGCCAAAGCAAAGTCAGGAACTATATGAACAAAATTACAAAGCACTTTCCACACAAATAAAGTCAGATCTAATCTCTTGGAAAAATATCAAGTGCTCATGGGTAGGCCAAGCTAATATAATGAAAATGACAATTCTACCTAAATCAATCTACTTATTCAGTACCATACCAATCAAACTCACAAAAAAAATTTCATAAAGCTAGAAAAAATAATAACAAAATTCATCTGGAAGAACAAAAGGTCAAGAATTTCAAGGAAATTAATGAAACAAAATGCAAATGAAGGTGGCCTAGTTGTACCAGATCTAAAACTATATTATAAAGCAGTAGTCAAAAAAACCATTAGTACTGGCTAAGAAATAGAGTAGTCAATCAGTGGAATAGTTTAGGTTCACAGGACAAAATAGTCAATGATTATAGTAACCTAGAGTTTGACAAACTCAAAGACCCTAACTTTGGGGATAATAACTCACTATTTGACAAAAACCTGGAAAAATGGAAATGAATATGACAGAAACTAGGCATTGATCCACACAACACTTTATATCAAAATAAGGTAGAAATGGGTTCATGATTTAGACATATAGAGTGATATTATAAGCAAATTAGAAGAACAAAGGATAGTTTACTTCTCAGATCTGTGGAAAAGAAAGGAATTTGTGGCCAAAGAAGAACTAGAGTACATGTGAAATGCAAAATGGTTAATTTTGATTATTTTAAATTAAAAATTTTTTTGTATAAACAAAACCAATGTAGGAAAGATTAAAAGAAAAGCAATAAACTGGAAAAAAAATCTTTACATCTAAAAGTTATGATAAAGTTCTCATTTCTAAAAATATAAAATAAATAAAAAATATATTTATAAGAGTATAAGCCATTCTCCAATTGATAAATGGTCAAAGGATATGAACAGACAATTTTCAGATGAAGAAATTAAAACTATTTCTAATCATATGAAAAGGTGCTCTAAATCACTATTGATCAGAGAAATGCAAATTAAGACAACTCTGAGATACCACTACACATATGTCAGATTGGCTAAAATGACAGGAAAAGATAATGAATGTTGGAGGGAATGTGGGGAAACTAGGACACTAGGGCATTGTTGGTGGAACTGTGAATGCATCCAACCATTCTGGAGAGCAATTTGGAATTATGCCCAAAGAGTTATCAAACTGTGCATACCCTTTTACCCAGAGGTGTTTCTACTGGGATTATATCCCAAAGAGATCTTAAAGGAAGGAAAGGAGCCACATGTGCAAAAATGTTTGTGGCAGCTTTTTTTGTAATGGCTAGAAACTGGAAACTGAATCAATCGGAGAATGGCTGAATAAATTATGGTTTATGAATGTTATGGAATGTTATTGTTCTTTAAGAAATGACCAACAGGATGATTCCAGAGAGGCTTGGAGAAGCTGATGCTAAGTGAAATGAACAGAACCAGATCATTATACATTTCAACAACAACGATCAATTGATTCAGACCAGCTCCAAATCACCAGTTTAGTGATGAAGAGAGCCATCTATACCTAGAAAGAAGATTGTGCGAACTGAGTGTGGTTCACAACATAGCATTTTCATTCTTTTTTTTTTTGTTTGCATTTTAATATTTTAACAGTGGCAAAAATTTTAATAGTGGCAAAAAACTGGAAACTTAGTGGATGTTCATTAGTTGGAGAAGGCTGAACAAGTTATAGTATATGAATGTTATGAAATATTATTGTTCTATGAGAAATGACCAGCAGGATGATTTCATAGAGACCTGGAGAGACTTACATGAACTGATGCTAAGGGAAATGAGCAGAACCAGGAGATCATTATACATAACTACAGCAAAATCAGTTCTGATGGACAAGGCTCTCATCAACAATGAGGTGATTCAGACCAATTCAGACCAGTGATGAAGAAAGCCATCTACACTCAGAGAGAGGACAATGGGAACTGAATGTTTTCATAGTATTTTCATTCTTTTTATTGTTTGCTTGCATTTTGTTTTCTTTCTCATTTGTTTTTCCTTTTTGATTTGATTTTTCTTGTACAGCATATTTATGGAAATATGTATAGAGAAGTTTCATATGTTTAACATATTTTTATTACTTGCTGACTGAGGAGGGGAGGGAGGAGAAAGAGAAAAAATTAGAACCCAAGGTTTTTTAGGGGGGAATGTTGAAAATTATCCATGTATATGTTTTGAAAATAAAAAGCATTTTAATAAATTAATTAATTAATTAATAGATAAATGCTGAAAATTTTCTTGCAATCTACCTGGGGGGAGGGAAATAAAATATTAATATATAAATATATTAACTATAAAAAAGATAAAAGGTAGCCCCATTTCATTGCTCTGTCAGTCATGGTCTTTATTTCCCCTTTATGAGAAAGAGATAAATATTCCAAAAATAAACAAGTATAACATTTTGAAAACCACTTACAGAGTAATCCCCACCCAGTCTTATTTCTCATACCACCTATCTTCATATCTTTATTTTCAGCTAACTTATAGCATAAAATAATATGGAAAGCAGCCTGGTATGATGAAAAGAAACTGCTTTGAGAATGGTAGGAGCTGGGTTCAAATTTCAGTTCCATTACTTACTATTTAGGGCATAGTCACTTTGATTTTTGTCTTCATGTTCCCAGTAAAGTATTAAGTATGCATAGGCATTTAATAAATGTTCATGAGTTACCTTTTTCTATGTGAGTCAGGAATATAATTTTGAATATATATATATAAACAATTCCTGCTCTTGAGAAGCTTACAAAATATCAAGAAGAGACAACATATCTGTATATTGGAATAAGAGGCACTTAAAAACAGTTAGAAGAGGTAAGGTACTGGAAATTCAGGAAATGCTTCACATACAAGGCAGCATTTTAGCTGATTTTGTTTAGCAACTCCAGCTTAGAAAGTATAGAGGGTAGAAGGGGAGTTTGAGATCAGACCTTCACCCAAGGCTGCATCTAAAACATCTTAGCTCAGTGATCTATTCCCACAATCCAGACTATATATTATAGAGGAGCTGATTATTGGCATCATACCAACAAACTCACTGTTCTTTTTTTTTTTAATAGCTTTTTATTTATAAGATATATGCATGAGTAATTTTTCAGCATTGGCAATTGCAAAACCTTTTGTTCCAACTTTTCCCCTCCTTCTCCCCACCCCTTCCCCCAGATGGCAGGTTGACCAATACATCATACTCACTGTTCTGAACAACAAAAAAGCCTCTGGTTAAGATAGCAGCTTTTTGAATGATCTATGAAAGAATGATTCTCTCTTTCTCTCTCTCTTTCGCTCTCTCTCTCTCTCTCTCTCTCTCTCTCTCTCTCTCTCTCTCTCTCTCTCTCTCTCTCTCTCTCTCTCTCTCTCTCTCTCTCTCTCCATCTCTCTCTCTCTCTCTCTCCTCTCTCTCTCTCTCTCTCTCTCTCTGTCGTTCTGGTTCTCTATCATTCTGGCTCTGGCTCTGTTTCTTTCTCTCTGAAACTGAGTATCTTTCTGTCTCTGTCTTTCTGTCTGTCAATCTGTCTCTTTGCATGTGTCTTTGTGTGTGTGTCTCTCTCTGTCTCTATCTCTCTATTTCTCTCTGACTGTCTCTGTCTCTGTCTACCTTTATCTTTCTCTTTGGGTCTCTCTGTCTTTCTGTCTCTCTCTCCCTCTCTCTTTCCTCTCCTTTCTGCCTCTCTATCTCTGTCTATCTGATTATCTGTCTCTCACTCACACATATACACACACACAAATTTAAAAATTTATTGTTATTTAATCATGTCCAACTCATTATGACCCCATTTAGGGCTTTCTTGGCAGAGATACTGATGTGATACACCATTTCCTTTTCCTGCTCATTTTACAGATAAGAAACTAAGGCACATGGGTTTAAGTGACTTCTAGGATCACACAACTAGCAAGTGCCCAAGATCACATTTGAACTCAGATCTTCCTAACGCTAGGCCTAGTATTCCCTCCACTGTGCCACTTAGTTGTCCTTAAAAAGTTTAAGGAATTTCAAAACTTTCAATCATCTAAAAAACTCACTTTTTCTGAAATTCACCTTAATGATACTGAAATTACTAAAGCTCTATTGTATTCTGATTTTAAAAATATCTGAACTATTATCGTTTTAAGTAAGTTTTTATTGATGTCTTTTTTAACTTCACTTTTTAACTTCACCTTTCCCTGTTATTATTCCCCCTCTCCTTTCCTTCCCTGATAGTCAACACTATTTAAAATAGTCCTTTTAAAGACAAAAAAAAAAAAATTTAAAGGAAAAAAATCATCAAAACTATCAACAAGAAGGGGGAAGAGGAAGAAATAGAAGAAGAAGAGAAGAGATGGAAGGAAAGAAGGAGAAGAAGAAGGGGAAGGGAAGAAAGATGGATAAAGAAGGGAAGAAAAACAGGAAGAAGACAAAAAAGAGAATGAGAAAGAAGAAAGAAAGAGGAAAAAAGGAGAAAAAAGGAAGAAAAATAGCAGCAACACTAGACTTACCTCAACTTCAGGCCTGTGCCTCAGTTAAAGGCACTTAGGAATGACAAGGGACTGAATTCCAGCCCTTGTAAAAGTTCTCTTACAATGCCAGACTTCCAAGGCTTGTGTGTGTGTGTGTGTGTGTGTGTGTGTGTGTGTGTGTGTAAGTGTGTGTGTGCTTAATGCCTGTAAAAAAACATACATTTCAGTACATCAGTTGTTATTCCTTACATTCCAGAGTACCATATTCATTTGGGATTTATTGGATTTATTTAAAAACAACAAACATTCTCAATTATCTCCATGCTGTTCAGGGAGAATAATTTACTTAGAGGTATGAACAATCAAATTTTTCAGGGATGACTTCGAAATGTCAGCTCTAAAAGATGACTCCCATGTTAGTGAATATGAAACACCCATTTATATTTTTCATTTTTATTTTGATTTAATTTTCAGACAATTCCACTTTCTCCTCATGCCTGAGTGACTAAATTCATTTTGCTTGTCAAAGGAGAAAAATTTTCATAATTACAAAATGAAACGAGTGGCCTTTCTTTGGTGACCGCATATTTCACATATCTCTCTCCTTTTCTCCCACACCCACAAGAGTTTCTTCTCCATATAATTTGGTTGGCCTGTGACATACTTACCATCTTACCCAGGCTCATTCTGAACACCTGAGTCTGAGATTTCAGCAGTCTATGGTCTTATTTGTTCTATGGATATGTAGCCTCAGAGATTGACAGGACAGACATTTCACAAGACATTTCCCAGGCTTGGATGTTCAAAAAAAATTTTCTTTTAAATCCACTGAAGAAATAAATTAAATGGTTTATATGGGTATTCAGCTTGAAATTCACCTTGTTTTCTAATGTCAAATTCTACTCCTATGAATTGGCATTTCCAATATGGGTCAAACACAAGTACAGGCATTCAGTCTTGTTTTGGAGACCATGTTTTTTACTTATGGGTACTATTTTCAAACATGAGCTAAAAGACTTCTATGTGTTTGGAAAGGGTTCTCTTGAATCAAAATCTGCTTTTATTTCTTTTCTCTTTTTCCTTTTTTTTCCTTAGATTTTACTCTCTAAATATATCCATCAGACTTGTACAAGCTTGTATGGATGAGTTAGCCTGATTTCTGTTATTCCCTTTCTTCCCCACACTGGCTGGGATGGTGGGAAAATGACTCACTAAAAAAGAATGCCTGGCCATTTTCCTTGAAAATGTCATCATTATACAAGATTCTTTGAAAGATTCACCAACAGAGGCAACTTGGTTCAATGGTCTTCTGAATAATAATTTTAAGCAAAGCATAATATGTGTCAATGGATACTTACCAGAGATACTTGCCACCATGGAGGATGATTTCCACTACACAGTCCAGATGCAAAGAAGGATTTCTAGCAAAGATGAATTTTGAAGTTCTCCAGATGTTCCTGCCCCTTGATGACATTTTGCTGATTAAACCAAGTCTTAAAATATAGCAGACTTACCTAAATGAAATAATCACACTCTACTCACATAGGAAAAATCAAGTGGATGAAGAGTGCCTACTGTCTAAATTATCAAGTAGGGTAAAAGACATTGTCCATAAATTTGCAGGTGAGCATGCATAGGTTAAGGGAGGAGAGTGATCCCTGACAGATAATCCAAATGGAAACTTATGTGAGCCCAGAATTAAATAGGAAGAAGAGAGTAGAAAGGATTGCCTTTGAGAAATTAGGTAAAGCTTGTATATTTTCCTCTATAATAAAACCTAACTTTTTGGAAAATGATATTCTATTCATCATGCTATACAATTGTGAATCATGTAATATCCCAATCTCCCAAGAATTAACAATAGGAGATGCTCAAAGTGGAGTGGAGAGATGCATTAAATATATGAGAATGATACAACACATTTAGAAGAAAGACATAGACATGCATAAAGAAATTCTTTGGCAAGAGTTACAGCCAGAAAAGGTCAGTAATATAATAAAATGGAGGGATAATCAAGGTTTCATTGCTGTTCAACCAGTTTCAAGAAATCTAGAGAAAGGTCCCCAGTATATTGAATGGAACCTCTCCTTTTATAGAAGGACATAGATGAGATGGCATGGATCAGTTATGATTTGCATCACTAGGAGTATCAAATATAGATTTATCAAAGTATAAAAGTAAATATTTCATAAAAAAGTTCAAATTTATATATCAAGTAGACTGGTTCATGTGCATAAATACAATCTTCTGCTCATATAGATTTGACTTTTGGAATTTTTTAATATTAATTGTATCACATTGGGGCATTTATATGGTAGATGTATCCAAGTACAAGTTACTGCTTGCCCTATTTTCCCATAAAGTCTTCACTCTTTATTGACTATTTATGCGGCTTAGGGAAGAATTTCCCAAACTAATTTTTCTGCATAACACTTTGGAGGTTTGAAATATATTGATAGAATCCATAAATGCTAATCAGGAGATGTGAGGATATGGACTACCCCCAGGGCAAAGGAGGCTGAGGGGATTGGGTTTAACTTTGGAACATAATGAAGTTAAGCCATTATTCATACCCCAAACTTGCTGCCTATAATAAGTATTTTGACATATACATAATTTCATATTTAATATTTTAGAAGGAAAAGTACTTCTGGTATTAGATGTCCCCATGATAATAATAGCCAACATTCATATAATGCTTACTACATATCAGCTACTGTGCTGAGAGTTTTTCAATTATTATCTCACTTAAACCTCACAAAAACCCCGGGAAGATAGGGAGATATTATTATCCCCATTTTATAGACATGGAAACTAAAAGAAAACAGGTTAAATAATTTATCTAGAATCACATAGCTAGTAAGTGCCTGAAACAAAGATTTGAGCTCAGATATTCTTGACTCAAGGTCCAACACTATCCACTGTGCAATTCTGCTGTCCCTAAAAACCCTATTCACATTCCATAAGAAACAATTCAGGCAAATATGGCACCAGATTACATTGATTTATAGCTGATGTAATGAAGAATGCTGGGTTTGGAGTCAATCAATCTAGTTCAAATAACACCTCTACTACTTATTAGCTGTGTGAGTTGTTGTTCATCCTTCATTCTCAGAAAGGACCAATGACATCACAAAGGTGATGTCTTGACTTGTGAGTTAATTGGATTTAAGTGAGGCAGAGCTGTGCAAAGTCATCAGCCTCACTCTCTCCTCCAGAATCATTAGAGTCCAGTGGCAAGACATAAGTTAAGATGACTGGCAATGACCCCATTATCTGTGATCATACTGCTCAAAGAATTATAGATCTCAAAATGGTGACCTTGAGCAAGTATTTTAACCTATCTAACTTCAAGTTTTTTCTTCTGTTAAGTGCAGGACTGGATGAAATGACTTCAAAAGTTCCTTTCAACTTTACATCTATGATTTAAGTTGAAATATCATGATTCTGTAGATTATTATCATCCTGGTCTTCAATGGGAGGGTGAGGGAGAAGGGAGAATTTAAAACCATGGTGAAAAGAATACGATTTTATGATCATGCTTGAAAACTCATTTAAAATTATTTTTGGCTTGTGTTTTTAAAGTTGGATTTTTCACTGGGAAGGGTCACTTTAACATTCCTAGCCTTAAACCCTGGAGCTGTAAAATGCACAGTGGCTCTGATCTCAAGAACTTCATTGTTGCTGTAAAACTTCTATTTATTATTTCATTTATTTATAGATTAGGAAATTTAAAGTCCTTGTCTTCACCCCATTCCCCACTCTTAGAAAATGTACTCTCCTTCCTCATTTTTCAAAAATTGAGACAATCTGCCTTAAGTTCCCTTTTCTTCTCTCATATTCTTCCATTCATAACACACTTTTCTAAATTATTCTCCAATCTCTCCTTCTTTGCTTCATTCTCAAAAATAGTGCAATTCTTTTCCTTTCAAGTGATAATCCTTCTAATTATTGATTCTCTCCCAAACCATCTTTTCTCTAAGACTTCCATTGTCTTTCTCTTATTCACATTCACTGGCTTTATCCTTGATAACAAAAAAACATTCCAGTATTATCTATGAGTTTAAAAAAAAATAAAATAAGGACAAACTTTCCAATTGACCTGGCTACATCCTTTAGTTATTGTTCTTCTATCTCATATTTTAATTATCAATTTTTTAAAAATATTATATTGTATTTTTATCTACTTATGTATCTTTTGGTTTTAAATCATATTCTCTTCTAAATATATTATTTTCTTTTTCCCTGACCAGTAAGCCTTTGCAATAAAGATTTTAAAAAAAAATGTGTGTACGTGCTGGGTTGGGGAAAGGGAGGAATCACTGTAAATTTTTTACAGTAAGTTATGTTTGCTACTTCCACTTCCTCACCACTCACTCACTTCTCAAATCCTTATAATCTTATTTCTAATTATATCACTAGACTGAAAGTTCTGAATCAAAGATTTTTTTTTTAATTTAAATTTTATTTTATTTAATAATAACTTTGTATTGACAGAATCCATGCCAGGGTAATTTTTTACAACATTATCCCTTGCACTTGCTTATGTTTTGTTTTTTTCCCCTCCCTCCCTCAACCCCCCCCCCCCCAAGATGGCAAGCAGTCCTATATATGTTAAATATGTTGCAGTATATCCTAGATACAATACAGATTTGCAGAACCGAACAGTTCTCCTGTTGCACAGGGAGAATTGGATTCAGAAGGTAAAAATAACTCAGGAAGAAAATCAAAAATGCAAATAGTTCACATTCGTTTCCCAGTGTTCCTTCTTTGGGTGTAGCTGTTTCTGTCCATCATTTATCCATTGAAACTCAGTTAGGTCTCTTTGTCATAGAAATCCACTTCCATCAGAATACATCCTCATACAATATCGTTGTCAAAGTGTATAATGATCTCCTGGTTCTGCTCATCTCACTTAGCATCAGTCCATGTAGGTCTCTCCAAGCCTCTCTGTATTCATCCTGCTGGTCATTCCTTACAGAACAATAATATTCCATAACATTCATATACCACAATTTACCTGAATCAAAGATTAACAATGATCTCTTTGTTGTTAGACTCGATGAACTTTTCTCAGTCCTCAATATTTTTGACTTGTCTATACCTTTTGACATTGTTGACCAGTCTATCCTCCCAAATAATGTTTCCTCCCTTAGGTTCTTTGACACCATTCTATTTTTATTTTCCTCCTTTCTAACCATTCCTACTTATTCTCTTTTGCTAGTTTGGAGTAGCTAAAACTTTTATGATACTTTAAGGTTTACAAATTGCTGCATATTTATCATCTCATTTGATTTTCCACATCCCTAATGAGGTATTTGATCTTGCCTAGCTTGGTAGGCCTGATAGAGAGAGCCTGAATTACTGTAAACAATCTGGAAGCCAAGCAACTCCCACTGGAGAAAGAAGGAGCACTGATTAGATTATAAGTAGACCTTTTGATTTTAGAGAACTTATAGTAGAGCTTTTGTTACCCTAAGTAAGACTTTATTGCAGCACACCCTGGTTGAATTCTTTGTTGAAATCCTTGCATCGACAAAACTACAGTTACTATATCCAATGAGAAAGCCAAATTATGTCAACCCTAAAAGTTCTGTTTCCCTTATAAAAGAACTTACTTGTACCTCAAATGCCAGCTAAACTCCATTTTTAGAAATTTAGCCCACCTTATGGCTTCTCCTTGTTATAACTATAAGGCCACTAGTCAATAGTGTAATCTACCACTAAAACCCTACATGGAGTTTAGCCCACTGTTAGCAGCATAATAAAAATCTTGGCCTCTTGATTGGAGATAGTCTAAGCTTATAAATTTTTCTGAGACGCCTCACAACATTAACCTATAAGACCTATAACTCCAATAACTTTTCAAGTTCAAAACCCCTCTCCCCAACATTTGGTAGATAATCTAAGAAGAGTCTAGCTTCACCCCAGTACCCCATCACCACTACTCACCAGTGTTTTTTTTTTTTCCTTCCAAGGTTCTGTCCTGAGCCTTATACATTTTGACTGTCTTTTTCCAAAACAGTTCAGTAATTCAATTCAGATCTTTCTAATTTTATTTGATATTACTCCTTTTCTTATACTCTATATTCTTCCCAAATTATATGAAGGAATTCCCCAATCACAAATCATCTCCTAGGGACAATAGGATTGTTCAGATTGGCCAAGGTACTTAATCAAGTTCTTTTGTACCTAAAATAGAACATTAAGCTAGTTAAATTAAGAGATTTTGAGGAATAGTGGAGTCAAGAGAAAGTTTGACAGCCAAACCCTTCAGGAGGAACTATTTGAGAAGAGCATCTTAGCTTTAATGTAGTCTTTTCCCGTCCCCTACCCCCAACACACACACATACCTTGGTTGTGTGTGGGTCAGAAACCATTTAATAAAAAAGACTGGAGAGATCTCTAGAAGCAAAGCAAAGTTTATTATATGTTCTTGTGAGAATCGGGGATTCCACCCAAAGAGCAAACAATCGAAGGGAGGAAGCACGTAGGAGAGCAGGGTCAATGGTTTTAATCCCTAATGTAAATTCCCCTCCCACCACTGACTCTCATCCTTATTGGCTGAGGATCTTTACATTCTAAAGGAGGGAACTACCCAAGAAATTGAACTTGACCAATAAGTACATAGTTGCCCATATTTGGTTGAAATAGGGAGGATAACAGGAAGGAGCCTTAAGTATGCCCTTAGGGGGATAACAGGGAGGGGACTTTAAGTATGTCCTTAGGAGGATAGCAGGGAGGAGAGTTTAAGTATGCCCTTAGGAAAATAGCAGGGAGGAGACACTTTAAGTATGCTCTTGACTTAATGCTTAAAGTCCTTCAGGCCTACTCAAACTTTGAAATAGATGAAGCTTTACTCAATTTTCACAACTGTCTTGAAAGATCTCACCTTATCTCGTTCAGTCCCCCCTCTTATTTATACACTGAGATCTCTTCAAATTCTGGTAGCATAACTTCACATTCCCTATTGAATTTCTCATCCCTTTCTGGTTCCTGTTGGTCTCCTTGGACCACTGACTCCCACCCTTGTCCTTTTAATACCATCAATCTAACAGACCCTTCAGCTTTCTCTTCCAACCTAATCATTCTAGGTAATGAATTTTGGACTATTCTGGTTATCAATCGAATCAAACAAGGTATGCAGATAGAGAGTAACATAACACTACTGAGAGCTATAAGGCCAATTCAAAGGAGCTGTTTCCACCAGCTTCCCCCAAACCAGGACCACTGGGAAGTATTGAACAGTGAGGTCCAGGTCTGTATAAGAACACGAGCAAGTTTCCTAATGTTTTAAATGACTTTTTTACTAGATTTCCATTGTCATCTTTATACATCTTTATACAAGAAATATACAAATTTAGTTTCACACAAACTTCCCCTTTTGGTGTTAATTTCTACAACTGCTTGAAGCCTAATTATCCTGTTCAACATATATATATTGGGGTTCTATATCCCCAACTTCCATCTTGAGCCCAGGTGGCTGGCTCATACTCTTTAACTATTCTTTCTGGAGGCCAGGCATCATCCCAACCATTTGCATCTCCAGTCTGAGTAATGGAGGTGTCTAAACCCCATTTCTCTCTTCCCAAATCATCATACAATTGAATCCCTAAATATTGGTTTGCCTATTCAGGAAGAAAGAGAAATTTTGGCCTTATTAGTCCAATATAGCAAATCCCTGTCCAATTAAGAAGTAGGTGAGTATAAGCAGTTAAATCACAGATCCAATAATGACCCATTAGAATAGGTTGTTCTCTCGAAAATGTCTAAACTATTCCTTGTAAAAGGGCAATATTGCTGGTCTGTCATCCCTAGGGGACCTTCCCCATCACAAAGGTGACATTTCCATAAACCCTGCTCCTTCCTCCTACAATTGGCAACTGGCCATTGACCTATTAGGTAAGAGGTATTCCAAAATGTGGGAAACAGAGTCCCATGTTTCCCAGGTGTCCCTGGGGTGACATGGTACCAACCCCACTGATGTCTAGACAGGGTTTCCAAATCCTTGCAGCCTCCCTCGTATCTCCTAGAGACAGAGCAGACAAAAAGTCTTTTGTCAATCCAAAGCAATTCCTAAGGAATTGTGCCAGAGCTCCCAAGAGCCCCAAATGACAACTGCAATGTCCATTTGACAACTGCAGTGTCCACTACAAAAAAAGGAAAGAAAAAGTCTTTTACCTTGTCCAGAGTTAAGTCCACTCACATACACTATTTCCCAGCTTCACACTTTGCCCTATTTAACAAATACTATCTTCTGCCAATGGCCACCAATATTTCTCTTCTAAGTTCCAGAAATCAGTCCCATTATGAATTTGGGATCAGTTACTAAGGATCCAGGCTGGGCTTAAGGGGACAGGTACCCATGGTCATTAGCTCAATTGTTGGGATCCACCACAGATCCAACAATTTTGATAAGTTAAAAGTTCTCCCTATATTCTGCATGAGCAGGAGAAACTGGTTCTCATCTCTGGAAGGTAAAGGTCTGGTTTCTATGACTATTATGAGGAAATAGGCAAACCCAAAACTCAGGGAAAGACCCATGAGAGTTTCCCAAAGTAATTCCCAAAGTAATTAATGTAAGAAAAGTCATACAATTACAATGCACTGGATTCAGAATTGTGTCCCATTCAGTGGAAGTCCCCTCCTCAAATGTAATTTGAGGTCTCCCCATCTTCAACTGTCCACTCAGATAAAGGTGGAGCCACAGGTCCTTTTGTTCTGTGTGGTGTGTCTAGCCTCGTTCCTGGGTGCGAATTGCAGTGTCCAAGAGGTCAGTATTATCTGGTAGAGTCCATCAGGGTCTGTCCCAGCACAGAGTCAGCTTCTCATCCTTCCAGGAACGGATCAGCACCCAATCTCCACCTGAATTCTATGAACAGGGAAACCTAAAGGAGTCTGAGCCATTAACCTTTTTGTTGAAGTTCTTGTAAATGTCTTAGCAATGGTTTAACATCTCTTAAGAAATAAATCCTTTGTCTCTAAGATAGGGTCCCAGTTTCCCATAGGACAAGCCTGGAGAGGATGACCATACAATAATTCCTAAGGTGCAAGCC
This sequence comes from Antechinus flavipes, assembly GCF_016432865.1. Taxonomy (NCBI): domain Eukaryota; kingdom Metazoa; phylum Chordata; class Mammalia; order Dasyuromorphia; family Dasyuridae; genus Antechinus; species Antechinus flavipes. Next base: position 215,602,700 of record NC_067399.1, on the reverse strand, counting down.
CAATTTTTCTATGTGGCTTGATTCTGATTCTGACCAGAGCAAGAGGAAGACATTTAGTCCAAGATAGTTGAGTCTCTAAACATAATTTAGTCAGTTGCCATTTTATTTCCTGATTCATCCTTTCTACTTTTCCAGAAGAGGAAGGATGCCAAGGGGTGTGGAGATCCCAAGTGATTTCTAAAGCCCCAATCATATTCTGCAACACCTGGGCAGAAAAATGTGTTCCCTAATCCGAGTCTATCCTCTCCACTATTCCATATCTAGGAATAATTTGTTCTAATAAGATCTTATTCACTGTCGAGGCAGTTGCTCAAGCTGAGGGGAATGCCTCCACCAATAAGGTCAGATGGTCCACTATGACCAGCAAATATTTAAGGCAACCCACTGGTGCAGCTCAGTGAAGTCTACCTGGATGCTTTGGAATGGTCTGATTCCCGGAGCTCATCCCCCTTTTGGGATCTGGCGTTGAGCAGCCTCATTAGTCCTTTGACAAACGAGACATCCGTCCACCAGTTGTCGGGCCATAGTATATAGGCCAAGGGTAACATATCTTGTCAGCACAGCATCACACAGGTTTTGGACATCCCAGAGACTGCCCTGGTGCAGTTGCTGAAGAACCTGCCTTGTACTTGCTTTGGTCAGTACCTCTCTGCCATCAGGTAAGAGCCATCATCCTTCCAAGTTCCCAACTGCTCTGAGAGTCGAGGCCTTCTCTTTTTCCTTCTGGGTAAAACTGGGAGAGGACAGACTCTAGGGAAGTATAGGTATCAGAGCCATCATATGAGAAATCTCCTGGTCTCCAGCTCCCTTGGCCTTCTCATCTGCTAATCTATTTCCCCTTGCCTCAAAAGAGCTTCCCATCTGATGTCTATTTTATGTATTACTGCTACATTCCTAGGGGCTAGAATGTTTTCCAGTACCTCTCTAACTAGTGTATAATGAACCAGTTCTTCACCTTTACTATTTACAAATCCTCTTTCCTCGCAAATCCTTCCAAATACATGCACCACACCCCAAGCATATTTCGAATCAGTATATATATTCCCATCCTGGTCCCTCAGTAACTTCAAGGTTTGATTTAAGGCATACAATTCACAAGTTTGAGCCGACCAATGGGCAGGTAGACTGCCCCTGGTAACAGTAGAAGTCCTGTCTCCATCCAGCAAACCCATTTTCCTTTTCCCATCTACCACTCTAGAGGATCCATCTATAAACCAATTTACTTCCCCAGGTATTGGGAAGTCTTGTGAATCCTCTTACTTTCATTTGAAAATCAATTAACTCTAAACAACAGTGTTCCTCTGCAGGGCTGGTTCTGTTCCAGGGGACAGGAGGCAGGATTAAGATTATCAACATTCTGAAATCTGTGAGCTATTTCCCAGCCCTCTGATTTAATAGAGTTCTTACTTGGTGTGGGACACTTACTATAACACTGCCTCCAAAGGTGAGCTTCCTACTCTCTTCTACCAAGACAGTGGTAGCAGCTATTACTTGTACACAGGTCAGCCATCCTTTGGCTACCAGATCTAATATTTTAGAAAGGAAAGCCACTAGTCAAGAGCAAAGGATCAGCAATGCAACATGGGCAGCTGATCCTATAAGCCTCCTTCCTTCCACCTAGAGTGAATTCCCCTTCATTTCATTTTCTCTGTGTATTTAATGGGGAATTGTTTGGGTGTCAAAGGTTCTCTTTCCATATAGCTCCCCCCATGATCATGCAAAACATGAAAAACATATCTGACGACAATATAGATCTCTGATAAGTAAGTCAGGGGCCTAGGATTGGGGTTCCAAAGATAGCCCTGCCTTCCATCAACACACAGTGTAAAAGGTTCTAGACCTAAACCTTAGCCTAATCAGACGAAGAGATTCCCAGCTTTCTCAAAAGACAAGGTAGGAGTGACCCCAAATACTTGGGCAAAGTAAATCTTTAGATAAAGAAACTCTAGCCCCAGGAAGTAAAAAGGTTAAAAGATTAATAGCAGCAACCAAAGTCTGGCCGCAAATTAAAATATCTATTTAAGGCAGTTTTGCTTCAGGTAACTGTCCTTAAGTTTTAACCATTCCACCTTATGACCTATGCAGTCACACCTGAATTCAAAACTCCCAGCAAATATTAGCTGCAGTCCCAAAGGATTTTATCTTCTACATCAATTATCATAATCAAGGACTTCAGATGAATCTAGTTCTCAAGAATCACAGTAAAGGGTTTACAGCTTATACAGCTATTTTTCTTATCTAAGTAGATAGTTTTAAGTTTAACATTACACAGATCATTTGCCTTTAAAATACTCAAATACAAAGAAAAAAACATCTAAATTGCATGTTGTCCATCCCGTTTCCACATAACAGAAACTTTTAGATCTTTCAGATTTAACATTAATACTCTCTTCATTCTAAAAAAAAATTTTTTTTTGGAAATAACCCTATCAAATTACCAGATCAGATTAAAATTCTGCTCTAGATTTTTTTATCATCTTCCTTCAACAAGGAGATTATCATGAACGTAAATAAGCATTAAATAATTTGCTTTAGACAGATGGGATCTTAGTAGAAATAAATCACCTTCAGATAACTTATAGTTCTAACAAACTTCTTATACAGCTATAAACTTGAAAAATAAAAATAAAACATTCAGTTATTAACACCATATAAATGTATAAACAGTAGAAGCAATTGATATCCGAACCAGCAAGGTGTTGCAGCCACCATACTTAATGGGGAAGGAGGATTAGATCACTTGACAAGGTCCCTCTCCATGTAGCCACCCTTCCCCCACTCCACCATGCTTCCTAATCCTAACTTATCATTTAACTTTTTTAGGGTGCCATTTCCCCAGGATCCAATCTGCCAGCTCAAGACAGGCCCCCAAGGATATATCTCCTTTTCCCATGGCAAATGGCAGATTCACTAGGGAATTGTGCCTTTTTCTTCCCCATTTCTGGAGAGCTATTTTCCTCTCTTTTTCTCACACGATCTCTTCCTGTCCCATCTCTCTCCTTCCAAAGCTTATTTGCTTAAACCTTCTCCGACATATGTTAAACACTCCCAAACCAATACTAGATGCTCCATTTAAACTATTAATTGCTTTTGCAAATCAATCTTTCTTGTCCCTCATCTTTAAGTCAAAGAAAAAAATTTTTTTAAACTTTAAACTTCAAGGTTCTCAAATAACTGAACCAAATTTCATAAAACTTATAACTGCCCAACAGAGATGACAAATTTTAAGGCATAACTCTGTTACAGATTGCCCAGTACCTCTAGAAAACATACCATCTAAGTAGGGACATACAACCCCAACCTCCCCCAAGGTAAACTACCAACATTTTGTTTTAATAACATATTTTAACTTAAAATCCCAAACACGGCTCTAAATTCCCAATAATATAAAACCACTTTCACCATCATATTTAAAATAATGAAGTTCACCAAATAGCAGTTTCTTTCCCTTGGTCCCACGTGGCCCTGCTGCAGTCAGGATACATGGGAGGGAAAGGAAAGAAGCCACCATCTTCACTCTCTCGATCTCACATACTTCCCCAATGTATAGGGTAATTGTGCTCCCAATTGGGATCTGCTGAAGGTATTTCTGGTTAGCTGAAACTACTCCTGCAGCTGGAGGGTTTTTCCTGTCCCACTCCTTCATAGCTGCACCTCTAATTAATCCCCTCTCCTCTTGTGAGAGGAAAGAATTCAATATAGACCTAAGTTCTCCTCCCAGCCCCAAGGGCTGTTGGAGGGGCTGATGGAATTAAATCCTTTCCTTCTCTTTCAGGTACAAATTCAGGCTTTGGCACCCCAGTCTTCAATAGTGCCTTCACCAATATCTTTGTCACCCCAGACAAAACAACAATTCCTTATCATCTTTTTCTTTTTCCTTGCTTTTTCCTTATATATTTTGGCAGTTCATTCCAATTACTTAATTTAACTCCCAAGGGACTATCTACCGGTACTTCCTGATCATTTTTCTCATTTCTCTCTTCAAGGGCTGGCTGGGACTGGGCCACACCCATTGAATTTGGATGGAATCTGAATTCCAAAATACCCAAACATGCCAATTGTCGCCAATTGACTCCAGTCACCCTAGAAGGCCTAGCCAAGCCTATCCTGTCCAGAGACACAGAGTTTAAGACTCCAGGCCTCACAGGCTCCTGTCCAGAGACCCCTCCAGAGTTTAAGACTCAAGGGTCTTAAAGGGAGCTTACCTCTGGGTTGTTGCACAACAAATTGCTTCACTGATCTGTCCTCCACTGACCGGTTGGGATTTTTACCTTTTACCGTGGAGTTACTCTCCCTTTGCTTTGCTCTGAGTTTTTCCACTTCGATCCCACTTTACCTTGGGGAGTAAGGAGAAGCTCTGGACTCTGGTGAGCTGCCTAAATCAGGGCAGGACACCACCCCACCAGCACCCCAAGGGTTCACCTACTTACCACAAGTAGTGTAATCCCGGACGAGCCCCCAAAACTGTGTGGGTCAGAAACCATTTAATAAAAAAGACTGGAGAGATCTCTAGAAGCAAAGCAAAGTTTAATATACGTTCTCACGAGAATCAGGCATCCCACCCATCAATAAGACAATCAAAGGGAGGAAGCACCGTAGGGGGCAGGGTCAACGCTTTTAATCCCTAACACAAATTCCCCCTCCCACCACTGACCTTCATCCTTATTGGCTAAGGATCTTACATTCTAAACGAGGGAACTTGACTAATAAGTACATAGTTGCCTATATTTGGTTGAAATAGGGAGGATAACAAGAAGGGGACTTAAGTATGCCCTTAGGGGGATAACAGGGAGGAGACTTTAAGTATGTCCTTAGGAGAATGGCAGGGAGGAGAGTTTAAGTATCCCCTTAGGAAAATAGCAGGGAGGAGACACTTTAAGTATGCCCTTGATTTAATGCTTAAAGTCCTTCAGGCCTACTCAAATTTTGAAATAGATGAAGCCTTACTCCATTTTCACAACTGTCTTGAAAGATCTCACCTTATCTCGTTCAGTTGGAAGAAGACCTCATGAACTTTAGAGAGACCAGAGGACTTAAATTTCTTCAACAACATCCTAGAAGCTTTCTAGGAGAATACAAAGTAGCAATGGTGTGTACATCAGAAGCCAAACTGGAAAAGATAAAAGACAAATTCAAAAACTCTTTGTAGAGTCCAACAAGGAGAAGGAAAATCACATTATAAGTAAAGGAAATATCTTGAGAACTCTTGCAAAAGAATTTTTAGAAGTTTTCAGTCTCACTTTGTAAAGGGCTGAAACTCTGAATAGGTGCACTTGAATCAGACAACTGAGCACTTAAGGCTAATTACCTATTGAACAATAACTCTGTTAGCATGTTTGGAATTTTTCTTTTCTCCATTATTGCTGGCTCAATGCTTAGGGTTAAGAGAATTGTAGGGAAGGATTAGGGGGTGAAGTGAGAGAGGCAAAAGAACTTCACTTGACTTCAGGAGGAGGAGGAGAAAAGTGTGGAGATTCCTGGAGATTCTGAACTCTAGAATCAAGGAAGGATTCTTGGCAAAACTCCTGGCAGTTTTGTCCATCTCCTTCACTTTTCCCCATAAAGACCAAGGACTTTTGCTTATCCTGACTCTAGCTGATTCTGAGGCCTCCAGGGAGCTAGCCCAGACTTCACATCACTTGAGACCACTTTTTCTTGGATTCTGAATGTACTGGTAGGAGATTTTGCCAATGTTTGAAGGTGGGGGATGGGAGAGAGGTACTTTGTACTAATTGTTCTTACTATATTCCTTTAGTAAATATCCTTTCCAAAAAGTAAATCATCTGGCTGATTAATTGATATCAACTGATAGTCATAACAGGAAGCATACCAGGAGTATGTGAACTATACAGCACTAAAAATCACTCCACAACTCCTCACAGCTAGAACTAAAGCCTCACAGAGGAAAAGCAGTAATACTGTAAGGGGCTGACTGATCAGTTGATTGAGAACTGGAAGAACTGTTCTAGAGCAGATCCTATATGTGAATTTACAGAGACCCTCTCCAATGCCTAGAATACATTCTTTCCTCATCTCCACCTCTCAAATGCCTGATTTTCCTTTAAAGTTCAACTCAAATGCCATTTACTTGGTAGAGTATTCTCTGATACTTACTTAACTCCACCACAATTCTTTCTATTCAATTATTTTTAGAACATTTTCTTTATACTATTTCCATACTATCACTACTCCCCACCAAATACAATATTAACTCCACACTTTTTATATGCCTTCAATAATGTGAAAGTTCTATTAATTGGAATGACTGAGAAAAGTAATATTGTTAAGAGGGTAGAGTCAAAATGGAGGAGTAAAGAGGTATAACTACTAAAATTCTTCCAATAATCAGGAATGACAAAAGAACAGAATACCTGGTCAGAAGAAAATTCCAAGGAACCTGAATACATAATATTGAGCATGATTTGGCAACTTCATAGGTTATGATCCAGTTTTAGAACACAGTTTTAGGATGAAAAAGAGTAATAGCTGTCAAGAAAGAGAGAAGACCATACCTAAGTAAGATCCAGAGTACAGACTAGGAAGCAATTGTCCAGACCCCAGATCTCTCCTCAAATCACTTTGGAAGTAATGAAAACTTATAGCTACAGAAGTTTAAGTCAGTCATCCCATTCATTCCCTTTGAGTGGGATGACTGACTTAAACTTCTGACTTCTGAAAACAAAAAGCTGCCACAGTAGAAGGAAATTCAAGACACAAAGAAGAAGATAATGAAATAAAATCATTTATAAGCAGAATCTCAAAGGGAAATGCAAATTGAACACAAGCCTAAATTCCTAAAGGGCTAAAGAAAAAAATAACAAAGGGCAAAAAACAGAAAATTTGACAGTCAAATATAAGACTCAAGAAAAACATAAAAGGATAAACATGAAAGAGAAATCAGAAGAGAATCAATAATGTTAAAATGTTTATTGTCCTATCTAGGACAATAATAATTGTAACTATTAATAACTTCATAATTATTAAGGCAATTAAAAGAATTTTACATAGATGGAGAGCACAGGTGTGAACTGACTATGATATTTAAAATTTAAAATTAAAGGGCAAGAAAAAGCAATGAGGGAGAAAGAGCAAAGAGGGAAAAAGGGAGAAAAATAAAAGAGAAAATTATCTTGCATAAGAGAAGTATAAAAAATATTTTATATCTTTGCAGATGATATGATGCCATACTTAGAGAATCCTGGAAACAATAACTTTGCTAAGTGGTAGGATATAAAATAAACCCACATAAATGATCAGTATTTCTATATATTACCAACAAAGTCCAGCAGCAAGAGATAAGAGAAATTTCATTTAAAATAACCATTGACAATATAAAATCCTTGGGAGTCTACCTATCCAAACAAATACAGGAACTATATGAACACAATTACAAAATATTTTGCATACAAAGTAAGTTTGGCAAAAACTAGATATAGTGCAACATTTTATAGTATATCAAGATAAAGTCAAAAGTGTTTATCTAGTTTAGAAATAAAAGGTGATACCATAAGTAAATTAGGGGAACATGGAATAGTTTACCTGTCAGATATATTGACAATGGAAGAATTTATGACCAAACAAGAGGTAGATAACACTGCAAGATGTAAAATAAGCAATTTTGGTTATATTAAATTTTTAAAAAATGTTTTGCACATACAAAGTCAATATAGTCAAGATTAAAAAGAAAGGAGAAAACTGTGGGGGAGGGATCTTCACATCAAATTTCTTTGATAACGACCTCATTTCTCAAATATGTAAGAGAATGGAATCAAAATTATAAGAATACAAGTCACTCCTCACTTTATAAATGGTCAAAAGATATGAACAAATAGTTTTCAGGCAAAGAACTCAAAGCTATCTACAATCATTTGAAAAAAATGCACCAAATTATTAATTAGAGGAATATAAATTTAAATAGCTCTCAGGTACCACCATCATATACCTAACAGATTGGTTAATATTATAGAAAAGGAAAATGACAAATGTTGGAGAGGATATGTGAAAATTGGAATACTAATGCATTGTTGGTAGAGTTGTGGACTGATTGAACCATTCTAGAGAATATTCTGGAACTATATCCAAAGGCTTATAAAATTGTGATACTCTTTGACTGAAAAAGACCCATATGTACAAAAATATTTATAGAAGCTCTTTTGTTGGCAGCAAAGAATTGGAAATTGAGGAAATGCCCATCAATTAGGGAATGGCTGAACAAGTGGTGATATATGATTGTTATGGAATATTATTGTGCTATAAAATTGATATGCATGATGCTTTCCAGAAAAAAAAAAACTGGAAAGATAAAGTGAAACGAGCATAACCTTAAGAACACTGTACACAGTAACATCAATATTATATAATGACCAATTGTAGATGATTTATCTATTTTCAGCAAAACAAATATCCAAGAGAATTCTGAAGTATTCATGAAAAATGCTGTCCACTTCCAGAAAAGAACTGATAAAGTATGAATTTAGATTGAAGGCTTTATTTTTCTTGAATTTTGTTTTTATTTATCATCCATAACATGACTAAAATGAAAATGTTTTGCATTAATGAACATGTGCAATATACATCAAATTGATTGTCTTCTTGAGAAGGAAGGAGAAGAAAGAAAGGAGAAAGTTTGAAACTCAAAATTTCTAAAAAATGAACATTAAAATTATTTTTACATTTACATTTACATACATACATATATATGTAGAACACAAATCCACTGTGGGTAGAGTTGTAAACTAATCCAATCATTTTGGAGCACAGTTTGAAATTATGTATGCCCTAAGGACATAGAGATCAAAGAAAAAATGACCTAATTATACAAAGAATTTTTATAGCAGTTCTTTTTGTGGTGGCAAAGAATTAGAAATGGAGGGGATAACCATCAACTGGGCAATGACTGAACAAATTGTATGATTGTGATGGCATATTATTGTTCCACATGAAATAAAAGATAGGATACTTTCAGAAATGCATAAAAAGACTTAGATGAACTGATGTCAAATGAAATAAGCAGAATCAAGAGAACATTATACAAAAGAACAATATTGTGATTGACAGCTATTTTCAGCAATACGAGCCAAGACAATTCTGCAGAATTTATGATGAAAAATGCTATCCACCTTCAGAGAAAGAAGTTATTGAGTCTGAATGCAGATTGAAGCAACTGTTATACCTTCTCTTTTATTCTTGTTTTTTTGGATTTTTTTTTTTTTGATCTGCATTTTCTTTCGCATGGCTAATATGGAAATGTTCTGCATGATTGCACAGGTATAATTTTTATCAAATTGTTTGGCTTCTCAAGGAAAGGAAAGGGAAGGAAAAATATGTAATTCATTTTTTTAAATGTTAAAAATTATTCACATATAATTGATAAAAAAATTAAATATTTAAAAAAAAAAAAGAATATTGCATGGCAATTGACCTTGAAGGTTGTCTTTTTGTGTTTGAATCCTCAGCACCTGGCATTTAATAAGCAATTATTCAATGTTTGTTGAATTAAATTAAATTGTCCCAATTCCAAAAGACTCATATACTCCAGCAATCAACAAACAGTTGTACTGCCTGATTCCAAAAAATTGGCTTCATTTTGTTCCCTTCACAAAGAGAAAGCCACAGGGAGGTTAAACATAGAAGTCTCAAACAATTTGGCTTCTTAGTCAAAGGCAGCTTGGATTCCACAGATTGAGTCTTATTGGAAGGCCCCATTGCTTTATTGAAGCTTGCCAGGAAAGTAGTATCTTCCATTTGAATAATCCTAAAGTCTATTACAGTGTTTTGGTTGGAAACACTAATGTGAATGATAAAAGTCACCTACTGGAGATTATTACAAAAAAACACCTAAAAGCTGTAACACATTGACTTGGTAGCCCAGGAGGCCCATTCCCATCAGCAGGTCCCATGGACCCAGAGGGACTGTTATCCTCTCATCTAAATCTGCTTGGACTCAATGGCAAGATGTGCACTTGTAGTTTATAAAATAAATTAGGCAGAAAAGAATCTCATAATCGCAAATGCATTTAGTCACTGAGCTCTCCAAAGTTAAATGGACAATGGAAAAATCTTTGAAGGAGCAACAGCGATACTAAGACTCATTAATATGCACATTAGCAAAAAAATGTGACAGGCCAGGGTGTCTCTTCTTCCAGGCAGCTAATAAGCAATGTATCAAAAGACCACTATGGTCTGTCTAACTCTACATTCTTGACTTGGCAAAGAGTAATAAAAAGACCATCACCACCCCCCCTTCTCTTTTCCAGCTTAATGTTCAGCCAGTTGGACATGCTGGTTCAGACCTGTGTCTGATAGACTAAAAGATGAAAGCTTCTTTTTTTAGCTTGGCAGCTTGTTTCAGCTGACCATAGAAGTTGGATGATACAGGTTGGCCCTGAATTAAGCCCTTGAAAAACCAATTCAGAGCAACTGAATAATTAAGATCAGTGTCATTCTCAAAAGATCTCTTGTGAAAATGACATTTCAGGGTCCCTCAGGGAAGTTGGCATTTTTCTGTAAGAGGTAAAGATGGTCAGTGGACAAAAAGATGAGCACTTTGGCTCTGAGAGAGATTCTAAAGTTCATCCTTGGGATTCTCTCCATGTCACTGGCTCCTGAGCAGGAATCTCCCACTTGCTTTTTAGAACAAAAACTTTCTCTTTGTAAACAGTGTTGGACCTGGGGTCAGAAAGAACTAAATTCAAATGTGATCCTAGACACTAACTAACTAGAAATGTGACCCTGTGGTGAACATTCCCTCCTTCACTGTGCACCAAGACTTCCAGAAGCACATTCACTTCTCCCGGCAGTGGCCAGGTGGACCAGGTGGGCCAGGTCAGGAAAAATGCCAAGAAGGGCTAGGGATGACAAGAAAGATTAAATGCCACCCACTCTCCTCTGCCCCCTCCCCAAAGTGCATTGCATTGGAATAAAGTGCTTTGACTTCTGGGAGGAGTGGGGAGGGGGGAGTGTGACCCTGGGTAAGTCACATTAAAAAAATCTCTGTTTGCCTCAGTTTCCTCAACTCAAATGAAGATAATAAAAGTACCCACCTCCCAGAATTGTTATGAGGATAAAATAAAATATTTATAAAGCACTTTATAATCATTAAAGAACTATATGAATGATAGTTATTATTGTTATCTTTGTAAAAAATTATAGGAAAGATTATTAATGAACAAGTAAGAATGAATAAGTTGCTAATTTAATCAAATAAAATAATAAACAACAAGTACTTTACAAACTTTAAAAGCTCTAAAGAAATCTCAGGTGTTATTATTATTATTATTATTATTATTATTATTACAGAAGTAACACTAGCTACTTTGACCCCTAGTTTCTAAAGCTAGGTGGTTTAGTATTATTTTAGAAGTATTATTGAGATAGACACATTACTTCCTAGAGGGCACTGGCTTTGCCTTGATCACAGTAGGGAAAGATTTCCTGTTGCTGAGGCAATAAGGTTGATTGAAGCCCTCGGTCCTTGCTTTCAAATCTTAAACCACAGAGCCATGATCTTCAGAATAATCATGAAGCTACCAGGCTGAGTAATCCCCCTTTAGAACAATGATTCTTAAACTGTGGGGAGGAGGTGGAAGGGTCCCACACCGGAGCATATGGTTCATAAGCCTGACTCTTGGCTATTCCAAGGATGAGGAGCAAGCAGCAAGGCTGCCTTTCCCTCTCTGTCTGGGGCACAGTGGTCAGGACACTTAGTTACAGCTCTGGTCAGTGGTCTACACACTAATGTAAGGACCTTGTGATCCTGAATTGACCTCCAGCCTCTCCAGCTGGTTCATTTGTATTCTCACAAGGAGGGACAACTCTAAGAATCATCGTCAGAGGCTTTATTAGCGACACATTGACATTTAACCAGCAGAGACAATCCGTGAATAGGCAGCCGTGGTTCTGGAGGCCATTAGTGCAGCAATAGTAAAGCCTAATTAGGAATAAGGGAGAGGGAAAAAAAAGCAGAATCTGTGGGAGTCTCGTATAGAGATTTAAGTGATTTCTGAAGGACAGGGACATCTCTTGGTATCAGCCGAGAGTGGGAGACAATCAAGTAGTTAAAAGATTTTCAATGATTACCCCACTGGCTGGAAGTTTCAGCATGCTTTATATGGTATTATTCTGGCATATCCCCTCCTTTGACAACCTGGATAAGAGTAGGATGTTCCTCTTCAGCTTGAAACAAGAAGGAAGGTTGTTTCTCCCTGACCTCAAGGTGAGGATGAGGCATTTCTGCCTGAATATTTGAGCCAGATACAACCATTCAAGGTTCTATCTTTGTGAATTCTTTACCAGAGCTGGTTCTATATTCCAACATGGTAGCCTATTAGGGAATACTGTCAGGGGAGACCAAACTATCAGGGAGGCCAAAACTTTTTTTTTTTTTTTTGGTTTTTTGTTTGTTTGTTATTATTATTGTTGCTGTTGTTTTGCAAGGTGTATCTATATAGACTTGGGAATCCACTCACTCTGAGCTCTCATGGATTTGGGTTCAAATATGAAGGCTTTTATCTAATAACTTATTTCTCTGGATCTCTTGCACACAGTTTAATTTTTTTTTTTTTACTGTCAAACTAGTGAATTTCCACAGCAAATTAAAACTACAGCACAAGTCAGCAACAAGTTAGATCCCAAATAATGAAGGGATTCATTAAAAGACATTAGAAAATTAGTTTAAGCACGAGAAATTTATTTTCACTATACCAGGTATGGTATATTTCCCTCCCTCTCTCTCTCCACTTCCCATTCCAGTTCCACTGAGTATCTGAAGTTTGTAAACCTTCTAAATAAAATAGAACTGAACACTGAATCTTATGATTGAAAGGAATCTCTCAAGAATTCAAATCCAACTTGTATTTGAACTACAATCCCTTTTACAATATTTCTAGCAAGTGGGAAAACTCACTACCTTGTGGTACCTCCCAAGTCAGCCCATCCCACTTTTAGATGACTTGAATTTTTGAGGAAATTTTGTTTCTCTGTACACCAGGATCAGACTACTTCCTTTCCCCAATTAACCGTAAAAATGAAAAGGACTGTTCTAGAATTCTAAATTCCAACTCCACTCATTCAGTCATGTCTTCCCTAAAGCTCAGCAGCATCAGCTAAATCATTCATTCCAATCTGTAAATAATTATGCTTAACTCTCCAGGAAATAAAAAGGGATTTGAAAGTTGAGTTCTGCCTACCCAAGAACTGTACATTGTCCATCTAAGAAACCATAGTTATCTGCTAGTCTGCAAGAAAATAAAATTTATAGTATCACTCACATTTCATTCCTCCCCATGCCTACTAACTTTGTAAGTTAGTTGCTGTGGCACACAGACATTCCAACTATAACCCCAAGAAAAATAAAGGCTAAATTCTGGTCAAGCTGCCCTTCAATGTCTTCAATTTGATGAGGAGACTGTGAATAGGGAATGTTTTGTGGGTTTTTTTTTTTTTTTTTTTTATATTGACAAAGTCACTCTTTTTGGACTTATATTATTAGCACATAGAGATCAGACTGATGACCAGAGAAAGAATGTTAGAATCCAGAGAGATAGGGATCCACACATAGTTCATACTTAACTTCCTCTCTAGATGCCTAATAACAAATTGTATTACAACCTGTTGCTTCTTTACACGAATGTTTTGAGTAATTTGAATTTTGCCTCAGCCACAAGGGAGGGAGGGAGGGGGGAAAAAAGGAAGGAAGGAAGAAAGGAAGGGGAAGAGGGAGGGAGAAAGAAAGGGAAGGAGGGAGAAAGGGAAGGAAGGGAGGAAGGAAAGAAGAAAAGAAGAGAGGGAGGGAGGCAAGAAGAGAGAGAGGGAGGGAGGAAAGGGGAGAGAGAGGGAGGGAGGAAAAGAAAGAGGGAGGGAAGAAGAAAAGAAGAGAGGGAGGGAGGAAGAAAGTGAGGAAGGAGGAAGGAAGGGAGGAAGGAAGGAAAGAAAGAAAGGAGGGAGGGGAGGGAGGGAGGGATTGATGGCATGGTCAGACTTTTACTTTAGAAAGATCCTTTGAGAAGGAGGATTCTGGTAAAATGGAGGAGTAGGTTTGTAAATTTCAAGCTCTCCTGCTTTCCCCCATATGTAGAACCAATTTGTGCCTCAGGGAGAACACAGACTGGAGAGAAACTAAGACTTGGGGCAGAACAAGGTCCTCCTGAGGCGACAAGATCTGAAGACCCCGGGTCCGGATTAACTAGCTCTGCAGAAATGTCAGGCGGAGCCCCTTTGGCTGGCTGATTGTGGCTGAAGTCTCCGAAGAGACTCATAGAGTGAACCTGGCTTGATTGGGAACCCCAGGCCCAGCTGTGCTGTGAGACACAGCCCTAGGCAAGAAGGAACCAGCACCTGGTGAGTGTAGGGAAGGGGTGCTGCTGGCTGTAGGCATTTATAGGAACGGGGAACTCTGGGTTTGGGGTTCCTAGTCAGAGGGGAGAGCTGAAGGGAAGCTGAAGGCACCATCCCCCCATCCCACAGAGGTGCTTACACTAATAAACAAACAAATAAAAGTCTTTGACTCTCCACCAAAATAGAATTGAATCCTTACTATCAGCATCAAAAAATGGTGTATTTTCATCACTGATTTTGGTTACTTTTCAAGAATGGGGTAGAGTGAGGTGGGGATAAAGGGAAGCAGTTTAGCTTAAAAAAAAAAAAAAAGGCACTACCTAGAGATAGTAAGAAAACTCAGATCAGTTCTCGTTTTTTTGTTTTTTTTGTTTTTTTTATTGTTGTTCATTTGAGGCTTCTAGACATTATCTGCCTGATTAGAAAAGTATGGGGTGAATTTACAGAAACTCAGTTTGAATAGAGAATAAAATTCAAGGGGAATTGTATGACATATTGGTCTCAGCTCCCATTTTTTTTTTCTCTTCATAAAATCAGAAAAAAAAAAAAAAACTCCACAAGTGAAACATAATTATGGGAACTGGGAAGACTGGAATTTGTCTTCAGAGGAGGACACTTTAATTAAAAAAAAAAAAAAAAAAAAACTTCTGTCCCAAAGAGTACCATGAAATGACTCCCTGACCACAGAGAAATTATAGAACTCAAAAAAGAATTCAAAAGTTAAATGAGACACATTTAGGGAAAACTAATGAAAAAAAACTTAAAACTGCCCAAGAAAAACAAGATTATGAAAAAAAAAAGTTAACCAATTTGAAAGGGAAATACAGAATCTTAAAGATGAAAATAACTCTTTAAAAATTTGAAATTCAGGCAAGAGGCAGCCTGTGAAGCTATGAAAAACTAAGAAAAAACAAAACAGATTATAAAGAATGAGAAAATAGAACAGAATGTGAAACAACTCACAAGAAAAACAAGAGATCTGGAGAACAGATGAAGAAAAGAAAAAATAAGAATAATTGAACTACCAGAAAGTTGTGACCAAAAAGAACTTTGACACAATGATGCAGGAAATAATCCTAAAAAATTATCCTGGAGTGATAGAACACAAAGGGAATATAGAAATGGAAAAAAAAAAAAAGCCCATTAATCACCACCTCAAAGAGATCCTTTGTAGAAAACACATAGGAATATTATTACCAAATTTTGAAACCCCCGATCAAAGAGAAAATTTTGCAAGAAACAAGAAAAAAAATTTTCAAATAGACTGGAACTACGATTATAATTGTACAAGACTTGTCAGCTGCTGCAATAATCAGGTCTTGGAATCATATCTACAAACAAGCAAAAGGACTAGGCCTGTAGCCAAAGATATTATATCGAGCAAAATTATCTATAATTTTCAATGAGAAAAAATGGACATTCAATGAACTTGCAGATTTTCAGAACTTTCTACCAACCAAACCCAAACTTAACAGAAAATTTAACATATAAGATTCAATACCAAAGGGTAATATTAAGGAACTCAACATGGATAAACTGTTTAAACATGGACAAATTGTTTATGTTTTTTCCTACATGGGAAATGTATACTTTATGTTTAAGATTTACATCAACTATAGGGTAAGCTCAAAAGAAAGACTGGCAGAATAAAGGTAAAAGTAGTAATCATGTTATACAAATGAGATGCAGAAGAAAAACAGTCATAGAAGGGAGAGGAGGAGCATAGTTCTGAAAACCTATTCACATTGGGAATGGGTTCAATAGGCAACATTACATATATACCATGAATAATATAGCACCCTCCAAAATCTATGAAGAAACAAGGGGGGAGGGATAAGTGAATGGGAAAACAAAGGGTGAGGGGAGAAGACAAAGTAGGAATCCGTGGATGGGGGGAAGTTAAGTAATAGCCAAATTATTGAGCAGAATTTAATGAAAGAGTCAGCAGGGAGAGGAAACACATGTGTGTATGTGTGTGTGTGGTGAATCCATGTATATATATAGCTATATATTTATGCATAAATATATATGGCAAGAGACATTTTCTTTTCTTAACTATAGTTTCCTTGGGGGTGATGGGAGAGATGAAAGGGGTATGTGTCTATATAGGTATGTGTGCATGTATGTGTTTGTATATATCTACATATGTATATATAAATATATCCTTTCTTAACTATAGCCTGCTTGAGGGTGGGAATGAAAGGGGAGAAAGAATAAAGTAAACAAAGTGAGCAACAGAGAACAGATATATATATATATATATCTTGAATCCTCCCTGATATTTTGCTGGGCATATGATAATGTTCTCTTTTGTTTTGTTTCATTTTGTTTTGTGTTGCTTTACTGTTTTGTTTTGTTTTTTCTTTTTATTTATTCTATTCTTTCAAAAAAAATAAATTTGGGAGAAAAAAAAGGAAGATCGCTTGAACAGCTTTGTGGGAAATGGACCAAGAGGGGATAAGGTGAAGTGTGGAGATTTGAGCAGGGAAATCAACCAAAAAACTTTTGCAGTTATACAAGTGTAAGGTAATTAGATCCTAGGCCAGAATGTCAGCAGTGGCAGAGGAGGGATGTAAAAGTAGCATTTGCAGGACTTGCCAATAGATTGCATATGTGGGATGAGTGTGAGGAAGTTAGGGTAACACCTAGGTTTTGAGCCTGGGTGACTGGGAGAATGGTGATGACTTCATAATATAAAACAATTTTTAAAAATGGAAGGTTTTTAGGGGAAAGATGAAGCTAAATTTTAAGACACCTTTGGGACATGCATTTCAAGATATCCAATAGGTTCTTGAAGATGTGAGATTAGAGGTCAGGAAAGACATTAAGACAAGACAACTGGATCTAAGAATCTTCTGCCTAGAGATGATATGAGAGATAATCTATGAGAGCTAATGAGAAGACTCTGGATAAACACTATAAAGGCAAAAGTCTTGTGGACTTCCACAGTTAGCAGGCATAATCTGAAAGGTTCAGCAAATGAGACTGAAAAGGAGCAGTCATCCAGGTAAGAGAAGACCCAAGAGATAATATTGTGATAAAAACTTAAGGAGAAATAGAATATCAAGAAGTATGTAATGGACAGTGTCAAAAGTTGAAAAAAGGTCAAGGATGAAGAACTATATCTTCCTGGTATAAATGTTAACTGTTCTCAAATCAACTCTCTTTTCTTTTCCTTTCCCAGAATATAAATCCCAATCCTCTGTATTCCCTCTTCTCCTCATGTTTATTTAGAAGTCTATTTGTAAAAATTTCACATATAAAATGGAAAGGAAGCTAATAGAGATCCTGATAGTCATCACTTATTTGGGTTGAAGATGATTGGTTATAAATGGAAGAGGCAGCAAACTGTGACTCTAGAACTGGCAGCTTAACATTGGAATTGTGGGTAGTGGGTTCAGAAAAGGAAGAAACACTCTATATAGAAGAAAAAAGATTCACAAGCAGTTTAAAAAAATGTTTTCTTCCTCTAATGACTCAAGAATGACTCATCTACTTGAACGAGAAACTGAAGTATCCAGTAATTTGATTGCCTTCAATTCAGCAAATTGCTGAAGATATGTAACCAAAAAAAATCTATTTCTCCAACTTCCCACCCCTACCTCTTGAACCCTGAAGCCTTCTTCAAAACTGTTCAAGTGCCAACTCTTAGAAGAGGCCCTTCCTTATGGAACTCCACTCCAGGTTGTTAGTGGACTCCTTCATATCCAAGATTTGTTTTGTGATGATAGCAAATTCAAAGATAGCAAACTAGAAATATTTACACATGAGAGGTCAGGAAGGTTAGTTAGGGAGGTAAAAGAGACAATGACCTTGCCCTAGGATTAACTTCATCTCTGTCCCTTCCACAGGAGAGAACAAAATAGGTTTGGGAAATCTCAGAACCCCATAGTTAAATAGACAGATAAATAGCTTTCAGAGACTGAATAGGGAGGGAAGTAGGAAAAACTCAAAACAAATTAGTATGAAGGCATTTACAGAAACCCAAATCAGTAAGTTCAGTCCAAAGAAAAGAAAAAACTTGAGGCCATTAGCTGTTTTATGACTTAAGAATATTGATGCATGGGGCAAAAAAAACTTTTGCAGAACATAGGACTTTCTAGTCAAGATGATAGCAAAGAAGAGGAAAACCCTGACATTAAGAGAGAAAAAAAAGCCAGAATTGTTTTCTAGGGTTTTGTTCCTACACTAGCTAAGTAACTGTTTCGCTAAATGTCACATTAACTTCTCTGTAAATTCCTCTTGACAGGGCTCATTCTTCTCGTGAAGAAGAGAGTATTATAACCAGGGATTTAAGTGAAGGTAGAAATAGGAAATTTAAGAAAGCTCCACAACCATGCGTTCTTGAGGATGGAGTTGAGGTCAATTGAGACTGTTTTTAGTGCTGTGGGATCTGATAAAGCAGCATCTGACAAAGAAGTGTCAACTACAGATGTATCTAGAGCAGCTTCCAATACCTCACTCTCCGTCCAGAGGGACTTAGGCATCCAACACTGTAGCAGTCATAGAGACCTCACTGAATATTAAAGAGATGGGAGTAGAAGAAAGGGTCCAGTGTAAACAGCAAAATGATGTGACTAAAAAACAGGAGGTGTCTGTCCTTTTATCTGTGTGTCCTGGCTATGTACATTTGCAACTTGTGTATCCTTTCACATATGTGCCCTGACCTTCTGAAGACCTTTCTGTATCTCAGACTGTGAAGACCTTACTTCCTTTTTTATGTTATTTGGTCCAGTGTCTCTGGCTTTCTTGCTATTCCTTACCCTAGATACTCCAAGTCTTAACTCTATGACTTTTCATTGACTGTCTCTTGTGCCTGGAATGTACTCCCTCTTCATCTCCTGGCTACCTTCAAAACTCTCCTAAAATTCTACTTTCCACAAAACACATTTCTAGTCTTCTTTAACCTTAGTCAGTTATCCCTCTGAGATTATCTCCAATTTATCATATGTGTGTATGCATATATATGTGTGTATATGTATATATATATATATATATTACATATATATATACATATACATACATACACTTGTTTACATATTGTCTACCATATTACAAAGTGAGATCCTTGAGAATGGAGTCTATTTTTACCTTGCTTTGTATTCCCTGCACTTAATACATACCTGGCACAAAGGGGACATTTAATGTCAATGCCTGTTGACTTAACTGGCCTCATATATCCCTAGTGTATGCTTTGCTTTATAGTACTTTATGTGCACCCACTTTTTCCACTGATGCTTTGTGTGCAAAGTATACCCAAAGTTTACGGGGAAAATGTCTTAGTGTTGCCTTTCTTACAATGCCATTTCACCAGCTCTCCAGATTTTCAACTATTAGTGTCCTGTAGTTAATCATTAAAGTCAAATACAATGGGAGGGGCACATAAACAATGGTTGTTTTGCCCCACAAAGTAATGTAACCCAGGTTAGCTTTCTCTGGAGGACTCATCCTATAAGGTGTTATATGTACATACTTTATATTTACTTATCTGCATGTTGTTTTTCCCCAATAAGGGCTAGCATTGATTTTTTTTTTCTTGTGTATCTGTCTCCAATGCATCATGCATTTCCTGGCATGTAGTAGACATTTAATCATACTTTTTATTCTTCTTTTCCCTCCTAAAGCAATTGGGGTTAAGTGACTTGCCCAGAGTCACACAGCTAGGAAATGCTAAGTGTCTGAGATCAGATTTGAACTCAGGTCCTCCTGACTTCAGGGCTGGTGCTCTATCCACTGTACCACCTAGATGCTCCTAATTATGCTTTTTAAATTAAATTATTTCTTCTCTTTTTTCTTCCTTCTCCTTTCATCTCTTTTTTCATTCTTAACTCTTTTCTTTTCTCCTTACTTCTGTAGTGCAGTCAAAAGAAAACTGGACAGATCTGGTTTCAAGACTCACCTTTGCAGCTTGTTGATTATGGAACTTTGAGTAAATCAACCTAAGTTTTAGTTTAGGTCATTTATAAATTATGAATAAAAATACCTGCCCTATCCACCTCAAAGGATTGTGGGGAATGAATGAATAAAGAAGAGACTTTGTAAACTGGAAAGTACTATTTAACAATCTGTGTAACCCAGGGAAGTCTTATTTCTATAGGCCTTAGTTTCCTCATCTATAAAAATGAGTAGATTGAACTAAATGATCTCTAAGGTCCTTTCCAGTTTTACAAGTCCATTTATAAGATGATTCTTCTTTATTATGCTACTTTAAAGGAAGGTGCTCAGGGCATCCAACCATCTCTTACTTTCCCACCAGGCTGCATTCCCCAGGACTTCTCCATTGTGCTCCCAGAAATCTTTACATCCTGGAAGATCACTTTATCTAGAGAGTACCATATGCCTCTGGGATTCCTCTGATTGAAAAGTGAAGGACTCCTTCCAGAAGCTCCTTTTAAGGAGAATATCTAGGTCAAGCATCTCTTCATTTCTCCATCAGTCTAGACTTCTTTGCACCCAGTAACCCTGCCCTCATCCTTAAGTTTTCAGCTTCCTTTTACGACTTGTCTTCCTCATTAGAATGAAGCACCTGGAAGGTAGGGACTGTCTTCAAATGCTTGGCACAGTGCTTAGCACTAAGTATATTATTTAATGCTTGTTGTTGACCTTATTTTAATATCAGCACCTGAAGCAACAATTGTATCAACTTTGCTTGAGCAGAAATCGCCTCAAGGGCCACTGTAATAATTTATCAGTCCTAATTCTGTCTTTGAAATGATGAAAATACCAGAGCCACTTTAATCCTATGGCTTTGGTCATATCAACATAGCTCTGACTTTTGTCAACTTGTCTGGAATATACAATTTCTCATAAAAGTTATGAGAAAGGAATGGTGATGGAGAAAAAATAGGAGGAAGGAGATGAAAAGGAGGAGAAAGAGAAGAGAAAAAAAGAGATATAATGGTATTTTCACAACATGTTAATCAGAAGCTTTGCATGTCTTAATCCATTTCAGTTCTATATAGAAATCCAGTGACAGCTGTACTACAGATAATTTTATCCCCATTTTACCAATGGGAAAACTATGCCATCCATAGTCACATAGCCAATATGAGAAGCAGAATTAGAACTCAATACCAACATTCCATCCACACTGTTGGACTAACTTTAGGAATAAAGACTCTATTTTATGAAACAAACAAACAACCAGGGTAAGTTTTGAAATTCATTCTACTACAAAGGCTGCCACGGAGTATGTACTTTCCACTCCATAAGAAAGAAAAATGCATTTGGCACAAGTGGCCATTAACATGTCATGGAGATAAATCAGAAGGCTTATCCCCTGAAATCTTAATAAAAGAAGTCACTTGGGACAGGGGAAGTAGGAAAACAGTCACCAGTTAGAACTTACCTTTCACCAGAACCTAGAAGAATTTTGTAAGCGCTCATTCATGGAGATACTTAAAAAGACATTGCAAAAATTTATCTTTGCCATAAATTCTTGCTGACTTAAAGTTTCTTCAGAGTAATTTACAATGCTCATCATAAAATACCTCATCAAAAGGAAAAATTTAGATTTAAGACAGGACTGTAAACTCCCAAGGACTCGGGGACAATGTGCTTAACCAATCTCAGGTGAACAATGAGTGATGTATGGCCTCTAGCTGACTAAAAGCTAGAGTTGCCTTCCTCTTAATATTTCTTTCTCATCACACAAATCTGGTGGCCTGCCTCTCTCACAGGCTGGAGTAAAGATGTGACTAGGAATGCTCAGGCCCTCCATTCTTTATATCAGAGACAAGGAATGAGGGTGTTGATGTGTGTGACCAAATAATGCCAAATCAGAAACTTCAGCAAGTAGACCAGCTAGGTAGTATAGTGGATAAATCATTGGGCTAGTGGATAAACCAGAAGACCAGTTAAAAACCAAGCTCAGAAACTTACTATTTGACCCTAGCCAAATCAATTAACCTCTATTTGCCTTAATGTCCTCATCTGTAAAATAGGGATTATAATACTTCTAATGAAACCTTTGGAGATACTCAGTTTGTCTAACATAGAGACTGCCTTGGGCATACCTAGATCTCCTAAAATGTAGAAATGCTTTGTTCTCCACTATGAGAATAGGGAATTTAATTGACTTAAAACTGGTAATATTGGGATAGTTGTGCTTTTTTCTATTGCTCCTTCCTATTTCCTATCTCATTTGTTCTGTTTCAGGTACTTTGGGTGGTGGAGTCAGGAATACAAGCCATAGTGACATTCTAGGTTGGAATTTCAGGCTGAGATGCCATGATATCTGAGACTTATTATTGCTATTATTTGTATCAACTTCATCATCATTGTTGTTGTTGTTGTTATCATTATCACCTTAAGGATACATGAATGATACATGATGCTGATGAGCATGCTACCTTGGATTACCTGGGTCCTTTTCCATTATCTTTTGTTCATTTAGTGGAGAGGAATGAGAAAAGATAAGGAAAGTGTTATCCTTTCTGGACAAATCACTTCACCATAAAATCTATTGGCATTAGGTCTCTTTACCTAAATCAGAAGTTATTTATTTGAACTCTGTAGCCTTTTAAAAAAAGATTGATAACTATATTTCTTTGTAACCCAATGTGTTTTATTTTATATAGTTAAATTCATTGTTGTCAAGGTTTCAACAGGCCACTAAAGGGGTCCATGACACCAAAAGGTCAAGAACTCCTAATCCAGAGGATCTTTTACGTCTTAAGCATTATAGAATAACAGACTTGCAAAAATCAAAGAATTTCAGAGCTGTAAGGCACCGCAATGGAGAACTTGCCCACCCCCCCCTTTTTTTTTTTTACTGCATATAACAGGTGGCCATCCTTTTTCTTGGAGAACTTCCAACTTCAACTATCTTCCAGGGCATCTCACTCCACTTTTGTATAACTTAATTATTAGTCATTTTCTCCTACAGAAAACCTAAATAATTTTCTTTATCTTTTACCCATTGCTTTTAGTTCTGATATTTTGGGCTCCAAGTTCTCTTATTCAGGTTATTTATCTACTACATAATCATCTACTAGTATTCTCAACATGCAAGAAAATGAATTCAACCAGTGTCAGTAAGTTGGGGCTAGGGAAGATCAGTTACTATGTATGTGGACTTTAGTCTACAGGAAATGAAGGAGCTACCCATCCTGGGGAATGGGTCTCAGGAGAATATCAGAGTTTGAATATCACTAAAAAAAAACAACAACAATCCAAGCAAGATGACCTTTATTCATATATATATATATATCAAGTTAGTCTAAAGGAATAATGGGCCTGAACTAATAGAATGGGGTGGAAAAGGAGAGTGGGGATAAGGAAGAAGGAGAGTGAGAGAAGAAAAAAAGAAAGGAAGGAGCAAGGGGAGAGGGGAAAGAAAAAGAAAAGGAAGAGGAGCATAAAGGTGAGAACAAGGATGAGGAGAAAGAAGAGGATAGTTATGAGGAGGAGGAGGAAAAGGAGAAGAAAAAGGAGGAGGGAGAAGAGAGGAAGGGGAAGGCAAAGGAGAAGAAAGAAAAGAGGAAAAGGAGTGGGGGAAAGGAAAGGGAAAGGAGAAAAAAAGGAAGAGAAGGAAGAAGAAAAATGAAGAAATAAAAAGATGAGGAAGAGAAGGAAAAAGAGAAAGAAAAGGAAAACAAGTTTCCTTATCTATAAAATGAGGATAATATCTGTAACCACCATGCTGCTATAAGAATCATATGACTATGTATATGATCCTGCATTATACCTTTAAAGTGCTATACATGAAAATGGATAGCTGTATGTATGTATATGTGTGCTATATGTGAAAATATTGGCATTTTTATAAGAGATCAGTTGTGATGATGGAGGGAATCAGATGTAGGATAAGAAAGAAGGGATGCAGTGAGATCATGTACAATTTTCCTTTTGAACATCCCATCAAACTCTTCACATCATCTTAGTTCTACTTTAGTACCAGGAATGTGATTTTGATAGTGGGGACATTTGAAAACCTTTCTCTAGGTCCAAGTAAACCTGTTGCTACAAATTCCTTTTTCAGGAAACTCCTCAGCTTATACTCTCTACTTTCCTGGTTCTTCTATGCTCTTGACATTTCTTCCAAGATGAATCATAGGATCATATTGAAAGCTAGAAAGACCTTGAGGAATTTAGCCCAATCTCCCTGTTTTATAAATAAGACAACTGAGGTCCAAGGAATTTAAATGTCTTGTCCAAATTCACTTATTATTTATTAGAAATAGAATTTTAACCTAGGTCTTTTAACTTGAGAGTTAGTGTCTATTCCACTACAACTACTTTTTTTTGGCTTCCTTTGCCTCCCTCCTTAGCCAGAACTCCATGAGCAGTCATTTCAATGATGCTCCCCTCTGGCACCTAAAAGTCCTTCTTCCCATGACATTAAAGCGTGATAATGCTGTCTTAAGTAATCCCTATCACATATTGCTCAGCACTAGATCCTGCTAAATAAAATACCACAAACCTTGTTCATAAAGCCTTTACAAACATATCCTGCCTTAATCTTAATCTTACATGGGTTTTCCTCACTCTTCAAATCCTTTTATATACATCTTCTTGACTACCTAGTTAATTCTCTAATGAAAGTGAGTTTCTTGTGAGTAAGAATTATTTTGCTCATGGTATTTATCACCAGTATCTATCAAAATGCCAGATCCATGGCAGATATTTAGTAATGGTTCACAAAGGCACTAAGATGGTACAATGGACAGAGCATTAATCATGAAATCAGGAAGAGCTAAATACAAATCCTGCCTCAGAGAATTACTAGCTGTGTGACTCTGGGCAAGTGGTTAAACCTCTATCTTCCGTAAAATAGATAAAATAGCATCTACCTCCCAGGATTGTTGTGAGAATGGAATGAAATGTTTGTAAAGCCCTTTACAAACTTTAAATTACTATATAAATATAGCTATTATATTAATAGTATTAATGTTAATGATGCTCATGACAGCTCTTCCAAATCTTTCTTCTTGACCCACCCTATCTTCACTGCCAGCATAATATCTCATTTCTTGATATAGATATCAAATATAGATCACTATGAATTCTTTCACTTACTGCTTTTCCCTGTTCAAAGCCAAATAATATGCTGCCTTCTATTTGAGGCAGTGTTGTATAATAGAAGAGATAAGGGAATTCAAAGCCTGATTTTGAGTCACAATTCTGATACTAACTCTGAAATGTAAAAATAATATAAATAATTACCATATATACTCTAGTATAAGCCATGTTTTTCTGCCCAATTTTTGGGCAGAAAATCCCCTCCTCAGCTTATACTCGAGTCACTAGATAAAACATGTGTAAATATCCCTTTGAATGCCCCCCTGCTGTGTAGTATACAGTGCGAGTGCCAACTGTCATACTACAGGGCCGGCCATTGTTACGATGATGCGGCTGTTCCTGTAGTATCACGGTTGGTAACCGGACTGTATACTAATGCTGGCAACCGCTCTACATACGTATACCGGCACCCGCTCTCCTCCTCTGCAGGCACCAGTGCGCTACCTAAACCTACTGATATAATAAGTTTTCCCAGATTTTGGGGTTAAAATCAGGGGCCTCGGCTTATATTCGGGTCGGCTTATACTCGAGTATATATGGTAATTTGTAAAAAAAATGTAAAAATGACAATAATAACTAATATTTATATAATGTTTTAAAGTTTATGTAGCGATAAATGGGTACATATGTAAAATCTTATTAATCTTTATAATAACTCTCTGAAGAATTCCCCCTATTTTATAGATGAGAAAACTGAGTGACTTGTCTAAGGTCACATAACAAGGAAATGGTAGCATTAGCATTCAAGTTTTCCCCAACTCCAAGTTTCTTTTCCTTCTTTCTTTCCTTCCTTCCTTCCTTCCTTCCTTCTTTCTTTCCTTCCTTCTTTCCTTCCTTCCTTCCTTCCTCCCTGCCTTATTTCTTTCCTTGCCTTTTTTCTATCTCATTTCTTTCTTCTGTAAAGTGGGAATAATAATAATAAAAAAGGAGAATAAGCATATGTCTTCATATATCCTCTTTGCTGTAATCCTACACCTAATGGTCCCTATCTTTTTGGGTAAAAGTCACAACTTGTCTTCATCACTTCACTGCCCGAAGCCTCAGAATGTATCAAGTCAAGCCAATAAGAAAATGGTCAATCATTCACTGAAGACCCAGATGACCCAGGAATAACAGGACTCAGCAGAGCTCAAGGTGTTGCTTGCCTCCTGGCTAGGCTCTGAGTGAGAAATGAAGGCCGACAGAGAGTCATTCGTCGGGGAGATAACAAATACCTGGAGCTGTGCAGGAGCCAGCCTGTTTTCATCTTAAATAGATTGCTAGCTATCTGGTAATGAAATAATCTTATCCTGGCATCAGTATGAAGAGAAAGCCGGGCAAAATTGAATAAAACACTCAGGTTCCTGACAAGAAGATCTGCTCTCAGATGAGAGAAATTAACCTCTAGTTAATAGAAGCCAAGGCAAATATCCTAGCCAATACGTCTGAGAAGCCACACTTCCACAGCAGCCATCTCAGGGACCTAGAGATTACAACCTCTCCAAGACAAGACATCGGTCACAGCCTGGGAGAAATGACAGGCGGCCTTCTTGGAGAAGGTCAGGAGTGAAGTGCAAGCTTGCCTTTCTGAGGCAAGTAACAATGACAAAGAATGATGATTGAGTCTGGATCCCCAGGGAGAGGCTCTCCCTGTGAGATGGGTTACAGCCAAGTGGTTTGCCCCTGCCTGGAGTAGCAGGAAGACAGTCATTCTTAATATTAACATCTCATATTCCCAAATTGCTGAAATATTGATACAGAATTTTGCTCAAAAAAGAAATCCTGTGACTGTTTTTGTATCCAAATATTACTGCCTCCATTTTGGAGGTGAGATAATTGAGGCCCCAGAGTGATGAAGAATTATTCCTATAGCTATTAAGTGTCAGGGATGAGATTAGGACTAAGACCTGAGGTCCAATACACTTTTCATTATCTTCTAAAGATTAGCTAGATTATTTTGGGTTGGTGTGGAGACTATATTCCACATGCTGATGTTGTTGGATAAAATCATATAATAATATTCACAGGATATAATAAAGTTTGTCAGCTAGATGAGGGTCATAGCTGGAGTCAGGATATTACCTTAGTCACTTACTAGCTGTATGATCCTATATAAGTCATTTAACTTTCTCCTCCTCAGTTTCCTCATTTGTAAAATGGGATAATAATAGTACCTCCTTCCCAGGATAATTTTGAAGATCAAAGGATATAAGGTTTTCTTTGGAAACCTTAAAGCACTATATAAATTCTAGCTATTTTTTATTATGTAATCATTGATAGCTATTTTTTTTTAATGCAGCATGATATAGTGGATAAAGGGACAGCCTCAAAATCAAAAAGATGTGAGTTCCAGTGCTACCTCTGACATAAGTTAACTGCATAACTCTAGGAAAGTAGCCTCGGGAACTTGTCTACAAATTTCAGAACAGAGGACAGCCTGCGTAAGGAGAAGGTGTTTTTTCTCTGAGAGCTTCATAAATCAACAAAACCACAGGATTAGCCAAAAAACACATTCAAAAATATTATCATGTTTATACTGAAGTAACATACATTTTATCATTTTATGAGTATAGAATGTTAGAAGTGGAGGGAAACTTAAAAATAATTTAATCCTGAACACTAGCCCACTAGAACACTAGGGGAAAAAAAGTGGGGACCAGAGAGGTTCTGTGCAAGGTAGTTCAAATTATGGACAAAGAATAAACTAAAAGTCAGGTCTTCTGATTCCTAGCGCATTATTCTTTCTTAAATAAATAAATAAATAACAAAAACGTAGGTATTAAATATTCACTACCATCCTCTAGAAACCTGTCCTTTCTGATCTCATACAGATGAGGGATTATCCTTCACTGAGGTAGGAGAACATTGAAAGCTGATGAGAACCAGTAGGCAGCATGTGCATTTTCATGGCCTATGATCTCTGCAACCATCCTAAGAGTCACCTAGACATCTGGACAGTTTTCAGTAAAGATCTGTACATCTGAGCAACAAAAGGCTTCAAGAGGCAGGGCTTTCATCTCAAAAATACAGTAAAATCACCCTTGTATCATCTGACTCAGTCTATAAACCTAATCTAACATCTCTCTGCCAACAGCTAGCAGACAGACTCCTTTGCCAGACCACCAAAGCCATGATCAGTCAGTGTATAGATCATAATTCTGATGATTTTTATTCTAACCTTGTATACCAAAACTATCCCACATTTTGTGACTTGTTAAATACATTCCCAGCACATGCCTTCTTGTAAGATAATGGGAGGTGTTTCTAGAGTCTGGGAAGTGACAAGAGTAAAAAGTGAGAAGGTAGGATTAGAAAATGACATTTTCTCTGCAAAGGGATACACCCCAACCTCTTATTGTTATACATATTTCTCCCAAGTCCTATTAGAGACTCGTTCTGCTGCTCTGCTATAAGAAGCAATATCATTCCCTCGTTCCTTCATAGGCCCATTGATTAAAGCTGGAATGCATTTAAGGAATAGTTAATCCACTTTTCTCATTTTACTATGGAAGAAACATTTACTAGGAAGAAACAGAACCAAGAAAGTTAAAGTGATTTGTCCAAGATCACAAAGATAGTAAGCATTAGAGGTGAGATTGGAATATAGGTTCTCTGACTTCAGAATCAGCATTCTTTCCACTATAGAATCAAAACTCTTTCTTCTCAGGGATTTCTCTCTAACATTCAGGCAATAATGGGAAAATGGACCTCATTGAGAAAGATAAACAGATCATTGCTGCCCAGGCCCTAATTGTCCACAATCAAAAATAATTATCTCTGAAGATCAGCTCATCTTCTCCTGCTCCTGGATAGTGTCTCCCACAAGGCAGACAACAAATGGAGTTGTAAATATTCTGTACAGTGCCTCCAGTCAATCGGTTGCTCTTTAATAATAATGAGAAATCGATGAATTGCAACAGACTCATCATCTTACTGTAGACAATGTTATTCAGGGAGCAGGAGGCCATTCTCCTTCTGTAAATTTTACACTGGAAAGTGAACCCAGTGGC
Source organism: Antechinus flavipes (assembly GCF_016432865.1). Classification (NCBI taxonomy): domain Eukaryota; kingdom Metazoa; phylum Chordata; class Mammalia; order Dasyuromorphia; family Dasyuridae; genus Antechinus; species Antechinus flavipes. Next base: position 215,573,355 of record NC_067399.1, on the reverse strand, counting down.
CTTGCTGACTGAGACACCAATAGCACAGGTCATGGTGGGACAGATGTAAAAGCCAGAGTTAACTGATGAAAGAAAGATTTTTTTTTTTCTTTCTTGATGCTAGACTTCAGTGAGGAATAGAAACAACCAAATTTTTCCATTGCTATTCAAATTTCTATTGAAAGAACTGGAGGAAAGTAGAAAAGGGAATAGGTTTAGGTCAAGCACGACACAAATACTCAATAATGTTGTCAAATAAGATAACATATACAAAGTGTTCAGTAAACCTAAAAATACTATATAAATGCCAGTTTTACTCAAGTTTTCAAATGATTCTACAATCTCATAGATTTGAGTAATCCTTCTAGTGATGTAAACACTCACCCATCAATATCTGTTCATTCTATACAACTCTCAGCCATGTTCCATCATCAATTTGCCAGAGAGGATTCATTTAATGTATTGAAAACCTGCCTCGCTTTCTCCTGCCATCATGTGGTTTTGGGTGGGATACTCAAGATGTCCAGCAGTCATCCCTTGCCCTTGTCCCATGATTACCTCAATTACCTCTCATATAATTGGACTTAAATTTGGGAGTAATCATTGGATTTCTTAGGCTATGGACCCTTTTCTAGGATGATGAAATCTATGGGCCTGTACATAGAACAATATTTTTAAACAATTGAAGGAATTGATAAATTGTCATTAGAGTTTGATAAAAGTAAAGATGTAGGGTTTTTTTTCCTATATATAAATTCATAGATTCCCCCTGAGACAAGTTGCTCTCCTTCCAATGTGTTGGGAATGAATAGCCTACAGCATGGTACCAATAATGAAGAGTGTGTAAGAAGGAATTAAAAAGCATACTATCAGATAAAAGCAGAAAAGTAAGTCAGCTGGTCATGTAATGAGGACAGATAATACATGGACTAACTACATGCATATTTTACTCATATATATTATCAAGAGATCTAAAGGAAAGTCCCGAGCATGTTCAGTAGACTTCTTATATAGGTTTAATCAAGAGTGAGAAAGAGTAGCACAAGATGAGAAAATATATGTGGGATGTGATACACACCATTGGAAGGACTCTAAATGATAAGATTCAAGGACCACTGAAGTTATCCATTAAAGTATAAAAATTATATGAAAGAATACAATAGAACTCATGGGATTCTTTATATCCCAATTGTATCCTAATGTATCAATTAGTAGATAAATATTTATCAAGAGTTTATTTTGTACTAGACCCTTTGGGAAGTACCTAGGACAAAAAGAATAAACTATAACTGCCTCTGCTCATGATAATGGAGATGGCAACAAGTATAGGAGAAAAAATAGGACTTTTCCAAGGTGAAGACACAAGCATTGGTAGGACAAGGAAAAGTTTCCTGTATGAGGTGGCATTTCCAAGCTTGGTCAGCTTGGCCCCAGGGTATAAAAAGAAAAGCAATAGGAGAAGGATGCAGAATAGCAAATCTCAGCTCAATGACAAGGCAGGGGGAGAAGAAAAGAAAGTGGGGAATCTCTAATAACTATGCAAAATTGGAAATGGGTTCCACATTTTTAGGAGATCTCCAAGAAGAGTTTAGAAGAAAACTGGTAATATCAGAGGGAAGATTCCTATCCTGAATACAAAATTGGGCTCAGATTCTTTTCAGCTTTGAAGTTCTATAATTTTATGAAATATTGTACCATATTTCCTGAAAAGCATTCTCTCTTCACCTCAGCCCTCCTAGCTTCTTTCATTATTTTCCTCACATGTCACCAGATCCCATTCCAATTTCTAGCTCCCCCTGCCAAAATTCCTTTGCATCTAATCTGTATTTACATGTTTGTGTAAATTCTTTAAGATCATTGCCTTTGGAGTCAGAAGGTCATCTCTATCATTTAGCATTTTGCGATCTTTAGCCTCTGGATTTCAGCTTCTTATGTATAAAAGGAAGGAATTCAATGATTTCCAATGCCTCTTTCACCTCTACATCTGTAGTATGATGATTATTGAGGAAAAGAGATCTTTAATTTTTATCTCTCTATCACCAGAGTTTGGCACATAGTAAATGAGCAAAGTACAAATAAAATGAATTTGTCAAATTAATTAATGAATCAATGAATATCACCTAAGGTTTGGAGCTTTCTCCTTATATGTAGAATGTATCGCTTGTAGGGATATCACATGACAGTGAGCCCCGACATCTTGTATCATTTTAAATGTCAGTTCAGTGTCACTGCGGTTCTGGATCCAATACTGCCTAAGTGTATGACTTTGATAAATCATTTTCCCGAATCTCAGTTACCTCATCTATGAAAGGAATATAATATACTGTTTGTACTACTTACCTCATAAAGTAGTAGTGGGGAAAGCATTTTTTAAATTGTTATTTAAATGTGAACTTTTGTGTTCTGTCTTCTCACAATCCATCCAACATATATAACTGTTAACAATATCTTTTCTAATTGATATGTATGATGGGTAATTCAGACTCTTAAGGAACAAATCAAATATGTCTTCCTTGAATTATTTTGTTACCTAAGCACCTTATTTGTGGTAAGAATAGTTTGTCTTATCAATTAGAAAATCTATTTTTTAAAAAGAACAATGAGTTCTACTTTCTTTTTTCCCCTTTGCATCCTCTCCCTTTCTACAACTAAATTATCAATTAAAAACACATAAATATTAAGTTAGTATAAGTAGTAACTACTTGCTACGAACAATGGTAGGTTCTAGGAATATGAAGATAAAACCACAATGACTGTATTGAAAGAATTTTTATTCTAATGAGAGAGGAGCTTCTTTGTTCTTGGTGGGGAGAAGTAAGAGGGAGTACAGGGTGGAATGGGGAACTCTTCTTACTTTGAGGAGTAGTATGCAAGCTGGTATGTGCAAGGCCAATCCACCTGATATGAGGAAAGGATTGCTTTGTTTCAATTCAAAACCCATACAGTTGCAAATTAGCACTGAGTACAGGTTACGCTGGGTGAGGTACTGGACAAGAGAAGAGTAGATTGCTAATAGAACCGCAAACTCTTAGACTGAAAGATCTAGACCAATTCCTTTATTGTACAGATGAGCTTTGAGGTCCAGAAAACGAAAAGAATTCACCTAAATTATTAAGTTACCTAGAGATCCTTTCCAGTTCCTTGTAGGGCAAGTTTGGTTCTTCTGGAGTAAAGATTGCTCACAGTTATGTGTTAGATGGACTGGGAGAAAACAGAAACACAAATGTGCTATTAGTGAATCTATGTGATTTGATTCTATTATTCTGGAAAACTATTTGGAATCATATATTGGAATCATGAGAAAAGACACTAAACTGTATATACTGTTTGTCCCCAGTAATACTGTTAGGAGGCATATATATAACCCAAGGCATTTAAGATCCAAATGCACAAAAATATTCATTGTAGCACTTTTTGTGTGGTAATTAAAAAATAGAAAAAAACAGGAGCCCACTAGTGGAAAAATGTGTTGCAGTTCTTGTTCTTCTTTAAAATATAATAGTTCTCTCTGGGGGAGAGCAGGTTTCTCAGGGAGATTTTCTGAAGGCAGCCTTAGTATCAGTTCAGATCAATAATTACCCCAAACACAGCCAGGTGATAAAAGTTCAGATCTTTTATTATCTCCAATATAGCCCGTTAGCTTAGAGGTCTATCTCTCTGCTTGGTTCCAAGAGCTCCCTCCAAATGTCTCCAAATCCAAAGGTTTTGTCCTTTACCTTCTGCCTCTGCTTTCTTCAGCCTCCGACCAGCACAAAGATGGAATGAATCTCTTGTCTCCTTCACTTGGGGCTCTGCTAGCTTTCTGGGGAGTCTTTCAGACCAGCTTGGTCTCAGTGGGGGAAGTGCAGGAGCCCAGCCACCTACCACAGTGGTGTGAGATGAAGATGAATCTGGTTGTGCCTCTGAGAGAGCCTTCTCAGTCTTCAGTTCAACTCTCCCCGAGAGCCTCTGTCTGTTTTCTTATATATGAGAGAGAGGAATTGTGTGATATGAGAGAGGGATTATGGGTTTTCTCCCATAGTGCTCTCTGGCCCTAAGAGCTTCAAGGGAGGTGTGAATTCACAAAGTTACACAGTTAACTTTGTGAATCTCCCATACTTGTGAATTCCAATGAGTAAAGGTGTAAACACAAGCATTGCATCAATTAGTCCTACTTAGTACCTTTTTTCAGGTTCTGGCCCAAAAACATCTTCTTGTAAGATCAGATCAATAATCTATCAGATCAATAATCTAACTCATTAGAGTTAGCAGTTTGTAAAGATTCCAACAAAAATGGCTATGCAAATTATGTTATATGAATATAATGGAATATTTTTATCTTATAAGATAGATTTTCTTCTCTCCTTCTCCTCCTCTTCTTCCTCCTCTTCCTCCTCTTCCTCCCTCTCCTTCTCCTACTCCTCCTCCACTTCCTCCTCCTCCTCTTCCTTCTCCTTCTCCTTCTTCTTTTGACTAGGTGAAAGAAGAGATTCTTTGCCTCAGTTTGCCCATTCTTAATCACTGAATGAGTGTAGTAGCTTCAATCAAGCTGAGACCTGTTGAAGAGCTTAGCTTTAAAAGGCCAAGTCTTCCACTGCATTCAGGGCCATCTCCAGTCGTCTTGATCTATATCTGGCCACTGGACCCAGATGGCTCTGGAGGGGAAAGTGAGGCAAGGTGACCTTGCACATCCCTCCCTCACTTAAATCCAATTCACTTGCATGTCGCATCTCCTCCCTGTTATCATGGTGCTCTTTGAGAACCAAGGACAAAAAAACAACAGAAGGACAAATATGAGGAATTCACACACACACACACACACACACACACAAACTTGGTAAAAAAAAAAAAACATTAACTGGTACAGGACAAAGTAATTATGAATAAATCCTATTTGCATATCATTTGATATCATATTCAATTGATCTTCACAACACCTCTATTAATATCTCCATTTAATTTTGGACAGAGCTTTTCTATACTATTATGATTCTCTGACCTAGTAAGTCTCAGAATGATTGCATTTAAGTCAGAATGTCCAACCCACTCTTGGATTAGAGACATAAAAGCAATGGATACTGGGATCATATAACTATTAAGTGTTTAAGAAAGGATTTGCATTTATGCCTTCCTGACTCCAAGTCCTTACTCCATTCGGTGTACATGTACAATCAGGAAAACAATTTTCACAATGACCAACATGAAAACAACATGAATAGACATTAGAACTCTAATCAATACTGTGAGCAGTTGAGACTTCAAAAGCAGGAGTCCCTTTTCCTAAAAGAGAGAGTAGCCTGTAAATGCCAAAGAATATGGCCAATGACTTAATTGTTTTGCTTAACCATATTTCTATAGGCAGATTCTGTAAGAAGGAAGTGATGGTGAGATAAAGAAACTGGAAAGTGACAGAATGTAAAGGGAAAAAAATCATCAATACAACATGTGTTTTGATTTTTGTTTTTTAAAAGACATTGCTAATAGCCTTCTGGGCTAGAAGAATACAAAGGTTATGTGATTCATAGAGGTGTCATGTTATATTTACTTCTGAAATGTCACCAGGCCCTTCTTCACTTCACTCCCCAAAGTCTACTTGTCAGTGACAGCAAATAGTAGGTGTTAAGAGGTGAGTGCATACAGAGGGGGTACAGATGCTTGATAGTTTAACAGGAGTATAAGTGAGCAAATATTTGAAGTTTACCAAACATAAGTCAAGTCAAACCAAAGTCAATCAGAAGTGACTAAAAACTGCTTTAGTTCAAATACGACTTCTCAAAGGTCACAGCTGGTGTAATTATCCATGCTAGACTTCGCATGCATTCAGCTGCATGCTTAAGACTGCCAAGAATGGGAATACATTCAGAATCCTTAACCATGAGTCACCTTGTTTTCATAAAATGCTTGGTTAAGTCAGGCAAAGTAGGGGGAAGGGGGTGGCTATTATAGTTTAATGACACTTATAGAAAGAGTGTAAGAAAACTTCAGGAAAGAACTTGAAAATTTTGTCAATGCATATTTTTTAAATGACGTTGATTGGTGAGCATTTTTCCATTGGGAGTTCCAGAGGGATCTTGCCCCAGGCCTTTGGCTCTGTCAGTTTCCAGGACACAAAAATTCTTCCTCTTTTAACTGACCCAGTAGGGTTTAGCTTTTGGTCCCAGAGCTTTTGATGTTCACTACTTTCTAACCTTGTCCCATAGGCTTTGGAGATGGAAGATCATCTGTTTCAAAGCCCTTATTTTTTCAAGACAAGGAATCTTGGGTTTATAAAAAGGGTAACTCCCCCAAGATTTCTATGCCAGTAGAAATAAGCAGAGCCAAAATTTAAACCCAGGGCTCCTGAGAGCCTGTATGGAAAATGGAAGGAGCATTGTCTCTGAAGTCAAAAGAAATGGAGTTCAAGTTTCACAACAATGGGCAAGTGCCCTATCTTCTCTGGGTCTCAGTTTTCTCATCTGTAAGGTGAAGGGGTTGGAATAGATGACTTTTAACATCTCTTCCAGTTCTAACTCTATGTTCCAATCCCTTCCAGATCCTACATTCATGATGCCATGTTTGTAAAGGGCTGAGTATTATTAGTGTTACTTCTCAAGTACTAAGCTGAAGGTACTAAGCCTCCTATTCTCCCTCAATACCTAGATCAGTTTAACTCCATGAGTCCAGAGATCTGCTGCAGTCTAATACTGATTAGCCCATCCTCCTTCTTGTGCCGGTGTCTCTAGAACTAGCTGCCCTGACCTAGCAACAGATGGCTTTCTGAGATTTATTTGTAAGAGGGGAAAAAATAATATAGAAATTCATTATAATTATACTAGGATAAAGTGATTAGAAATACACATAAAATAAATCTTAATTTTGGATTGAGGTTTTCTATACGACTATGGTTCCTTGACCTAGAAGGCCCAGAATGATTGCCTTTAAGCCAAAATGTCCATCCCACTCTTGGATCTCAACTTCCTATGTTAGAACACCCACAGAATAATTTTCCAATATGGAGACTCAAGATGGTACTGATTTCCTATTCCCTAAAGGCATCTAGAGTGAGGAATATTTGAATTTAAATCTTTCTCTAGACAGTTAAACTGTGTAATCCTGGGTAAGCCATTTAACCTCTCTTTGCCTCAGTTTCCTCAACTGTAAAATTAAGAGAATAACAGCACCTATCTCCTAGGATTATTGTGAGGACTAAATAATATTTGTAAATATTTAGAGCAGTGGCTGGCACACAGTAGGTGCTTAATAAATGCTTGCTTTTTCTTTAGGACTCATTTTCCTTGGACTCATGCTCAACTAAGTAGAGAATGAGTCAATAGTGACCTTTGGACATTTTATCCATATTAGAACATATCTCTTACTATCAAACTTTTCCTAGCTTACCTCCACCAAGGAAAAAAGAAAGAAAGAAAAATAAAAATTAGCCTTTCTTGACACATGGGTAATCCATAAATTTCAAAATCTCCTCCTTTCTTACAGTGGGCACTGATTTGCTAATTTGCTGTAGAGTAAATAGCCCTTTCTCAGAGTAGTTTCATTGAAAAAGAATTGAATTTAGAATCAGTGGACCAAAATTCAAATCTGATCGCTATCATTGACTCACTATGCTATGCTGAGGAATTAATTTCTCCTTCCTGGACTCAGTTCTTCTGTTTTAAATAAGTGGGTGGAACCAAATGAAGCTCCAACAGACCTAAGTCCTATGAAGATTTAAGTGTTTTATTAATAGGTTCATCTTGAAAGCCATATCAATGATGAAATCAAATGAAAATGCAGAATTAAGAAAGAGCTAATGTTTGAGAGACAAGAAGACAGAAAATGAAATCCTTCCAAGAAAAGCGGGACCAAACCAATTCCAGCAGGTCAAACAATTAGAAAGTAGCAAGAGGATTATGGAAGGAAAAAAAAAGTATTGTACTTTTGAGAGATGACAAGACATGACTTACTTCTAATAAAATTAATGGGAATGAACTTCCTTCCAATCTAGGGAATTGGGCTGTTCTGCCAACTGGAGAGCTCCAAGGGAGAGACTCATAAATGTCAGCGATGTTAACTACAAAGAAGGCCCATAAGTGAATCAATCAGAACTGAGCTACCAGATAGAAGGATTAAGTGGCTAATAAAAGGGATGGCTGTTGACCTCCAGCAGAGGAGGGAGGCGATAATGAGATAAGTAAAGCTTGGGAGGATAGGAAGTCCATAATTACAGTTAAACTCAAACTACTGAGTATACTTTAGAAAACCCTGGAGATGCTGGGGACTAGCTTCTCTGGGTCACCAGGTATTCCTAGGATTTAGAACTGGAAGAGAACTCATAGACTATGCTAAGCTAATTCTTTTATTTAATATTCTTTTATGTTAGTATTGAGGAAACTAATTCTCAGGGAAGGAAAATAATTGACTTATGAACCCATAAGTTTTACATTTTTATTTTTTTATTTATTTCATTTTTGCAGGCAATCAGGGTTAAATGACTTCAAGATCACACAGCTAGTAAGTATCTGGAGTCAAGTTGGAGCTGGGATCCTCCTGACTCCAGGGCCAGTGTTCTATCCATTGTGCCATCTGGCTCCCCACCCACAACTTTCAAGTGGAATAGCTGGAAGGTAAAACTATCCCCTCTATCTTTAAGACAGAATGTCTAGCCTACTCTTGCAAATGTAGTTCTCTTTCATCTATACCAAAGCAAAACCTGCCATTAAAGCCTAAAACCCCACGTTCTTTTTATTGTGATTAAATACAAGCTATCAAAATAAATGTTTTACTTCGATTGGAATGAAAATTGTTACATTCTTCTCCTGATCCCCAGAAAAAAGGACAGATAATTCATCACTCAGGAGTCATCTAGAGTCACCTGTGTAGTCAGTGACTATCATTATGTTTGCTCATCAGTATTTTTCAGAGCCCTTATCAACGATAGGGAATTGTAGGGCAGGGAAAACATCATTGATTTTAAACTTAAAATGTCCTGGATTAAAATCTCAGCTCTATCCATTTTATCTCAGTTCTCCCATCTGTGAAATGGGTACAATCATGTGTGCACTGCCTCTTTCAAGGGACTGTTATGAGGAGTGCCTTATAAAGACAATGGATGGTTGATACAATGGATAGATTGCTGGATATGGTGAGAAAGACTGTCCCAAATCTGTCTCTGATGTATATAAGCTGTGTGATAATGAGACAGGTCATTCAATCAACAAGCACTTGTTATTCAGTCCTTTTTTCAGTCTTGTCCAATTCTTTGCAATCTCATTTGGGGTTTCCTTGGCTAAGATACTGGAATGGTTTCCCATTTCCTTTTCCAGCTCATTTTGCAGATGAAGAAATTGAGGCAAACAGGGTAAAATGATTTGCCCAGAGTCACACAGTTGCTAAGTATCTGGAAGCAGAGTTTAACTCAGGAAGATATCTATCCACTGCACTACCTAGCTGCTGAGGAACTTATTAAGTACCTATTATGTGCCAAGCATTGTGTTATTCACTATAAATACAATTTTTAAAAAAATGAAATAGTCCTTTCTCTGTACTCTGGTTTCTTTATTCTTAAGATGGGGATGGTAATAACAGGGGTAACCAACTTATAGGGTTGTATTAGGAGTCAGATGATTTATTGTTAAGTGCTTTATAAAGTTATTATTATATGAATGCCAGTTATCAACATTAAGTCGTAATGGATGGTATAAATATAACCATTTGGAGCCTATATAACTATGATCCAGTCTACCAGAGAGATTGGTTGATGAAATCAAATGCCGCAAATAGGTTTGTTTACTCCATGCGAATGTGGGCATCCCGAGTCTGACCATGTGTTTGTTAATAGCATAGCATTTGGCTAGGGATGGTCCCAGAGTCCCCCTCTGCATCAGCATCAGGAATGCTCAGTGTTTCTCCAGAATGGTTTTATATAATTATTGTCAGGTCCCCTAGGTAAAATAAGGCAATGGCGGTTCTAGTAGACTATTGATTCATATGATGGCAGTAATGATAAATACATCCAGGGAGCTGTCACCTGGCTTCTCTGTCTGCCTCTGTGCACGTTAAATGAGAAGCCTTCGGAAAAGAGACCCGCTCCCCTTTTAACAGTTGGGATGATTTGTGGAGTCATTTGGCTGCTGTTCTTGAGGCTGAACTGGGAATGCTACTGCTAGCTGGGGAAAGCCTCAGGTAGACTTTCAATGTTAAAGAGAACGTCTCCTCTCCTACACACAAATGAAGCTGAATGGTAGTGAGCTTCCCTGATCTTTGGATCCCTAGATTCTCTGGTCCCACAGAAATGATGCAGACCAGAGCAAGGTCCAAATCAAAAGCAAACATCAGAAGATGAGAAGGGAGAAAAAAGGAAGGGAGAAGGTCCAGGTTATCAGTGAGCAAGCATTTCCCCTGTACTTTAGTCATTATTATAGTTTTGAGACTAGGACTTGTGGTTGCCAATAGGAACTCAATCAATCAAAAAGCATTAAAGTGCCTATTATGTGTCAGGCTAATCACTCATGGAAAATCAGCATCTAGCAAAGACGCAGAGGATTGCAAGGGGGTTAATAGCCCTTGTGACAGCCCTGTCAGAATTCAGTCACTGGCAGAATATGTCAGGAAGCATAGAGGAAAGCAATAGGGGAAGGAGCAGAGAGAAGAGGGTTGTTCTGTTGAAGTCACAGAGAACCCTGAGGATAAGAGTATGAGAATGCAGGCAGGTCCTGCAGAATAGGTGGAAAAAGAGTACAGACAGAATATAAGTTCCTTAAAAGAAGAATTCATTTTATTTTTGTCTTTGTAAACTCAGTGTCTAGCAATATCTTGGATATTGGATCACAGAAGGAACTTAGTGCTTAACTGTTGATTGATTGACTCAGGTTTAATCCCTATAAAGTTACTGCTTATGTTAGGGAAAGAAAGTCTTTCAAAATGATGGGAAGTCATTTGGCCTTAGAATGATAATTTTTTTTTTTTTTATCATAGCAACAATACTTGAAGACCATTTACCTAGTCATGGAGCTGGCGTGATCATCTCTGAAAGAGTAATGAAATCAAGCATCCTTGTAGTCTTGAAGAAGTTAAAAGAACATTGATGTCAGGGGCAGGAGAACTTGTTTGGATGCTTGGCTCTGACAGATAAATAGCTATAGGTTTACAACTCAACCTTTCCAAGCCTTAGTTTCCTTGTCAGAAAGATGGAAAAATATGATTTCCATATCTGCCTCATAGGAGCATGTAAGAAAAGTGATTTGCAAACCTTTTAACGATTTGACAAGGTGTACAGTAACAAGAGATAGAATAGCATAAAAGGAGCAATATGTCTATAGAGAATGCCAAGTTGGACTTGGAGCAAGGTAAATCAGTGTTCAAATTCAGCCACAGATACTGACTATTTATGTGACTCTGCAAAGGTCACACTCTGAGCTTATTTTATCATCTACAAAATATAGATAATAATAGCATTTAGACCACAAAAGTGTTTTAAAGATCAAATGAGATTCTGTAGATGAGGCAATTAAAAAACCTTAAAGTCCTATGTAAATGAGATATTATTTTTATTGTTACTATTATTATGATTCCCCCTGTGTGGCTTAGTTAAAAAGGTGATAGGTTTAGAGTTACATATCATGTCACTTTGGATAACTCTTTCTAGATTTCAGTTTCTTTTCTTTTTTTAAAAGCTTTTTATTTCTAAAATATATGCAGGGATGATTTGATTTTTCAACAGTCATCAACATTACTTGTGTTTAAGATTTTCCCCTCCTTCCCCCCACTCCCTCCCCTAGATAGCAAGCAATCCAATATATGTTATGCTTGTTAAAATATATGATAAGTCCGATATGTTTAAACATATTTATACAATTTTCTTGTTGCACAAGAAAAATCAGATCAAAAAGGAAAAAAATGAGTAAGAAAACAAAATGCAAGCAAACAACAATAGAAAGAGTGAGAATGTTATGTTGTGATCCACACTCAATTCCCACAGTCCTCTCTCTGGATATAGATGGCTCTTTTCGCCACAAAATCATTGAAACTGGCTGAATCATCTCATTGTTGGAAAGAGTCACATCCAATATAATTGATCATTGTATAATCTTGTTGTTGCCATGTTCAATGATCTCCTCGTTCTGTTATTTCACTTAGCATCAGTTCATGTAAATCCCTCCAGGCCTCTCTAAAGTCCTCCTGCTGGTTGTTTCTTACAGAACAATAATAATCCATAATATTCATATACCACAATTTATTCAGCCATTCTCCAATTGATGGGCATCCACTCAGTCCAGTTTCTTGCCACTACGAAAAGGGCTGCCACAAACATTTTTTCATATATGAATCCCTTTCCTTCCTTAATATCTCTCTGGGATATAAGCCCAGTAGTAACACTCCTGGATCAAAGGGTATGACAGTTTGATAGCTTTTTGAGCATAGTTCCAAATTGCTCTCCAGAATGGCTGGATCTGTTCACAATTCCACCAACAATGTATTAACGTCCCAGTTTTCCCACATCCCCTCCAACATTTGTCATTATCTTTTCCTGTCATTGTAGCCAATCTGAGAGGTGTGTAGTGATATCCCAGAGTTGTCTTAATTTGCATTTTTGTGGTCAACAGTGATTTAGAGCATCTTTTCATATGATTTGAAATGGTTTTAATTTCTTCATCTGAAAATTTAAACTTCAGTTTCTTTGTCAGTAAAAGAAGGAGGTTCATCGATGGGGCCTCTCATAGCTCTATATCTATAATCTAATGATTCTTTGACTAAGACATCTCAAAGTTTCCTTTTTGTTCTAAATCTATGTTAAGGCTATGAAAATTCCATGGTTCATGTACTATGGTGACACATGGAACCATTTTCCCTCCTCCCTTTCAACAAGAAACTTCACTCTGTGGATGGCAATTGTCAGTTTCCCAACCTGCTTTAAGGCTCAGGATGGATGAGTTCTATTTAACTCAACTTATGTTTCAAGTTAACTACATTTAAAAAGAACCACACACTGTTTAAGTCACTAGCTAGGGAATAAAATCCTGGTTCCTCAATTCTTGTTTCTGCCCTAAGATGATTGCTGTGGCCTCCTGAGATGGTTGGTTTTGCACCAAACTGACTAATGCATACTCTAGACAGCAATAATGTATTTCCAGTGATGCAGAGATTACTCTTTCAAAACTTAAAGCAAATATCAAGCGTAATTATTTTTGACCACATTAGCTTACGAAAACTTTAGCAAGCAGAGGATGGAAAAAAAAAGGTGGATGGAAAAGAAGTAAATATATAAACCATTCTTTACTTTGCATTTTTGTTGTGAATGTACTATAAATACATGACCAAAGAACTCATAATTTCATAGTTGGACCATAACTTCAACAACTAGGCCAAGGATTTTTAACTTGGGGACTGGGAAGTTTTATTGTTTTTTTTTAATTTGATAACTATACTTTGATTCCTTTGTAATCCTATGTATTTTCTTTTATGAATTTAAAAACATTCTGAAAAGGAGGTCTAAAAAAGCTGTGAGTGTCTGTGTGTGTGTATCTATTTTAATAGCAGGCCAAAGGGGTCCATGACACCCACAGAAAAGGTTACGGATACCAGATCTGGGTAAATCTATATCAAAATCAGTTTCCTTGCTAAAACATCCTTGTGACAAGTGGTCATTCAGTTTTTGCTTGAAGGCCTCCAGTGAAAGGTGCCATCTCTCTAAACAGGCTTTAACTCTTTTTGACAACTTTAATCACGGGGATTTTTTGTTTACTTTTTCTTTTATTTTTCTATATCACATATTTTTTCTTTATTTTAAGATGAGTTTTGCCTATTTGCAGTTTCTCTTTATTGACACCTATATTTAAAATTATCTCCCTCTTCAATCTTCCTTTGGGATCCTTGCTTCTTTCATTAAATAGTTCAGGTGCTATTTCCTCCAAAAGTCATTGTCTTTATCCCTCACAGTCACCCCATTTATTGTTCTTTCCTTAAAATTAATTTATTTTGTAAACTCTTCTCTGTACTTACTTATAGCATACCGTGTGCCCTGCCTCATGGAAACCTTTTTGAGAACACAAAATTTTCTATTTTAGTCTTTGTATCTATAGCACCCAACATTGTACCTACTTTGCACATAGTAAGCACTAAATGTTTACTGCGTCATTTACCTCTAGTTCTGAACTCTGAGACCTGGGGGACTAATCAAGTTCTTTCCCAGGCCTCCCCCATCCAAATTCAACATTTCCATTGATTCAGTCCTTTAGGGAAAGTCATGTGTTGTTATGGAAACACTGTTTCATCAACAAGAATGGGATTCTAATATTCATAGGAAGATAGGTTAGATCTGGAAGGTTCCTGGAAGTCATGGAATCCAGCCCCAACTCCCATTCCCCAACATACACACAATTTACAGATGAGAAAACAAAGGCACAGCAAAGTCCAGCACAAGTATTTAAAATGAGTTTTGAACCCAGCTTCTAAAATCCAAGTATTCACTATACCATACCTCCTCTGTTCCAGAGATCTGGACAAGTTAATTGGGACAGTATCTTCATTTGTAACAATGCTGCATTGGTCACCCAGAGCCCTGCATATAGAACCTAACTTTAAACCTTTCTCATTTGATTGGGAGGAAACAATTAGAGCCAAATGCCCATGTGGGCTTCCTAATGAATCAATCACCTTGAAAATATTTAAAGAGTACCTTCTTTTTCTCCTCCCCAATAGACCTCAAAAATAGAAAGGCTAAAAGAGAAAATCAGTGAATTTTGTAACTGACTATCTCTTTTCCTCCCTTTCCACTCTTCTTTCAACAAATTCTCACTGGATTTCACAAATAACTTGTTTCTGTTCTTTGTGTTTACAGGTCTTTCTGCTCAGCTTCCTGGTCTCTTTGTTTCCTCTGTGTCTCTCCCTTTCTTAAATCTTTTTCTCTCTTTCTCTTGATCTGTTGGTTTTTCTGTCATATTATTTCTTCTGCCTCTTTCTCTCCCTGTAGCTTTCTTTTTCTGTCAAGCTCTGTCTCTCTGTCTACATGCCTTATTATATCTATCTTCTGACTCACTGTTTTTTGGGGTACATATCTCTGTTTAACTTTCCGTTTCAAACTATGCTGTTTTTCCATGTCTGTCTTCATTATCTTCCTTACAGTCTCTGTCTCTGTTCCTATCTCTGTCTCTGCCCACTGTCTCTTTCTTTGTTTTTTTTTCTCTGAGTCTTATCTCTCTCGCTCTCCATCTCTCTCTCTCTCATTCACACAAATATTCATACACACACAGAGCTTTTGGATTTTTATGACTATGCCTTGTATATTTGCCATTTTCCAATCCTTTCCTCTGAGAAGTCAGTCATGACCCCTCCCATCTGGTGTCTGAGTAATTTTGCACCCAATGCTTGTTTACTAATTAACAGCCTGGGTTAGCTGGGTCCTTTGAAGCTGTTTCAAATGCTGGAGGAAGATTTCTTAAAGTTTACAGCATAGAATATCAAACTGGAAGGAACATCACAGGTCACCCAGGCTAGTCCAGCTTTCTCACTTTACTGTTGTGCCTTACAAGAGTCCCTAAGCCAGGGGAAAAAAACTGTTTGATCTTTTGCTCATTTAGTTTCATCATAGCATTATTTGTCATCCATAATCATATTCTTTATTCCAGTCATCACTGAATAGACATCCACAGTCCTATGCTTTAGGGTATATCTCTGCCTTCTGGCTCTACCAGCTGAATTCTTCTTCACATCTACATAGCTGTGTTCTTTCTTTAGTTCACAAAATAAGCATTTCTCCTCCTTTTTCATCAATCAATCAATGGATATTTAAGTACATAGTATGTACCAGAAATTATGCAAACATTGAGGATACCAAGCCAAAGGTGAAATAGCCTCTGTTGTCAAAAAGCTTAAAATATAAAGAACGAGACAACATTGTGTGTGTGTGTGTGTGTGTGTGTGTGTGTGTGTGTGTTGAGAGAGAGAAACAGAGAGAGAGACATACACACACACACACAAACACACAGAGAGACAGAGACAGAGACAGAGACAGACAGAGAGAGACCGTGAATCAGAGAGAGAGAGAGAGAAAGAGACAGAGACAGAGAGAAACAGAGAGAATCAGAGAGAGAGAGACAGAGAGAGAGAGAGAGGAATGGCATTTTATTTTAATTCTTTTGGGCTAATGGTTTTTTATTGCTTGAGCACAATTCTAAAGTTTTTCAAAGTTTTTTCTCCCTCTTTAATATTGCTATTATTGACATTATTCTCTTTTTTTCTGCTTACTTCTGCTTATCTTTATAGAAATGTTTTTGAAAGAGTGAAAATGTTATATTGTGATCCACACTCACTTACCACAGTTCTCTCTCTGGGTGTAGATGTCTCTCTTCATAACAAGATTATTGGAACTGATCTGAATCATCTCATTGTTGGGAAGATGATCAAAATTGAACATTGTATAATCTTGTTGCCTTGTATAATGAATACCTGATTCTGCTCATTTCACTTAACATCAGTTCAGATAAGTCTCTCTGAAATCATCCTGCTAATCAGTTCTTATAGAACAATAATATTTCATAACATCATATACCATAACTTATTTAGCCATTCTCTAACTTATGGGCATCCACTCAGTTTCCAGTTTCTTGCCACTATGAAAAGAGCTACCACAAACATTTTTGCACATGTGGATCCATTTCCTTCTTTTAAGAACTCTCTGAGATATAGGCCCAGTAGAAACAGTGATGGGTCAAAGAGTATGCACAGTTTGATAATTTTTTGAGTATAGTTCCAAATTGCTCTCCAGATGGCTGGATCTGTTCACAATTCCATCAACAATGTATTAGTGTCCCAGTTTTCCCATATCCCCTCCAATATTTGTCACTATCTTTTCCTGTCATCTTAGCCAATCTGAGACATATGTAGTGGTATCTCAGAGCTGTCTTAATTTGTATTTTTCTGATTAATAGTGTTAATCATTTCTCATGGCATAATCTACAACATATATACATAGTAGGTACAAAATTAATACCAAGTCATTCAAAAGGAAGAGAACTAGCAATTTGAGGATGAGGGAGAATAAAGAAAAAATTCATGTATTTATGCTGACTCACGAAAGAACCCAGGGAATCTAAGAGGTAGAAGTGAGGAAACAATTCATTCAAGTCATGGAAGATGCAAATGCAAAGATCCAAAAATGATCAAGTCCTGTTTAGAATTCTCTCCATACCTGTTACTTAGACCTATTTTAACTTTGAAACTCAGAGAACGATAAATGACTCCCTCTATATTTCCCCAGAAGATCTCTGCTCTGCCCAGATGGCATGAAGTTGCAGCTGTCAATATTACTCTTGGGCTTCATTTCCCATTAGAACTGTGCAAACTTTCAGAGAGTAATAGAAAAGAATTATGTTTCTAATTTTTATAAAAGGGAAGATAATGGTGTCTGAGAACTATGGACCAGATTCCTGGACAAACATTAGAATGCATTAAAAAGGAATTGATTAAGTAATAACTAGAAGTAGAAGAGGTCATCACAATGAGTCAATGGGACTTCAATATGAATATAAGATGCATGATTAACTTCATTTCCTTTACTGACAGGGTCACTAAAGTGGTATATCAAGGGGATGTAATGAATGTAGTTTACTTAGATTTTGTAAACTCTTAAGGACAGAGATGTAAACTTACTATAGTTAGGTAGATTGTGAGCTAACTGTATGGATAAACCTATAGATTACTTATGAATAAAGTAGCACCATCTTGAATGGAGGTCTCCATAAGAATACTTCAGATATCTGTACTTGGCCTTTTTCACTGTCTAGTATCTTTATCTATGACTTGGATAGAGGTGTGATTGCCATGCTTATAAAATTGGTAGATACCACAAAGCTGAGAGGGAAAATTAAAATCCTGGATGATGGTCAGAATTTTTAAAATTCTGAAGGATTACAACATGGGACTGAATTGAAGATTAAACTTAATAAAAATAAATAGTTCTGGAAATTGAGCTTCATAAGTATAGGATAAGGAAGGGATGGTTAGATAGGAGATTCCCTGAAAGATCTGGTGTTATTATTGGACAGCTAAGTATGAATCAGTCATGTGATATGGCAGCAATAAAAGTGAATGTAATTATAAGCAGAATTAAGAAAGGAATCACTTTGAGAAATAAGGAGATGGTGAGCCCATTGTAATTAATACTTGGTTAGATTATAACTTATTTATTTCTGGGTGCCACATATAAGAAAAAAATATTCATTATCCAGTGACTTTAAAGAAAAGAACAGCCAAGATTGTTATAGGATTATAGAGTTGAAAAAACTCAGGTTCGTTTCATATAAAGATAGGTTAAGGAAATTGTGGATATTTAGTCTGGAGAAGAAAGTACTAAAAAGGGGGCATGATAACAGTTTTTCAAAGAATTATCAAGTGAAAGAAAGATTAGATTTCTTGAACCCTGAAGAGAAAAATCAAGAATAATTGGTGAAAATGAACAAAAGGTGAGGGAAAAGTTTTCTTCATAATCTTGAAGGTTGACAATTGACAGAAGCCTATGGTATCTGATTAGAGAAAGCAGGAATGCTACAAGATCCAGGGACAGAACTGAGTGAGTTTGGTATGTAGCAAGGTCTAAGAGTGCTACAGAGAGAATGCATTTAGTGAGGAAGAAGCAGGCAAATCTGGTGTTAGAGTTATGGAGCATCAGGAATGGTAATTGCTGGATGGAGGGAGTAGCTGGTTACCATGTGGAATGACAGAAAGGTGTACACACTCTGTCCCTAGTAAATAGGATAGCTTTATCAAAATGTCACTATTTTAAACTGAAATTAAAATGTTACTTAGCACTATTGCTTTGGCTTTATTTCAGATGAAGAAATTAAAAATGTGAATGCTATATCTGAAGTGGCACATATTATATGTTGGTGGTGGGTGGGTGGAGAAAGTGATATAGCTTCCATAAACTTCACAGCTTCCCTATCTATATCTGGAATGAACTAATACACCAGAGAGGGGCTATAATGAGAAAGAGATTTCACTAGGTAGAAAACCTCCATGAATAGGGATCATCACACATGGGACAGAGTGCCTGGTGGAAGAAGAGTTGGATATCAAGATGAGAACTGGATAAGTAAATTTGATGTCCCTTAAACAGAAGTCTAATACTTGAATGGAATGAAAGAGAATGATATTAAAAAAAAGGATAACAGTATCCCATCTAGCTTGGTTCTGTATCTAAACAGTGATGAACAACTAGACAAAAAGAGAAATACACAAGGATTTCTAAAGAAAACATACTATAGTGGAGATTGGTCTAAAACTATATGTTAGAGTTCAGGAAGGGTATTATAAATCAGTGGTATAAATCAGATCCTGTTTTTCTGGTACTAAAGTAAATTGTTATCATATCATTTTAACAATAAAGAATAACAGTCTCTGACCTTGATGGCATCTTTCATCACAGCTTTGGGACAACTATACAGTATCTTATCTCCTATCAGTTCCAGCTCATCTTCTTTGTCACATAGTTTCACTTTTCTTATCCTTCTCCTGAACATGCAGTAAAGAGGTATTATGTCAGGCAACTAACAGAGATTCAGGGTCAAGAAACCAATGGAATATTAACCAGATTTTGCTCTATTTCTATCCTTGTATTATATAGACCAAACATCTGGAGTGCTAACTGATGTTTCCAGATGTCTGGCATCATTCAATTACATTCTGAAGCTCATACATGCTCACAAACATAATGTGATGCTCTTTTCTGAATAATGGAAGCTAAGTTTTATTATTTTATGAGTGTATGTGACACGATGTGACTACAAAGTAACGAGACAGTTGTTTTAGCAAATACACCAGGCAACAGAAATGCAAATAGAAAATTTCCTTCCAAGAAGAACCTTGAGGAGGTCAGAGCCACAGTCCAACAATGATGCCATGCCTCCTAATATTTCTGGAAGCTCTGGAATCTAAAATAATGGGTAGAGAGGTATATTTCAGTTTGGTCTAAATAAAGACTTCCTAAAATTTAGCCCTGTCTAAACATGTAATGGGCTTCTAGGGAAATAGTGAGTGCTTTCTTATTGGAGATCTTTAAGAAAAGACTGGATGTTTTGGGTCAAATACACCATTCCTCATTTAATTTCCCTATCTTGTAGAGCAGATGCTTTGTAGAATGGACAATCCTGAACAGATTCAAAAAAATCTAATGGGCAATTCCAAAGAAGTGGCTGAACAAGTTAAGAATAAGACTTCCATTGGCTCTCAAGATAGCTATTTTGAAAATTTGCTATGCTGTCTTTTTTTATCAAACATTTAGAAATTTAATTTGTTGTACCATTCTCTCCTCCCACTCAATTGATTAAATTAAAATACACACAGACACACAGACACACACACACACACACACACACACACACACACAGAGAGAGAGAGAGAGAGAGAGAGAGAGAGAGAAAGCCCAAAATATGTAGCTGAATGGCTCTGCAAAAGAAATTCCTTTATTAACCATGTCCAAACATATGTTTTGTTGCAATTTGAGTTCATTATCTCTATCAGGAGGTGAGTGACAGATTTTATCTTAATTCTTCTAAAGTTATGGTTTATCATTGCATTGGGCAGAATTCTAAAGTCTTTCAAAGTTGCTTTTTATATAATGTTGCTATTGTTTATACTGGGTTTTTTTCTACTAACTTTAGTCTGCATTTTCATAGAGATATCTCAGCTTTCTCTGAAACTGTCCATTTTATCATTTCTTATGGCACAATAATATTTTATTATGTTCATATATCACAATTTGTTTAGTCATACTCCAATAGGATAGACTCTTAGCTTCCAATTTTTGGCTATCAAGGTAAGTTCTTTGAAAGGGAAGACACTTAAACATATACATTCACTTGAAAATCAATTACATTGTAGTTGAGCTGAGAAATGTTCTTTGTAAGTGAAAAAGTGAATTGGATAAAAATGGAGTATGACACAAATGAAGAACAGGATAAATCAAGAAAAAAAGGCAAGAATGACAAAATCTCTGGGGAATGATATCTACAAGTAGTTTATAAGTTCTATGGGCCTGTATGAAGTGACAGAATTACACCCTCACCAAGAGAGGACACTTCAATTACTGCTAGTAAATTACAAGATTCCTATGGATATGGATATATGTTTATCTACATGCATATGTTCTTGTTATCAAATATATTGCTGTATCACTCATCAGTATGTTTACATAGACTACAATATTAATAATATTAATAATTAATATTAATAAATTAATAATTAAAATTAATATTAATGATATTAATAATAAGTGTGATTTGTTGTTCTAGACATTCAGTGTTATAGTGTTCTCTTTTTTTTGAGTCCCTGACCCCCTTATATATTGTCAATTGTGTTCTGCTAATCCTCTCAATCCTAGAGGACTCCCAGCCCTCATCACCTTTGCACCTCACATAAGCATCCGAATGAAGGTAGAGAAAATTACAATACTGTTCTGATTTGGTCCACTACAAATTTATATTACTCAACTTCAATTGGGCTCTCATTGCCACTAGGCAATCCTTCTATGCTTCCCTTAAAAACTCATTACCTACTCTTCACAATGGCTCTTCCAAATCTCTTTATCTTTCCTCAAACTTCCATGGTCCCTTCTACCTACCCTCATAGATGAGATCCTTATTTTCATGCTTTACAGAAAAAATTGAAGCCATTTGTCATAAGTGCTTTTTTCTCCTTTTCTCCTCTTGTTCATATTATATTATGCATATACTTTCTGCCACTATCTTCAGCTTCACTTGATGTTTCACATGATGAAGTAGCCAATCTCTCTACCTATACAAGTGGTTCCATTTCATCCTGTTTCCTCCAACAGATTCCCCCCTTTGAAATTTCTATTCTTTCTCTTATCTTTGAAATTTTTCTGTCTCAAGAGAAAATTCCTGCTGTCTACAAATATGCCCATATTTCCCTCCTCCAAAACCATCAGTTGATCTTTCCATCCTCAAAAACCAGTATCTTATTTATCTTCTGTCTTTTGTGATTAAATTCCTTGAAAAGTCTATTTATAATAGGTTCCTCCACTTTCCTTTTCTGGGTCTTTTCTAATCCAGCTTCCAACCTCATCATTCCACTGAAATCACTCTCTCTAATGTTATTAATGATTTCTTAGTCACCAAATCCAATGACCTTTTCTCAATCTTCATTCTTCTTGATTTTTTTGCAGCCTTTAACACTATTGATCATCTTATTTTTCTTGGTGCTCTCTTCTCTCTAGATTTTTGAAACACCACTGTCCATAGATCTTCTCTTACCTATTACATCATCCCTTTTCAATCTTCTTTACTGTGTCCTCAACCAAGTCATGCCCTTTAAGCATATTCTGGGCTCTCTTCTTTTTTTCCTCTTAACTATTTCATATGGTGATCTCACCCACTCCCTTATTTATTTACTATCCCCATATTAATGATTCTTAAGTCTACCTATCTTAACCCTAATTTCTCTGCTGACCTCCAGTCTTTCATACCCAACTGCTTTTCAGACATCTTAAACTAGGTGTCTACTATACATCTTAAAGTCAACCTGTCCAAAACTGAATTCATTACTTTAACCCTAGACTCTCCCCATCCTTTTCTGCCTTCCCCATTATTATTAAGGGACACGCCATCTTCCCAGTCTTTCAGGCTTATAAGCTAGATATAGTCCTTGACTCCTGTCTCCTATTCCTTATCTCCAACCTATTGCCAAGGTGTATTAATTTCATCTTAGTCAAGTTCCTCAAATATATCCTTTTCTTTCCTTAAGCTTCTCATCACTTCATGCTTGGACTATTAAATAATTTTGTGGTGGATCTATTGCCTCAAGTCTCTCTCTATCTTCCATTCAGCTATCAGAGTGATTTTTCCTAAGGCATAGATCCAACCATGTCACTCTCATAATCAATAAACTCCAGAGACTTTTAAACTCCTTGGTTATATACAAATTTCTCTCTTTTGGCCTTCAAAGCCCCTCATAACCTAGCCCTCCACTGAGCATCTTTCTAGTCTTCTTATACCTTGCTATCTGTAATAAGTCTCCTTGCTGTTCCATAAACAAGACACTTCATCTTTTCAAAATGATCTTCTGTCTCTCCTCTACTATACCTGGAATTCTCTCCTTTGACATCTCCACCTACTGGCTTCCCTAGCTTCTTCTAAGTCTCAACTGAAATCCTGTATCTTACAGCAAGCCTTTCTTAACCCTTCTTAATTCTAGTATTTAATATGTTCTATCTAATCTGTGTATAGCAGGTTTGTACAAATGGCCTCTCACATTAGATTGTAAACTCCTAGAGGGCAAGAATTGTTTTTTTCCTTTTTATTTCTTGCATCTTTTTGTATTCTCAGCACTTAACACAATGCCTGGTACAAATTACGTATTTAATAAATGTTTATTGATTTACTTGTTGTTTCCCATACATAACATTTCTTCCATCTCCATACTTTTACAATACAATACAAAGGATTAATTGAAATGCTCTCTCTACTCACCTCTACCTCTTAGAACTCTTACTTCTTTTCAAAGATCATCTCAAGCCCTATGAAAGACCTTTCATAATTCTCCTAGTTGCCAGGTATTCCTTGTCATCAACTCAAAATTATTTTATTTTGTTTGTCATTTTTACGAATAGCATGATGTCTCAAGAGTTCTGACCTTATTGTGTGACAAATCAGCCTCTTTTTTTTCTTTTTTTCCTCTCAATGCTATTTTATTTTTCCAAACACATATAAAGATAATTTTCTACATTCATTTTTGTAAGATTTTATGTTTTTCTCCCTCCCTCCTCCCCCCAAGATAGCAAGCAATCTAAGTTAATAATATATAGTCCTTCTAAACTTATTTCCATATTTGTCATATTATGCAAGAAAAATCAGATCAAAAGGGGGGGAAAAAGCATGAGAAAGAAAAGGCAAACAAACCAACAAACAAAAAAGGGAAAAATACTATACTTTGATCCACATTCCATCTTCATAGTTTTTTTCCTCTCTCTCTCTGGAAGTGGATGACATTTTCTATCCTAAATCTATTGGAACTGTTTTGGATCACTACATTGCTGAAAAAAGCCAAGCCCATCAGAGTTGATCATCACAAAATCTTTCTGTAACTATGTATAATTTTCTGCTGATTCTGCTCACTTCACTCAGCATCAGTTCATGCAAGTCTTTTCAGGCTTTTCTGAAATCTGCCTGCTTATCATTTCTTATAGAACAATAGTATTTCATTATGTTTATTATGCCATAACTTATTCAGTCATCCCCCAACTGATGGGCATCTGCTTAATTTCCAGTTAATTGCCACTACAAAAAAAAAAAAGTGCTTCAAATATTTTTTGCACATGTGGGTCTTGTTACCTCTTTTATAAAATCTTTGGAATACAGACCCAATAGAAATCACTTAGCCTCTTAATGCACTAGGTAATACATGAAGACAAGTTGCAGAGAAGACAATGACTCATTTATAGATGCTTCCAATGTGCTTCATATATTATTTTACTGATATACAATGAATTCATAGGTGCTATCCCTATTCTTATTTGTAGTTAACATTTGTATACATGTTATTACATCTCAGTAGATAGTGGAGTCCTTAAGGCCAGGGAATTTTCCATGTTTGTTTTTGTATTCCCAATAATTAGCATGGTACCTGCCATATAATAATTAGTTTAAATAATGTTGGTCTAAAGGAGAACATAGTATATATGTCATGAATGCTGTTCTCATTAAATTGTATTGAAAGATATAGGAAAAGCATAAGCTGAATGAAAACTAATGAAGGGGAAATATGGTGAATGCTTAATAAAGGCTGCTTGACTGACCAACTGATGAGACATGATAACTATATATATACCTCTCCTATACTTTTAGACTTTACCTTCAAAAGGGTTCTGTACACAGATTCCACAGCAGATAGATGGCAGAGTAGATACAATACCAGACCTGGAATCAGGAAGACCTAAGTTCAAAAATAGTCTCCTACACTTATTAGCTGTGTGACCCTCAGCTAGTCACATGATTCTGTTTACCTCAGTTTCCTCATCTGTAAAATGAATTGTAGAAAGAAATAGAAAACAAAGCCAGTATTTTTGCCAAGAAAAATCAAAATAGGATCACAAAAGGTCAGATATTACTGAAACAACTGAACAACAATATGGACTCCAACAGGTTGGATAATCAGTGAAAAAGCACCAGATGAAATTCAATCATTGTAGAAGTCAGGGCTGAAGAGTATCAAAGAATATAGTCATGATATGAAGAAGCACAGATGCACCTTACCCTTCACTGATAATACCCCTCCTTTAAGGACATTACATTCTAAAAGCGAGAAAATAGATACATTAATCTGTATCTATAAGTAAAAAATAAAAAAGAAGTTGGATATAGAGTAATTGAGGAGCCAATGAATCCACAAGGCTACAATGATACATAAGAATACGACATGTGAGTTTTCTTAAGGGTTATATAGATTACATAGATATATGATAAAGAGCAGACAATTCTGGTGTTCTCCGGTATTTTCTTCTTGTGGGAGAGCTCTTTTGGAACAACACTATAAATCAAGAAAATTGAAAAAAATCTGTAAAAGGGAGTTGTTTTGACTTTGATTTTTTAGAGGCTCAAATACAAGTTATTACCATGTTTCCATTAGCAAATCTGCAAGAGGGCAAGAGAATCTTTCAAAAACTGAACTCATCCCCATGCTATGCTGCTTGCTTACTACTCTCCACTTATGATCCAGAAGTTAAACTCCCACCACTGTGACCCTGAGCTCTGATCAGATAAGATTGATGTTCATCTGACTGATAAGCATTCATTTTTTCTTGTCTCATCTCCATATTCTAGGCATCTCCACGCCTGCTCACTTATACCACCTGTGAGTAATCTCGATGACATGGTACCATCTTCATGCCCTCCCTTCCCCTACCTTTTAATCCAGCTCTGAAAAGAACAGTCAAATCAACATTAACATTACTGCAAAAAGATATGCCAAGCATTTATCCTATGGCTACAGTCTTCATTCCCTCTGATTTCTCTGTCTAAAACACTTCTTTCTGGACACTGCTCTTCTACATGTATAATCTTTTCATATCAGAATGTAAGTTCCTTGAGGGAGGAACTATATTGCTTACATCTGCATCCCCAATGCTTAGTACAGTACTTGTTAATAGTAACTGCTTCATCAAAATTGTTGTTGTTTTTATTACTATTCATTTCATTCACTCATGTAAACTGAGAATTTCCATTGTATTACGAGTCATTGGTTAAATTCTCAATTAATACATCTGCAACTAGTCTAGACAAAACAATTGAGAAAGGGTCTTGGGAGTAATCCCATAGTGCTTCCACTATGACCAAAGATTATTTCTTTTTTTTTTTTAAGGCGCTAAGTTTTAGCTATTCAATGAGTTAATTGCAAATTTCTCAAATTGCAAGATACCCTAAATTACTTTGTATTAGAAAACGAGCAGAAAAGATGTAATTATTTTTCTGAGCAAAATAATATTTGTGGTCTGAAAGGGAGCTGGGAGCTATTTGTCATATTTCTTGTATCATCCTGACAGTTTGTAATTACTTTCAATGCTGCTGTTCTCTAAATTATTAATGTTAATCTGTCATGACAGTGGCTGAAGAGAACCAGTGATTACGTGTCTTCTTACTAACAAGGCTGGTTTTAAATAAATGTCTCAATCACAAGAGAAGACAAGAAAAGGACAGCTATTTTATAAGTCTGCTGAGTATCACCTTTGGGGGGAGGAAGGGAGGAAGAAGAGTGGGGAAACAGAGCATAGACCAAGATGCAATCAGATAATTGAAAAAAGTTGAAATTGACCTGTTCAGTACACTCCTTTTTTTTGATGATTGGTTATTCCATCTTCAAGAAAAAGAAAGTAGGAAGATAGCTAGACTAATTTCTTAACTAGTGAATCACAATTACTAAAGAAATGTACATATTAAATATTCACATAAATGACACTATGTCCAACTGAGGTATTTCTGATCTAACTCTTTAAGACAGATTTAGGATCATAGATATAGAACTGAAAGAGATATTAGCAATCACCAGGTCCATTTTATAAATGAGTAAATTGAGGCCATATTCTTAGAGATAAAAAAAAAACAAAACCTCATTTTCTAGAAAGAGAACTGGAATCTCTTTAGGTTAAGTGATTGTGCAAGGCTGAACAGATAGAGGCAGTGAGGTGGCAGAGGGAGTGATAGAACACTGGCCCTGAAGACAGAAAGCCCTGAATTCAAATACTCAGTAGCTGTGGGATGTTAGGAAAATCCCTTGGCTATGTCTGCTTTAGTTTTGTCATCTGGGAAATGGAGACAATAATAGCACCTACCTCTCAGCCTTAATGTAAGGATAAGATGAGATAATATTTGTAAAACATTTTATAGACTTTAGAGTGCTATTAAATGCTAGCTATTATTATTATAGCAGAGATAGGATTAGAATTCTCAGGCTTTTGACTACAAATCCTGAATTCTCTCCATTACATCCCACTGGCTCAAATGGTGAAGACCAAGTTCTACTAGATGAAGAAGAATAAAGGCTATAATCACAATTTGTTTTCAATATGTTTATATATTTGCATTCACAACAGTATTATGACTCAAATAAAAACTAAATAGTAAAGGTTTTTTAATGAACCATAGAAACTTAGAGTTATATAGGAGCTTAGAGCTTATCTACTGTAACCTGTAAATGGCTAAGTGATGCAGGATATAGTGCCCTACACAGAATCAGATTCATCTTCCTGAGTTCAAATCTGGCTAAAGATACTTGCAAGCTGCATGACCCTGAACAAGTCACTTAACCCTGTTTGCCTCAGTCTCCTTCTCGTGTAAAACGAGCCAGAGAAGGAAATGGCAAGCCACTTCAGTATCTCTGCCAAGAAAACCCCACATGGACTGAGAAAGGGTCGGCTATAACTGGATCAACTGAACGATCACAGTCTAATTCATACCAGAAAATTCTAAACTCCCCCCAAAATGGCCTTTTACAGCCTTTATTTGGTTCAATCTATAACTCTTCATAATCTCTCTCTCTCTCTCTCTCTCTCTCTCTCTCTCTCTCTCTCTCTCTCTCTCACTCTCTCTCTCTTTCTTTCTCATGCACATGCGTGCAATTGGAACTAAGTGACTTGCCCAGGGTCACACAGCTAAGAATTGTTAAATGTCTGAGGCCAGACTTGAACTTAGATCCTCCTAATTTCAGGGCTGGCGCTCTATCCACTGTGCCACCTAGCTGCCCCTCTTCACAATCTCTTAATTAAAAAAGTACAATAAGTTTAAATCACATTGATTTTTCCAAGGTCTCTAAGTTTAATTTTCTCAAATAGTTTTTAAAAATCCATTTTCTTTTTTTTTTTTTTTTGTACTTCCCCTATTCCCTCATTTGTGAAAAGGAAAACAAAACCCTTGCAATAAACACAAATAGTCAATGCAAATCCTGCATTGGCCACACACACACACACACACACACACACACACATATATACAGGCACATATATTAATAAGTATTCATGCATGTGTCATGCATATAGACATATAAATATGTACATGAATAAATGCATATGTATATATATTTCTATATCCATCTATATGTGGGCATATATACACATATGTATACAAACACATTGTGAGAGAGTACAAACAATTCTGTTCCCTGAGTTCATCCATTTTATATCAGAAAATGGACAACACACTTCATCATTGGTCTTCTTTACCCATGGTTCATCATCATGTTGAACAGAGTTCTTATTTCATCAGACTTCATTCTAGGATTTTATAGCACATGTCAGATCAGGTTCATGAGGTGCTAAGAGAGCTGTGAATTAATGTCTTTTACCAATGGAACTTGAATATCCTTAAAAACAATAAGTTTTTAATTAGACTCGTGATTGCATTGCATCAAAATAGCACTTTTAGGGTTATTTTGGATAAAAAAAATGTAGAGCTACATGTGACTTTAGAAATTACCTAATCCAAACCTCTTATTTTACTTGTATAGAAACTAAGCCCCTAAGAGGTCTTAAATTCCCAATTTTAAACAAATAGAAAATCAGAATTTGAGCTCAGATGCTCTGTGTCCAAAAATAACACTCTTTCAACTGTTCAATGCTACCATTTAAGTCAATGAGCATTAAGTTTTTGAGGCATCTAGATGGCTCTGGACCTGGAATCAGGAAGATGTTGAGTTTAAATCTGGCCACAGACACTTACCAGATATAATACACTGCATAATCATTTAATCTCTTTTTGTCTTAATTCACTGGAGAAGGAAATGGTATTACAACATTTTCACCATGAAAACTTCATGGACAGCATTGGTCCATGGGCACACAAAGAGTTGGACTTGATGGAGACTGAATAACAATAGGATATGGGAAAATTTTGTGACTAAACAAGGAATAAAGAGGAACACAGAAGATAAAAATAAACAACTTTGATTACCCCTTCAAAAAATCCTTTTTCATCAACAACTCCAATGTATCTAAGATTGGAAGGAGAAAAACTAGAAAAATCTTTTCTCTGATAAAGGTCTTTCAGGTCTTATTTCTAAGATATAGGGAACTGATTCAAATTTACTAAAATAAGAACAAATCCCCAGTTTATAAAAAGCCTAAGGATATGAACAAGCAGTTTTCAGGGGAAGAAATCCAAGTTATCTACAGTCATATGAAAAGAAAAATTCTCCAAATCACGAATACTTAAATGAACATTAAAGCAACTCTGAGTTTCCATCTCATATTCATCAGATTGGCAAAGCCAATAAAAAAGAAAATGCTAAAAGTTGAAGAAGCTGTGAGAAAACAGGTATATTATTAGCTTTTGGCACACATATAAATTAGTACAGCCATTCTGGATAACAATTTGGAACTATAAGCAAAGTGTTCCTAACTTGTCCATACCCTTTAACCTATAATATCACCACTAAGCCTATACCTCAGAAACAAACAAAAAAAAAGAGTAAAAAGTCCTACATATACAAAAATTGTATTGCAATTCTTTTTGTTATGAGAAAAAAATGTAAAAATTAAGGGGAGGAGTCTACCAGTTGGAAAGAAAATGAATAAATTATGGTATATTAATTAACATGATAAATGTTAATGTGATATAATAAAGGAAGAATGAATTGGTTTCAGAGAAACTTAGGAAGAGATAAAATTGGTGCAGAATGGACAAGAGAATAATTTAACATTGTAATGAAAACATTGCAAAAATGAACAATTTGGAAATTTTAAGAACTCTGAATCAATGAAATGTTCAGCCATGATTCCAACATTCTGATGATAAAGAAATTTATCAGTTTCCTGACAAAGAGATAATGAACTAAATATACAGGATGTGACATGCATCTTTTGACACAACTACTATGAGAATTAGTTTTGTTTGACTAGGTCAAACTATGTGCTTATTAATTTTTAAAATTAAATTAAATTTTTAAAAAATGTTTATTCTGAGAAAGGACTTAGGCTTAGCATTGGCCATATATACAAAAGGAAAGTATAGGCTATCCAGAGAGGATTAACATCTCTGGTTTAAGGGCCCTTTTCAGGGTCATTCATCCACTTTGGTGTCTACCTGTTGCTTAACTTTCACCTGTGACTCTAAGAAGTGTAGTATGTGCAGTAGCTACATTGTAATAAGGATCCTTGTTGTCAGCAGACAACTACCCCGGCTTGAGGATGACCAACAGTATCCAAACGCATCCATGAGTTAGGGGAATATCTATCCCAAGAATATAAAGACTTAGCCTGGTGAAATGTGCAGGTGAAAACAATTTGTTCCAATGGCCATAACAGGTGCTGTGGAACATTTACAGCTTGAGCAGATATCAAAGCTACTGAGGTCATCCACTGTATTCCAGATCATCAGCAGTGGGCTTAACTAACGCCTTGGCCACTGGATTTCAGTAATTTAGAAAGAAAGATCGAAGCTGACAACTTTGGCAACTCAATTTCACTTAAAATGAGTTTACATGCAAGTCAAGATATCACCCAGTGATGTCATTGGTTAAGACAAATAACAACAATATACGTGTGAAATGGCATGTTCTCTCCCTTCAAGGAACATACAATGTAATAGGGAATAACATTTCCCACATAAATGAGATTGAAGATAGAATGTAATAGGGACAAAAAATGCATATAGAAAAAATGCTCTAGAATAATGTAAAGGAATCTCACCAAAATAACATATTTCTTTATAAGGCATCACAATATAACTTTTATATTTACATGTGATCAGAATTTTTTTAATTTTTAAATTAAATCAATATTTATTGAACAAAGTTAGATTCTGTGAAAGTTGCACAGAGTCCTGATTTCAAGAAATTTAGAATCTGATAGAGGGTAAGGAAGGGGGAAACAAACTATGCATACCAGCAATTGTAGTACTATATAGACGTAAAACACAAAGTCAAGTATTTCAGGATCATAGATTCAAGATAAAAAATTATTTTAGAGGATATTTTACAGATAAGGAAAACGAGACCTAGAAAGGATGACTCATGGGTTCAAACAGGTAGCTGGTGAAAAAACTGTAATTTGAATTTATGTCCTTTACTTCCAAACCCCCAAGATTCTTTCTCTTGTACCAAGTTATTTGAAAATCAATTCTGCTAAATATAACAGTGAGACTAGAGTCTGCTAGGCCAAGGATTCTTACTATTTCTTTTTTTAGTGTCTTAGATTCCTTGGACAAACTGATGAAGCTTATGAATCCCTTCCTAGAATAATGCTTTAAAAACATAAAAGAAAATTCATAGGATCACAATTCAATTGAAATATCGTTATTAATTTTTTAGGTTCACAGACCCAATATTAGAACCTTTGTTTCTGGTTTATATTGTAGTGAATATAAAATGCAGAATGGTGAGCTAATAGATTGAAATTATTATGAATTATTATTATTAATAATGCTATTATTATTCATATTAATGATGGTGATAACAATGGAAAATGAGAGGACACATAAATGATCTTTAAGGTATTAAAGGGGACCTATCAAAGTTGAATATGCTTTCTGGGTTGAGCTCATAGAACATAACAGAAATACCAAATTAGTTGACTTTCTTTTCTCTTCAATGACCTTGCTAATGGCATGCATATCAATTTTCTCACCCTTTTTTCAGATAATTTAACAGTCCATTTAGTCATCCTTGGTAAGGATGATCACCCTGAGCCTGCTGCAAACCTGCAAGGTGATTTCCATCCTCTCTGGACTGACTTTTTGTGATGACGTGTTACATGTACCAGGACAGGGCTCACCAAGAGTCTCAGAGTCAGCAGGGCTGAAGAGACAGGAGCCAAAGCCCTTCCTGTCGGCTTCTCACATGGAATTGATGATCAGAAAGGATGAGCCTGCAATGTGTTGAAATGCCTCATTTAGAGTCAACCTTTTCAAATGAACCTAGCCTTGCCCATCTAGCTCTGCCCAGCGGGTGAGAAACCCATAAGCCATATCTTACTTGCCAAAAATCAACAGGCATATGAATTTTAATTAGGATGGGGTGAATGGGGCTTAGCCTCAGGGCTTTAAAATTTAAAAAGACACTGATAGCACCATCACTTCAGTAGTGTGGAAACAAATGAGCTTAGCCCCTAGTTACATTTCTTTTAAAAAATTAGTTAAAATAGAAAGCTATCAAATAATGTGCTATTTACCATCCAGTATACTGACAATTCATTTAGAAGTTTCCCTAGCAACTGCTTCTAATGGACGGAGACATGTCTGACATTAGCCATGGGTCAGTGTTCTGAGTGTTATTATCTAATAAATATTTGAGTCATAAGGTATTGTCTCTCTGTTTTTTTGTCTTTCTATTCCTGTCTGTCTCTATGACTCTGTCTTTATGTCTTTCTTTGTCTCTGTCTGTCTCTGTCTGTCTCTGTTCTCTCTCTCCCTTTCTCTCTCTCTCTCTCTCTCTCTCTCTCTCTCTCTCTCTCTCTCTCTCTCTCTCTCACTCCTGTCTCTCTCTCTCCTGTCTGTCTCTCTCTCTGTCTCTCTCTTTCTCTCTCTGTGTGTGTGTGTGTGTGTGTGTGTGTGTTTCTCTATTACTATTTGTCTCTCCCTCCCT
Organism: Antechinus flavipes; assembly: GCF_016432865.1. NCBI lineage: Eukaryota > Metazoa > Chordata > Mammalia > Dasyuromorphia > Dasyuridae > Antechinus > Antechinus flavipes. The sequence goes on along the minus strand of NC_067399.1, from coordinate 215,540,346 downwards.
TTACTACCTCCCCAAGTAAATTGATCTTGAAATTTTTGTTTGAGAGCGCATTTCATACTGACTGCCCCAGGTGCAATTTGTGAAGCTTGTCCCAAGTGCCAAAACTGCTCTTAATGGTTCTAGCAGGCGAATCATGGGAGCTGGCACAAAGTTAGAAGAACTCACATTCAATTAAATTCAACAAACATTTATTAAGTGACTATTCCTAGTTCTACAACTAGCTGGAACTCCCAAACAAAAAGCTGAGCCAAAATACTTCCAAGGGCAATGCTTATGAAAGTATTTGATATTCCCAATTGTCCCATTTACTCCTGTTATTTGGGACAACCTACCCAACCCCCAGGTAGTCAGATGGAGGACAGGGCACAATCATATCTCTCATTCTTCCTTCTTCAGAAGCTGCAGTGAGGGCCTAAACATCATACATAATGTTGCCGTATCCCATCACCACCACCATGGCCTCTTCTGAAAATTGACCTTAAGAGTGCACGTTGAGCTCTCCTTGAGTATCACAGATTAGTCTTTAGTGCTTTTCTTTAGATTTCTCCTCCTCAGGGCCAGTTCTACAGTGTTCACAGGTATGGAACACCATAACCCAGAGGACTCATGTGGTCTTTACTTACCCTCTCCCCTCAGTGCAGAATAAAGAGATTTAGTGAAAGCAGACCTCAGACCAGTCCCCCTGCCACATTAAACAGCTCCTGGCAGTTCTAGACATGGCTGTTTATCATTGCTCGGGCTTTATGATCCTTTGGCCAGCTCTCAATCTCTATGACAGTTCTCTCCGCCAACCCAATTTGAATTAATTTGTCAAGCAAGATTTTGTGAGCTAATATATCAGCTACATTGCTAAAATAAGATCTATGACTTCTTCCGTGATCCCTTCATCTTCTAATTTAGCAATTCTATCAATAAAAGCAATCAGGTTTTCCTGGCAAAAGTTTTCTTTGTAAATCAACTTTATGAGTCATGGATCCACATTCTTCTAGATGTTTATAGATTTTCCTTCTTCTTGTTTTGTCCATTGTCTTACTACAATGTAAGTTAGCTTTATAAAATGTAAGTTAGCTGCCTCCAGTGATGAGTGACTATGGAGTAAAGGTACTGTTGGCTTTAAAACTCTGGCTTCCAATTTTGAACTTCAGGAGGCAACATGATATAGTGAAGATATGAATGGACGTAAAGTCAGAGAAGATTTGAGTTCAAATGCCACCTCTAACCATTGGAAATACTAGTTAATAACCATGGAAAAAGTCATTTAGTATTTTCAAGATTCAGTTTCCTTACCTGTAGTAATTACCTTGCAGGTTGCAAAGATAACTTAAAATAATATATATAAAACCATCTTGGACATTGTAAAGCTCTATATGTGCTAGTTATTAATATCAACCTTAATTTGTATTAATGAATTTTCATTAGTATTAATTTTCCATAACCTTAATTATTAGCATTAACCTTAATTTATCAAGCAATAAAGTATTTGACAAAACTCCATGACTCTACAACATATCATTGATGCAAAATTAACTTTGATATTGGATTTTTTCAATTTCAGCTTATGCAAATGTGATAAGCTGTTACTGTTGAAATAACTCACTAGCTTATTTCAAATACAAGTGAGAGAAAAACTTTATGGGATTGTTTTCCTATAAAATTGTAGAAACAAATGAATCTGGGGTCTGCTTATTTCTAAGTAAAAGAGTTTCTACAAGAAGTCAGCCTAGGTTTCTTGTTCATGTCTCTTTTGATGAAGATTCAAATGGAAGGAAGAAACCAATGAAAACCTCAAATGAAATCCATTCTGTTTTTTAGAAAAAGGCAGACATAGAAGCCCACTGATGGTATCCTTTGGTATTTATGTCATATGTCAGCTAAGTAAGAAAGAATCATAGAACTAGGGACCTGAGAAATTCCTCTGGTCCTGTTCCATGTCTAGGATAGTATTCTATATCACAGATCCAGGGAAATGATGACAAAAATGTCCCATGTCCCGAAGTGGGACTATTTCTACTGCAGCACATTTCATGATATCAGCTGCAACATAATCTTTGACCCAGAAACAAACTTGTTCCTGCTTTCTGAACTTGACTTCTGGGAATGGGTCTAAATTGTTGAAGTTTGGAGCTTAGTCTTTTTTGAGGACATGGCATGTCAGTTTTTATTGAATCTAGTTTGGCTGTGATTTAGAGGTAGAGGGGGGAAATTAATAAGGGAAATTAGGCTGGAAAGATAGGCTAAGATACAGTTGTAAAGAGCTTCAATTTCAAAACTAACTTTAAATCTGTGGACAATGAAGAGATAGTAAAGGCTTCTGAGTAAGGGTGGTGCTATGATAGGACTCAAACATTAGGAAAATTATACTGGAAATTATATGAAAAATGAATTGGAGACAATTTTGAGTAAATAAAATTAAAATGTTTTAGTGCAAATTAAATCAATAACAACAAAGTTAGAAGAGAAATAGTAGAGAAGGGGGAAAAACTATTTATATCATATACTATTGATAAAAGTCTGATTCCAAAATATGGAGGAAAATTATGTTAAAATGTAGTACTCAGAGCCCACTTTCCAATAACTAAACTGTCAGAGTATGACAGTTTTGAAACTAAAACTTTTCTTATTTTCTTTTTTATATATTTATTTATTTAAAATTAAATACAAAATAAGAAAAAAAATAGAAAAAGAAAGACAGAAAAGAAAAAAGAAAATCAAAACATTGTTATGTGCTCAGCAGAACAATAGGGAGAATTTAAAATATGAAACAATAAATTTATATTTCAAGAAAGTATATATAATAAAATATATTATATTTATGATTTATGATATCAATATCTTTTCTTTTCTTCCTTATAGGTTATTCTTTTGTTCCTATTGTGTACTTTTTTTATTTAATCCTTTTTTTTTCTCTTTCATTCCCCTACCACTTCCAAGCAAGCTATAGTTAAGCACAGATATATATTTAAATATACATGATTTCTATGTATATCTATATTCATATATTTATATATGCATTTACATATGGATACATATATTCATACCCACACATATCTACATACAGACATACATATGCCTCCGTGCATCTATAAGTATGTAGACAAGCATCTAAAACAATATTAATATGGCTGATATATAATATAGATTTCTCTTAATTGAAACTTTGCTTGACTTTGATCAAAATAAAATTTTCAAAGTATTAATGACAATATGAAAACATGTTTCAATTCACTAACAACAAAAAAGAAATGCAGATTCAAATTCTGAGATTTTTACTTCCCTCTTTGTAAATTATAAACAATAAAGAGGAAGGAAAGAAACAAGCGTTAATTAAGTGCCTTTATATGTCAGGCACTGTGCTAAGTGATTTACAAATAACTCATTTTATCTTCATAATAACCCCTGGAGTAGGTGCTATTATTATTCCCATTTCACATTTAGGGAAAGTGAGGCAGATTTGCCCAAGTTAAGTTGCCTCAGTTAATTTATTTACCCAAAATCATACAACAAATAAGTTTCTAAAACTGAATTTGACATCTGGTCTTCCTGACTCTAGGATTCACTGATTCACTGTATCACTTACCTGAATGGTCAATATCCTCAATGAAGATGGGACTATGAAATGACTAAATCATTCTTGATTTTGATAAGTAATATAATAGGTAGAGTGCTGGGCTTGAAGTCAGGAAATCCTAAGTTCAAATATGATCTCAGAAAATAGTGGTATGACCCTAAAAAAAAGTTATTTAGCCTTTGTTTATCATCTGTATAATGGAGATGATAAAAACATCTAACTATAGTGTTGTTATGAAGACATAATGAGATAGTTATAAAGCACTTAGTAGAGTATCTGGCACATAGTAAGCACTATGTTAATGTTGGTACAATTATCATTATTAGTATTGTTATTCTTAGAAAATTGTGATAAAATTGTGTATATTCTTTGATCTAGCAATCCCATTACTAAGCATATAACATAAAAAAATTAACAACAAAACCAAGATCCAGTAAATGCCATATATGCATTTGCAGTAGCAAAAAAAAATAGAAACAAAGATTTCCCCTTGATTTGGAAAGAGCTAAAAAAATATGATATAAGATTGCAATGGATTCTTATTGAACAATAAGAAAAAGCCATCCTTATGATGAATTAAATGAGAAGCAGAAACAATATGCACAATGAATACAATGATATGCTTGAAAAGATCACTAGAAAAGAAGATTGATTCTGAGTAATGGAAAAACCAATGAATGTCCTGGAGAAGAGTTTAAAAAAAAAACTTACCTCCTCTCTCCCAGTGAGAAATGAGAACTAAGAGGACAAAATATTATTATAAAATGTCAGACAAGGTATCAGCAGATTTTTTTTCTTCATTGTTTTCCTTTGTCATAAGGGAGGGTACAATCTATAAATGAGTATAAAATGACCATGATAGAATCAATAAGACATAACTTTAAAGAATAAAAATGGATTGGAGGAGGGAAGGACTAAAGGCCGAAAGACAAGTTAAGAGGTCCTTATAATAGTCCTGGTGACAGGTGATGAGGGCCTGAAACAGGAGTGACCAGATATCCAATTCTTATACAAAGCCATTTACACTCATTATCTCTATTTCCTCTCCTCTCATGCATTCCTCAACCTTTTATATTCTAGTTTCATTACAAAATTGAAAATGCTCTTTTCCAAAGGTTTCAGGGATTTATTAATTGCCATATGTGATTTTTTTCTCAGTGTCCACCCTTGCTGAAACAATGGATACTGTTGACTAATATCTCTCTCTCTCTCTCTCTCTCTCTCTCTCTCTCTCTCTCTCTCTCTCTCTCTCTCTCTCTCTCTCTCTCATCTTTCCTTCTTAGATTTTCAAAACACTGCTGTCAATTGTTTCTCTTCCCAGAGTTTTCATGACATCACTTTGACTTCTTCCTTGTCTGATCATTTCTTTTGTTTCTTTTACTTTAAAATCTGCTATGGTGTTTTTCCCATTTGTCCTTTTCTGTAAATTCACATTTACCACCCTCAGTCAGGCCTCAGAATCTCTCATCTACACCATTTCAACAGCCACTGAATTGTTCTCTCTACCTCAAACCTGCCCCTCTCTACAGTTCATCCTCCACATAGCTGCCAAGTTGATAGTCTTTTTTAAAATTTATTTTATTAAAAAAAAGAATAAAAAAAGAAAAAGAGAAAATAAATACAAAACAAAAAATAACATTCTCATGTGCCAGCAGAACATCAGGGAGGATTCAGAATATTTAACAAATTACCAGATCAAGAAAAAAAAAAAAAATATATATATATATATATATATATATATATATATATCAAATTAGAAATGTGTGTGTGCACGCGCGCGCGCACGTGTGTGTGTGTGTGTGTGTGTGGATTTATATTCATGAATGTCCATGTTCTCTTTTTTTCTTGTAAATTGTTCTTTTGTTCTCTGCTGCACACTTACTTTTTTTTACTTCATTCTTTTCTCCTCTTTCATCCCCCCTCATCCCCAAGCAGGCTATAATTAAGAAAGGATATATTTATGTATACATATGTAAATATATATACATACACATACACACACATATCCACACATATATCTTTCCTATTCTTGCTGACTCTTTGCTTTAATTCTGCTCCTAACTTACCTTGTTATTACTTTACCTCCCTTCACCCAGGGTTCCCTCCCTTCACCCAAGGATCCCTCCCTTCTCTTCTTCCCAAACCCTTTGCTTCCTAGTCCAATCATCCCTTCTCCTTATTTCTTTATAGATTTTTTTTAAGGTGCTATATCCTTCATGGTATATATGTAGTATTGCCTATTTTTAATGTGAGTAGGTTTTCAGAAGTATGAGCCCTCCTCCTCTCTCTAACGTCTTTATGTTTATTCTTCCTCTGCACCTAATTTGTATAGGATAATTACTATTTTTCCTTAATTCTGCCCCAATCTTTCTTTTGAGCTGCCCTATTGTTGATATCAATCTTAAACATATGGTATTCATTTCCCAAATTAAAAAAAAAACATAAAAAATTGTTCATGTTAAATTCCTTGAAATTGATCTTTGATACTGGCTCTTATTTGTTAAATTTTTTTATTAAGTTCAGATTTGTTTAATAGAAAGTCCTGAAAATCTACAAGTTTGTTGAATGTCCTTTTTTCTCATTCACTATTATAATTTTGCTAGATATGATATTTTTGGCCGCAGGCCTAGGTCTTTTCATTGTTTGATAGATAAGATTCCAGGACCAGTGGTTTGCACAATTCTAATTGTAGCTCCAGTATATTTGAATTATTTTTTCCTTGTTTCTTGCAAAATTTTCTCTTTGATCTGGGCTTTTGAAATTTGGTAATAATATTCTTACTTGTTTTCCACAAAGGATCTCTTTGAGGTGACGATGGGTAGATTTTTTTCTATTTCTGCCTTCCCCTCATATTCTATCATTCTAGGACAATTTTCTTGGATTACTTCTTACATTATTTTGTCAGCATCCCTGCCCCCTTGTTTCTACACTCATCGGTACTGGTTTCTTCTAGCCCAGGGCCTTGTCTCAGCAGCACAGCTAGGCCTGGTGTTCCTAATCAGCTGAAATTTCCTCAGTCTTCCTGGTCTTAGACCCCAACTCCATACCCTGTCCAGGAGATGAAAGTTTCTGTGGTTCCTGCTCAAACTCCAGCTAGCCAAGGGTCCCCACTTGGTGTTTCTGTGGAGATAGCCTAATCCCTAGCCCAGTCTTTGTTCTGATCTTCTTGGGTTGTATCTAGAGAACCCCCTTTTCACCAGTCTATGTTCACCCTGAGGCACATATTTGTTCTATTTGGCAGGGAAATGTGGAGAATTTGAAATTTACAAACCTACTCTGCCATCTTCCCAGAATCCTCCTCCCAAGATATTCTTAAAGCACAGATCTGACTTGCCACTCCCCTTCTCAAGAAGCATCATTTTTCCTCATTGTATTTAGGAGAAAATATAAATTCTTCCATTTTTCATTTAAATTTTTCCACAATTCTACTCCAGTCTAGCTTTCCTGACTTATTACACATTACTCCCTTTTATGCATTCTATATTATAACCAAACTTATTTTCTTACTGTTTAGCATTTCTCATCTCCATGCCTTTATATAGACAGTCCCCATGGCTGGAATGCTCTCCTTCCTCACCTCAACTTCCTTCAATATTAGCTGAAGTACCAACTCCAACAGGAAACCCATCCTGGTATCCCTACACCTCAAATTACTAGTTATTGTTATCAGTTAGTATCTCCCAAAAATTATTTGTGTCTAAGAATTTTGTGCAGGTTGTGTATATGTTGATCCTACACCTCCACATCCTCAGGAGAATATAAACTCCTTAAGAAAAGAGTCTTTTTTCTTCTTTGACTATCTTCAGCACCTAGGACAGCACATGAAGCATTTGTCTTTTTGGACAGAATCTGTGATTTCACTGGCATCAGGGACTGCCAGAGAAGAAATTCCTTTCACCAATACAGATTGGTATCTGTTCCATAATACATAAACTTCGAGAATTCCCTTGGCACTGACTGTTCACATGACTTGCTCACAGTCACACCCACACCAGGCAAACATTCCTGACTTCAAGGCCAGTTCTCAGGCTGCCTCCACGGTAAATAAGAGGCACTTGAAATATGTTTATTAGAAATATGCATTCAGCTGGCTCTGGCTACTTATTTAAGTAATCACAGACAGAGTACAGGACTTCCACTTGCATCTACACTACCAAACTTGTTCTACTGGATGTCACTCTAAATAATTACCATTTGGTTATAAATTTTATTGTTGCTTAATCATCTTCAGTCTTACTCTTGGTGACCCTATTTAGGGGTTTCTTGGCAAAGATATTAGAATGATTTACTGTTTTCTTATCCATCTCCTTTAAACAAGGTTAAGTGACTTACTAGAGTAATATAGCTGATAAGTAGCTGAGGCTGGATTTGAACTCCAGACTCCCTGACTCTATGCCTGGCACTCTATTCACTCTACCACCTAGATCCCAGTTATAAATATAAAAATGTGTTAATTTATTGTTTTCTCTTTAATAGGGATTAGAATTAGGACTCACAAAGGTGTCCCAAAGCTAGCTCCTACAGGCTCATTAGAGCCAATTGTAGAATTTTCAAAGCAAGCATATACACCTCAGAAATTGGCAAATGCACAAATCAGGATTTGATTTGTTGTTTTGTTCACTTCTAGACTTAGAAAAGTAATGGAAAAATGATAAGATAGTTTAAATTTGCAAGTTGTGCATTTTCAAAGAGCCATTTTAAAATAAAAACAAATCAAAAAGAAGGTGCATCTAGATGGCATAGTGGTTGGAGCACTGACTTTAGAGTCAGGAGAACCTGAGTTTAAATCCAACCTTAGACATTTGACACTAATTTTATAACCCTGGGAAACCCTAATTGCCTCACCAAAAAAAAAAAAAAACCAAGGAACTGATTATTAAAAATTAACATTACACACTTGGAGTAGGGTTATACATGAGGGGGTGAGATGTTACAAAGGTTCACTCATTTCCTAAAACCTGAAAACATAAAGAAAGTTTTGAAGCATAAAGGATGGAAAAGTGAGGTAGTTTTTGATAAAAAATATCCATTATTTAATGAAGTAGAAATTGAAATTATCTGCTGAGAGGCAAGAGGTGGAGTAGTGGGCTTCAGAATAGACAAGATTTAGAACAGCTGTTTTACAGAATGTGATAAGAACACATAATAAAGAATTAATAATAAAAAAAGGATTACTATGAATCATTAGAAGTTCAGTTGGCCTTAATGTGAATAATATGAAATTTTCACAAGGGCAGCTAGTATAGCTTTGTCCCTTGCTCCAGAAGACTTTGGTGACAATAGAGTAGGAAAATAGAACGCAAATAGTGTCACACATCCCAGGTTGGGTATGAGAAAGGAAGGAGCAGCAAAAGGACAAAAGGTCAAAGGATTCAAATGAAGTTATCACATTGTTGAACTGAATAATAATAAAATCAAGGTTTTTAAGGAGGGGTGTTGCAACCAAAATAAGAGCAATGGACTGAGAGAAGAGGGAAAAGCAAAGGGCTAGAGGTCAAGCTGAAGGTGAATAAGAAGGAGGAGTGAAAGAATAGAGAGAAAGAAGACTATGATCAAAATAATATTGGAATTTTCAAAATAGTATAAATTTGTTCTAAGGGAATATATATGATCAAACACAGTCCTGCCTCACATTGATATGACAGCTGCCTTACTAAGAAGAAAAAAATATTTGGTTCTCGTGTTCAATAATAAGTTTGTTATCTCAAAACATGAGATGCTTTTCTTATCACCCTTGCCTTTATTCATGTTATTTTTTAAAATATTTATTTTGAATATTATGAATATATATTCACATAACCAATTAAGGGTGTTTTTTGCAACTACTTACATTTAAATACATGAATATCTACTCATAAAATGTCAGACCAAATGTTCACTTTTTCTATCAATAAACTTCATTTCCTTTCATTTTTTTCATTTTTATATTTTATTTTCTCCATTTACATGTAAAAACAATTTTAATATGATTTTTTAAATTTTGAGTTCCAAATTCTGTCCCTCATTTTATCCCTTTCCCCTCTTTAAGAAGGCAAGTAATTTAATATAGAAAATAGATTATTTTACAACAGAGAGGGAAACCTAGGTTTCTCCTGCAGTGTTTTCTCTCTAGCTTGAATTAGTCAGACAGCAATAATAGTTTTAGCTGTGGGATGTTATCTACTGAAGGTTTAGAAGTGGCTGTTTTTTCCACATTCACTTTATTGCGCCTACCTGGGAATGCAGTAGCCCAATATAAACACCTGTAAGGTGATATATTGTGGTTTCTGGGTAATTATGCTCTGGTAATCATTCCCCTATTTACTCTTATCTGACAAGTTACATTTCAGACCATCCATCATCTGAGTGATGCAGCACCTGTTACGGAATAACACTTCCAGCTTAAGCTTTGTCCCTGTCAGTCATTACCTCCCACACAAGTAAGTTGGGGTTTGCTTGGGGCCCTGCTAGGAGGCAAAACCAATGTTTGGGAAACAACCTGACTGAGGGATGAATGGATATTTATTACAAATTTAAAATCCCCCATTTTTTTAAGGATTGCATCACTTCTTCTAACCAACAATGTTGGAAAGGTCATAGGGCTGATGCTGACTTTCTTCAATCATAATACTTTTATAGTTGTCTTTTAGTCATTTTTCAGTTGCTTCTGACATTTGTGACCTTTGGGGATTTTTTTGGCAAAAATACTATAGTAATTTGTCGTTTCCATTTCCAGATCATCTGACAGTTGAGGAAAATGAGATAAACAAGATTAAGTGACTTGCCCAGGCTCATACAGCTAATCAGCATCTGAAGCCACATTAGAACTCAGGATGAGTCTTTCTAACTCCAGGTCATGTTCTATCCACTGAGCAATCCAGTTGTTCTTTGTCTACTTTTAAAGTAGTTTATCCAAATAGAAACTGTCCCCTGTTGCTATTAGTCCCAAGGGAAGTGGAACTCACCTTCACGGTGTTATCAGAAAAAAGCACTGATTCTTAAGTTATAGGATTTGAGTTAAAATCACCAATCTGGCATTTCCTATCTGTGACCTTCACCAATATTCTAATTATACATACTGTGACCATCTGTAAAATTAGGAGGTTGGACTAGATAACCTCTTGGGAAACATGAGCTTTATATTTATGATGATCCTTTGGATTATGGCATCTGACTTGTAGTATTTTGACTTGGATTAAGAAAAACTTGAGTTCTCTATTTCTGAAATATTATATAAACAAAATTGTTACTTTTTCTTCTCTATGCCTCAGTTTTCTCTTCTGTAAAATAATAGCCTCTATGTTTTCTTGTGTTGTGAGGATCAAGTAAGATAAATGTCCATTACTACATAAATTTCTGCTTGAATGAGTTAGTAGCAATAGTCAAAATCTGTGATTTTATTCATTTGGAGAACAGATAGTATGAAAACTCATATATATATATATATATATACAGAGAGAGAGAGAGAGAGAGAGAGAGAGAGAGAGATCAGAACCTCAGCTGTAATTTACAGTCTTGATTATTTAGAGTATTAAAAAGTTAAATGACTAGCTCAGGGTCACACAAAAAGTATATGTCAGAGATAAGATTTGAATCCAAGTGTTTGTGATCCTAAGGCTGGCCTTCTATCTATGTTATCATTCTAGCACCATTACTTTAATATTGGGATCAGAGACTTCATCAGTGTCTGATATACAGGTTCATGAGTTTCCATGGTTGAAAAGCATGTATCCTCTGGTGACCAACCTTCCAGTGATGAACATCTCAGTACTTAATCAGTACACGGCATGTACAAGTTATCAGTGGGTTTGTATTCACTAGGTTTCAATTATTTTATTTCTAAAAATGAAAAAGTTGACTTAACTGACCACTAAAGTCCCTTCCAACTCTAAATCCATGACTCTTGAACCTGTAAGGATCTGACAAAATGAGTGCTCCTATACCACAGCCTTCAAAAACCCAGGAAGCATTAAGAAAAACCATATTAGATCATCAAATACTGATTTTGTCCATACTGAAATTGGTGAAGCTAAATAGAGTTTGTGTCCCTCAATAAGCAGTTCCGGAATCATACCACTCCTCTGTCCTGTCAGGCTTAATATACTTATTTCTTATTGCTTCATCCTAAAATCTGTGGGAAAAAGGCCTTTCAAAGTACAAAGTTGATCTATCTTCAATCCTAAGATGTACCAAAAGTTATCCAAAAGATCTGGATATGATTTGAAAGAGAAGAAAATTTGAAATTTGAGACAAACCGAAGTTAGCTTCTTCCATGGAACCTTTCTGCATCTGCAGTCCAAGTCCCAAGGGCTCAGCTGTAACATGTGTATTTTTGACATTTAGCTATGCTGTGTTTGCTGTGACAATGATCCTACATTGTCCCAGTCTTTCATATCAGAACTAAAAACCTGTATAAGAAGTCCTTAATTTTTTTTTCCAAAATGCAGTCCTAGAAACTGTGTGGTAAAGTAAATCATTGTAATGAAAAAAAATTTTAGCACAGGAACATGGCTAAAATTAGGTGTGGTCTTCCTGACTAAGCACTAGCTAGGCATTAAATATATCACAGATATGAGCAATACTATGTCATTAATCCTAAGAAAAAGCAGAAAGACCAGATGGATTTATAAGTGAATTGTACCAAACATTTAAATACAACTAATTCCAATGTTAAATAAATTATTTGGAATAATACCCAAGGGGCAGCTAGATGGCACAGTCCAGCCCTGAAGTCAGAAAAAGCTGAGTTCAAATCCAGCCTCAGACTCTTAAAACTCCCTTGCTGTGTGACCCTGGGCAAGTCACTTAACCTCAACTGCCTCAGCAAAAATAATAATAATAATAATATTAATAAAATAATACCCAAAGAAGGAGTCCTACCAAACTATATTTGTGAAATAAATACGGTACTGATACCTAAACCTGGAATGGCAAAAACAGAGAAAGAAAATTATAGACCAATTTCATTAGTGAATAAGAATACAAAAATTTTAGATAAAATATTAGCTAAGAGATTCCATCAATATATCACAAAGACTATATATGTGGGGACCAAGAAGGAATTTATACCAGGGATGCAGAATGCTTTGGCATAAGAAAAACTATTGGCATAATTTATCAAATCAATAACAAAAGTAATAAAAAAATCATTTATTCACATCAATAGGTACAGAAAAAGCTTTTGATAAGATACAACACTCATTTCTATTTTTTTAAAAAAAGCTTAAAAGCATAGGTATAAATGGATTTCTCTTTAAAATGATGAGAAACATCTATCTAAAACCATCAGCAAGCATTATTTGTGATGGAAATAAGCTAGAAGCCTCTCAATAAGATCAGGAATGAAACGAGGATGCCATTATTATCAATATTATTCAATATTGTATAGAAATGCTATCAAGAGCAAGAGAAGAAAAATAAATTGAAGGAATCAGAAGTGGAATGGAATAAAAACAATCTCTTTTTGCAGATATGACAATAGATTATATAAAAAGTTAGTTGAAATATAATTTTAGCAAAGTAGCAGGATATAAAATAAGCATACATAAATTATCAGCATTTCTATATATTAACAGCAAAAAAATGTACAAAAAGATATAGTAAGAAATACCCTAATACCTAGAGTATATAATGCTTAGTATGTATAATATCTAGGCGTAAGACTGCCAAAACAAATCCAGAACTACATGAAAATAACTAGAAAAACACTTTTTATATAATAAAGTCAGATATAAACAACTGAAGAAATAATTGTTCATGGTTGGGAAGACCCAATATAATAAAAAATGACAATTCTACCTAATTTAACACCATCCCAAATAAATTACCAAAAATATTTTTGAGCTAGAAAAAATTAATAAAACTTATTTGGAAGAACAAAAGATCAAGAATATCTTATCAAAGGAATTAATTGGAAAAAATGTAAAAAAAAAAAAAGGTTTAGCAATACCAGATCTTAAATTATATTATAAGGCAATAATTATCAAAACCATCTGGCCCTGGCAAAGCAATAGTGGCTCAGTGGAACAGAGAAACAGAGGAGACATACAGTACACAGCAATAAATAATAATAGTAACCTTGCATTTGACAAATATAAAGGTTTAAGTTTTAGGTATAAGAATACACTATTCAGTAAAAATTGTTGGGAAAAGTGGAAAGCAATCTGGCAGAAATTGAACATAGACCAACATCTTATATCATTTACCAAGAAAAGATCAAAATGTATATGTGACCTAAATATAAAGAGAGGTTCATAAGAAAACTGGAAAAACTTGGAACACCTTATCTATTAGACTTCTGGATAGGAGAAGAATGTATGAATAAGCAAGAGCTAGAGAGTATTATGAGATATAAAATGGATAATATTAATTACATTAAATATAAAAGATTTTGTACAAATTAAATCAATATATCCAAGATTAGAAAGAAAGCAGAAAATGTTTCTCATATCAAAGGCCTCATATCTAATATATATATATATATATATATATATATAATATATATATATATAAAAAGAACTTTGTCAAATTTATAAGATATGAGTAATTTCCCAATTGATAAATGGTCAAAGGATATGAAGAGGAAGTTTTTCAATGAAGAAATCAAAACTGTATATAAGTATATAAAAATGTTCTAAATCTTTATTGTTTAGAGAAGTACAAATTAAAACAACTTTAAGATATCATCTCATACTTATAAGATTGGCTAAAATGATAGAAGGAGAAAATGACAAATATTGGAAGGTATGTGGAAAAATTAAAACATTAATACATTGTTGATGGAATTATGAACTGATCAAACCATTTTGAAGAGTAATCTAAAATTATGTCAAAAAACTGCCTGTATCCTTTGACCTGGCAATACACTATTATGTCTGTTTTACAAGTTGATCGGGGAAAAAAGAAAAGAACCTATATAATTTTCTAAAGTATTTCTAGCAGCTCTTTTTGTGGTGTCAAAGAAATGGAAATTGAAGGAATGCCCATCGATTGGGAAATGGTTAAACAAGTGGTGATATATGATTGTGATGGAGCATTACTGTGCTTTTAAAAAATGATGAGCTAGATAATTTTTTAAAATATGGAAAGATTTGCTTGAAATAATGAAAATTGAAATGAACAAAACCAAAAGAACTTTGTATATGGTAACAGCAATATTGTTTGAAGAATAATTACAAACAAGTTATTCTGAGTATTAGAAAATACTAAAATCAACTGCAAAGGATCTATGAAAGAACATGCTATCTACCTCCAGAGAAAGAATTAATAAAAATTAATAAATATAAGTATGCATAGTATAGTTTTACGTATTTATCAATCTATGCCAAATGATGGCCTTCTCTAATGTGTAGTGGAGAGGGAAAAAGAGAGATAGTTCAAATCTTAAAATATATCATAAATGTTTTTCAAAATATTTTAAAATGTTATTAAAGTAAGGACATGACATCTATAAGCCTTGCTAATTAATGGAGCAGAGTTGATTAAGATTGAAATCCTATAAAAATGGGCATATATCAATAAGTTCAATTCAACTTCAACAAATAGGTACCTGCTTTATGACCAGCAACAGAAGTTATAGAAATACTAAGACAAATATGGAAGTATACCCTGTGCTCAAGGAGATTACATGCGACTTTAGCATACATACAGATTATATAACATTCATGACCCTATAGGAATTCCTCCTTCTTTGTCTCAGTTTCCACCTTTATAAAATAAAATATCATAACATGCTCATCTCCTAAGCTTTTCCTAACTTTAATATTTGATCATGCAATAATAATTTTTTTCTCAAATCACATAAAATTATACTGATCATGACATCATGACAGAATTTTCTGCAGGGTTTCAGAAGCAATGCCAGCAAGACAAATGCTCGAATAGGTTCTCCCGTGGCAGAAAGTCTTCATGTACAGTTGCAGAAGCAGATTGTATTTGCTTTCCAAGCACTAGCATAACTGAATGCAGAGAGGCTCATTACCAGTAGGATGGACATTTGGTGATAAGTTCTTTGACCATAGCATACCAGGAAAAAAGTAACAAAAGAAAATGACAAAATTAGCCTCAATCCTATTGTTGCCCACTTCTGCTCCTGTAAAGATGGTGATAAACAGCATAGCAGGAAAAGGGGAGGGATGTGAGTGGAGCAGAAAGCATGCTAAAAAAGACAATTTTTAGACCATCTTTCAATACAAATTTAGCTATTGGTTTTTAGAGAGAAAAGTAGCATAGTGGATAATGAGCAAATTTAAGAATCAGGAAGATCTGGGTTCCAGTCATATCTCTGACATATACTGGCTCTGTGACACTATATGCAGTGATTAAAGTAGTGAATTTGGAGTCAAGAAGACTTTGAACATCTGGATTCAAATCCCCCTATAGGTATTTTCAAGTTATATGTTCCTGGGCAAGTGAATTAACTGGTCCTCATATACAAAATAGGGGTAATAATGACACTATCTCACAAGGTTATTATAGAGTCAAAGGATACTTAACAGAAATTACATTATATACTAGCTACGATTTAATATTTGAGTGTTCTGGACAACTTTCTAAGATAAGAATTCTTAACCTTCTTTGTGTCATAGAACAATTTGACAGTCTGATAAGACCTATGAACATTGTCTCAGGATAATGTTTACAAATACATAAAGTAAAATACATAAGATTACTAAAGAAACTGATTACACTGAACTAAAGTTTACACTAAAGTAGTAAAAATTCAAAGACTCCAATTTAACCCTATGGATTATAAAAGAGTTGCTAGTTTTATTTATTAGGGTGGGTTTCGTCATACGGAATTCCCTACTTGATGAAATTATAAGTCTAAGCTGAAAAGGGAAAAATGCACTCTAAATATAAGATCTTTATTCAATGACCATGAAGTATACAAAGTGAATCATATCAATTTTGACCTTGTAAGATAACAAAAAGGTATGACTCAATGTAAATACAACTTGAAATTTCTCTGTGTTAGGGGTGGTGGGGAGGTGGGAAATGGGGAAAAAATGGTTTTTATCATGCACTTAATCATATCAATAAACTTTCCTTGGTCAAGACAACACCTTTTACTGTGTGCTCATGCTAAGGATTGGTGAAAGGCCAACCAGGAAAATAACTGACTTAGTCATCAGTTGTTCCAGATCCAGCTCTGCTGACAGGATATTTTGAGGTACTGGACACAAGAAGAGGGCTACTTCAAAGATCCCTTCAATTCCCTCCCAGGCAAAACATTTCCTTTGATGATAGGAGTACCAAGTCACTAAACAGTGGCTTGTAAGAAAGGCCCAAAAACTAATTGAGGGCTTGAAGGCAGAAAGAAATGAAATATAGTTGTTAATTAGAAATGTTTGAAGGAGTGGTGCACTGAAGTAGGGGAGTTACTGAAGAACTTTTTATATATATGTTACCCTACCCCAGATTGATTGCAATAACCTAGAATCATGGTCTGAACCTAAGTTTTATACTTAGGTTAAAATAAGCACAAATATAGGATGGGGAAGGCATGGCTACACAACATGAAAAATGATTGTTTTTTATGGTAGTTATTATTATTTTGGTGGGGGTAACTTTAAGCTCAGTATAAATCAAGAGTTGGCCAAATTAATAATGTAACATATACACATACACACATAGAGGTTGTTATTTGTCCTTCATTCTCAAAGTGGATCATGACATCAAGGAGGTAATTACATAATTACATAACATGCAAGTGAATTAGATTTAAGTGAGGGAGGGCTGTGTAAGGTCACCAGCCTCACTTTCCCCTCCAGAGCCATCTGGGTCCAGTGACAAGATATGGGTCAAAACAACTAGAATACACAATAACTAGTGCAATCTCAGACTACATTTAAAAAACCAAAGGATTTAGCAAGGTTTTATTATCGTATTTGGAGTACCATACTTAGTTCTTAGTTTAGGAAATACATTGTCCAGCTAGAGAACAACCAGAAGAGGATAAGCAGGATCATGAGACAACTGGACATCACTCCATATGAAAATTTCCTGAAGAAACTGCATTTTTTTTTTTTTGCCTTGAGAGGAGAAGGCTCAGGAAGACATATGGAAATTACCTTTGAGCCTTTGAAAGATTGTCTCCTAGAGTAGGACTTCTTAAACTTTTTCCACTTGGGAGCCCTTTTCACCCAATAAATTTTTACAAACCCAAGGAATTTAGGTTTATAAAATAGGTACCCACCCAAAGAGATATGAAAGAAGGGAAAGGGACCTGTATGTGCCAAAATATTTGTGGCAGCCCTGTTTGTAGTGGCTAGAAGCTGGAAAATGAATGGATGCCCATCAATTGGAAAATGGCTGGGTAAATTGCGGTATATGAATGTTATGGAATATTATTGTTCTGTAAGAAATGACCAGCAGGATGAATACAGAGAGGCTTGGAGAGACTTACATGAACTGATGCTAAGTGAAATGAGCAGAACCAGGAGATCAATATATACTTCAACAATGATACTGTTTGAGGATGTATTCTGATGGAAGTGGATTTCTTTGATAAAGAGACCTAACTCAGTTTCAATTGATCAATGATGGACAGAAGCAGCTACACCCAAAGAAAGAACACTGGGAAACGAATGTAAACTGCTTGCATTTTTGTTTTTCTTCCTGGGTTATTTCTATCTTCTGAATCCAATTCTTCCTATGCAACAAGAGAACTGTTCGATTCTGCAAACATATATTGTATCTAGGATATACTGTGACATATTTAACATGTATAGGACTGCTTGCCATCTTGGGGAGGGCATGAAGGGAGGGAGGGGAAAAGTCGGAATAGAAGGAAGTGCAAGGGATAATGTTGTAAAAAATTACCCTGGCATAGGTTCTGTCAATAAAAAGTTATTATAATAAAAAAAAGTGGGTACAATTTTAAAAATAAATAAATAAATTCCTCCAAAAAATAAAATAAAATAGGTTCACAAATCAAACATTTACTGATGATAAATCATAGTTTTGAGACCTCCACATTCAGTTATAGGAGACCCCATACGGGCTCACAAACCATAGTTTAAGAACCTGAACCTCAGAGAAGTAAAAAGCTTCTACTGCATTGCTCCTGAAAATAGAATTTTACTTATGAAATCTTCCTCCTTTTTCTAGTCAAGAAAGATCTATCCTTCCCCAAATATGCACATTCATGCAAATACACATGCACATATGTACCTATTCATTCACATACATTCAAATGGACCTCTGTAAGTGTAAAACAGCACAAAGTCTAAGAAGTATTCAAGAGTCAAAACTACGATAGCTTAAGCTTCCAGACACTGACTTGAGAGCCCTTGCATTGCAAGTACCCGCATCCATGTTAACATGACAAAGTTGTTGTAGCTTTGGTGTAAGATTGAAGCTATTTTTAAATGATACGTGTTTCTCATAGAAAACATGGCTTGAACAACCAAAATAGCCTTTGAAAAGGGAAAAACTTCAATCAATCTTGGCATCTGATAAATCTCCAAATTGTGTGTCTGACTGAAATTGATCTGTTTAGAAAACTGGATTCAGTCCCTGGAATCAAAGGAACACACTCCCTCCTCCCCCATCGTGTTTAGACAAAGAGCAAGGACACTGTTAGTTGGCCAAGTCCAAGTACTGCCCCTTTGCAGGACCAGCTTCCTAATATTGGAGGATGACGGGTTCCTCGCAGAATCATAGCATTATAGATTTAAAGCTTTTTGAGAATTTAGAGGGCATTGAATCCAACTCCTTCACTTATAGGTAAAGAAACTGAAGCAAAAAGAGGCTAAGTGGTTTATTTGCTCAAGGTCATAGAACTATTAAGCATCTGGCATTGGATTTGAACCTAAGACTTCCTATCTTCCAGTCCATTCATTTAGCAACTGTAATGTGCTGCTTTTCAAAAGCTCTGGCCTGAATTCTGTTTATAGAATCCAGGCTCTTAACTCTAGCAGCCACTTCCCAATTATTTTATTTCAGGCAATATTTGGGCGGCTAAGTGGTATCATTACCACAGGAAGATTCATCTTCCAGACTCAGACACTTAACTAGCTGAGTGATTTGGGGCAAGTTCTTTAACTCTTTTGCCTCAGTTTCCTCATTTGTAAAATAAATTAGAGAACTACTGCAATCTCTTAGCCAGGAAACCCCAAATGGGGTCATAAAAGGGAATACTGAAACAATTGAAAAACAACAACAAAGTGAGGCAGGCAAAGGAAAGGAGAAGAAAGGAAAGGAGGGGAAGGGAAGTAAGGATTAAGAAGGGAAAAGGAGGGGAAAATTAAGGAGAGGAGGAGAAAGGAGAGGAGAAGCTTACTTAGAATATCCCCAGAAAGAATGTAAATTCCTCCAAGGCAAAAACTGCTTCACTTCTGTTTCTGTGTCCTCAGTGCTTAGCACAGCAACTGGCACATAGTAGGAATTTTGTATCATTCCTCAAGAGCTCCCTCTTTAATTCTCCTTATTTCACAACATCCAGATGCCTTTTGTACTAGCTCATCTTTAAAACTGTCTCATATAATGAGGTAATCCTTCTCCTTTCTGAGACAACCCCCTCTACATGCACAAGTTGATTACTTCCAATTAATCCTTTAAATATCTTATTTGTACACAGTTGTTTTCCTGATGTCTCTCCCATTAAACTGTGAGTTTCTTGAGAACAGGGACTTTTGCCTTTCTTTGTATCTTTAGCACTAGCACATAAATACTCAGTAAATGTTTATTGACTGACTGATAAATGTTTTTGGATTAAACGATTCTGTGGCTATAGCCGCTAAGTCCTAAAAGGAGGAGGTTTCCAGACGGCGAAAGAATTCATAGATATGGAGGAATCATCAGATGTTCATTTATTCTCCGTGTCAAGGTACTGTGAATGAGTCTCACTACTACCATCTCAGAGAAAGTAAGCCCTTACTCTGTTATAGGCACAGTAATAATGCAAACCTTTGGAAGAGATGTGTTGAATAACTCCACAGTCAGCTGTACATCATTTTTATTGGCCATTAGGAAGATGTCATCTGTCTAACTGAGCTGTAGGATCAGCATGGCTGGACATGGAGGTCTGGAAAACTTAGGGCCTGATTCTCCACTTCCAGACCCATCAGGGAGAGCCTGATCAGGTGAAACAGGCTTTAACCTGTTTGGCTGGACAGATTAAGGAGCAGGGAGCACAGGCCAGACTTGTCTCCTTCCAAAGGCCCTTTCTGCCTTAGAGATATCATTAGCTTACCCTAGTTCTGGCTTCCTGTTTTCCTCTGTTCCAGGGAAAGATTTCCGAGACATCATGGCTTTGATATGGGACTTCATGGCTTGTCATTGATTCCTAATGAAGCTGACATCTTAATGTCATGAAAAGAGCAAAATATCATGAAGCAGGAGGTCTAAGGTTCCAAACCTCCCTCTTTTTAGCACTATTTAATAAATGTATGTCTTTGGACAAAACAACTGGATCTGGAGTCAGGAAGACTTAACTTCCTGAGTTCAATTCCAACCTCAGACACTTCCTAGTTATATGACCCTGGGCAATTATTTTAACCATTTTCCTCAGGTTCATCAACTATAAAATTATCTTAAAAAGGAAATAGCAAACCATTGACAAGAAAACCCAAAAAAATGGTGTCATAAAGAGTCAATTGCAAGTGAAATGATTGCATGCTTCCCACTTGCTCCATCTGGTCTCCTTGCTGTTTTTTTCACATGCCATTCTATCTCTTGAATCTCTGCCTTTCCCTGGGCTGTACCCATGCATGGAACTTTCTCCCTCCTTATATCTGCTTTCTGTGGCTTTCTTCAAATCTTAAAGTTTTTCTTTCATCAAGAAGGTTTTCCCAGTCTTTCTTAACCTAAATGCCTTCTCTGCTGATTAATTCCAATTCATTCCCATATATAAATATATAGTTTATACAGGTGTTTGCTTATTATCTCCCTGCCCCCCTTCTCCCATTAGATTGTGAGCTCCTTAAGAGCTGATTCTGTCTTTCTTTTCTTTATATCCCCAGTACCTGGCATGTAGTAAGTGCTTAATAAATACTTAATGACTGACATACGACTGACATATATGTGCATGTTGCTTCGCCCATTGTAATGTTAATTCCTTGAAGGTCAGAAGGTGACTTTGGCTTTTTATCCCCAGCCTCTAGTCCAATGATTAACACACAGGAGCTGCTTAATAAATGCTGGTATAAACAATAATTGACTGATCCCAATATCAAGCTCTGTAGTTGGATCACAGGCTACTTTTTTGCTCACTTCAAATTCTGCTTTTAGCCCTAGTATTAACTTTTCTTCTGATTCTGTGTCATTTTTCACCTGTGGTCTATCACCTCAATTAGCCCTATTCTGTTGACTTATTCTAGTTTATTCATCAAAAGCTTCTTCTCCCTACCTGACTGGAAAACTCTCTAGGGTAAATTCCTCATTTCCCAATCCAGGAGGCCTCCTTTGCCATGGAATGTTCTCAGCACCAGCCCAGGCTGGAATAGTTTAGATGATTCCTTACATAAAGGATTGGCCACAAAGAATTTAGAAGCTTTTTAAGAAAGGAACAAAAATTCTTCCTGAGGTTCCTGTGGACTGTTAGAAATTTTTATCATTGTCCTAAATCTCCCTAACTCATCTCCTTCTCAAATAATTCATTTAATATTGAAGTTTCCCTCCCCCAAACTTCCTCCTCCTTTCTTTGGCACATCTTTGTCATATGTGGGGAGCTTTTAAGGAATTGTTTTTATTTTTTTCTGGCCAGCCCACTGCATCCACAGAGATATAGTGCCAGCCTTCAAAATCAGAATTGAATCAATGTCCCGTATAAGGTTCACTCTTTGATGAGGGTTTCACATTGCATTATATTGAAAAGAGTCACCATTTGCATTCAAGAAGATCAGACCCAGAATCTCTCCTGAGAATTCAAGGATCATCCAGAGGTCCAGTTCTTTCTTTAAGAAGTGGCAGATTCATTTGTGCAAATCCCATTAAGGCTAACAAGAGGTAAAACCATTAAAACAGATAAGGACATTGAGCTATTTCAAGATGATTTTGTGAAACGTGATCTGCAAAAGAGTGAATGGAGTTTGTTAAGACCACAAAACCATTCATATGAATTCAATGCTCATAAAATAATTAAAATTAAATAAATCTGATGCTACTACTAAATGAATTTTTTAATCACCTTTTAAATATGGAGAACCTAGGGATTTTATTACTAAGGGACATATTTGATCAGGATTCTTCAAAAGATTTAAGGACAGAGATATTCTTGAATAGTCCTCTGATAATTAATATCAAGCAAGACATAAAGTAGAGGTGTGGATATTTATCAAACATTTTTGCCATCATCTTGGAATATACACAAAGTGGTATCAAAATGGAAAAGTGATTTCAGAGAAATTGCAAGGTCCTCCAAATATTCCTGTTTGTAACCATTATTGTCCTAATTGAATCAAGACTTGATAATTTCAGACTTTGCCTCCATGCAAATCACCTTAACTCAGAAGAGTTTGATTTGACTATCCATGCAGGAAAAACCAAATGGATAAAAAATGCCTATTATCCAGACTATGATATAATGTAAGATGAATAGCCCATTGGACTTGTTCAACAATAAGTATCTTTTGAGTACATACTTTGTCTGAATATGTACCAAGTCCAGAACAAGAGGAAGAGTGAATTATTTTTGGAAGAATACACAGCAAAGCCCAAACTTTGGAAAGGTCTGAGTTTATGCAAACAGCTTGAAGTTTGTCATGCTCAGTAACTAAAACATACTTATGATTTTTAAAATTTTGTTATGTACCTGGACTATCATAGACAATTTAGCCTAAATAAGAGAATACTTACATAATTACTATTGTGATATATATATATATACATAAAAATGTGTGAATATATGTATCCATATTAATATGTATGTATGCTTACATGTATATATGTGTATGTGTATGGGAGGTATCCACATATATATTCATCTTATCTACTTGAAGAACAGATATTTCATATATATACTGACCTAGATGATTTCTCAGGATCTTTCTAACTCTAAGATTCTATTAATAAGTGGGTAGAAATTAAAAAAGAGACCACAAATGATGAAGTATGAAAAATTCTAAACTTGAGGGAAATTCTGGTTCTGGAATTTGGGCAAATCCATTATTTCTTTCTGGGCTTTGGTGTCCTTATCTATTAAATAAGGGAGTTGGATTCAAAGACTTCTCTTCCAGCTCTAAATTTATGATCACATAAAATACAAATCAGGATTGCTCTTTTCTTAACTCATCCACAAACCTTATACTTACTTTATTAAATGCATCTAAAGAACTTTAGTTCAGAAACTTAAAGGACTTTTTTTTTTCCTCTAGCCCAATATACCTAAGATACAAGGCCTTCCTAATACTGATGATAAGTATACACACGAAGTCCCTTATGACTCGCTTTAAGGATTTAAACACAGGTGCACCTCATTTCCTGCCATAAATGTGTTCCTGGCAAGGTGTGTAATGATCTCTTCTTTGCAAATTGAATGTATTTTAAATTCATTAGGGGCTTGGGCTATTTAAAGGAATTCTGTGGTAAGTCTTTTTGGAAAAGTTGAAGAACCCCTTTGTGTTAAATGGAAATGATTATTCCCTAATTTGTTTTGTAAGTTCAGGTGTCTGTATATTGGATCTGCTCAAACTAAGGACATAGCTACATTTTAAAACTTTGATACTACCTATCTTCCCAAAGGTGTTACTTAACCCAAATGGTCTCTACATTTTCTCTAACACACCTGAGAGATTTTTAGAGGCCCTTGAGTAGGATTTTTCTAATTCTCTTTTAATGCTAAGAACACACTCCTATCCTACAATTCTTAAGAATGCAAAGCTAAATACTGAAGCAGAAAAACCTAGTGATAAATTACAAAATGAAAAAGGAACAGTGTCAAACAGAAGCAGGGTTTCTTCTAAGACATTGACACTAATACTACTTCTGTCAACAGATGAGTTTAGCAGGATGAAAAACCCATGGACAACTTATTCTATTTGATTCCATTGAATATCGCAAATCAATCTTGTCAAAATAAATATGTCACAAAATCAGAAATACTGAGATTTTGAAGGGACCTTCAAGGCTATATAGCCCAATCTCCAAACTAGTGAAGATAATTTTGTATAACATCCCAGGTATGACAGTCTTACCTCAGTTCAAAATTTCCAACAATAGGGTAAATGCCTAAATTACCTCCTGAAGTGGCTTTTTCCATTGTCAGATAGTTCTTTTAGGCATTTGGTCCTTTCAAAGAGAAAGGACCTTCTTCATTGAAGAGGTGAAAACCAGGTACATGGACTATTTTATATTCTACCAGGTACAGTTAATGTGTTGATTTTATTGAATTGCTTTTTTATCCTTCTTTTTGAATCTTTATGTAAATGAATGGTCAGGGAAGAAAGGGTATATTAAGAAATAAATGTGATATAAAAATAAAAGACAAATAAAAACAAAGTTAAACATCTTTATAAAGGAAATTCTTTCTTATATTAAGCCAAAATCTGTCTTTCTATAACCATACTACATTGGTCTTAGTTCTAATATTTCAATTTAATAAACCATTGTTTCCTCCTTCTTCTAAAAATATAGTGCATTTGAGATCAATAAATTTGTCTAAATTATGTTAGAAGCCAATCTTTAATCATGTTGTTGATCTTATATAAGCCTCAGGCTCTAGGATCCCTGGGTTGGAGCTGCTCTGTCACCTATTAGGTATTTCCCATGCAAAGATGATAGGGATCACCAAAATTGATATTCTTCCACAAAGAATCTGATTTTGGTTGGCTCAGCATGTACCTCAATACTAGTATGACAAAATGGTAGGAGTATGGAAATGAGAAGAAATTGAAATGAAATTGGGGATACAAAGAAAGGCAAAAAATGATTCTTGCTCTCAAGGAACTCCCAATCCAATGTGAGAACCAATACACTAACAACTACATACAAATAAAATATAGACTAGATAACTTGGAGAAAATCTCAAAGCAAATTACCAAATTAAGGAGTGCTGAGAAAGATGAGAAGATGAGAAAGATGATACAGAAGATAGATTTTATCTAAGAATTGAAGAAGCCATGAAACTCTAAAGGGAGACATAAGGTACAAAACATTGATACAAATTTCAAAAAATTTGAAAAAAAAAAAAAAAAAGGAATCTTTTTGCACACTCATAGGCATTTTCTTCCAGGTTGACAGCAATTCGTTAATACATATTCATTAGGCATAGTAACTCAACTTCAACCAACTGAACAGCACTCTTAGCAACAACATTTCTCCATTTTTTTCTCAAGGTTATAATGGTAAACTTTGTCAAATGCTTGTGGAAATTCTAATACAGCACTATTTCCAAAATATTTCTTAGATCTAATAATTTTATTTAGCAATCATAATAAGGAAAACAAGATTCAATAGGTATACAATAGCTTAATGAACTTTTATTTGCTCTTAATTATCCTCTATTTATTTGCTCAGCATTAACCAATCATTTTTGTTAAATTCTGTCATAGATACACAAACTTTCTAGTCTTTAGTTTCCACAATCTACCTCTGTTCATTTTTTTTAAATTGGAATATTTGCCTATGTCTAGTCTCTTGGTATGTCTTCCATTTGCCATGATTTCTCAAAAAAGACTGAATGATTTTTCAATCTGCAAGTTCTTTCAGTTCGCTAGAACATAAATTTATCTAGCTCTAGAGAACTGAATTCATTTTTAAATGACTTGTCTCATTTTCTCAATAGTTTCCAATTTTTTCTTTACAATATTTGTTCTATCTTTCCAGTTTGCTGATCATTCTCCTTGATCAATAGTGAATATTGGCACTATTTTTAATGATGAATCAGTGAAGGATTTCAAAAAATAAAATACAGACATTGTCACATTATAAAAACTAATACCAGAAAGGACCAGCCTCCAGAATGCCTATCAGTTACCAATGGGTCATGGCAGCTTCCCAACTTTTCTTGGAGAATCATTTCCTAACTATCACTACACTAATTATGAGCTGACATTGAGATCCTACTGCAAATGACAAGCTCGTGCTTCATTAGTTAAATCCATAGGGGAAGTGGAAGTATTCTGGCTACTCTACTCTGCCAAGGAAGGAGAGAGGTCATTCCTTTGATATAATGACAATCAGTCATAACTATAATACAATGACTAGAATGACAAGAAACCATTAAGCAGCATCTTCTCTAAGCATCTTTAGACTCAATTCTCCATTCATTCATTCTCCCTTAGTCAGACAATATGATTTCAGATTTCCTGCAGTGGAATGTGAAACAATTTCTTCTCCAGCCTTGAGTTTTATTAATCCAATCCCTCAGATGCCACAGATTCCGTTCTAAGTCACAAGAGGGCAATCTGCAGCTGTGTGTCATCTACATGGGCCATTCTTCTTAGAAACAGCTCCCAGGGGCAGATCAGTGGTATTAAGGAGTGCAAGAATCCAGATGAACCCCAGGGGACATCCTACAATATTCTGCGAAGGGCTGGTGAGAACTTACCCTGAGTTACTGGCTGAGATTATGTTTGCTCTCTCCATTGTAAACCCATGCTGTATTGTCCAAATTCACATGATCTATATCCAATAAATACATCCTTAGGTTTTCCTCAAACCTGTCACAGTAGAACAAGTTGCCTATAATTCTATTTTTTTTTTTACCTTTATTCAGCAGCCATAGAGTGCCAGGTCTATCCAGAACATCTAAAGCTAGAATATTTGATATAAACTGGTCACTTATGACCACCTAGACCAGTTCAAAAAAATAGGAAAAATGCCTAATTTGTAGGTTGATTGATTGCCAATTTACCAGATCTTCAAAATTAATAGAGTCTGGTTAAAACAAGGAGATCTCAAAGTAATTTTTTTTGTCTATCCTAAAAGCCAAATCTTATTGACACAAAGCATTTCCTACCAATGACCATTAAAAGAACTGAGGGGAAAATGACCTTTATTTTGTCAGATTCAATTTAGCTACACAGAACTGCTCTCAGATGTTCTTCTTATTTGCCTTTGCTTTTCAAAAAACACAAGAAAGTTGGAGAAAGAAAGAAGAATATTATCTTTGACAGGTTCATTACTCTCTATGTCAACAGAACATAGATAGATAAAAAAAAGACAGACAGATAGATAAGCAGACAGACAGAGAGATAGATATTGCTTCAATGAAACAAAATGAATTCAGCTAAATTAAGTATTATAGAATTCTGAATTCTATGATTGTACCCATGTCTACCCATAACCATCAAGTCATTCTAAGGATAACCAGACCAGAGTGGGTCATGCTTTCCAATTTACCCAACTTCCAGCTTATCTGCCTCTGACACAGAATCTCAAAGTGGGAAGAAACATTTAGTTCAATCCCTCTGTAATATCCATCTAAACTCCTGATTTCAATCTTCATAAAAAAAATCAAAGAATATCAAACTATTGTTATTTCTCCATCAGGGCTAAAATTTAAATAACAGAAATATAAGGAAAGGACAAGCATGGAGAGGTGATCTCAATTTTGTATAATTCAAATGAAGTTATACAAAATAGCTTCTAAGGTCCCTTCCTGTTAAGCTCTTAGTCAATGAACTTATGATATTACATTCATTTATTCACATTTCAAAACTTTAAGGATCTGTGATTTTGCATGTGTAGGT
The DNA here is from genome assembly GCF_016432865.1 of Antechinus flavipes. Classification (NCBI taxonomy): domain Eukaryota; kingdom Metazoa; phylum Chordata; class Mammalia; order Dasyuromorphia; family Dasyuridae; genus Antechinus; species Antechinus flavipes. The sequence continues at coordinate 215,512,164 of NC_067399.1, read as the reverse complement.
ACTGCTTGTACCTGTAAAGATTGTAACCATTCCAGGTCTTTATGTATTCAAGGGCTGAAATTGCATCCCTCAGTTTTTCCAGATGCCCCCAGCTTGTATTCTATCAATATTGGCTTCAAAAATTCAGTGTTATCACCATGTCACATAATTAACTGAACAATGGTTAACCATCTTGTTCCTGGGACAGGGAACATAAAATGTGCCCTGGGAGAAACACTTCAGAGGTATTACCATGGGCAGTAATAGAGAGAGTTTAAAAGGGAAGAAAGTCAACATCTGGGAACTTTTTATTTTAACTAGTTTTTCTAAATTACTAAAGGTTGAAAGAAAGTTGGTATAATGGAGAGAGAGCTGACCTTGGAACCAGAAAAACCTGAGTCCTCCAATGCTTTATAAACTATTTGAAAAAATAGGGAATGAAGGAGTCCTACCAAATTCCTTTTATGACAATGAATATTGATGATAAAATCTTAAATAAGATATTAGCAAAAAGACTACAGAAAATCATCCCCAGGATAATACACCATGATCAAGTAGGATTTATACCAGGAATGCAGGGCTGGTTCAATATTAGGAAAACTATCAATATAGTTGGCCATATTAATAACCAAATTAACAAAAACCATATGATCATCTCAATAGATGCAGAAAAAGCATTTGATAAAATCCAACATCCATTCCTATTAAAAACACTTGAGAGTATAGGAATAAGTGGACTTTTCCTTAAAATAATCAGTAGCATCTATTTAAAACCATCAGTAAGCATCATATGTAATGGGGACAAACTGCAACCATTCCCAATAAGATCAGTAGTGAAACAAGGTTGTCCACTATCACCATTACTATTTAATATTGTATTAGAAATACTAGCTTTTGGCAATAAGAGCTGAGAAAGAGATTAAAGGAATAAGAATAGGCAATGAGAAAACCAAATTATCACTCTTTGCTGATGATATGATGGTATACTTAGAGAACCCCAGAGATTCTACTAAAAAGTTAATAGAAACAATCCATACCTTTAGCAAAGTTGCAGGATACAAAATAAACCCATAAAAGTCATCAGCATTCTTATATATCACTAACAAAACCAAACGGTTAGAGTTACAAAGAGAAATTCCATTTAAAGTAACTACTGATTGTATAAAATATTTAGGGAGCTATCTGCCAAGGGAAAATCAGAAACTTTATGAGCAAAACTACAAAACACTTTCCATACAAATTAAGTCTGATCTAACCAACTGGAAAAATATTAAATGCTCTTGGATTGGGCGAGCAAATATGATAAAGATGACAATACTACCTAAACTAATCTATTTATTTAGCGCTATACCAATCAGACTCCCAAAAAACTATTTTGATGATCTAGAAAAAATAACAACAAAGTTCATATGGAAAAACAAAAGGTCAAGAATTTCAAGAGAATTAATGAAAAAAAAATCAAATGAAGGTGGCCTAGCTGTACCAGATCTAAAATTATATTATAAAGCAGTAGTTACTAAAATCATCTGGTATTGGCTAAGAAATAGACTAGTTGATCAATGGAATAGATTAGGTTTAAAGGACAAAACAGCCAAATAACTTTAATAATCTAGTGTTTGACAAACCCAAAGACCCCAGTTTTTTGGGATAAGAATACATTATTTGACAAAAATTGCTGGGAAAATTGGAAATTAGTATGGCAGAAACTAGGAATTGACCCACACTTAATACCATACACCAAGATAAAGTCAAAATGGGTTCATGACCTAGGCATAAAGAATGAGATTATAAATAAATTGGAAGAACATAGGATAGTTTACCTCTCAGGGCTGTGGAAGAGGAAGGAATTTATGACCAAAGAAGAACTAGAGATCACTATTGACTACAAAGTAGAAAATTTTGATTATATCAAATTAAAAAGTTTTTGTACAAACAAAACTAATGCAGATGATGAAATTGAAACTATTACCACCCATATGAAAGAGTATTCCAAATCACTATTGATCAGAGAAATGCAAATTAAGACAACTCTGAGATACCACTACATACTTGTCAGATTGGCTAAGATGACAGGAAAAAATAATGATGAATGTTGGAGGGGATGCGGGAAAACACGGACACTGATACATTGTTGGTGGAATTGTGAACAAATCCAACCATTCTGGAGAGCAATCTGGAATTATGCCCAAAAAGTTATCAAACTGTGCATACCCTTTGATCCAGCAGTGTTTCTATTGGGCTTATACCCCAAAGAGATACTAAAGAAGGGAAAGGGACCTGTATGTGCCAAAATGTTTGTGGCAGCCCTGTTTATAATGGCTAGAAACTGGAAATTGAATGGATGCCCATCAATTGGAGAATGGCTGAGTAAATTATGGTATATGAATGTTATGGAATATTATTGTTCTGTAAGGAATGACCAGCAGGATGAATACAGAGAGGCTTGGAGAGACTTACATGAACTGATGCTAAATGAAATGAGCAGAACCAGGAGATCATTATATACCTCAACAACGATATTGTATGAGGATATATTCTGATGGAAGTGGATTTCTCTGACAAAGACACCTAACTGAGTTTCAATTGATAAATGATGGACAGAAGCAGCTACATCCAAAGAAAGAACACTGGGAAATGAATATGAACTATTTGCATTTTTGATTTTCTTCCCGCATTATTTTTACCTTCTGAATCCAATTCTCCCTGTGCAACAAGAGAACTGTTCGGTTCTGCAAACATATATTGTATCTAGGATATACTGCAACATATCTAACATATATAGGACTGCTTGCCATCTAGGGGAGGGGGTGGAGGGAGGAAGGTGCAAGGGATAATGTTGTAAAAAAAATTACCCTGGCATGGATTCTGTCAATATAAAGTTATCATTAAATAAAATAAAATAAAATATTTTTAAAAATTAAAAAAAAGAAAGGAAACAATAAACTGGGAAAACATTTTTACAGTCAAAGGTTCTGATAAAGGCCTCATTTCCAAAATATATAGAGAATTGACTCTAATTTATAAGAAATCAAGCCATTCTCCAATTGATAAATGGTCAAAGGATATGAACAGACAATTCTCAGATGAAGAAATTGAAACTATTTCTAGCCATATGAAATATGCTCCTAATCATTATTAATCAGAGAAATGCAAATTAAGACAACTCTGAGATACCACTACACACCTGTCAGATTGGCTAGAATGACAGAGAAAAATAATGCAGAATGTTGGAGGGGATGTGGGAAAACAGGGACACTGATACATTGTTGGTCAAATTGTGAACACATCTAACCATTCTGGAGAGCAATTTGGAACTATGCTCAAAAAGTTATCAAACTGTGCATACCCTTGGATCCAGCAGTGTTTCTACTGGGCTTATACCCCAAAGAGATACTAAAGGAGGGAAAGGGACCTGTATGTGCCAAAATGTTTGTGGCAGCCCTATTTGTAGCAGCTAGAAGCTGGAAAATGAATGGATGCCCATCAATTGGTGAATGGTTGGATAAATTGGGGTATATGAATGTTATGGAATATTATTGTTCAGTAAAAATGACCAGCAGGATGAATACAGAGAGGACTGACGAGACTTACATGAACTGATGCTAAGTGAAATGAGCAGAACCAGGAGATCATTATACACTTCAACAACGACACTATATGAGGATGTATTCTGATGGAAGTGGATCTCTTCCACAGAGACCTAACTCAGTTTCAATTGATCAAGGATGGATAGAAGCAGCTACACCCAAAGAAAGAACACTGAGAAATGAATGTAAACTGCTTGCATTTTTATCTTTCTTTCCAGATTATTTTTACCTTCTGAATCCAATTCTTCCTGTGCAACAAGGTTCTGCACACATATATTGTATCTAGGATATACTGTAACCTATTTAACATGTAAGGACTGCTTGCCATCTCGGATTGAGGGAGGGTGGGAAGGGAAAAGTCAGAAAGTGAGTGCAAGGGATACTGTTGTAAAAAATTACCCTGGCATGGGTTCTGTCAATAAAAAGTTATTAAAAAAAGAAAAAGAAAAACCTGAGTCCTGCTTCTAATACTGCACAGGTTGCATGAACCTGAGTAAGGTTATTTAAGTTCTTACCACTCTAAGCAACTTTTTAAGAATATATCTTGCCAACAAATTTGCACTGCAAGAAGCTCTTCTCTACGAGCTTCTGTAACAATGAAATCACAAGTCCAGTCTCTAATAGTTAGACTTTATTATTGCATAGCAAAAAGATAAAAAAATCCTTCCATGTACCCTGATAAAGTTATTAACCTCAAACAGAGCCCCAGTTACCTCACTATAGTTGTAGTTCTGGTAATGAATTTATTGTATAAGCACAAATTATGTGACTATTGTATATATATACTACCTAGGCTAATTCCTATGGGAAGCCATTAGAGCACTGTGGGGATTATTTCCAAAAGAAATCTGCCCTGTTTTAGCAATTTTCTATGCTTTAGGTTCAATCCACATGGACGGCTGCCTCCATGGATGTCTGCAGAGCCTGAACATTATTTATCTGAAGATCATGATTGTAGCTATCGCTCCTGCAAAGGGATCTGATGCATACAGCTCTAGGCATTAAGCCAGTCACAGATTCATAAAGACATTTTCCTTGTACTCTTCATTAGGCAGGCCACCTGAGCTGGCCATATTCCAGAGATGCTCTGAACAGACAACATGGTATATTGTTTGTCTTTTGTAGATGTGAAAGAAAAGTATGAAGAAACAAAGTTGAAACACTTTTTCTCAGGGAAAATCTGATTTCTATTACTGAAGCTTTCTAAGATATTATAAGAGAATACCTTTTCTGGATATCTTAGTCCCATGAAACTAAGGGTTGAAACTCCCCCAACCCTTCCTCAACACATACATAACACAGATCCAATAGAACTAGCACTTGCAAGAACTGGACCTCACATGCCCCCCATGTCCCATTATGGGTGACTCTGGGGAGTGATAGAGCTGTGGGCAAGAAATCAGGTTCACAACAAGCAGTTTATTAAGTTAAATCAAAGTCCAGGAAGGACATAACAGAGAAAGGCATAGTATGATTGAGAGACTGTTGGATTTCACGTCCAAAAATTGGGATCCAAGTTCTCATTCTTCCACCTACACTTGGGGCAAGTCATTTCACCTATGATCTTTAGTTTCTTTATTTGTAAAATGAGAGACATGGAATAGATAATCTTTCAAATTCTTTTCAACTCTAAATCTTATCACTGCTTGTTCCTTATGAAGTCCCTGATGCCAAAGTTGAATTCAATTTGATGCTGTTCTGTAAATATTTATTAAACCCCTACAAGGTGCCAGTCACTGTGTCAGGGGCTGAGGACATAGACAAAAAGTCAGTCTTACTACCAAAGAGCTTATATTCTTCCGTAGGCAAACATATACACAGAGAAACAAATATAAAAAAAAAAAAGAAAAGAAATATGAACACATACATACCAAAGAAACTTTCACAGGAAAAGGTCCACTAAAAGTTGGGGGAATCAGGTTGATCGATTGGTTGGTTGGTTGTTCTCCATTCTCAAAGAATACCAAAATGACACCACTATGTTGGAATCAAGGTACAATATGTCTGAATGGATAAAGATTAAAAGAGAAAAGACCAGTTAGTCAATTAGCAAGCAACTATGAAGTGCCTACTATGTTCTTTTTATTGTACTAATGCTGGGGATTATAAATGTATTGCAACAGTTCAAGTGGTGAGCTAATCAGGTGATGAAGTGTTAAGGTGATTGGTGACAAAGCCTTGAACTGGGGATTTGTCTATATAAATGGAAACAAAAGGGCAGAGAAGTAATGGAAGTCGAAAAACAAAATATAGCAACTAGCAGGACAGGTAAGGAGACACAGGAAAAGTAAGAATCAAAGAAAATTTTGAGATTGTGAATGGGCCCAAGGCCAAAGTCACTGCCATCTCTGTTACTTAAGCAATGAAATCCCCTTTCACAATATAACCCTTCAAAGTTCTGAGATGCCTCTTAATGCCATGATTAAGCCTGGACCCCAACATCCCCTTCACAAAGCTACTCATGCTTCCAGAAGCAAAATCACACACATTAATGAGGGTTTGGGAAAATGCCTTCAGATTGATCTGTTATCATAATCACTTGCCTGGCCCTGAAGTTGCTGAAGCTGGGCTCTGTATCGTTGAAGGAGGGATTTGTAACTGCTGTGACATCATTCCTCATAACTAATCAGTGGACACAAGCTCCAACAGCCAGATCATCATTTCTCCACCCCGAACACGGAGCCATACAAAGGAGGAATGCACCCCTGCATTATGGCTAAGTGCCACCGAGCTCTGGGTCTTTCGTATGGTTTGCAGCAGTTCTTTCTCCAACAGCTGGCAGTAAACTGCTTTGTTTCCCTCAATATCCAGGGAATAATAATAATAATGGTTAGCATTTTTATAGCACTTTAAAATTTATAAAATGCTTTGCATACATTATTACATTTGATCCTCAATAATTCTATGTAGTAAGTATGCAAGTAACATCATATCAGTTTTACAGATTAAGAAACTGAGGCTTGAAGAGCTTGTGCCTTTTCACACAGCTACTGAACTGAGCTTTGCACCTAGCTGATGCCTGAGGTGAAAGAGTTCTTGCCACATTCCACCAGGCTGCCTCTCCCCTCGAAGATGAGACCCAGAATTCCCTTCTAAAACAATGGAAAGATATCCTAAGAACTGCTAATGACAGAACAGAGTCCCTGACTCCAAACCCCTACCAAAGCACTTGGCCAGCCTGGCAGACTGATGAAAAGCACTTACTTATTTGAAACTATCACAGTTGACAATTGCTCCATGAAATGAATATTTTTGTCCTGTTATAGCAATGAAGTGAAAATTAGTTGTGACGGTCAATGTCATGCATAGAAAATCATATTCTTCTTGGGGAAATATTCTCTCTCCTTGCTGTATTCTCATTATCCACCCTACCTGCTCTCCTCCTTTTTTTTCCCTTACTTATCTTAGCAATAAATAGGAGGAACAGAGCAATCAGAGAAGCAACTTCTGTCACCAGCCTATCCCAGAGCTGAACTATATCCTAACTAACCCTAATGTCTTCCAAAGCATCCAGGATAGGAAGGTTCTTCATGAGAGACAGACAGACAGAGATGTAGAGACACAGGGAGACCAAAACAGAGAAGCAAACTACATCTGCAAATACAAATAAGCAAATACAAAATATATAGGAGAGGTGCATTAACAAATTAGGTGCTCCAGCTCTAGTTGTTAATAATAATCATAATAAATAACTTTCCCTTAACTCCAACCTAAATCTTTAGTTCCCTGAAACTTGTACCTATTCTCTTGTTCTCTCTTCTGAAGTCAATCAGAACTAGCCTAATCCCTCTTCTATTTCACAGCCTTCAGAAACTTGAAAACAGCAACTTATTACAGGATCTCTAAACAAATAGCTTTAAGTTTCTTTATTTTCCCAGAGCTTCATTGTGCTATGAGGAAAAATACCATGTTAACTGCTTGCCCGTTTTTCTTCTGTGACTTCCCTAGCAATATTTTCTTTCACAGCTTCTGCAGTGCAAGAGGTTAAGAATCAAGGTGTTTGGAAATAAGCGGCTAGATTCCTAAATGGCCTGTCTATCTGTCTGTCTGTTAATCCAGTGGGGCAGTAATGATTGGCTTTAGTGAATCCCATCATGCCTCTCTTGTTGGGAGCTATACCAATCAATACAAGTCTAATTGGCTTTATGTGCTACATGTGTTCTTGAATAGTAATAGCATGGAGGAAAAGGGTATATGAGAGCTAGAAGGGGACTTAGAGACCCTTTATTCTACAAGTGGAAAAACTAAGGCCCAAAAAGAGAAAAGAATTTACCCAAGATCACATAGAAAATCAAAAATAGATCAACTGAATCTAGTCAAACCTTACCTCAGATAGTAGATATGTGATCCTAGGTAAATCATGTTAACTCAGTGCTTCAGTTTCTTATCTGAAAAATAGGAGCTGAGATTGGCAGAGATAATGTCTAAGTCCCTATTTAGATCTATGATCTCAGAACTTTTCCTTGTACATATCTTTTTTAACTTTAAGTGCTAAGCATTATGTGACTATACTATTTAGAGAAAAAAAAATCCTATAGCATTTTCTTTTTGTAATGAGAGCAGCAACAATAATAACATCATTTTAATAGCACTTTATGGGTTACAAAGTATTTTGCATATATACTAGTTCATTTGACCCTCACAACAAACCTTCAAAGTGCTATTACTATCATTATTCCCATTTTACAGATAAAGAAGCCAATCAACTGAGGTTCAGAGGGATGAAGTGACTTGCTCAGGATCATATAGCTAGTTAGTGCCTGAAGTCATATTTGAACTCAGGTTTTCCTGACTGTGGATTCTAACACTATTTATTAACTGTGTTCTAAAGAAAAGCTTTATCTCTATATTGAATACTTCTCTAAGTATGGCTTGTTTTCTTAAAGCAAAAAATCCTTGTTAAGATTTGATTACATATTCAAAAGAAGCTAATATTGAATGTTAACTGGCAAAGATGTAACCCAGAACTGTGGAAAGAAATGGAACCTGTGCTCTGGATATAATTAGTTGAATATATTTAGTTAATATTAGCTGCTTCCACATTCCATCCCTCAGTAACCCTTTAGATTACTGTCTGCAGATTGGAAATGGGAGGTCTATATGTTGGCCTGAGCCTATATAAACCTGTTTAGGGGAAGCTATTGGTTAGGGTTCAGTTTCATGAGCTTCTTCATATTTATAGTCATGCATATATGTACAAGAAAGATTATAGATGTGATTTTCTTTGTGGCATAAGTTCACCCCTTTTTTTCCCCCAGAGAGTCACACCCTCTCTGTAAATGAGGCAGCCGGCTCCCACTTTTCCAGGCTGAGAGATTGCTGTCTCTACTCTGCAAGTAGGCGGACAGTTGGAGATGATTTACTGGAAGGGTTCCTCAAGTGTAATTGTAGCATAATTACATTAGAAACCATCTCCGCGTGTGGTCACAATGTTTTCTAACAAAAGTCTTCTAATGCATGAAAACTAGTATCTTACAAGTATTTAACTCCTGCCTTGAAAATTCACATCAACAAATCTTAGTTAGAAATTACAGTATGGAACAATGAAAATATGCTGAATTTGAAGTTTAGTGCCCCGGATTCAAATCCAAATAAAAGTCACTCAATTTTCTCAGCCTCCGTTTCTTCCTCTATCAAATGAGGAGCTTGGAATAGAGGACTTCTCATGTCTCTTCTAGAACTAAGTCTAGAATTAAATCTAGAAGCACATCTCCCCTGGTGGAGTGGAAAGAACGATGGATTTGGAGTCAGAAACCCCATATATGAGTCTCACTTGGGACATTTTTTAACAGCATGAATTTGGTCAAGTTATTTCATTTCTCAAGCCCTGATTTTCCTCATTTCTAAAATAAGGGAGATGACTAGGTAACTTCTAAAGACTCCCCCCACATACATAGCTCCTCTGACATCTCAGATCACACATGACTGTCCTATATGGGTACTAAGATTGCGAAACAGGCATAAAGTCAACATCAGAAGCACAGGAGCCGATGCCGCAAGCAGCCAATGAGGCAACTAATATTTAGTTATTGAGTTCTTAATATCTGCCAGAGTTTGTGCTAAGTGCTACAGGAGTGGGAGGAGAGAGAAAGAGACAGACAGAGACAGAGAGATAGAGAGACAGACAGAACAGAGAAGAGAGAGACAGAGAAACGGTGGGGAGAGGGAAGAGAGAGATACAGAGAAAGAGAGAGACAGAGGCAGAGAAACAGAGACAGAGAGAAGGAGGGAAAGAGAGAAACAGGGAGAGAGGGAGGGAGGGGGGAGAGGGAAGAGAGAGGGGGAAAAGAGAGAGAGAGAAAGAGAAAGAGACAGAGAAACAGAAACATAGACAGAGAGGGAATGAAAGAAAGAAAGAAAGGAGGGGATGGAGGATTAACTGTTTACCAGATGATCTGTCCTCCCTGTCTTTGCATTCCAAATAAACTATCCCTCTCACATGTTAGATCACCTGTTTTCCCTGTCTTTGCATTCTAGATCACCTGTTTTGCAATGATGAGGTGGGACATGGAGACACAGCCATGAGAATGATCAGTCAGGAAATGGCATGTCATGCCTAAGGAAGAGCAAGAAGGCCAGGAGATGCAGTGGATGGACTACATTTGCATAGATATGGTTTTCAAAGAGCTGCCCATGCATTATCTTATGAGATCCTTCCAACAACCTTCTGAGGTAGGCAAACAAGAGAGTTATTATTGTCCCCATTTCACAGATGTGGCATCAAGAAATTAGAGTGGGACAAAAAGAGAAGCTTCTAGGAAACACAGATTCTCTATGATTTTGCAGATTTATTTAACAGCAACAGGGCTAATGTGACCATCATTCTTTTGCCAGTCCACCAAATGACATGTTAGCCTGTTCCTAATGACACAGTACTATTCTCTCATTCTCAGTCTTCTTCCAGCATAAAAGGAAAATCCTCTAAATAAGCTCCCTAAATCACCACTCCAATCTAGTCTCTCAATGTTGAGAAGGAACAAAACCAGCACTGAAGCTACTTCAAAAAAAGTTTTTATTAAGCCCCTACGATACTCAAGGAATTTTGTTATGCCATAAAGCATAAAGATCAAAAACAATCCTCGGCTTTAAGAAATTTACAATTGAGCAGGGGGATAGAAATTCAACAGGTACCCAAATTAGGTAAATGCATGATAATTTTAGGGAGTGAAAGAGCATTAACATCTATGTGAATGGGTATGAGAAATTAGCAGCACTTACAGGCTCTAGAAAATATATGCCTCTGTTTTTGGTCTGTAGTATCCCAAGATCCTGACATAAGGAAACTAAGGGTCATGAAAGGAATGTGGCTTGCCCAAGCAAAGCTTGGACTAGAATTCAAGATCTATGATTATCAATTCCATGCTTTCTTTCAGTTTTTACTGATACTCTTTCCATTTCTGCATAGTTGGTCATACTTGGGGTTCAACATCTCTCACCATTCAGTAATCTCATCTGCTGATAGAGCTCACAACCCATATGTATTTTCTCATCTTGTGTAATATTTGTCTATCTATCTCCATAAATCTTCTATAGAAGATCATAGAAGATCATGGGTTCAAGATTTCCTCTGGTTCTTTTAAGATATATTATTCTGCTCTCTTGTCATAATAGAAAGCAGATGGTGCATTTTTTTTTCATGCTTGGTAATTGTATTTTCTTTTTCTTTTTTTAAATTTTAATTATAGCTTTTTATCGACAAAACATATGCATGGGTAATTTTTCAACATTGACCCTTGCAAAAATTTTTGTTCCAACTTCTCTCCTCCTTCTCTCCATCCTCTCTCCACTCCCTCACATATATATGTTAAATATGTTAAAGTATATGTTAAATACAATATATGTATACATATTTATACAATTATCTTGTATATATAAGAAATTGGATTTAGAAAGAAGATAAAAATAACCTGGGAAGAAAAACAAAAATGCAAACAAACAATAACAGAAAGAGTGTAAATGCTATGTTGTGATCCACACTCATTTCCCAGTGTTCTTTCACTGGGTGTAACTGGTTCTGTTCCTTACTAATCAATTGGAACTGATCTGGATCCCCTCATTGTTGAAGATAACCACTTCCATCAGAGTTGATCCTCATATAGTATTATTGTTGCCGTGTATAATGATCTCCTGGCTCTGCTCATTTCACTTAGCATCATTTCATGTATGACTCTCCAAGACTCTCTGTATTCATCCTGCTGGTCATTCCTTACAGAACAATAATATTCCATAACATTCATAGACCACAATTTACCCAACCATTCTCCAATTGATGGGCATCCATTCATTTTCCAATTTCTAGCCACTACAAACAGGGCTGCCACAAACATTTTTGCACATACAGGTTCCTTTCCCCAGATTCTGCATTTTCAAGGGCTACTTCACTGAAGTGCAAACCCAGGCAGGTTGCATAAAGCAACAAAATTTTCTAGCAGGTGGGCTATCTACTCCCCAAGGATGAGCCTGTCCATGAAGTAAAATATGCCCTCAAATTTGAGAGATCAACTTAAAGGAGACAGGGTCCCTAAGAAAAGCCACAGCTGTGGAAAGGAGTTAGATGATGGCAATTCTAGTTCAAAGCTAAGGGCTTTTTTTATATCAGTGAGACTGGGCTGTGCCATTGCAATGTATGTTACCCAATACCAAACTAAGAGTATTATACATGGTAGACACAATAAATATTTATTTACCAAATCCTAAACTTTAAAGAAATTCAGACTTTTATGACAAACTTCACCCCCTTCAGGGTTAAGGAATCATCCTTATAATTGTGTTCATCCTCATATTTTGTCTGGTTGGGAGTATCTCATTGTAGGAAGGAATTTGGTCAGCATTGATAAGCTATGATCATAGTATCAAAGGATCCTAGAAGGGACCTTAGAGGCCATCAAGTCCAACTGCCTCATTTTACACATGAACAAATTAAAGCAGAGAAATGACTTTCCCAGAATCATCCAGCTATTAAGTATTTGAAGTAAGATTTAAACTCAGGTCTTTCTGACTGAAAGACCAGTACTCTATTCATTATCCCAGCCTGCTCCCATGATGACCAAGGGCTTCTAGGTCATACTATTTTAGACAAAATTGAAATTGTTCAACTTAGAGAAGAAGAGGGAAGATGACAATTATTTCAAAGGGCTATCATATGGAAGATTAGACTTCTGCTTAGTCCCTGGGATCGTAACTGATTTCCTTCCAAAGGTAGAAGTTATAGATTCTTGATATAAAGAAAAACTTTCAAGCAAGTAAGTTCATCCAAAAGTATAAGAGTCTCCTTCTAGAAGCCCAAGATCTTCTAAGTTCCATGTTATAATGAAGGATCAGCTCTTCTGACCTGGCCACATGACTTACTTTCTTTATGTCCTTGATTAAGGCCACAGTTTGGTCAAGGACATGACTCCTTCTAAGGTGGAAACATGAGCAACCAAGCAGGATATTAAATACTTCTTCATACTGCTTCTATTTAAAGACATGTGATCAACCAAGGAAAAACTGTTTGAAGGGGTTGGATGGTTTTGCTAACCTACTATTTTTCCTCATTCTATTTTTTGTCTTTGTTTTAAGGAATGAGGAAGGGAAGGGGAGAAGAATATGCAGACATAAAGGTGATATAATAACAAAAATATACATTAAAAACTGGATCTGAAAAGTAAGGCAGAAGAGAATTACTATCAGTGATGTCCCCATAGCAAGAATGCCCATGAAGTAGCATTGCATTCATGGGCTTGAGAAATGTAAAACTCTAAAAGAAGGATTAAGAAACTATGGTAAAAGGCCAAATCCAGCCTACTTTTATATGGGCTACAAACCAAGAATGTTTTTTCATATTTTAATACAGTAAAATTTTATTTATGTAATAAGCATTCCTTGCTCGTGATCCATACAAAAATAGGTAACAGGTCACTTTGGCCCAAAGGCTAAATAGATCATTTAGTCCAATTCCTTTATTTTATAGATAAGGAAATTGGGTGGTATTGTTCAAGGCTAGAAAGATAGTAACTGACAAAGCCAGGATGAAACCTAATTACTCTGCCTTCAAATTCATTTTCCTTCCTTCTTCAAAGAAAATCCTTTAATGTTCACTATCATTTATCACACTGATCTAAAAATTGAGAGTTGTGGATAGAAAGGAAAACATTGATTAGATGATAGGTTGTTGGGGTTTTGTTGTTTTTTTTTTGGGGGGGTGGGGAGGTTGTTTTTCTTTTAATGTAGATTTGTAATTTCATTGATATAGTTTGAAACTCTCATTTCTTCTATTAATACTTCTACCAAGCAGTAGCTACTTTGAAACTCAGTTTTAGACAGTGACTGGGATTGAGGTATATATCAGCATTCTTTTCAGGGGAATAGGTACTACACCACTGATTTCATTGTATAAGGATATATAGATACAGAAATAAATCAATAGATATAGATACAAATCTCAGCATTCTTTTCAGGGAATAGGTATATTAATTTCACTATATAATGATAAGTAGATAGATACATAGATAGATATCAGCATTCTTTTCAGGGGAATGGGTATTAGATCATTGATTTCATTATATTCCTCCACTAAGGAAACTCCATCTAACTACAACAGTTGAGCACTTTTTTCTGCAATATATAGTTTTTGAAAGCAAGTTAATCAATGAAAATTTATTTTTTAAAGATGTTATTTTCAAAACACATGCATTAAATTTTCAACATTCAAGCTTGCAAAACTTGTGTTCCAATTTTTCCCTCCCTTCCTCCCACACCCTCCCCTAGATGGCAAGTAATCCAATATATGTTAAACATGTGCAATTCTTCTATAGGTATTTCCACAATTATCATGATGCAGAAGAAAAATCAGATCAAAAAGGAAAAAAATGAGAAAGAAAACAAAATGCAAGCAAACAATGACAAAAAATTGAAAATACTATGTTGTGATCCACATTCAGTCACCACAGTCTTTTCTCTGGTTGCAGTCGGTTCTCTTCATCACAAGATCATTGGAATTGGTCTGAATAGCCTCACTGTTGAAAAGAGCCATTTCCACCAGAACTGATTATTGTATAATTTTGTTATTGATATGTACAATGTTACTCAGCCATTCTCCAACTAATGGGCATCCATTCAGTTTCCAGTTCCTTGCCACTACAAAAAGGGCTGCCACAGAAAACAGGGACACTGATACATTGTTGGTGGAATTGTGACCACATCCAGCCATTCTGGAGAGCAATTTGGAACTATGCTCAAAAAATTATCAAACTGTGCATACCCTTGGATCCAGCAGCGTTTCTACTGGGCTTATATCCCAAAGAGATACTAAAGAAGGGAAGGGACCTGTATGTGCCAAAATGTTTGTGGCAGCCCTGTTTGTAATGGCTAGAAACTGGAAAATGAATGGATGCCCATCAATGGAGAATGGTTGAGTAAATTGTGGTATATGAATGTTATGGAATATTAATATTCTGTAAGCAATGACCATCAGGATGAATACAGAGAGGACTGGCGAGACTTACATGAACTGATGCTAAGTGAAATGAGCAGAACCAGGAGATCATTATATGCCTCAACAATGATACTGTTTGAGCATGTATTCTGATGGAAGTGGATCTCTTTGATAAAGAGAGCTAATTCAGTTTCAATTGATCAATGATGGACAGAAGCAGCTACACCCAAAGAAAGAAGACTGGGAAATGAATATAAACTGCTTGCATTTTTGTTTTTCTTCCCGTGTTATTTCTACCTTCTGAATCCAATTCTCCCTGTGTAACAAGAAAACTGTTCGGTTCTGCATACATATATTGTATCTAGGATATACTGTAACCTATTTAACATGTAAAGGACTGCTTGCCATCTAGGGGAGGGAGTGGAGGGAGGAAGAGGAAAAATTGGAACAGAAGTAAGTGCAAGGGATAATGCTGTAAAAAATTACCCTGGCATGGGTTCTGTCAATAAAAAGTTATTTTAAAAAAAGGGGGGGGGGGAGCTGCCACAAACATTTTTGCAGACATAGGTCTTTTCCTTTTTTTATAATTTCTTGTTACATAGGCCCAGTAGAGACACTGATAGATCAAAGGATAAACACAGTTTGATAGCCTTTTGGGCATAAGTCCAAATTTCTATTCAGAATGATTGGATCGATTCACAACTCCACCAACAATGTATCAGTGTCCCAGTTGTCGCACATCCCCTCCAACATTCACCATTATCTTTTCCTGTCATCTTAGCAAATCTGAGAGGTGTATAGTGTTACCTCAGAGAAGTCTTAATTTGCATTTCTCTGATCAAAAATGACTGAGAATATTTTTTCATATTACCATAAATTGTTTTATTTTCTTCATGTGAAAATTGTCTGTTCATATTGTTTGACCATTTGCAATGAAAATTTATTAAGTGCTGTCTATATATTATTCAGGCTAGCTGGCTGGTTCAGTGAAAGAAACAATCAGGCTTGGAATCGAGAAGATCAAATCCACCTTCAGACATTTATTAGCTGTGTGACTCTGGGCAAGCCACTTAAACCCTATTTGCCTCATCTATAAAATAGGGAGACACCATAGAAGGAAATGACAAATCATTCTAGTATCTTTGCCAAGAAAATCCCATGCATAAAAGTCCATAGGGGTCACATATGGTCTATCATGACTGAAAGAGTCAATGACAATGATAAATGTATTAGACTCTGTATTAAGCATTGAGGATATAGAGAAAGGTAAAAGACAGTTCCTGCTCTGGAGAACCTCACGATCCAGTGAGAAAGAAAATATGCAAACAATTACTTACAAACAAGGTATAAACAGGATAAATTGGAAATAATCAATAGAAGGAGACAATAAGAATTAAGAGGAATTCTGAAATCTTTCCTGTAAAATATGGGATTTTAGCTGAAACTTAGAGTATAAAGACTTCTATAAACATGAAATTCTTAACAAACCTTAAAATATGTCCTTTAATTTGATTGGGAAGAGGCAACTGCCATTAGTTAGTTAAAAAGAGGTCAAGTCTCCTCTTGTCTTTAAAAAAAAGTAACATATCAAATCCACAATTAGACCAACAAGAAGCCAGTGGTTGAAGAACCCAACTCCAGAAAGGGAATCATTATTCGCCTATGGGGAGGGAGGAGAAAGAAATGCCTTTCTCTCTTCCCCATTACCAACTCAGCCATATATGACACCACACCAGGCTGGGCAACTTACTTAGTAGCCCAGATGTGCAGTTTGAGACAGCTAAAGACATGGGTGCAAAAAGTCCGAATTCAAGGCAGAAAGATAATTGGAGAATTCTCTGGCAGCAGAGAAAAAGAGCACAAACCTTGGTGGTCAAGAATTAAGCCGCAAAAAAGAACAGATCCAGGGAGGTTAGCAGAGTAGCTCACCTGCCCAGAAGAGATGCTGTACTTAGATAGGGATGCAGGAATAGGGAGTACCTTAAAGAGAAAAAGGACACTGAAGTCCTGAGGTACCAGGGACATGAGTTGCCTGGCCACATGTGTTCCCTTTGTATGTACTTCAATACCATTGTACTTTAGGCTTCTGTTCACTGACTCTGCATTTATCTGTGGATGATTATGTTCTCAGTTTTTTATGTGAATGTAGCTAGTACTCTTACTATTCCATTTTAAATTTTTAATTTAAATTATTATTTATTATAAATTTAAATTATTAAATTTATTAATTTAAATTAAATGTCTTTGCTTTAATAAGTATATCTACTAGTTGATTATTAAAGGCAAACTCACTTGGAGCTTCTTATGAGCCGTATTCTAAGAGTGTAGACTCACAGAGTAACTTGAAATCTGTGAGAGGAGATATCCATCTGGGAAACATCAATCTGTTAACATTAAATGTCTAATTGGGGAAGTATTTTGGAGAAGGTGCTACAATAACAAGCTTAGTTTGAGGCATTTCTTATTTGACATTCCAAGCACAGATGATCAGGTGACCAGTCAGTACTAGAGGTCTAGATTTGAAATTCATCTTCAAAACATTCCAAGTTGATTCATGGCAGTAAATTAAAGCACCAAGAAAGAGTAACTAGACAATGAAGACAAGAGGGTCAAGGAGATACTCTTGAGAATAACTTTGTCTTGAGAACAGTTCATATTAATGGCTAAAGAAATAATAATGACACAGAGAAGGAACAGTGAGAGAAATCGAAAACATGCCAGGAATGTATGGTATCTCCAAAATAAAGGCAGGAGAGATTATCTAGAAAGAGGTGATCAATAATAACCAAAAGGCCAAGGAGTATAGGAACAGAAAAAATAATCACTGTATCTAATCATGAGAAAGCAGTTTCAGTAGAATAGTGAGGATTGGGGGAAAGCCAGATTGCTAAATATCAAGGGGAATGGGTGAAGAAGAAATGAGCTTTGGAGTAAGGGAAAGTTTTGCATTATAGAAAACTTTTCTTTTAGAAGTGTAGGAGGCTAGAGAGAAGATATTTTTAGGATTAAGATGACCTGAACATGTTCTTAAGTACATGGGAAGATGCCAGTGATAAGGAAAAGCTTGAAATAAGGATGAGAGAGAAGATAATAACTAGAACAAGGTGCTGAAGGAGGCAAGAGGGAATGGGACTTGAGGCACAAATAGAGACACTGCTCACCTTATCAAATAGTAATAATACTTATTCTCAAAAAAATAAATATATAAAAAAGAGAGAAAGAGCAATGATGGGAAAAGCTATGGAGGGTAATAGGGGACCTGGCAGAGCTCACCTAGAAGAGTTTCCATTTTTTTTTTTTTTAGTGAAGTAGAAAGCTGAATCATCTGCTATAAATGTATGTGAGAGTGAGGGGGGTGGAGCTTGAAGAGAGAAAATAGCTTAGGTTCACAGTATTTGGAAGCAGAAATAATCTTAGGCAAAACCTAGTTGAAGATCTTCATTTGTTAGCTAAAGAAACAAAGGCCCACAGAACTTAAATAATTTGCATATAGTCCCATAGGTAATAGGGAAACTGGGTGGTACAGCGGATAGAGCACTGGACTAGAGTCAGGAAGATCTGAATTCAAATTCAGACTCAGACACTAGCTATGTGACCCTGGGTAAATGACTTGACCCTGTTTATCTTGGTTTGCTCATTGCCAAAATGGCAAACCACTCCAATATCTTTGTCAAAAAAAAAGCTTCCAAAATCTTTGTGGATATGATTCAAATAACTTAACAAAAACAACTCAGAGGTAGTAACAGAAATAGAATTTGAGCATTAGTTCTCTGACTCCAAAAATCTATTAACTGCATGCAACATGGACTCTAAGAGAGATAACCAGAGAGAGAGACAGAGAGAGACAGAGACAGAGAGACAGAGAAATAGAGACAGAGACAAACAGAGACAGAGACAGAGAGAAACACAGAGAGAAGGAGGGAGAGAGAGAGAAACAGACAGAGACAAAGACAGAGAGAACCAGAGACAGAGAAATAGAGACAGAGACAGACAGACAGAGACAGAGACAGAGAGAAACAGAGAGAGAGAGAGAGAGAGAGGGAGGAGAGAGAGAGAGAGAGGAGGGAGAGAGAGAGAAACAGACAGAGACAAAGACAGAGAGAACCAGAGACAGAGAAATAGAGACAGAGACAGACAGACAGAGACAGAGACAGAGAGAAACAGAGAGAGAGAGAGAGAGAGAGGGAGGGAGAGAGGGAAGGAGAGAGAGAAAGAGAGAGAGAGAGAGAGAGAGAGAGAGCGCAGAGAGGTTCAAAGTGGGGCATATTCTGTTTGTATGTTAACAGCTCAGGAATCTCAAGCAAAAGACTATATATAAATTGTAGGAATAGTGTTGATCAGCTTCAGTTGATGAAAGAAATTAAATCACAGATTGGGTCAAGAAGTCAAGTAGAAGACTTCAAAATATCAGTGCAATTATATCAACATTGCTATTGTTCAGTCATTTTCTCATTTCTACTCTTTTTTATCCCATTTGGGGTTTTCTCAGCAAAAGTATTGAATGGTTTGTCATTTCTTTCTCCAGCTCATTTTACATATGAGGAAAATGAGGTAAAACAGGTTAAATGACTTGCTCAGAGTCCATATTGTTAATAAGTGTCTGAGGCCAGATTTAAACTTAGCAAGATGAGTTTTCCTGACTCCAGGCAGACCCAGCACTCTATCTACCCCCAATTTAAAGGGGATCAAATCAACTTGATTGTACTACATTCTCTGTCAAATTTCAGCAATCATGGAATAAGAATAGTTAATAAAGCTTATCCTCTTTATAAAATGGCCATTCCATCAAAGTGGGAATAGGAAAGATTTTGTGTCGAACCTGTGTGTGGCAGAAAGGACACCCTCTTGCACTTGGCAGGAAACCAAGTTTATTAAAAGTAGCAGAAAAATAGAATTTGCTTTCTTAGAGGAGTTATATTTTGAGTGGGGCCATCTGTTATGTTAGTTGTCTTGTTCATTTAGTGCTAGAGGGAGAAGGTCCAGCTCTGCCTTTTGTCTGTCGTCCAATGAGCACTGGCACAAAAAAAGAGCTATGGGAAACACCAGACATTGTTTTATCCTAGTTTTCTTCATCCTGTTTCCACACATCTGCTGCTTCCATCTTTTGTCCCATCCCCTTGGTCACTGCAGTGGATTCCTCCCCTGGGAGACAGAAGGAAGACACCATTGGGCTGTGAAAGCTGGGACTTGACTAGATTCCTCTATGAGGGGAGTAGAACATGAAGTCTTTTGCTTCATTTTATGGTCTGCAGTGGGACAGAATTCATGAGGTGGAGTCAGGAGTCACCTCTATGTGACTAGCTTCTCATCTAAAAGAAGGAGGTAGGACTAAATGATCTCTGAAATCCTGCCATCTCTAAATCTAGAATTTTATGAGCTTTTAGGATTTGATTATTTAAAGGAAGGACACTCAGCCCTAAAACTTAAGACCTTTCCCCAGTCCCTCAGAATTATACAAAATTTGAACCAGAAGGGAGTTTAGAAATCTAGTCCAGCTTCTTCACTGAACATTTTTTGGGGGGTAGGAATTGAGAATCAAAGACAGAAGGGAAAATGTCCAAGGTTATATAGTGAATCAGTGGCAGAATTAGGACTGCAATCCAGGGACCCTGACTTCTAGTCACCTGTTCCCTCCTGAATATCTTATGTTGTGATTCCAGTAATTTGAGATTTATGCCACTCAAGGGTTTTTTTGTTTGATTTCTTGACACCCTTACACCCAGAAGTACTGTAGGCTATGCGTTTATTTTTAAAATGTAAATTAGCATTCATTGTGTATGAATAGTTCTGTAAAATTTCACAGCTCCTCTTGAGATGACTGGAGTCACCCTGGGGTGCTATAAAACTAGAATTAGCAGTTGCTGGCTGATATTCCCAGGGTGTACTGAAAGAATCAACCTTAACATCTCCCCAGGTCTCCCTAATTGTATACTCATGAAGAGAGAAAGTGGTGTTCCTAACTCCAGAAGGGAAGAGGATCAGAGCCAGGCCTGGCATCTATGGCTCCCAGACAGGGATCAAATCTTGCTTCTATATATACTTAGTGGCTGATATTCCCTTTCCTTCTTTTTCCAGTGCCTCTTCCCAGACCTTTTCCTGCCAGTAAATAAAAATACCAGAAGCTACAAAGGGTTATATACTAATATTTGTTACAAAGTAGAAATCAGGATTTTATTCCTAAATTATCTGAAAGTAGAGAAGTTGGGTGGGATGATTAATTCTGAAGTACCATAAGTACCACACTTAATAAATGCTTATTAAATGAACAATTGAAGTTCCAAAAACAAGCTGTAAATCAAGACCAGCATCACCTGTTGCTTTCTTCAGAAAAGTTTTGGTACATTTTTTTTCTACTAATTAAAAAATGTAAGAGAAACACATGATCATAGTTGTAATGCTGAAAGAGAACTTAAAGAATCACTCAAGTGATTTATCCAAAGTCTCACAAGTAGTAAGTGATAGGACTTCAATTTGAACCATGTCCAAATGCATACAATATTTTTAACCATTATGTCTAGTTGCCTTTCTTTTTCTAAGAATAAGTGTAATTCTTTCTCTTCCCAGTCCCTATCTCCCTCTACCCTCCTTTTCCAGTCTTCCCTCTAAAACCTTCCTTTATTGTGATCAAATTTCCCTTTATCTTAGAACACTTTCTCTCTCTTTCTTCCATTTTCTGCTCCTCGATAAAATTGAAATTTCTCCTGAAATTGCCATATCTCTTGTCATCCTTTCCAAGAGTGGCTATCATACCTTCTGATACATTGTAGAAAAAAAAAAGAAGAGTTGCTATAATCTGTGTTTCAAACCTTCCCTTGATCACCATCACTCAGCAACTTCCCTACTTCACACCTTTCAAAAACACTCCATCCTGGAGAATCCTGGTCATTGTTATCTAAGAGCCTCCCATTCACTCTCTCTTCTCCTTAATAAATTGAAAATCTAGCTTAATTAATGGAAGAATCAACCTCTTTAATTCCTATGACCCCGGTTTCTGGTCAATTAATCAATAAAAATTTATTAAATACCTTTTATGTGTCAGGAACTGCCCTAAATGCTGATGACACAAAAAAGAGGCAAAAAAATTCTCTATCCTCAAGAAGTTTAGAATCTAATGGAAGAAATAATGTACAAGCAAATATATACAAAGCAAGCTACAAACAGGATAAATAGGAATTAATAACAAAGAGAAAGCACCAGAATTAAGAAGGGTTTGGGAAAGCTTCCAGTAAAAGATGTGATTTTAGTTGGGACTTAAAGAAAGCCATCAAGATCTATAGTAGGTGGACCAGAGAAGGGAGAGCATTCTAGGCTGGAGGACAAGTCAGAGAAAATACCTGGAGCCAAAAGATGGAGTGTCTCATTTGTGGAATAGTCAAGTGCTACTGCTACAGGTGGAGGAGTACGGCCTAGCGCAACTATCCACAGGAGTGATCATCCCTTAGACACATCATTCATAAATTCCTCACAGAAAGAAAATTGCTCCCAGTTCCAGAATTCTCACTCTAGCCCTATTAAATGAATCAGTATGGCCTAGTCTTGGCCCTTTATTGTCAAAGTTTATTCCAGTGTAACACAGTTTCCTAGAAGTTTTACCAAGTAATAAAGGCTTTTCAAATAGGGAGACAGTGTCATAATGGAAAGAGCCCTGGTTTTGGAGACGGAGAATCTCATTGCCATCCCACCTTTGATACTAACTACCTATGTGAAATGTAGCAGGAAACTCAATCTCCTTGGGCCTTAGTTTTCTTACTTATAAAATAAGGAAATTAGACTTAATGATTCTATGATCCCTTAGTGATAGATTGCATGTCTCTTATCTGAAAACTACATTGGCTATGACTGAGGGGTCACTTTATCGGGTTATCTGCAGGGGATAAATATTTTAGCCACAGGAATTCTTGAAGACAGCCACAGAGAGACTGCAATCTGTAAGAAAGGAAAGAGTGACTACACTGACAAAGTAACTGCTCCCTGAAGTATGAAGCATGATATTACAATGGTGAAGTTCAGCCTGTTAGCAATTCAAAAATGGCAGCAATACAAAAGCAATCCACAACTTTTGAGCAACTCTTTTCATACAAAAATGCCCTATTATAGACCTGACTCTAGTCATTGACTGATTTTCATCAAATTAATGAGAATGCTGGTAATTTAGCAGACTGAACTATTCTTCTGCTCTGCAGGGTTTATATTCATCTAGGACACATCTCAATTGTGTTCCCGGGTTCCCATTACTAATGATGTCTCAGCTTTGATTTCTACAGTTTCATGAAAGAGAAATGTACTTTTTACAGATATTGAGATCCAAACAGGGGCCAGAAAGCCAAAAATGCTAGATGGTGAGGCATTAATGATTTACATGGTGCACTGGAAGGAACATTTCAAGTGGAGTCAAACAAGCCCTGAGTTCAAATCCCATTTGGGATAATAGATTATTCAGATCTATTTCAAAAGGACAAAAACAACCCTTTCATTTTACTGAAGAGAAAACTGATGTCCAGAGAGAATGTGACTTTTTTTATCCTGCAAGTCATTAAATTTCCCAACATTTGGCATTATCCTTCATTCCTCATTCTCTCTCACACCCTCATGGCCAATCAGTTGTCAAATTTTGTCATTTCTAGATCATAAAGCATAATACCATCTATTACATAGACGTTTACTGACAATTAGATGAGCTAATCAGTCAATAAAATCTATTAAGCACCTAAGCACCTACCACTATGCTAAGTGTGGGGTATAATGTATTTAGAACGTATAACAAACCTTGATGTGGTATTTAAATGTTAGCTACTATTATTATTTCTAGACAAAATGCATTAACTAACAAGAGAAAAGATTCTTCTACTAAAAATAACAGGGAAACCTGCACCTCAAGTGGCATTTGAGAGCCAAATATTGCAAACCACTTCACCATCTTCCTCTTCCTCATCTGATTTCTTTTAGTTTGTCACTCACTTCATCCCCTTTTCCACTTCCCTTACTCACTCCTCCCCCATATGTATACTATTCCTGACTTGGACCTCATCTCACTGCCTTAGCTATTTAAATTCTAAAAAAAAATGTATTCTCTCCAGACTCACAGCCTCTATGAAGGCACTGAATGACTCCCTAGAGATGGGAAATTTTTCATAAGTCCTTTTCCCTGAAGCTACAGGGAATTTGCTACACTCGATTTTCCTAAAAACTGATTTCTAGAAAAGCTACTGTGTAGCCACTGTGCTTCTTCATCATTCAAATCAAATCACTAGTCATTCCCAGGCTCTTTCCCTCTTTTGAAAAATGAAGGATTTGGATTAGATAGTTTCCAAACTTTTCCAGAATGATGTCCCTTTCTTGATGTCAAAAAAAAAAAATTACAATCCCCGAGATTATATTAGGATCATAGCTCTAGAACAGACCTCACAGGCCATCTAATGCAATCTTCTCATTTATAGTTGGGGGAATTGAAGCCCAGAGAGTTTAAGTGACTTCATCACTAAAACAGTATCAGAGGCAGGATTTGAACTGTATCCAGAGCTCATATTCTCTCTATTCTCAGTCACACTAGCTAGTGTGAATTAAACATACACACACACACACACACACAAAGCTGTGATGGATGATAATGAATTCAGCAACATTTTAAAATAAATTTCATTTTATTAATCACAACAGCATCTGTATGGACATGAAAAATAGTAACACATGTATTTGTGAGATCTAGCAGTAATTCAATCTACGAAAGTATTTTTGCTTATTTATTTAAGCAAGTCAGTAAGATGGACCCATGCAATAACTCCATGTAGTACCCACCACTCACACACACACACCCCCTCCAGAGATTTGTAATACATAGATTTGGGACCATTGAATTAGGTGATCTCTAAGGCTTAAAGATTCTGTGATTCTAAGATATTGCAAAAGGTTTCTGTCTGGGCAAGAATCTTTATCTTGTGATGAAGTTAGTGATCTTTCTAATTCCAATTGCTCTCCCTGTCTCTACTATTCTTCCAAACTTCCATGCTCTCACACCTTTCTCTGGGGTGCCCTTTTGTAAATGATAATTAGTCTGGCTTTCTTAACAAATATAAAGGATTCTTAGACAATCCCATAGTGATAATGCTCCAGCATCTAGAATCTCTCTCACTTGATGATTTTATCAGTTCTCTTGGGTTTAATGATTCTAAGCAGAGGGATCCCAACTCTATATATCCAACCCCAGTCTCTTTCCTGAGCTTCAGTCCTGTAATACTCACTGCCTACTGATAATTTTAAACTAGATCTTCTATAAGCATCTCAGTGTTGACATATCCAAAATAGAACTCAGGATCTTTCCCCAAAACTCAAAACCCTTCTTCTGAACTTTCCTATTTCTGTCAGTGGTAACACCATCCTTAGAATTCACATCTCAGTTCACAACTTCAGTATTATCTTTGACTCCTAATTTCATATACCCATTTATTTGACAGATGTCATTTCCACCTCTATAATATCTCTTGCCTTCTCTCTATTCACAGGGCCACCATCCTGGTTTAATCCCTCTCAGCTAAACTATTTCAGTAGTCTATTTGATACATCTTCCTCAAGTCTCTCCCCTCTCCAATCTGTCTTTCATAAAGTTGCTAAAATGATTTTCCTAAAAGTACAGGACTGATTCTGTCTCTCCTGTTCTCAATAAACTCCAATGGCTCCCTATTGCTTCTAAAATCAGATTAACTCCTTTCAGCATTTAAATTCTTTCATCCTATGAACTTAGGCTAATATTTAACCTTATTAAGTATTCATACACCCCCAAAAAAGATCTGTTTCTTACAAACAATACTCCATATCCTTTTGTACAGTATGCCAAACTTGAAATGGGTTCCCTTTTCACCTCTGCCCCTTAGAATCACTTATTTCTTTCAAATCTCAGCTCAAGTACCAGCTTCTATGGGAAACCTTTCCTGATCCCTCCCCTCAGTTTCCAGTTTCCTCGTCTTCCAAAGAGCCTTCTATTTATTTTACAAATACTTTATATGCAATATATAATCTGTTCATATATACATATTTGCATATAGCTTTGTACCCATGTGCATATGCATAATGCATAATGTTTGCATGTATGCATGCATGAATGGATACATATGGTCTCTCTTACTACAAGATAAATTGCCTGAGATTAGAGCCTGTTTTCATTTTTGGTATCTGCAGCAGACTATCTATCATAGAGTAGATGCTCAATAAATAATTGTTGATTATTGATTATGATAAAAATACAATTATTTTTGCTGGATATTGATAATAAATTGTTGGGTTTTTATTGATTCACAAAGCTTTTGAGCCTTCTTTACCAGAGCCATCACTAGGAATTTTGGCACCCATAAAACCATGAGTGGGTCCATTGGTGAAAAGCATATTCTTAGAGGAGGGGATTGTGGGGAAACAGGAGACAAGAACCCTGGAACACTGGCCAATACTGCAGAGGCCAACAGATGGGAGAATAGATACTAGAGAAGTTCATCTCGGCCTGCCATCTGGTATCTTCCTATTTTAACTAATTATTCTTGCAGAGCTGCTGAGAGACAAGTGCCATCAGCACCCTTTTAATTTGGCTCTCTGGGCCAAATCTATGCCTTCGTTCTGGTTCTTATTTCATTTTTCTCTTGTAGTCCAACTCAGTTCTTACCTTTACCCTGATGATCCTGAAACATATCATCCCAAAATTCTCTTGACTTTCCTTGTCTAGGATCAATGATTCTGATATTACATCTGTTCCAATTAATTCACTATTTCCTGGTAAAAAATAGTTCTATTGAATTGTTCCATAGTTTACCCTACCTTCAATAGGTAAGTCCACTATCAGTCTTATCTTGTCATGTTCACAACTGACAACTCTTAATTTGAAGAGAATCCAATCACACAACTTCATAAGCTCCAATTCAAGAAAAGGCAAAGCAGTGTTCCAGCCCCCTTGTTTGTTCTTGCCCAAAAATCTTCAGTGGATTTCTATTTCCAGTAGCAACCCTTCACTTCACATTGAAGGGCTCTATTTAGTTTAATCCCTTTTGTTGTTGGTCTCTAGTCATGTCTTACTCTTTCTGACCCCTTTTGGAGTTTTCTTGCAAAAATATCAGAGTGGTTGGCTATTTCCTTCTCCAGTTCATTTTACAAATGAGGAAACTAGAGTAAACGGATTTAAGTTACTTATTCAGGGTGACACAACTAGAACATGTCTGAGGCCAAATTTGAATTCAAGGAAGAAAGTGTCTTCTTGACTGCAGGCTTAGCACTCTATCTACTGCACCACCTAGCTACTTCCTATATGGTTTATATCTATCTATATAATTTAATCTAGGACCACTCTATATTGCAATTCAATTTACCATTTTTTTTTATGAAGTGCTTAATTGCTGCAAGACACTCTGCTACTTATTGGGGCTACTATAGCCTTGGGCAACTTCACCTAACACCCCCACTATAATCTAGCAAATGATCTAGAAAAGTTTCTGTGACTGAAAAATTAATCATGTTAAGTAGTCAGGAAGCCCTGAGTGCCAGTCTGCCTCTGATACATACAAGCTGGGACCCTGGCAAAGTCATTTCACTTTGAAGATTATGCTGACAGATGTTCAACTCTGGCAAATCTGATCATGCTGATCAAGCAACAGGCTGTGTAGTGGGAGGACCAGCCCAGCCAAGTTCAGAGAGGCTCTTCTTTATCCTGGTTTTGCACCGGACTTGAAATTACTGTTATTTGAAGGAAATTCCAGTGTGGAAACCCCCTCACTTTGTCTCAGTTATAGTCAGTGATTTGTCTGGGATACAAAGAGAAATTGTTACTAAATAACTTTAATGTCATGAGAAAATATCAGGGTAGAATAATGGAAGCAAACACTGAGCATCGCACATGCACACAGACACACACATAAAGAATGAAATTTATTATATACTAAAGGAAAACAAGTTATTTCTGTGAGAGACATTTCTGTATCAATTGTCAGACCATAAACTTGTTAGATCAAAGGCCCAAACTGATATCAAATCAATTAATTAATTCACAAACTTTTTTAGATCCATAATATATGTTAGGAACTGGGCTAAGAGCTAAGGAAACAAAGACAAAAGTGAACCAGACCCTGCCCTTGAGAATCTTAATTGTAATTAATTATAAAGGGAAGTAATTTCCTATTACTTAATTACTTAAAAGATCATACACATAAATATGTGCATATCATAAACAAAGTAGATACAAAGTAACCTGAAAAGGGGACTTCAGGGAGAGAGAAAATATCTGGCAGCTAGGGAACCAGGAAAGACATTTTGCAGAAGACTTAAAGGAAATCACGGATTCCAAAAGAAAGGGTAAAGACAAGAATATACATGATGAGTAATCATAATAGATCTAACTTGACTTTTTCTAACTATTGACACAGAAAAATGGGAATGGTATGTAGGAAAAGGTAACAGTATGAATTATGAACAATTCTTACAGAAGGTTAATTATAACAAGCCATTGGGCAGAGAGGTATAGAAACAGACTCAGTCAGAAAACAGTCTCATGGATTTATGTTATGGTTTTGTCACTCTGCCTTTGTGATCTTGGCTAAATCACTTAATGTTTCTAGGCTAAAGTTTCCTCATCTATAAAATAAAATACATACATAAAATAATATCAGGGCTTCTAAATCTTTTACCACTGGCAAACCTTTTTGCCCAAGAAATTTTTATGTGACCCCAGGTACATGGGTATATAGGTATATAAAACAGGTATAAAAATCAAACATTTATTGATAATATATCATAATTTTGCAACCCCCACATTCAGTTATAAGACCCCATAAGGGTCACAACCCACAGTTTTAGAAGCTGGGGGATAGATGACCCATATGATGAATCATAGTTGCCCCTCAGGACCTGAGTGACCTCACCTTCCCAGACACAGCTTTCTTTCCACTCCACCTCCTATCCCTAGCTAACATGGGATGGACCAGGACAAAGCTAACCCAGGATCTGATTCACACTTGCATTCCTGGTTATTAAGAAGCATAAAAATCCCAATCATCTAGGATCTGAAACAGACAAATTTGGTGAACACCTGAAACTATGAGTCATCATATCCTGATGATCCTACTAACCAGATAATTTCCATATTTTAGAGACAGGGGCATACATTCAGAGAAGCTAAGTAGGTAATACTGCAGTGTCATATACTTGGTTTTTTGAGGGGAGAAGGGTTCCATTGCTTGTACTTTGAAACTTGTTTTCTATACTTTTTAATTTCTCTGAAGTACTGTGATACCCCATGTGTCCATATAACCTTCACTTTGGATCAATATGTACTATATGTATACAGTCATATGCTAAGGGTTTGAAAGCCATATGGCCAAAGTGGGAAAGGACCTGACAATGGGAGACCATCCAACCTTGGGCAGTGGTTGTTATAAGGGAGATAATGAGTTACAAGTGTTCAGAAGGTATCTGAGAGAAATGATTATTAATAACAAATGATTTGGGAAGATTCAGAGTGGTTCCCTTTTTCTAAAATCCTGCTTTTTAAAGTGCAATCTCTTTTTTTTTTGGGGGGGGGGCTATAGTTTATTTTATTTTATTTTATTAAAGCTTTTTATTTTTCAAAAACATATGCATGGACAATTCTTCAACATTAGCCCTTGCAAAATCTTGTGTTCCAATTCCCCCCTCCCTTCCCTCAAGCCCTCCCCTAGAAGGCAAGCATAAAGTGCAATCTCTTAAAGTATATTACTGATAAGGAGATTAAATTCAGATTCCCCCCCATCCAAGTGGGGAAGCCATTGTGCTCTATTCAGATTTGGATTTGGGTGGGGATAAATTTTTTGGATAGATTGCCCAAGGCTGGGAGTAACTTAGAAGTAAAATGACATACTCAAAGTTCATTTGAATAGGTTCAGTCCTTCATTGTAATATTTATCTCATTAAGTATTATCCAATCATAGTCCATTGCCACCTTCAGCAACTCTCCTCTTCCAGTGGGATTATAAACTGTAAGGATGCCACTATGATTGTCTTTGGCCTAAGAGAGATGGCCTTTTATTAATAAACATGCTGGCTTTATTAATTAAATTAAATTACCCAGTAATTATGTCTCTAGAACTTTTAAAATGGCATATATTAATGATACTCAGGGAAGATTCATTTGAGGAGGAGTGAAAAGGGCATTCTTTCCTTGTTGGGAGAAGTAGAGTGGACAATTCCTAGCAGGAGTTTGAGTGGTTAAAGCACAAAAGATAGTTTGCCTCAGAAAGGTGCAACCCTTTGAAAGGAGTTTGGAGGCAGGGTGCCCAGAAGTCATAAGACCATAGAATTCAAGTTGAAAGAATCTTAGAACGAAGAACAATTTCTTCATTTCAATAATAAGGAAACTGAGGTATAGAAAGGTTAACTACTTTGACTAGTGTTATCATCCCATTATTTGAGCCAGAATTTGAATTCCAGTTTTTCTAACTGTAAGTCCAGAGCTCAGTCAATTAGACTGCTGATTCTACTCTGGAAAAGAAAATATGGAGTAACACCACAAGGCAACCCCCGGGGAAAAAATGGATCAGGACAGGGAAGGTATTGGGCAGAGAACAATATAGCATGGCTGGTGTAGTCATCATTTTTGTTATTTAGATATTTCCAGTCTTGTCCAACTCTTCATGACCCCATTTGGGATTTTCTTGGCAAAAATTCTGGTTTGCTATTTCCAACTCATTTTACAGATGAGGAGACTGGTGCAAACAATGTTAAATGATTTACTCAGGGTCACAGAGCTAGTATCTGAGACCAGATTTGAACCAGACCCGGTGCTCTGTGCATAATGGCACCTCCTAGCTGCAGTCATATTGACTACCATTCCACTGGGAGGGGGGAAGGGACAGAGACAGAGACAGAGACAGAGAGAAAGGGGGAGAGAGAGAGAAAGAAAGAGATTTTCTCCCAATTAGAATGTATGTTTCTTGAAGATAGATTTTTTTTAACTTTTGTATTTATATCCCCAGCACTTAGCACAGTGCTTAGACATTGTAAATGCCTTTTCTTCATCCATTTATGCATTCATTTACTATGCCCATTCATAAAATATGCTTACCAATATTTGTTATTTCCCATAATGCACTGCATAATAACAGCTGTCAGAATATATTAGCTAATGGTTATTAGGGTGCTAGTTTGAAAAGTATACCCCAATTAGAATATCTTAGAAGGAAAAAAAATAATGTCTTTATGGAAATGAGGTATGGTGACTTCAGAAGAGACCAGATTGCTCTAGACCAGTCCAAGACCAAAGGAGCCAGCCTGGCCAGCAGACATCCCTAGTTCCACAGGCTGGCATTGCTGTGTAGGCAGGAGGTAAGTACTTCAGGTTGTTAACAGCCCATCTGGGCCATAACAGATTAGCGGCCATGCTCTATTGGGAGCCTGATCCAGACTGTGTCAGTAGGGCAGATGGTGAGCCTGATGGGAACTCCAGGGAAGTATGCATGAAGTTCTGAGTGTGGAAAAAGCCAGTGGAGAAAGTGGAGAAACCTATTGCCTGTTCCCACCCCCAAATCTATCAGAGATGTGGCTCTGAAAGAAGTCTGTTACTGTCATTCTAAATCCTAAAATGGGTTGAAAAGAGAACTTTGAACTTCATCTGGGGAGCTACCCTCACAGAATACCTGTAAAGGTTGGAGAAAGAGACCCAGAGCAGGACCCCCTGTTCATTAGCAATTCTGCTATCTGATCCAGCCTTTGGAACCAACCCAAGCAGGAGTCCATTCTTCATGGGTCATTTCCCGATTGGGTTTTTAATGATTTCCAGATAAGAGACTTATCTGGAGGCCATATAAGGGCTAGGCAGATGTCCACCTGGCCTATGAGATGAATGAGCTCCCATTTCAGTGGCCACCTGAGACTGTAAACAGGAGAGAATAAGTAAGGAGAGATGAAAAACATGTCTTTCTTTCTTCAGGCATGAGGACATGTTCTTGAAGCTTAACTCATATTGATAATGAGACTTATACTTCATTCATAAGAGAGCTCTCAATCATCTTGATAGTTCCATTTTCCATCAGCAGCTCTGCTTGGCTTCCACACCCTATGGCAGATACCTCCTGGGGTTTCCTCTTCATTTTGCAGCCTTTTTTGGCCCCACATTAGAGTGTAAGCTCCATGAGGGCAGGAACTGTCTCCTTTTTTTAACTCTCTTTTCCTAGCACTTAGCGTAGTTCCTGGCACATAGTAAGTCCTTAATAAATAAGCTGAATGAAATCAAACAAAATCTTAAAAAAATGATCAACTCCTTGCTAATAGAGACAATCATTGTTTTTATCTACATATTCTCAGTGACTGGCCCATTACTTGCATACAGAAAATGAAAAATGAAAATGTTTGTTGACTTGTTGAATTGAATCATGGAATCTTATATTGGAAAGGACCTAGATACCACATATTCCATTCTGTACCTTAAAAAGAACTCCCACCAAGATCCCTTACAAGTGACTGTCCAACTTCCTATGAAAACCTCCATTGATAGGGAGCTCACTAGCTGCAGATTTTTGACAGCTCTAATTATTAGGAAGTTTGCCTTACATGGAGCCAAAATATACTTCTCCACAAATTCCAGCTGCTTCTGCTAAATCTGGTCTTTAGAGCCGAATAAAATAAATTTAACCCCTCTTCACCACAATGGAATTTTAAATAATACTTGAGTACAATCCTCTATGTTCTAAGTTTCTTTTTCTGCAGTCTAAATATTACCAGTTCTCTAAACCACTCCTCAAAGGTATCATCTCCTGATCTTCACTATCCTGGTAGGCTTTCTCTCATTTATCAATATGCAAATATCCAAATGGATCTTTGATATAATATGCATCAAACTTGTGTGGGAACTCCATCCATAAGATATAGAAGCTGTAGAGAATAGGGTATAGAGAACTAGCTTTAAAGCCAGGAAGATCTGGGAACCATCAGCCCCACATATGGCAAGTCATTAAGCAATCGATGCTCTAGGAAACTCTCTAAAACAAACCTTAATTGGGAGGACAGTTTTGCTCACCCAATTTTCTAATACTAAATAAATCAAAAATTTTTATCCTTGTCCTGTGATTCAATAGATGAGTTCTCTAAAGAGTCATGTGAGAATTTAAATGACTTGCCCAGCATTGCACAGCTAATGTCAAAGATGGGATTTGATTCCATATTTTCTTAACTCCAACCCTAACAATCTCTTCATTATATCAGGCTTGTCCATATTCTTCCTAAATTGTAGCACTCAAAACTAAATATATATATATATTTCAGCTATGACCCAAATGCAGCTGAGTACAGCAGGTTTCATTGAGGCTATTCTTAATGGAGTCTAAGATCATATTAGGCTCTTTGACTGAATGTGACAATATTAATTCACATTGAGTTTTCTGAACCCCAAAACTTCCAGTTTGTTTAGTTAAAACTGTCTTCCCTATTTATGAAGTTGGCCTTTTGAACCCAAATGGAAGATGTGACATAGGGCAGAAGCTCTAGTTTTAGAGGCATAGAATCTGAGTTTGAAGTCAATCTCTTACCCTAGCCACACTTTGAAGAAGTCACTTCACCTGGACCTCACCTATAATGGTTTGCAAAGTACTTTACATATGTGTTTCTTTTGATTTTCATAAAAACTCTCTAAGGCAGATGCTATTATCCCTATTTTACAGACAAGGAAACTGAGGTTAAAAGAGATTAAAATCACATACCTACTAAGTGTCTAAGACAGGATTTGAACTCTGGTCATGCTGATTACAAGTCCAGTCCACTATGGCCCCTAACCACCTAAATTTACAAGGCTTCTTCCAGATCAAAATCCTATGTTCTATCCCCTACTGGAAAAATCAATCCAAGGTTCCAATTATGTAAACATAATACACAAAATGCGCTTCTCTATATATCCTTGCATTTACCTTCAAGTATTTCAAGTGGTAATGGCTGAAAGGAAAAAACTTAATAGCCCTGGTTCTACTTTTATAAGAAAAATCCCATTTTGATAACCGTCCTCTTTGTCATACAATGCAAACAGTCATTTCCCCTATATTTCTCTTACCCTAGAATTTCTTTACCCTTCCTCACCTTATCTCTCCTGTCCTTATTGCAAGGTCAATAAGCATAGTATTCCTGTTCAATGAAACAAAAAAGGGGGGTGGTAGAGAGAATGGGTAGAAAGAAGAGATATTAAAAGAACCTTCTGGCAAAGCTGAAATTAGATCTGATATATTATAAAAAGCAATTTTTGATCAAGCATATCCTGGGCTAGATGCTTTCTAAGGTCCTTTTCACATCTGTCATTTTCAAATCTTGTCACCATGGTGATCACTATGCCTTGGTCAGGAGAATGAATGATGGGTGTTGTATCTTGTAGGAATAAAAAATGCTAATACCAAGAAAATATGTTTAAAAATAATGTTCAAAAACTTTTTTCACAGTTTATTTAAATATATATGTATATGTACATATACATATATATATTTAATTACTGTTAGGTTCCAACCTCAAGAAAGTCATTGATAAAAAGAACGTCTTCATAAATAGCACATAAACAGCCACACTATTTGTGATAGAATACTACCACAAAACTAGAAGAAACTAGAAACATAATAGATGCCCATCAATTGGAGAACAGCTAAACACATTGTGATATATGATTTTAATCAAATACTTTTATACTGTAAGAAATGATGAACATGATAAACACAGAAAAGTATGAAAAGACATAAAAACTGATGCAAAGTCTAAATTACATAAAGGCAGGGGGGAAATATACACAATAATTACAGGAACATACATAGAAAAAACAATCTAAGTGGAATTATGCAAAAGAATAAACTTGATTCCAAAGAACATATGAGAAAACATCTCTCCCCTCACTCCATTGTAGAGGTTGTGTGTTGAGGTAAGGAGTAGATCCAAAAGTGTTGAACATTACATATATTGTTAGATTTTTTCAGTTTGTTGACCAGTTTTGCTGATTTTTTTCTTCATCATCTTTTTCATTTTCTTTTTAAAGATCTTTGTTATAAGAAATGACTCTCAGGAAAGAGAAAGAAGGAATACAGGGAGAAATTTAGGCAATGTAATAACATAAATAAATAAAATTTGTTTTTTAAAAATTTTAAAGTTTTTTTTTTTTTTCCTAGAAGAGACTATGGCCCTTTGGCAATCAGAGGCAATTTAAAAAAAAAAAAAAAAAAAAAAAAAAAACTGCTGAGTGAACTGCAGGGGACTGATAAAGTAATGAGAAACTTAGTTACCAGGGAGCTGACACCTCGCATAAGAAAGCTGTTTGGTGAGAAAGACTGGCTTTTTCAAGAACCCAGAAGTTGTCTTCTGATTGGAAACAAAGAGAATGCTGGGTTTGACACTTCCCAAGTGGGAGGACATTGTGTACTTTTTTCTCCATGGGGAGAGAAGATAAAGAAGAAAAGAAAAAGAAGAAAGAGATGTTGAAATTGCATCCTCTTGCTACTGAGAGAGGATAGAGCTGGGGGGAAAGTGAGCAAAACTGCTGAGAATCCACTAGCTGAACAAAAATTCTCATGGCAGTAGGTGGAGTATTAGCCCCATCAGTTTCCCTGAGGCAGTAAGGTAAATGTCACTGGTCTAGCTATAGCTGGAGTTGGTCAGAGGCAGAAAGGAGATGGAGTGCCAGTGGGGAAGATAAGAGATTTTTGAAGGTCAATAACAAAGAGAGGGGAGAAGGGAAGATCAGAATGGGTTCAACTTGCCCATGCTCCCACTGCTTTCTTTTTCTTGCTTAAATTTTAATAGCAAAGCTGTGAACACTTTGGATCATGAGCCAGATCCAGGTGTGAGCAGCGTATGCAATGAGAACAAGGCAGGAAGAAGTGGCAAATGAGAATCTCCATAGTGGGAGTAGGGACCAAGGCAAGGAATAGAACAGCTTGGGCAGAACGGCTCCAGTGACATTATTTTAACAATGTGGGTCCTTCACTCACTAATGCAGGCCAAAACTTCTGTCTAATGAAAAAGATAGGTCTTTAAGAATGACATTGGTCTAGCTATAGCTGGAGTTGGTCAGAGGCAGAAAGGAGATGGAGTGCCAGTGGGGAAGATAAGAGATTTTTAAGGACATTATGTACTTTTTTCTCCATGGGGAGAGAAGATAAAGAAGAAAACTTTGCCAAGGTCAGGTCTACAAGTGTGAAAAGTGCAATTAATCTTAGATTTTTTTTTTCAAAATGTTATTCTTGTAAGTTTTTTTTCTCTTTTCCCCTTTTTAAAAATCTTTCTTTGTTATTAAGAAATATCTTGCTAGAAATGGGCAAAGGTAGGAAGAGAGGGAAAAAATCTAGATAATTTAAAAACAATAGCTAGCAATAATTTTTAAAGTATCTCTAGGCAAGAATTCAGCAACATAAAATCAACCTGATAATGACCTCTCTGGCCCTCAAGTGATAGATACACATATCCATTCCCACACTCAAAGGGTTTTTTTAGTTTCAAGGGAATTGCCATAGCATATGATCCTTTCACATCCACACCACAAGTTACAATGAATTGAAATAACAGAAGTTTAGTAAAAATGACAGATGATAGAGAGAAAAAGAAAGAAAGGAAGAAAGAAAGAAAGAAAGAAAGAAAGAAAGAAAGAAAGAAAGAAAGAAAGAAAGAAAGAAAGAAAGAAAGAAAGAAAGAAAGAAAGAAAGAAAGAAAGAAAGAAAGAAAGAAAGAAAGAAAGAAAGAAAGAAAGAGAGAGAGAGAGAGAGAGAGAGATTGGTAGCAACTCTGCTTCATCAGTTCATTTACCTAATTAAAGATTTAATCTCCTCAAACCACGCCCCAACTTTCCAAACTTAGAGAGGAGAATTCTTCAAAAGGCATTTGCTTTGGGAGCAAAAAATATAGCATTTGCAGAGTATGGGTATCACTTTACCTTTCTCCTAGTTTTTTTTTTTTTTTTATGACTGTTTTTTCTTAAATTTCTTTGCTAGATCATCCCTCTCTTGTCCCCTAAGTATAGAAATACGCCCCCCTCAGCTCTGTCCTAGTACCCATTCTCTTTGTGTTCATTAAGGATCTCTTCAATTCCACTGGTTCCTCTAGGACTGGAACCCCTGCTACTCTATACTGCCCCACCCACTCACCTCCCACTAACCCCCCCTCCCTCCACCCCATGTCCTTTCAGAAGTCAGAATGCTTCCCCTAGATCTCAGTCCCTCTGGCTGTGTCTCTCCCTAAATGCCAGTGGAGTTTCTGACACTATGACATTCTACTGGGGCCTGTCCAGTGGATTGCTTACACCTCTCTATGGTTAATTTAGTCTCCAGACCCCTCTTTCTGACCTAAGAACAAATTACATAGACATGGTGAATCAGTCTCTCTGTGTGTTATAAGCAAATTCAGAATGACAATCCCTTAAAAAAAAAAAAAATGGATGACTGGCCTAAAACCAGCTTCCTCCTGGCTTCCGGAGAAAGGGTCAGGGAGATCAACATGAACGGGGTAATTTTTCTAAGTATCTTATTAAATCTCTGTCAAATAAATGAACATCTGTTTCTTTCTGAATGTTTTCCTAGGAGTAGAACTAGCCCAGAATCACAGAGTAGGAAGAGACCTCTGTTCATATATAATCAGACAAAAGCATTATCTTAATCCCGCCAAAGCAATTAGCAAACCTGCTTTTAGCCAATTAAGGACCAACTTACCATCTTCTTACAATAATGAATGCATCCCTCCCTGCTGCTCCACCTCCATTGAGGACCATTCTTGCTGGAATAATTTTCGTCACTAAGACATTGCATATGGTGATGGAAAACAGGGTATTTCCCTCACCTGGCCTCCTTTGCACAGATTTCTCTCTTTAAAAAAATATTTATTTTATTCTAAACTTAAGAAGCATTTGCACAACATAGTAGAAGAGGGGAAAAAGATGACTGTACATGAAACTAAAATCAATTATGTACAACTTGCTAGTCCTTTAAAAATATAATAGTTATTACATAACATTTTTTCCCTTTTTTTCTTCCTTCCCCTCACTCTAAAAATGACTATCCTTAGACATAAATGTCTATATGTACATATACATGCAAAACCATTCTATATATACTTATATTTATTATATTTATGGATGCAATTAGCATCTTCCTTTATAGTTAATCCGGGTATTTCTAATAATCCAAATGACTTACTCAAAATTGTTCTTAAAGCAATATTGTTGTGACTGTATTCAAAGCTTTCTTTGTTCTCTCCATTTCATTCCTTGTCATTTCATGCAAGTCTCTCTTCAAAAAAAAGAAAAGAAAAAAAAAAAAAAAGAAAGAAAGAAATTGTAGACTTGCCCTACCCAAAAGTCTATGGAAGATGAAGGATTAGACTCCAGAATCAGTATTTATAATGTGATCACTGCCAAGTGTCCCCAGTCTGGTGTTTTGTGTTTGATGATTTTCTTCTCCAAGTTCCATAGATAGTCTTGAAACTAAAAACATGGTAACCTCCAGACCTAGAATATTGGATAACTAACTCTCCAAATGCCTAATTTTAATAACTGAAATTTACAGGTAGATTATTTTAAAATTCAAAATACTCTTTACATACATTATTTCTCATTCAGTATGACCTCCATTTTACAGGCAGGGAAGTGGAGGCTTGGAAATAGTAAGTAACTTGCCTGTGATCTCTCAGCTAATGTGTGAGAGGCAGGATTTGAATGCATATCTCTCCAGGTTCAGTGATCTTTCCTCTATATTATGCTGGTTACATTGCAGAATAAAGAAGCTTTCTTTGATGTCCTACCAGAATCAGGATCACCCTGACATTTGTTTTTCCTCTAAAAAAGTCTTATTAATCATTATTTTTTAAATAGGAGCCATATGCCAGACTGGTGACTGACTGATCTCTGAACACCATTTACTACCCTATTATTATGACAGTGAAAAAAGGGTATAATATGTGACCTGCAGAGTTTATACTTTCTTTCATGCTCTGACCTTGTGGTTCTTTTCTCAACAAATGCATTAATGGAATTCTATCTTTATGGTAAAGTAGAAAGTTTGCTGGTTCTGGAATCAGAGAAGGTGGATTCCAATTCCAACTCTGATGTTTACTAGTTTGTCCTTAGAAAAGAAAGTCATTCTAACATTCTGGGCCTAAGTTTCCTCATCTATAAAATAAGGGAATTAAAGTAAATGGCCTCTAAGTCCACTCTCTATATAATTTCCTGCCTTAAGGCAGTTTTCCCATTCAATTCCCAGATCTCATGTTACCAGACAATTAAAAAGTCCTCTCTCACCTCTAAGGATGCTTGTAGTCCCACCTCCTTCACAAAATCAGGTGACAAGCAGGTGGCTGTAATGGGCTGAGGCTTGAGTTGATGCACTGAGGTCCCAAGCACATGAGGCTAAATAGTAATTGGACCATACTCTATTAATAGATAAGCTTGGAGAAAGAATGGCCCCCACCCACTCTTTGTGCAAGTCCTGATGTGTTGTATAGGAAATGACGATTTTGGTGGGTGGAGGCAGGGGAGTGGAATAGGAAGGGGAGGACACAGAGACATTAAGACACTCCTCCAAAAACAAAAGAAAGGGGGAGCCACAGGTAACCCTAGAGAACTACTAAATCTAGCTCTTATACTATTAACTTCTTGATTTTTGACGAAGATGCACTGGCTCCGGCAGACAGGTTTTATAACCCACCGGAAGGGCAATGTCCAGTGCGAGCAGCTCCACTATCTTTAGATAATCGCCAGGTGATGTGGAGAGACCCAGAAAGTGGTGAATGGAAGGGACCTCAGTGCATCAACTCAAGCCTCAGCCCATTACAGGTGGCAAGCTCCCAAGTCTTTGCTTTTCCTGAACTTGGAACTCTCAAGTTCTTCCTTCTAATATTGGTGAAATATGGAAATTTAGTGAAATCTGAAAATACTCTGGAAATCTCTTTAACTGGTCCATGACTACACAATATCTCTCTATGTTGGCCTTCTCTTTCTTTGGTTTTAAATTAGAACTTTATATGATTGGATTTGAAACACATCATGGAAGAGTAGATAAATATATCACCTGTGAGCCAAGAAGCCTGGGTTCAAGTCCAATCTCTAACTAGATTTGTGACCCTGGGCAACTCATTTAAGCTGCCCTAACAATTTTTTTAGGCTATAGGTTTCAGAGAAGATTGGAAGAGGGAATTTACTTTTATCTAGAAATTCTCTATAGCAATCAAATCACAGATTTATCCCTTATTCCTATGACTGGATTTAAAGGAGAGAGTGTAGTATGATGAAAAGAGCATGGGTTCTGGAGTTAGACTCAAGTTGAAATCTATCTATAAAACTTACAATCTATGTGATCCTTGGATAAATCAATTAGGCAGTCTAGGCTTCAGTTTACTTATGTGTAAAATGAAAGAGTTAGAGTAGATTTGCTAAGTAAAAGGCCCAGTGCTTAGCACAGAGATTGGCACTTAGTATTTAACTTTGACTAAGGCATTTAACATTTAACAAATGGTTATTGACCAAATGGCTGACAGGTGGCTTTTGGCATCCCTTTCACCTTTAAATATATAATATGATGATTCTACAATTCTCTGAGATAGTAGAGCAAGAGACCTATGTTGGATGTGAGGAATCCTCAATTTTAGTCCCTAGTTTATACAACCCAAACCTATGCACATCACCTTTAGGGGTTTTTCTCCTCATCTATAAAATAGGGACTTGGACAAGATGGTCTCTCCAAGATCCTAGTAAATTTGCTCAAATGTGAATTTTAATAGGAATTTAGACTGCATCGGCCACAGGCTCCATTTAATTATATCTTGCTACATTAGTCCAATATTCTTAGGAAGAGTGAGTTAAGACATACATGGAGATAAGACTGGGTTACTGCATCACAATTAACTCAGTGATGCTTTGGAAGCTCCCAAAGCTACTTCGATAGATTTGATTTTTCTTATTTTTAAAAGAGTACCAAAAGCCCCAGTGGGGTTTCTTCCTACATAAAAAACATTTGGACAACTCTGTACAGCTAAAAAGAAGTAGATGGCCCTGTGCATATTCCTAGACCAGATATGGTTGGTTCACACGTAGAAGACATGAATTCAGTTCTGGTGCTTCCTTTTAGAAAAGCTGAGTAGTCAGAGAGCATCCAGAGAAGAGCTGTTAGAATTTTGAAAGGACTCAAGGTCATGCCATATGAAGACTGCTGGAGGAAATTAGAGAAAATTAGTTTGGAAATAAGGCCCAGATTTCTGACTTTCCCCACTGTTCCCCTCCCCCACCCAGCTCTAACTCAATAGCACAATCTATTTGCTTTTCTGGGAGCTTTAATTTAACCATCTTGGAAGTAAGTGCTTAATTTCTAACTCTGGCTTGCAGTTCCCTTCTTCCTTCTACTAGCTAGGAGTCTTTGGGATGATCAAAACAATTCTTTCAGGGAAGAAAAGTTCTATGTTGGATAAAGTAATATTTAGATAAAGATATGAAGTATTAACATCAGATTCCACCCAATTCCCAACCCCAGCTTCTGGTTTCTCTCTCCCTTTTCTTTTCTTCCATTTTGCAATGAGAGATGTAGAACTTGTCTTCACTAGAAAGGGCAACAATATCCCCTGTGTATCTCCATCCTCACAACCATCTATGTTATCATTATATATCACCTTCATTTGATCCCTGTGAAAAAAGAGAGTAAGGTTACAGCATCCCATGGGCTATGCTCAGACATTAGTGAAAGGTGGATGTTGTATGGGAGTCCCCAGGATTAGAAACAGGCAATGTGCAACATAGGAGTCAGTCCATGCTGATGAGAACTCTTGATTTTCCCAGAGGAGAAGTCACAGAATCCACATTTCTGCATGATTTTTGGATGGGATTGATTGTGGAGCTGGCTAGAAAGGCAACAGCCAGATGGCTGTTATGATCACACAGCTTAAAGAGAGCAGTTTACCTACAGAAAAAGCATCCATCAATAACAGCCTAGATAGTGTTCCTGAAGTTGGAAAAAACTCCCATTTATAAACTGAATTACCTATAACTCTAGGTCTCATATTTTTTTTCACTTACTTTTTTCAAAGTAAGGTTTATAATTCTGTTATGGGAATGGTCCCATAACCAGACCTCCACATGACTTATTATCCACATCCCAATGCAGGTTGTAGTACCAAATGGACTTTTGTAATCCATTGCTTTTCTCTTTTCTAGAAGTTTATAGGTCTTTCTGCTTCTCAGATCAATCATTTTTACTCTTTCTTCTTTTCCTTCTTACTTTTAGTAGGTGGCCATTCATGACATTTCCTTCAGATAATAAACAGGTTTTGCTGGTTGCTATTGGGACTTGGCTGCAGAGGTGGTTACCCAGGAAAAAAAAAAAAAACCAAAGTGCTGCTGATCTGCTAGGTCCCAGGTCCTGACGTTCAGCTTAAAGAAATCTTGGTCATTTCTCTGAGAATCTAAGAATGAGGAGAAGGAAGGAAAAAAGGTCTGGAAGAAGAGAAATAAAAAAAGAAAGAGGAGATGAAGGAAAAGAAGGAGAGAAAGAAAAAGAGAAGAAAAGAAAGAGAGGAAAGAGGGAAGAGTAGAAGAAAAATAAGAAAGAATAATGGGAGAGTAAGGAAGGAAGGGAAAAAAAGAAGAAAGAAAAATAGGAAGAGGCAGAAAAAAAAATTTCAAGAATAAGAAGATAAAGAAAAAGAAAGAAAAATGTAAAAGAAGAAGGGCAAGATAAAAAAGAAAGAAAATGGAGAAAGAAGACAAAGAAGAAAAAAACAAAGAATAGTATAAATAGGAGAAGAAAAGCAAGATTACAATTAAGAGAGGGGAAAGGAGAGTGGAAGGAGAGTAGGAAGTAGAGAAGGAAATAGAACAAGAAGGGAAAGCAGGAAGAATTAGGAAGAGAAGAAAATGAATAAAAGTATGGGAAGAGAAGAAAGAAGAAAAATAAGTGAAGAAAGAAAAGATGAGGAAAAATCAGAAGAAAGAAGAGAAGGGTGAGAGATATGAAAAATAAGGAAGTTAAAGAGAAAAGGCTCTGGAACATGATTAGGCAAAAATCAGGAAAGGAAAGCCAATGCTATTGTAGAATTACATTATAAATAATAGTGCTTTGAGATTAATAGAGTGTTTGTTATCTATCAATAAAACTTCTATGTTCCCAGATTTCCCTCCTTAATCCACATCTGCTTCTAGAGGTGGTCATGTGATTATAGTATAAAGGCCACTAAATCATGAATCGGTAGAATAGTGCCTTAATTCTGTGATTTTGCCTTCTCTGGGATCTCAGTTGTCTTCACCGTAAAATGAGAGAGTTAGACTAAATGATCTATTTTCATGTCTAAAATTATAAAAGTTTTTGGTTCTTGATGGATATGAATGAAATGATACAATCATCAAAGGACAATGAGACTAATTATCTCCAGAGAGAAAAAAAAGAGGAGAAGGCTTATGAGGACCTGTGCATGAAATATAAGGATTCTTCATTTGCCCTATAGCTGATGGAAGCCAAAACAGGAATCAACATATTTCAGTTACAGACCTAAGATTCTATTTATAGATACAAACTAGTATAACTAGAATTAGGACTGTCCAAAGTAGAAAGGATTTTAAGGATCACTAGTTCAGTCTTCCTTTATAGTTGAAGAACCTCAGATTCAAAAAAAGGAAGATTTAGCAAAGGTCAAACAGATAATGAGCAGCAGAAGCAGGAGTCAAATCCAGATTCTCCAACTCCAATACCAGACGCTTGCCATTTAACCACCATGACACTAAGTTTGGGGAAGGAAGAGAGTCCTGGGAGCATTGCTGCATTGAGTATAATTAGTACATTACTGGTAGAAGGGAAATGTAATATAGGACTGTTTGCCATCTAGGGGAGGGGGTAGAGGGAGGGAGGGGAAAAATTGGAACAGAAGTGAGTGCAAGGGATAATGTTGTAAAAAATTACCCTGGCATGGGTTCTGTCAATAAAAAGTTATTATAAAATAAATTAAAAAAAAAAAAAAGAAGGGAAATGTAACAGAGACCAATGGTGGGAAGTGATTCAAAATCTAGCTGTTCAATTTTCAAATTGCCCATGAAATGCAGGGCAAGAAGGAAGATGGCCTCTGTAACTATGAGCTTAACATATTTGAAGTCGTCAGATTCAAAGGTTGGAAGAAATAACTGAAACCCTCTAGTCCTAGAGAGTTTGCAAGAGTCAAAAGAGATGAACTGGTAGGAAACTTTTGAGTTAAATAAGAGGAAAATAGTACTAGACCTTCAAGATGGGGAGGGGAATTATAAGATTTCTAAATATTGCAGAGGTGCCAGTATAACCTATGTAATGGCTTACCTATCAATTTAATGGGGATAGTGAAGGTTGATCTTCCAGGACATCTGCTGGTACAACAGGCTATATACATTGTTAGGCTGACTCTAAAAGCAAACTCCAAACATATAAGGGACAGACAGAAGATAAAAGAAGGAAAGCAAGGGCGATCCTTCTTGCTTAACAACAATTATCAAGACATTTAAAGCTGGAAGGGACCCCTAGGTCTGATCAAGTCCAACCCTCTTTATTATACAGAGAAGGAAATGGGTGTCCAAAGACTTTAGGTGTCTTGACCAAGATCACATTGGTTGTAACTAGCAAAACATAGGATTTGGGGACATTCTCAAGTAATCTCTTTAAGAATAGGGATTATTTCACACTTTTTATAGCTAATTGCAAAATATTTCTTTCGTATAATTATTTATCTTTATCCAATGATCAAAATATTCTTTCTATATTGTTAATAAATTAAGAATATATTTGTAGCTAGTTTATACTTTTTGATT
Source organism: Antechinus flavipes (assembly GCF_016432865.1). Taxonomy (NCBI): domain Eukaryota; kingdom Metazoa; phylum Chordata; class Mammalia; order Dasyuromorphia; family Dasyuridae; genus Antechinus; species Antechinus flavipes. Next base: position 215,467,430 of record NC_067399.1, on the reverse strand, counting down.
AATTGATACATTGGAACTTTCTGGGCCTTCTGGAATCATGTTAATCTAGGTGAGGAAAGAAAACCTCATTGTTAGATAAAGTACAAATTTCTGGGACACTGAATCAGTCTGTCTGTTTGCTCTTAAGAACTCTGTCTCTGTTACATGCATGAATTAGGGCAAATTATTTCCCCATTTATCCGGCCTTTAACCAGTACTATTCATAGCTCCCAAATGACTAACTGACCCAGCTGTTCTTCAGCCATGCTTCCAACTACTACCTGTCCCCATCAAATTGCCTTATGTGGCCTTTGTTTACAGGATCATTAGATCATATATTTATAGTGGGAAAATATCTCAGAAGCCATATAGTCCACCCCACATTTGACAGATGAGAAAACTGAGGGCTATAAAGATTAAATGACTTGCCCAATGTCAAGCAGGTAGTAAATGTTACAGGCAGGATTTTAATCTGGGCCTTCTAAGTCTAGAACAAATGTTCTTTTCTCTATAACATGTATATTTTGCATATACTGTGTTTTCTCAAATAGGATATAAGTTTCTTGATGGCAGGGTCTATGTGTATATTTTTTTGTTTCCATGGTGCCTGATATGGTACTTAGCACATAGAAAGAAATTAACTAAATGTTTGTTGTTTGATTCCCTCTCCAAACTCTTTTTTTTTAACTGAAAAGGACCTTCTTAAAATATGAACATATCCTCCTCTAAAAATTCTAATTATCATCCTTCATATAGACCTCTGTCTGCCTTTTTTCACCTCTGAGCCACTGAAAACACAATTCTTATAATATCTCATGCAAGGAACGAGCTTTCAGTATGTCATTCAGGCTATCAACTGGAGAATGAACAAATAAATTATAGTGAATAGATATAATTAAATCAATTTTCCATAAGAAAGAGGTCACATGAAGCTTACAGAGAAGTATTAGAAGACTTACATGAACTGATTCAAAGTGTAGTAAGAAGAATCAAGAAAATGATATATGAGATGACTGCAACCATATAAGTAGAAAGAATGAGAAGAAAAAAAAATTAACACCATAATTTTAATTATTAAGCCTGAGCTCAAAGAGGAAATGAGAAAGTATACTTCATCTTCTTTGAAGAGGTGGCTGGCAGGCAGGCCATAGGTATAGAATGATGTATATATTCTAAAATTCAGTTGATATGTTGATTAATTTTACTCCATGGCTTTTTTTTCCCTTCTACTTTATTTTTTTATTCAAGGCATTACTTTTTTGGAAGGGCAGAGGAAAAGATAACCTTTGAAAATAAAGATGGTATGAAAACAAAAGATACCAATAATTTTTAAAATCAGTTGACTATTTTAACATTGATAACTGACAACTGGAACTTAACCTCTAGTTTCACTCCCTCCTCATAGTTCCCCCATTAAATCTCCACATGATGGCCACAGGCATTAAAACAATGCTACAGAAATGGGTGTATTTTCCCATGAATTTAATTATGCAAGGAGTAAATCTTTGTGCAACTTTTATAACATGTTCTACTATAGTGTAGCAAATGTTTATGCACCAATAAATACAGGCTGGAGGGTAAGAATTCACCTATGCTCCAACAGTAAGCTATTTCCTCTCTCAGCATCAGCTCCTTCATCTGTGAAATGATCTTCTCATCTGCCTAGGTGTTCTCTAAGATCCCTTCCAGCTCTGACATTCTATGGTTCTATGAGTCTACCAAAAGACTTAGAGGCTAAATGTGAACATAATCCCTCTGTAATAAATGGAAAGATATCTAAATCATTCCAGAGAAAATGAATGTAAGACTGGGGTTCTTTTACAATCCTTCTTATCCTGAATCTATGTGACTTTTCATGTCCACCTCTGGCCATAACAATTGCCCTTTTGCTTTATCCATTGAATGGCCCTTTATTAAATATCTGTGTACAGAGCTCTGATTAGTGTTAGGTGATATACAACATTTAGCTAAGATAAAGTCCCTGAACTTATGAACCTCGCACTCTAGGAAGGGGATCTACACAAAGATAAATGCAATATATATTAATGCATGATAAATACATTCCAAAAGGAAAAAGCAAAACAGTATTGCCAAATTTGAGGTGAGTAATCATCAACAAGCATTTTTAGAAAATTTCATGTATGAGGAGATATTTAAGTTTGTCTTTAAAGAATGAGAAAGAATTTATTAGGGATTGAAAAAAGCCATCTTAAATAAAGAAAACCACATAAAAGGAGACACCAAAGAGCAGGGCTTGTTTAAGGATAGAGAGTGCTGTAGTTTTGCTAAAGTATTATTTGTGTGAAAAAGACTAAGAAAAAATTAGGTAAGAAATGTAAAGTATTATCAAATTAAGGGCTTTTAGGGGCAGACAAAGAAGCATAAATTTGATTTCATAGGCAATAGGAAGCCATTGAAGATTTTTTGAACTGAAAAATGGCATGACTCCATTTTTGAATTAGAAAGAATAATTTTGTAGTTGTGTGTCAGATAAGAAAAATTAATGATAGTCAAAAAAACCAGTAGGGGACCATTGCAATGATCCAATTTGTTGGTAATAAGGACATGCCTCAAGGAAGAGGAAATGAAAACAGGAAGACATGGAATAGCTGTAAGAGAGATTTTCATTTTTATCTTTGTTATCTCAGTGCCTAGCACAGTGTCTGATAGATAGTTTGCACTAAGTAAATTCTGATTTATAGGTAACATCAAGAGTGACTTGATAGGAAGATTATAAGCTATTAAGTAAAATAAGTGATCTTTTGAGGAGAGTTGAGACTGGGTGGAATTTATTCTGGACTCAAATGCCACAAAAAGTATAAATCTGTGAATCTTCATTTCATATTACTTGCTTTTTAAAAAAAACTATATAATAAATTCTACATGCCATTTTAAAAGGAGACAGCCAAATATAGCAATGAATAGAGTCCTAGACTTGGTGTCAAGAAGACCTGGATTAAATCCTGTTTCAGACACTTACTAGCTGGAAATGCAAGCAAATCACTGAACCTTTGTCTAATTCAGTCTACCTCTGAACCTATGAAATGATGATAGTAATAGCATCTACTTCCCAGAGTTATTATAAGGATCAAATGAGATAGCAATTTGTAAAGCACTTTATAAATGCTAACTATTATTATTATTATTTCAAAATAGTCCTGCTTAACTGAGCTTCCTGATAACATTCCTTCTGCTTTCTTCTGCCCATTTAAAAATGTTCCAAAAATAAAAATAAAGATGTTTCCATAGGGCTTTTTTTATATCATCGTCATCATTGCCTTCTTTTCCTCCTCCCTCAAATAAAAAACTGAAAGGAAGAGTATGCTGGCCTTAACATAATCTAGAACTGGCAGGGAGAAAGAAAGAATGTATCTCATCCCTTCTTCTGGTCATGTGGTTTTAGGTAGAAAGGATTTAGATATTTGTAATTTGTTTAAAAGAAAAATTACTTTTCTGTTAGTGCCAAGAAGTAGAAGGAAGTTGATTGAAAAGATGTGTGAAGATGTCTGAAACTTTGATAACTTGAGTATGGGTTAAAATTAATTACTTTTCTCATTCTCAAATCCACCAAACCATTTGTTTTGCCATCAGCTCCATCTCTCAAGGGCTTCTCTAGGGATCCTTTCAGAGGCAGTAGGAATACAAGATTTCAAGCAAAAATAAAGGTTAAAAAAAAGTTCTTTTAAAAATGAAGTTTGCTGGACACACTAATCCTTGTTAAAATTTAAAGTCTTATGAATATATGACCTTCATTTTCTACTCTTCCTTTTCTGCCCATTAAGTGCCTCACAACTCCCTAAGGACCTTCTCTTCCATCTACTTTGGGAAGAACAAGTGCCAATGACGTGATGTTTACGTGGAAAATTAATTAGGGAACCAAGCCAAATCCTATTGCATTACAGAGAAAGCCATTTTGATTTCAAATTCAAATGAGTTAATTAAAAAGTGAGTGTGGAAGCTAGATTAAATCATGGTGGTTCATTTGGTCTCCCCAGGGAGGCTAGGATGCTATTGGACTCCAAGATGTCTTAGGGTCTCCTCTGTCAGCTCTGAATTCAGATATCAGAAGGCACCTGTTTGGGTATCTAAGAAGGGAGTACCATGATGCCCCAAGGAAGTCTCTAAAAAGTCTCCCTATAAATGTCAATTCTAATACCCTCAGAATGGTTGTATTTTTACCTTAGTCCATTAAAATTTTATATTTAATAGTGGCCAAGATTTCAGAGATTTTCAGAACCCCTCATTTTACAGAAAAGTAAATAGAGGCCCAGCTAGGTATGATTTTTCTAAGAACACATAGGTAACAGAGCCAGAATTTAAATCTTTGACTTTAAATCTACTTTTGTCTACTATACCACATTATCCATGCTTGGCTATTGCCCTAATCCTATCTCCTAATGCCACATCTAGCCATGGCTCTTTGCTGCTACTGTAAAGGAACCTCATTGACCCCTGGGTTTATCCAACAGTTTGGGGAGTCTCTAAAAACCTATAGCATCTTCCAGGGCTCACATCCCATGACTCTATGACTTACATAAACTATTTAGAAACATATGGAACTTGAATATTTTTTCTCCTTTCATAGGCTCAGCCCAGAAGCCTAGGAGATCTTGACAATCTTCCTGTGACTATTAATCTTTGGAACAATATATAAACATACTATGAAAAGAAACACAGACCTATTAGAGCTCATTTAGCATGAAAGACATAAAGCTGTGTATCTGCAGAAATGTTTCTAAAGACCAATCTACGGTCTAAAGACCAGTTTCAGATGACATTACTACTGTGTGTGTTGACATAGATTTCCTTTCCCATGCCAATCACTGCTCTGTCCTTCAAGAGGATAAGAATTTAGGAGACAGAAATGATGTCTGCCCCATCTAATTCAAGCATATCCTGAAAATCATTTGTACTACAACACTCCCCAGAAGTGGTCATTCAGAACTTTGTTTGAAGATATGCCATGAGATAGAACCCATTACTTTCCAAGGCAGTCCACTATCTTTTTGGACAGTTCCATTAGTAAGTTTTTCCTTATAATTAGCCTTTATTTGTTAAAATGCTTGTTCAAACAGTCAGTCAATAAGCATATATTAAGGGCCTATTATTTTTCAGATCATATGCTAAAAGCTGTGCAAAGGATGCAAAGAAAGGTAAATGTTCCTGCCTTTATGAAGCTCACACGCTAAAAAACAATAATAGGAAAATAATCATGTATAAAGAAGCTCTATATAGGATAAATTGAAGATGATCAATAGAGGGAAGACATTAACATTAAAAGGGATTAGCTTCTCATAGAATAAAAATTTTATCCGGGACTTTTAAGAATCATTCCAAAAAGGGGGAATAGACAGTGAAAGTGTCTGAAAAATGGAAATGGAGTATCCTGTGAGAAGAACTTCAGAAGGGAGAATTTGGAAGCAGAGGAATAATGAATTTAGTTTGGGATTTTAAGATATTATAGAATATGCAGTTTGAGATTTCTAATAGGCAATTGGAGGTATAAATCTGAAAGCTAGGAGAGAGATTGGATCTGGACAAGTATCTTTGCCCTTCCCCCCCCCCCCAAAAAAAAAAAAAGAAGAAGAATCTGCAGAAAGAGAAATTGAAACCATGGAAGTTGATGAGACCACCAAGTGAAATAGTACTGAGGAAGAAAAGAAAAAAAGCCCAGAACAGAGACAGAAAGAACATCCACCTTTAGGAACCTTGATCTAGACAAAAATCTACTCAAGGAGATTAAGAATGAGTAGTCAGACAGGACTGATTGATTTTATATAGGGAATGGAGTGAGAGGAAGCAATTAGCCACTCTTCCCACCTTTCCTTTTGAGAGTCTTTTAATCTTTTGTCATCTACAAGGCCAACAATAATAATGGTAACCCAGGTCCCAAAATCAGATTTTCCATGTTATACTCATCCCTAATGTGGAAATTTGTGAAGGACCAGAAGGGATACCACAAGCATTTTTAAATCATCAACAGTATTTTCAAAGACTCCCTTAAGTATTTTCTAATTGTTTAAACTTTGACCTATTCTGCTTATCTCAGGTCAGATATAATTTGACCTCAATCAATCATTAAGCATTTATTAAATATCTATCTAGTTCTAGGCATATGCTAAGCACTGAGAATTCAAAAACAAATGTGAAACATTTTGCGTTATCCTCAGTCTTCTTTTTGTTTTTAAACGTTCCTAAATTGTGCATTGAAGAATCATTGCCATTAATAGATCTATCTACCATCCTATTTATGTGAACTCCAACTGAAGAAGTCTTCTTTCATTTCTCTGGTAATGAATCCTGATCTTGCTACTTGTGTGACCTCAGCACTAGACCCCAAACCTTTCTAAGCCAGGACCTTCCAGTCTTAGCTTTCTCTTACTCCTTAGCACCAAAAGTGACTCTGTCCACCTCACAGCACATAAAGCAATCTCTACTTCTAGACATTCAAGGGACCAGAATTTGTTATCTGTCCTCCAAGGAAGTTCTCCTGCCCACATTATGGAAACTGTTAGATACAAAAGTCTTTCTTGAACAGTGGACATAAGAACTAAAGGCCAAGAATAACGAACTCCAACAAAACATGAGAAAATGGCTCTTTGGAGTGAATGAGCATCTAGTAAAAAAAAAGAATGACTACATATCCACCTAAACAATGTCATGTGGGGGTGGAAGGATTTCTCAGATCATTAGCACCCCCAGATATATTTCCTCTTTGAGATATGAATCTCTTTGAGAGTCAAACTCCCTAGGTTCACTATTCAATCAAAGCTATTTATAGACATAATCCTTGGGAGCTCTAGTCAAGGTTTTTTCCAACTGATGCTAGGGCAGAATACCTTGTTTTTTTCATACAAGAGCTCAAAGATGTTTGTTTTCAATTTCTGTTATAAGGTCTGCTGACTTCAACAGGAAGGATCTCCATAGTAGAGACTGTCAGGAAATTTCAAGTTCTTGCTGAACACATCCATTGGAATCAAATAGTGTTGATGTATCAATGTATACAAAGCTTTGTAGATTTGATCCAATGTGAACTATTTAGCATACACATGGCAGAAACCTTACAGTTCCTGGTCTCATCAACCAATTCATCCAGATAAGAATAACACCAATAGTATTACTAAATTGCTAATCTAATTAATAATTAGTTTGCTTAGGAACAAAACTTCCTGATAATTAGTACTCCAAAGGGAAGGGTGAGAAGAGTGGCTGACTTCATTCCCTATATAAATCAGTCCTGCCTGATCACTCCTTAATCTCCTTTGCTGGATCTTTGTCTAGATCAGGCTTTCTAAAAGTGTATTATGGTCCTCTTTGACTTTGTTCTGGGCCATTTTTCATCTCTCTATATTATTTCACTGGGTGATCTCATCAGTTCCCCTAGTTTCAATTTATCTGTCTGCAGAAGATTCTTCTTTTGGGGGCGATATACTTGTTCAGATCTCATGTCTGTTCTAACTTTCAGATTCACATCTCCAATTGCCCATTAGACAACTTGAAGTGAATGTACTATAGACTTGGAATTCATATAGATAGCCAGGTGGATGAATCTCTCCAATGCACAATTTAGGAACATTTAATAATTTAAATTGACTAGTTTACAAATTATTAATTAAACCAATTCACTCCCTGAAAATCATAAACCACCAACATAGAAGAGCCTAAATTTGCATTTCAGCTCTCCTATTTCCAACTCTGAGGCCTAAGTAAAATACTTCACCTCTCAAGGACTGAGTTTCCTCATCTATAAATCCCAGAGGCTTGACTATAGATGACCTATAAAATCCTTGCCAGCTCTACATCTATGATCTATGATTCTAGTCTAGTTCAATGACTTTTGGGCAATGTAAAAGTCCAATATTTAATGAACTCACCTCTCATGATCTGGTGGACATGACAGGAGAGAGAAAAGGAGGAGGATAGAATACATCAAAAATATTTTGATTTACTTTTGGGATAACTGCCAGCATATTAACTTGTCTAAAATGGTTCTCCAGCTCCTATTCTGGAGCTATCTCTTCATGAAGCTGGAGAAAGGCCAGTTCAGGCAGAGGAAGCTGACTCCATTAAAGAGGTAAGTAGTCCTACAATAGTGAGCATCCATAAAATGCAAGAATCTGAAGCAGTTGACCAGTAGCAGGAACATTAGGGTAACTAGTTATTATCCATGCTTTATCCCATATTAATAGTATTAAAGAATTTTCTGAACTTGTCCTTTTGAGTTGCCATAGTTTCTAAAAACACCCAGAGCATGGAAGAGATCCTGAATGTGTCAAGAATGAAGCAACCTCTCCCTAAGCTTTCATAATTTGTTATTTGTGCCCCAAACTGAACTCACTATGTGTCTTAGGAGTCAAAATAAGTAACAGTCTGCATTAGATTGAGAAATTGCTTATGCAGCTGGAACCTTTGTAGATAAGCAGTCCATCCTATCCTCTAGCAGTTCCCAAAGGAAAAGAATGCTGCTATCAGCTTAATTATTCATGATTTCTCCTCCCTGGCCACGCCCATTTAGGAGGAGTTTTCTTTTGCATCCTCCTTCCTTTGTTGTAATTTCATAAATAAGCCCATGTCTATTTGAATTGTGAACTCCCTGCACTCGCTTAGGGTTCTATACATGTTCATTTCTCTTGTAATAAATCTAGTTGCAACACAGTATATTATAAGCTTGTGATCTTCTTTTATGATGCCCTTCACAATAGCCCTTCACAAATCCCTCGCAGATTTCCTCAGACTCACAGAGACTTTTCAGTGGATCTCTGGTATAGAAGCTGCCTTTTGGGAAACAAAACACTGGTTAACTTTGTTTCTTGAAGTAAGTATCCAAATTCATGTAAAGTCCAACTTCTTAAATTATGAGTCACAACTCCATATGAAGTGGGGGTCATGAAATTTTAATTTATTTTCAGTAAATGCTTGATTTTTGTACTTATTTTATATACCTGTCTGGGGTCACTTAAAAATTTCATGGGCAAAAAGGGGTGGTGAATGGAAAAAGTTTAAGAAAACTTGATGTAAAGCACTTGTGATGGATACAGATATCCCTAATGTAAAAGTAGCTGTTCTTCACCATCAAGTCAGTGTCTCCCCCTTCTACTCTATAAAATGTTATATACACTTTAATACACTATTACTGGAAATTCATATTTTTTCAACTATTCTAGAAAACAATTAGAAAACTTTGAGAGAATTTTGAATTTTTGGCCCAGAGATTCACTATTGGGCATATATGCCAAGGAAGTCAAGTAAAAAGAAAAGTGCCATGAATATTAAAATATGTATAATAGCACTTTTGTGCTAAACAAAAAAGAAAAAGCAAATGAGGCCCTATCAGTCAATGAATGATTAAACCAACTGTTGGCAATGGATTAATATTATACTACATGAAACAATGAACATAAAAAATTCAGATAAACATAAGAAAATTTGTATGAACTTACAGGAAACAAAGAACAGGGAACGAGAAAATAACACATACAATGACCATTGAAATATAAATGAAAAAGACATCCAAAAGCAGCTGAATTCAGATTAAATATAAATACCAATATTAATGCTACAGGATAGTTGCTGAAAAACTCCTTCCCCCTACAAGTTGAGAGGGAGGATAACTGCAGATGCTGATTATGTAAATCTTAGACAGATGTAATTGCTGTATTGGCCACTTTTGCTTGATGACATATTTTCATTACAAGACGAGGTTCTTAAAAGTATAAAATGTATATTGGGATTTGACTGTTAATTGTCATTAAAAATATCAAGATCTAAAATACTTTTATTAAAACAGAAATAAAGCACATATCAATCAAGGAAACTGTCAATAGCATAAAGAAATTGAACCTTATGAGAGAAAGCACTGATAATATTAAAGGCATGGCCCTACCATATGTCCATACAGTTAAGTCCAGTCAACATGCCTAGAAATTAAATCAGAGATAAATAAAAGGACATCTTTTTATTTGGTCACTTTAATCTTTTTATCATTTTTGGCTAGAGTTATTATGGATCTGCAGTTCAGAATAGTCCCCTTCAATGAGAGTGGATACCTTGTACTAGAAACTATAATGTGGAAAAATTAGAACTAAAAAATCTAATGGCTACCCAACCCTAACTATACATTATAAAACTAATCGAATAGAGATACAGAACTAAGTTCATCTATCTGACATCAGAAAAACCCCTTGGGGAAAAAAGGAGTATGGAAAGGGTGTTACCTAAGCTACTACTTCTGAAAACCAGGATGTGTATTCTTTCCAACACCATTCCCACTATAAGGAATACATAATGTACACAATTGTGAATATGTCTTAACAGGTCAATAGTAGGAAAAAGAAGTAATCAGGAACTTGTGGTGATGTTTGTCTAGCATAAGAACTGCTAGTACATTTGATCCTATGAGATATTTGCCTAAGCAAAGGAACCCAAAAAGAAGTACTCTGGGTAAATCTCGAAGCACCATTGACAGTAGATTTTAATCAATCCATGAAGCAGCTAATATGTGTCAGACACTGTACTAAGAGCTGGCGATACAAAGACAAAACTAAGTAGTTCCTGCCTTCAGAAAGCTTACATTCTAGCAGGTAAATAATAATATCCACAAGATATGTACCAAAAAAAAAAAAAAAAGATACAAGATAATATTAGAGATAAGTAAACATTTGAGGAACCAAGAAGGCCTCTTAGAAGGGTGGTGATTGAACCAACTTTTAAAGGAAGCCAGAGTATCAAGAAGAGGAGTGAGAAAAAATAACATTTCAGGCATGGGAGAAAGCCAGCACAAAGACACAAGAATGAAAGATGAGCTATGTGTCCTGTGTGAGGATTAGCAAACTATTCATTATCACTGAACCATAGAACATAAAGAGGCAAGTAAAATGTTAAGACTAAAAAGGTAGAAAAGGAACAGGTTGCCACCATTCTCTAAATACAATAGCTTTTCTCACAGATGGTTTATTTAATTCCTGGCATAGTCTTTCCTCAAGCATCTGATCACTCCCCACTATCATTCTCCATCTCTTCTATACTTTGTGGCTAAACTTCTCAAAATGGCCAAATACAATAGGTACCTCCACTTTCTCTCCTCTCACTCTCTCATTAACTCTTTACAATCTGGCTTCTAAATTGATCATTTCGTGGAAAATGCTCTCTCAAAATTACTAATGATCTCTTAGTTGCCAGATCAAATGGCCTTTTTTCAATCATCCTTCTCTGCAGTTTATGACATTGTAAAACATTCTCTCCTCCTAAATATCTACTTCTGTCTAGGATTTTGAGACATTACTCTCTTTTGGTTTTTCTTCCTACCTATTTGACCATTCCTTTTCTGTTTTCCTTGCTGGATTCTCTTCCAGATTATTTCTTTCAACTATAGACATGCCTCAGTGTTCTGTTCAGGGCCTTCTTCTTCTATACTACTTCACTTAGTCATTTCATCAGCTTATTAGATTTAATTACCATCTCTATCCTGGTGCTCAAATCTACTTTTCCTGCTCCAATCTCTCTGCTGACCTCCAATCTCCTATCTCCATATCTACATTTCCAATCTTCTTATATCTTACTCCAGGACCTGTATGATCTGATCCAACAACAATGGACTCTTAGCTGTTCCACAAAGAAGACACTCCATCTCTCAGCTCTGGGAATTTTTTCTGGATGTCCCCTATGCCTGGAACATTCTCCTTCCTCTACTCCAACTACTGACCTCCCTGGATTCCTTTAAGTCCCAATTAATATCCTATCTTCTACAGGAAGTTTTCCTTAATCTCTCTTAATTCTAGTGTTTTCCCTCTTTTAATTGGTTTTTATCTATCCTGCATAAAATTTGCTTTGAATATATTTGTTTACTTATTGTCTCTTTCACTAAATTGTAATCTCCATGGACAGGACTTTGCCTCATTTTATTTGCCCAGAGTTTAGCACACTGTCTGTAACATACATAGTTGGCTTTTAATGTGGTTTTGAATAAATGAATCAACCTTAGCATTGAGTTCTTTTATCTACAGTCAGACTTAATGTTATATGAAGATCTTCAAACTGTGTCACAATTTTATCCCTTTATAGAGTATAAATCATTCCTCCAATTAAGGAGCATTTCTTTCCACCATCTACTACCCTCCCAGGGGTCCTCAAACTATGGTCCACGGGCCGGATGCAGCAGCTGAGGATGTTTATCCCCCTCACCCAGGACTATGAAGTTTCTTTATTGAAAGGCCCACAAAACAGAGTTTTTGTTTTTACTATAGTCCGGCCCTCCAACAGTCTGAGGGACAGTAAACTGGCCCCCTATTTAAAAAGTTTGAGGACCCCTTCAAGTCTATACCATAGCCAGTAAGAGAACAAATGTTAAAGCAAGACATTTATTGACCATAGTCCACACGGTTCACCATGTAGTTTCATTTTCTTTGTTTTGTTGTGTTTTTTGTTTTCTATTTTTGTAATAATGCCATTCCCTCCTCCAACATGAATATAAATTGTAGTTTTCCCTGTCATTCTTCACCTCAGGCTTGTTATCTTTTATCCTACCCCTGTGCCAGTGACTAATGACTACCAATGGGAATTGGAAACAGCCTAGACTGGCCTAGAATGGACACAGTATGGCTAATGATGGCTCTAAATGGCAAGTAGATAACTTTAGAGGCCTCAGGGAGCCCATGTGTGTGAGAACCTACCTGTGACTGAATCCCAGGAATCTCCATAATGGGCAAATCCTAAAATAAGCTGAGAGATAGAACTATATGATATTTTTCCTTCCCATTTCCCTCATCAAAAACCTCTAATCAAGCATAAAAGCATTGGCAAGTCTCAGATCCCAGACACCATTGTTGTGATAGAAAGATCCCCAGCAAAAAAAATAATAATAATAATAACAAACTGACATGTATAAGGTATTTAAAGCTTTGTCATGTCCTAATCTCATTTGATACTCAATCCCTCAGTGATGTCCATGCTACAATTATTGTTATCCACATTGAACAGATAATAAAAGTAAGACTGAGAAATGTTAAGTGGTTTTCCCAGGGTCATGCAGCTAGTATCTGAAGAAGTGTCTTCCCTATTCCAAGTCTAATATTCTAAATTACACTGTTTCCCTTTAGTGCACTCTAAGGGTAATCCTCCAAGAGTGTCTCCACATGCCACAGAAAACTAGTAATGTTCATTCTTGGATGCTTTTTGGATTTTTCTCCTTCTTCTCTTTTTATTCAGTCTCTCTTGCTTCTTATTTCTCCTTCCTATCCTCCTTTTCTTTCCTCATTCCCCCACCCTATCTCAATTTCACTCTCCCTCTTTTCTTTTATAAGCTTGTTTCTATACTTCAGCTTTTTTGTCATCTTAATAGCCATGAGCACCCTCTCACTTTCTGAGGCCCCTTTGATCTCTGCCTGAGCTGGGCAGACTGCCATGGGCTGGTTGTGCCTTTAATCCTTCTCACTGCAGATCAGTAATAACTCTGGCCACTTCTTTTTGAGGTTCTGAGAATGGAATTGCCACTTTCTTGTTTCTTCTTTTTTTTTTTTTTCTGGATGAAGCATCATTTGCTTTGGCCCTGAGTCAGACATGTGCCTGTCCTAACTCCTAAGTTATGCATTGTGAATCAGGAATATTTCAGATATATGTTTTCTTTCCCTTTGGCAATCAATTACCTTTAATCCATGTAGAAATGAAATTGTCCATTTTTGAATGAATCTTTGAAAAAGGTATTTGAAAAAAATCTCAAATATCACTGTTTCCTTTAATTGTTATTATCAATCAAGTGACTTTTGGAAGTGACTTTTCTACTTGAAGCATATGTAAAGTTCTATTTTTAAAAAATAACCTTTGAATGACTCCATATTTTTATGCCTACTTTATTGATAAAGTGAGACAAAGAGATAAAAGCAACTTATCTTAAACATTGTATAAAAGTTAACAATGGAACTAAAGCTAGGAATGAATATCAGGAATCATTGATCTCTAGCAATTACCTCAAAAATAAAAGCTTACAAGTAAATCTCAGTTAATCACAAGTGACATCGATTCATTTTTTAAAATGTTTCACTGGTTTTGGTTTTGGTCTTTGGGGTGAGGGAAGTTGGGTTAACACCTATTTTTCTTCCCAATAACATCCTAACTGAAATCCCTTGTAATGAAGTAAATCAGTTAAACAATATAAATCTCCCAGAGCATAAATCTGACAACGTATGCAAGGGTGTGCATTTGTAATATACCACCACTCTATGAAGAAGAGGTAAACATGTTTGCCAATTAGGCCTCTGAAATCAAGATTAATCCTTACATTTTTGTAATCTTCATTTCTAGAGATGATCTTTAGGGAATCAGGTGTGTTCCATATTTTTCAACCAGCCAGGATCTATGATAGTCAAAAGAAAACCCCATCAGGGAAGAGACATGAATTAGAAATGGTGAGAATTCTCATTTGAGCATTTGGATGCATGCATTTATATGCACATGTGATAGCATCTATTTCATTGTTTGTCTATTTGACTTAGAGTCTGTATGTGTATAACTGTATGAGTCTAGCTATTTGTAGTTTACTGTGATTATATTGAATATCTTATATGTATTCTCCATGGCCATTCTGCCCCACTCTTTTTTTTTTTTCAGAAATAATTGAGGAATAGTTATAGTATTAAAGCCAGCTTTTGTACTGTATTTCTTGGGAATTCCTGATTTTTCATTTAGAACAGAGCTATGCCTAAGGATTATTCTACATGTAGCATTCATTTAAGCAAATGGTGGGAATGAGAAAGGATAGAGCTGAATAGAGGATAGTTCAAATGTAAGCATCATTACTCTAATGTGGAAAGCAGCCTTCACCTTGACCCTCGGGGATTGAGAAGTAAGGAGTGCTATAGTGGTAAGACCTGAGGTGTGGGAATAATGGTCACCATGGAAAGAAAGTGAGTGCAGCAACCCCAGGAAGGAAATACTACATCCATCAATACTTAAGTGCCTTTGAAGAAAGCCTAGATAGCCCTGTACTTGTTTCAATTCTGATTTAGTATTTCAGACCAGCTGTTTAGATAAAATTTCCTGAAGTATGAGCCTAGCATTACTATATTTTCCTTGCTAATATGTATTCATATCTAATATTTCTCTGTGTCTAAGGACTTATAGCTCTTGTTAAGTTTAAGATTCAATTTAATTCAATTCAACATGCATTAATTAAGTACCCAATATATGCAAGGTATTGTGCAAAGCATGTTGAATGCCACAAATCATGGGTCCAGAGCATAAAAACAGTATTTCACAGTCAAATGTGAATTATATAGAACAGGTGCTATATAGTCTATACTTCTAAAACCATTTCAGTTGAATTGTAAGGCTGCTTCTTTTTCTGCTATGGGAGTATCCAAATTAACTTTTCAGGGAATACAATGTAACTGTCTTCTATGTTCATGGGTATGTGTCTGCATGTTTCCCAATGGGACTGCTGTCCAGCAGTTCCAACTCCTGAAAACTGCTGCCACTCCAGTGGTTGTCAAAGGTACACGGTTCAAAGAATTGCTAGAAGATTCTAATTTCCAAACTCAATGGATTGAGATTAACCAATCTTTCTCTGTCAGCATTACTCCCATCTCCAATTCTTTCTCTTTTTTGTTCCCTCCTCTCTCCTTCTCTCCCTCTCTCCCTTCTTCCTCCCCTTCTTCTCCCTCTTTCTCCTTTCTACTTCTACCTCCCTCTCCCTCTTCCTCTTTCCCTCTCTCCCTCTCCCTCTCCCCCTCTTCCTCTCTCCCTCTCCCTGTCTTCTCTGTCTTTCCCTCTCCCTCTCTTCCTCTCCCTCTCTCCTCCCTCTCTCTCTTTTTCCCTTTCCCTCTCTCTCTTCCCCCCCTCCCTCAACCTCCCCTCCTCCTTCCTTCCTTCTCTCCTTCCCTCTCTACCTTCCTTGATCATACTTCTCTTCAACCAATCACAAGATAAGTCCTATGTGACTCCATCTGCTTCTATTCAATGATCTTTTTTGGTCCTTTCAAATTGATTAAGGACTTATTGATACCTAATTCACTTTTGATAGATTTGTTAGTTCAATCTAGATCTATGAACTTTCATTAATTAATTTGGTTGAATATGGACTCCCACTCCTGTAATATGACCCTATGATCTCTCAGAAATGGTCATGTCTCCAAATGAAAATCTTCAGTGATAGGGAACACTAGTAGAGTGTAGCAGAAGCCGAGATTCCAACCCAAGTTTTCTAAATCCAAAATCGTCTCTCCTAGACTTTCCTGAATTAAACACAGTATTAGTTTGTTTTGCCTTCCTTCACCAAACTGTAAACTTCTTAGAATAGGAACCATATCTTATCATTAATCTATTTTCTCTTTCTATCACTATAACATAAAGCTGAATATTCTTGAGGAGAGAGAGAGATTTACTTTTCTTGCAGTAACTAGCTATAGAATTGGGGATATAAGACTAAATTCAGATCAGTTGTTATACACATTGCTAAAAAGAGAGAGGGGGGGGGTTAGAAGGTTTAAACCCCAAATAAGGAGTATAGTAAGCAGAACATCTGGCAATCAGAAGAATATGAGTTCATCCCACCTCAGACTCTTATTAGCTGTGTGACTCTGGACAAGTTGTATAATCTCTCAGGCTCAATTACTTTATCTGTAAAATGAAGGTAATAACAAATAGTTCCTATCTCACAGGTTAGCTATGAAAATCAAATGGGATTGTAAATGTAAAGGACATTGTAAATTATAAAATGATGTATAAGTATTAGCTATAATTATTATTATTATTATTTTGTAGAATAAGAGTATTTTACATTTTACCAATTAAAGCATTTTTATGGACCAATTCTTACTGAAATGCAACTTTTCTCCAAAGGCAGGGGTACTTAATGGCTCATAGAATTACAAAGTACCCAGACTTGCAAAAGATTTTACCTTAATACAACCATTTGTTCATAACTATAGAAATATATATATAATATATATAGTAAATAAATACATATAGTAAATAAATATATAGTTCAATAGTAACCCCAAAATAAAGGTATCTAAAAAAGAAGAGTTATCTCCCTGAAGAGAAGATGAAATCAGATTATATAGCTCATGACTCATTCTAGGCTTTATTAGTTTATCTTGGAAGAGGTCTCATGATACAGAAGCTCTAAATATGTCTGAAGCATGAAATGATAAAAAGGAGAAAGCAAGAAAGAGAAAAGGAGATCAGGATAAAGAAACAAAAATAGAGTTGGAGAAGAGAAGAAAAGCGAAAAGAGGATGAAGAAAAGAGGGAAAAGATCTTAGCTAGTATTCATAATCCCCAAAACCAGAGATTCAATCTACTTTGATAAAGTCAAAAAGGATCCAAGAAGGAAAAGAAATACTACAGGAAATTGTAGCTTGCAAGGGCAGGAGGAGAAAAAGTAGTAAAATAAGCTACCTAGCTTGCAGCACTTGAAAGAGAAGAAAATAACCTTGGAATATATCTTCCTGATTGGATGTCCAATAGAGGTAGTACTTATTCCATATGCTGGCTTTGGCAGAGGAACAGCAAGAATTGAAAACCCTGCATGTGTTTTCCCTAGTTTCTCACCAGCATTACAAAACTATCTTCCTGTTTGCTGTCATTTCTACAATCTGCTCCTCAGTTTGAACTAAAATTGGAGGCAAAATTGCATGCTGCCTAATCCAACCTCTGGTACAGATATGATGGTCATTGGAATGATGGCCCTTTTAAAGTCCTAAATAATTTGGAATCAAGAGCTTTCTGTCTGAAAATTGAAGCAAAAAAAGCAAATTAACAAAATGAAATCCTAACAAGATCAGAAGAAATAAAAAAAAATAATCAGAACCTATTATCCACAAGTCAATGCTTTTTTTAAAAAATAAGAAGACAAAATAGAGGAATACTTTCAAAAATATAAAATACCAAAATTAACAGAAGACACAAAAGAGATCTTAAATAGCCCAATATCAGAAAAGAAAAGAGAACTAATTATAAAGGAGCTAACAAGGTAGAGAGGCTAAGGAAAGGAGAGAGGAAAAGGGATATTCCTGGTCCTGATAGATTCAGCAAAGAATTCTATGAAACTTTTCAAAAACTAATATCAGCATTAAACAAATTTTTCTTAAAAATTGAAAGAGATCATTCTAGCATATTCCTTTGAGACAAATATATTTCTATCATTTAAATCAAGGAAAGATAAAGTACATGGGATAACTATAGACCAATATCATTAATGTATATTGATTCAAGAATTTCAAAATTTATAGAGGAACACAGGATAGTTTACTTCTCAGATCTGTGGGAGAGGAAGGAATTTATGACCAAAGAAGAACTAGAGATCATTACTGATCACAAAATAGAAAATTTTGATTATATCAAATTGAAAAGTTTTTGTACAAACAAAATTAATGCAGACAAGATTAGAAGGGAAGGAATAAACTGGGAAAATATTTTTACAGTTAAAGGTTCTGATAAAGGACTCATTTCCAAAATATATAGAGAATTGACTCTAATTTATAAGAAATCAAGCCATTCTCCAATTGATAAATGGTCAAAGGCTATGAATAGACAATTCTCAGAGAAGAAATTGAAACTATTTCTATCATATGAAAAGATTCTCCAAGTCATTATTAATCAGAGAAATGCAAATTAAGACAACTCTGAGATACCACGACACACCTGTCAGACTGGCTAGAATGACAGGGAAAGATAATGCAGAATGTTGGAAAGGATGTGGGAAAACAGGGACATTAATACATTGTTGATGAAACTGTGACTACATTCAACCATTCTAGAGAGCAATTTGGAACTATGCTCAAAAAGTTATCAAACTGTGCATACCCTTTGATTCAGCAGTGTTACTACTGGGCTTATATCCCAAAGAGATCTTAAAGAAGGGAAAGGGACCTGTATATGCAAGAATGTTTGTGGCAGCCCTCTTTGTAGTAGCCAGAAACTGGAAACTGAGTAGATGCCCATCAATTGGAGAATGGCTGAATAAACTGTGGTATATAAATATTATAGTTTGGTAAGAAATGACCAACAGGATGATTTCAGAAAGACCTGGAGAGACTTACATGAACTGAGGTTGAGTGAATGAGTAGGACCAGGAGATCATTATATACTTCAACAACAATACTATATGATGACCAATTCTGATGGACCTGGCCATCTTCAGCAATGAGATGAACCAAATCAGTTCCAATGGAGCAGTAATGAAATGAACCAACTACACCCAGCAAAAGAACTCTGGGAGATGACTAAGAACCATTACATAGAATTCCCAATCCCTATATTTTTGTCTGCCTGCATTTTTGATTTCCTTCACAGGCTAATTGTACAATATATCAAAGTTCGATTCTTTTTGTACAGCAAAATAACAGTTTGGACATGTATACTTATTTTGTATTTAATTTATACTTTAACATATTTAACATGTATTGGTCATCCTGCCATCTAGGGGAGGGGGTGGGGGGAAGAAGGGGAAAAATTGGAACAAAAGGTTTGGCAATTGTCAATGCTGTAAAACTACCCATGCATATAACTTGTAAATAAAAAGGTACTAAAAAAAAGAATTTCAAAATTTAAAACCATCAACAATCATTTTCAAAACAAAAATATTCTCATATTATCATGTCAATGGATATGATTAAAAAAAACTTTGACAAAGAAGAACACTTACAGATGGAAAAAATAGAGTAAAACTTACAAAATATAGGTACAGAGGGACCTTTTGATTATCATCAAAAGGAGATGTCTAAAACCAAAAACAAATATAATATGTGATGACATAAAACCTTTTAGACTACATATGAGTAAAACAAGGATGTCTTTTCTCTCAACTATTACTTGCTATAATTCTAGAAATGCTAGCAAAAAGAAAAGAGAAAAAAATTAAAAGAGTAAATATTGGTAAAGACTCTAAAGACAAAACTGTCCCTCTTTACTGATGATATGATAGTTTACTTTAAAAATTCTAGGAAATGAGCAAAGACACATAGTTAAGAAAATAACTTCATCAAAGTTGCAAGCTACAAAATAAGTTTTCAAAAATATCAGCATTTCTATCTGATAGTAACAAAATCCAAGAGGCAATAACAGAAAGAGAAATTTAATTCTAATAACTACAAAATGCATAAGGTATCTTGAAATCTGTTTAAAGCCCACAAAATATTTGTGTAGAACACATTTTTTAAAATACCTCTTAAAGGAATTTTAAAAGCAAATAGAGGCACACTCATGATTTGGTTATGCAAATATAACAAAAATGATAATACTACCAGACTTAATATACAGTTTTAATACTTTACCAATCAAATTGTCAAAAGGATATATTCAGAATTTGATAAAATAATAACAAAGTTCATTTGGAAATATAAAAGATCTAGAATAGCAAGAGAAATTAGAAAAAGAGTTAAGGATGAAAGAGTAATAACACTTGACAAGCTGAAATAATTATGATGCTTTAGCAGTCATTAAAATCACCTTGTTCTGTCTTTTTTTTTTAAAGAGGTAGATTAATAGAACAAACTGGACAAGGTAATTCAGAAACAGTAGAATTCAATAATTCAATATTTGATAAAATAGAAAATATAAATTCCTTAGGAAACAATTCCCTATTTGATTTTTTTTTAAGTCTAGAAAAATTGGAAAGTAGTCTGGCAAAAACTTGGCTTAGACCAACATCTTACACCATATTTTATAATACATTCAAAATGTATATGCAATCCTAACATTAAAGCTCATACTATAAAAATTAGGGGAAAAAAAGTAGATTATTTCTCTCTCATAGCTATGGGTAGGAGATGTATCCTTAACAAAATATGGCAGAGAGATAGTTACAAAAAATAAAATAGATACCTTTGATTAGGATAATATGAAATTGAAAAGTTTCTACACAAATAAAATGAATACACCTAGGATAAGAAAAGAAACAGTCAAATGGGAAAGGGGAAAAGCTTTATATCAGATTTATCTAATAAGAATTTGGTATCCAGGATATGTAAATGTTGAGGGTCATGGCCCCAACTCCCGAGTGGAACAGGCCTTAGTGACCAGCACTGACTGTCCATTTGAACAGTGAAGACTGTGAGTAATGAGGGGCAAAAGCCAGGGTGGTGTGAGACTCTGCTTTATTACAAAGACTGCAGGTCCTTTTATCTCTTCAGTGCCTGCTTCTACTTCCTACATCATACGTAAACATATTCTAACCTATAGTAGAGACATGATTCTCTACAGGAAGCTACACGTAGATATATTGTGTGCATTCCTTTCCTAATAAGGATATTCAAGGTACTCCCCTCCAAGGTCTGGCATGCCTCTCCTGGATGGAAGGTATCTTCTTCGGATGAGACTCTTTCCTCCCAACACCATCTTGTTCACCCTTACAAGGCTACCCTCATATTACCTGAGCCATGCCCTGTGCGATGTTCAAGAAAGGGGGGAAGTTGGCAAGTCCTCTTACATATAAATAAAGACAGAGAGAGAGAGACAGAGAGAGAGAGACAGACAGACAGACAGACAGACAGACAAAAGAGAGACAGAGAAAGACAGAGACAGAGAGAAAGAGAGAGAGAGACAAGAGAGAGACAGACAGAAAGAGAGACAGAGAAAGACAGAGACAGAGAGAGAGACAGAGACAGAGAGAGAGAGAGACAAGAGAGAGACAGACAGAAAGAGAGACAGAGAGAGACAGAGAGACAGAGAGACAGAGACAGACAGAGACAGAGAGAGAGAGAGAGAGAGAGAGAGAGAGAGAGAGAATGATCAAAATCATTCCCTAATAGATAAATAGATAACCGGTCAAGAAATGTAGACAAGCAGTTCTCAAAAGAACTGCAAACTGTTAATTATATGAATGAATGAATGAATGTGCCAATCACTAATAATAAGAGAAATACAAATCAAAACAACCTTGAAGTTTTACCTCACATTCTATGTAAATTTGCAAAGATGACAAAAGATGAGAATTATAAATGTTGGTGGGATTATAGGAAGATAAGTTCCCCAGTGCATTATTGATTAAACTCTTAGTCATTATAGCCCTTTTGGAAAGCAATTTGGTATTATGCAAATAAAGTGACTAGAATAGTGATACTCTAACATAGAGATTTCATGATTAGGCTTATACTCCAAGGCCAGTGATAAGAAGTTCCCATATAAACCAATACATTTATAGTAGCATTTTGTTTGTGTGATAGCAAAGATATGGGGATAAGGCAATTTGTGGATAAATGCTCATCAATTGAAAAATGGTTAAACAGCATGCAGTATATGAATATAAAGGAATATTATCAAGCTAAAAGAAATCATAATGTGACAAACATAGAAAAATATAGAAAGAGCTATATGAGTTAATGCAGGGTGATATAAGCAGAGACAAGGAAACAATATATGCAATTACTACAATAATATAAATGCAAGAAAAACCATATGGAAAAAATCACAGATAAATATTACAAATCATAAAAACATAAGCATGGCTAAAAAAATATATGAAGAGAGATACTTTCACTTTCACCTTATGGGAGGTCCATAAGGGTTGTATGTTGCTTATATTTTCAGACTTTTTCACTGTATTAATTGTTTACACTTATTTTTTCCTCCTCTCTTTTTCTTTTTTCTTTTAAAAATACTATTTGATATACAGAATGGCTCCCTCTAAGAGGTAAGACAAGTGATACTAGATGAAAATATGATTTAAAATGATAAAAGAGAAAATAAGTTAAAAATAAGAGAGGAAAAAAGAGTTTCTTATTCTTTTAATAATAGGTAGCCACTTCTGCAACACTGTCGTTAGATCCATCCTTTCTCTGAGACCTATTGTACTGGCCGTAATGAGGGAGAAGGGATAGATGGAAGGCTGAATTACTAAAGCCCCCTTTCAAATAGCTAGACATTAGCAATGTATTAATCCATAATTATATTAGGAGCCTCCTAGAATAGGAGTCCCTGGTTCTAGTCCAATCTCTGTCATTCACTAGCTGAGTGATTTTAGATAGGGTCTCAATTTTCTCCTCTATAAAATAGAGAAATGAGAAAGAATTAAATGATAGCTGACGTTTATGTAGCACTTTAATTTTTAAAGCACTTTAAATAGATCCCAAGCTTTTTCGCAATGGAAAGAGCACTGAATTTGGAATCACTGGATCTAAATTGAGATCTCAGCTTTTCCACTGACCTTAGAAAATCAATAAACTCCTTTAGACAGCAGTTTTCTTATATGTAAAGTAAAGAAATTGGATTATATGATTTCTAAGGTTGCTCCCAGACGTAGGTCTATGGCCCTATGACATAGGTTGCTGTGAGCATCTTTTCAAATCTCATGTTTTATCTTTCCCTATTAGAATATAAGCTTCTTAAGAGCAGACAGTGTCTTCTTTGCTGGTATTTGTATCTCCAGTACTTAAGACAATGCTTAGAATACAGTGAATTCTTTAAAATGCTTTTTTAAAAAAAGACTTCACCTTAATACATTTTCCAGTGATCTCATTTGATTCTCACAATAACCCTGTAAGGTAAATGCTATTACTATCTCACTTTTACAGATGAGGAAACTAAGGATCTGAGAGTCTAATGATTTGTGCAAGATCGCAAAGATAGAATTTCAGTATTTAATATTCTAACTCTTTCTCTTCTATCCTAGAGAAGTGTCACTTATATCTTTTCACTTTACTTAATAGAATGCCAGAGAAACACAATATACAGATTAAAATGGAGACCATAGAAATGATGATGAGGTTACCAGGAGTAACCTCTAACTACTGAACAATTCCCAGAATCTCAGGGTTCTGCCTATTTAAAAAAATGTCAAAGCTAGAAGGAGCACAGGAAATCAGTGTTGACAATCTCCAAGATGCTTCCAACCATGATTGCACAATAGAGTTCTTCAGATACTTGAAGATAGTAAGTCTTTTCTCCCAAGCTTTCTCTTCTCTTGACTAAACATATCTATTCCCACCTTCATGGGACATGTTTTTCAGCCGTTCTAAGTCAACTCTAGGTATATTACAGAGTGGCAGTCAACATCACTCCTTCTAAGTAGATTGTTCATTGAAGTTCCAGTCCTGAGCACTAGTGCCTTTCTATGTGACTCATGACATAACCATTGGGAATTTCTACAGCTCAAGACAAAAATAATTGCAACACTGGTGAGACCTGTCTTAAGTTCCTATTCCCCCAAATCTTTTCTCCCTTGGGTGCAAGGATATTAGACTAGAAATACGCTTAGCTCTTTGGATTGACATCAGTGAAATGGAAACTGGAGGGAATTTGCCACATTTATGCTCTGAGCCAGATCTTGGCCACCCGTCTCCTGAGCCACACTTTTCAACCTTTGCCAACGTCAATGCTTACATTTTGCTATGGGAATCATGTCCCCAGCTTCATTCTGTGCTTTCAAGAGTGTATGTGTGCATGCACGTGTGCACAAGTGCATATGTTGCAGGAAGAGGAGGTTGCAGATTGATATTTTCTCTATCTAATTGTATCCTTTAAGTCTTTTTTATAATAAACATTCCCTTTGTGTTGGGGAGAGAAAATGTAACCATAACTACACAACATTCCCCCAACCCCTATTTTCTCTGTCACAGCTACAGCTCCTGCAGAAACACAAAGTTAATTGGTTTGTGCAGGGGGCTGTGTGGCAGCTCGTTAATTTCCTATCATCTGACCTTTACCTGAAGAACATGATCCTCTGGGATAGGGATCATCCCAGACGTGCCTGAGGTGGCTAATGCACCAAATGAGAACCTCCAGGTAGTTAGCTGTCACAGCACTGCTAGAATAAGTTCTAAGGGATACAGCCTCCTCATCTGGATATCGGGATAGAATTACACACTGGGAATGTCACAGTCTTGGGGAGTTGGGGTTGGAGAGCAGTCTTCAGTTCTTGTTTTCAGAGAGAATCTTTGATAGCAGAAATGGTATTTTTCATGAATCTCGAGGTTGGTACACAATTCTAATTCCTCTATGTGATTTCCCTGCCAATAGTAACAACAAAGATTTGGAGATGGTTTGGGGGGAAGGTGTTGTCTGGTTGGTTGTGATTATTTTAAGGAATGTGACAGTTTTCCTGATCTATCAGCAGACATTCCCATCCCAGCCAGTTTAATTAACTTTTGTCATGTGGTTCACTGAATCTAGAAATGCAAAATTATCTGGCTGTGTCCAGAGATTTGTCAAACAAAACCTTAAAAAATAACATTTTTAAAAATATCTTTTCTTTTCTTTATTGTAAATGGGGGGAGGGGAATACAATAGAGAGAAGATTCAGAAAATGCATATTTCCACGTACAAACACAACTATTTTCATATGTAATATATTTGATCTGAAAAATGTAAAACATCTGTAGAACACAGGAAAAAACAAGGTAAAATCCAGATTAATGATAAATGCCCCCAGCACAGGTACCATGATAACCTTGGAAAAACTGGAAGGAAAAACCAGACTCCAAAAGTGAACCAAGAAAGACAAATATAAACTTGAAGACAGAACTTTTTTTGTCTTAATTCTCTACTCTTTCTCTCATATTCATCACAGTGCCTGGCACATAGTAGGCATCTTCATAAATGTTTATTAATTGATTTATTGATTAAAAGTCTAAGAAGGAAATGTTGATGAGGAAGTGTTTTCTAAAACACCAGCTTACTAACTTTGTTGTGGCTTTAAAATGAAAATATTTTCTGTTTGACAGATCTGGAAGTGTCTGAAGACAAAGAGAATGGTAATTTCCCTTAAATGTCAGTGGAGACTGTGAAGGAGCGATTGGTTTCAGACACCTCCTCTTCAGACAAACCAAAACTGTGGTATACTCTTTCAGAAAGCTTTGTCAACCTTTGCATCAAAATGCTTGGGAGAATCTTAATATTCATTTGCACAAAACTGAAAAAAAAAAACAGCCTCTCCTTTCTCTGATTTTGCTGTCACTTGAATTAGTTAGAGCTGTTAACTCTGTGCCTCTTAGATAGGGAAAGACTCAAACAATTACAATGAAGACCCAGGGTTACTGGCACCCTATAAATTATGAAGAGAGTGCCATGGACTGAGGGTTGAAACTGAGAGAGTTCTAGTACAAGGCCTTCAAAACCAACCCCATAGCAATGGAGATTCCCAGTCCTTCCTTCTAAAAGATAGTTAATTCTGGCGTCTCTAAAATGGGCAGCCATGGAAGAAAGTCTCTTTCTCAGCTCAAGTGGTCCAGTGAGGACAGTTCATAACCTCTGGAAAGAGAGGAGAGAACAAGGTTCAAAAATAACTTTTTGCTCTCCCTCACCTTTTGAATATCAGTCCATCGTGTTTTAAAATTGAATCAGTGTGTTGAGTTTTGGACATAAAAGTTGTCTACCTAACACATAAAAGATATTATGTTTCACCAGACTAAAAATTTATAAAGAGATAGATAGATTATATGTGCTGTTTTATATATATGTACATATATATATATATACACACACACATATATATACACATATAATGTGTATGTGTGTATGTATGCATGTATATATCTCACATATTCAGAAAAATGTTTCTTAGCTAGAGGCCAGCTGTGGAACATCTTATGTTACACTAAGAACAATATTTAAAGAAAAGGCAGGTCACCATACCTCAAGAAGGCACTTTCTAATTCTAAACCCTATAATTTTGAGTAGTGCTAGAGCTGTTCATAGTTGCTATCCACAGAAAAGTTTAATCAGGAAAACTAGCTGTTTTTAAAAAGATTGATGGATAGGAGGGGATATGGAAGAATAAAGAATCAAAGAAATTTTCAGAGTTTGAGCCTGGGAGATAGGGAGGCAAGTATCATCAAGCTTTAAGAAGGCAGATTTCATAAAATGGGTAGAATATAAGTTCTCGAGGGCAGGTACTCCTTTATTTGTGTGTGTGTGTGTATGTGTGTGTGTGTGTGTATGTGTGTGTGTGTAGAGAGATCATAACCTGAAAGAGAAAACAACTTCAAGGAACATGACTGTTCATTTCAAAGAGGAATATCAGATATGGATTTAAGATAGGAAGAGATTTAGAGGCCTAATTGAGTTATCCACACAGCAGAGATGTTAAATCTAAAGAGACCTGAGTGCTCCACAAAGAAAGGATTTCCAAACCATGTGGATCAAAAATTGTGAGTTACCTTTTGCCATAAATGTAAGGATATATATGTGGCTTGTTTCTTCAAGTCTGGCCAATTATTCTCATGAACACTATGAATATTTTTGGTAAAAATGTATCCTAGGTTTAGAGTTGGAGGGAGAGATATTTATGTACTTATTGTTCTTACTATACTATTTGAGTAAATGCCTTGACTAAAAATTAATTAAGCCTGCTAGCTAATTGCTAACGGAAGCTTCTGAAAGGGTTTGTGAGGCTGCAGTAGGAATAGATAGGGTTATCACTGAAACCCAAGGTTAACAGCCTTCTGAAAATACAATCAACAAATTTGGATGCTAATTGGAGGAATAAGACAGAAGTGTCACAAGCATAATTAAAAATGAAAATATTTGGGTGTGGGAGATCACTATTACTCCCAGTTCTTCTCTTCTTCTCATCCTCAGTTCAGTCAATGAAATCCTCACATGACACAATCTTTAACCTACTTATCATCCTAGTTTTACATCATGGTGGAAGAAAGACTGGATACATAGAAAGATCTTGGCTTTAAATCCATGATTCCCACTTACTACCACGTGAAGTTGGGGAAGTCACCTAAGCTCTTTGTCATCTTTAAAGAATAGAGGGAATGGAAAAGAAATAATCATTGATCAAGCATCTATACTAAGTGCTTTCACAAAACATTATCTTACTTGGCATTGAAGGAATAAAGGCTCAAGTAAATGATTTCTAAGGTCCTTTCCAGTTCTAAAATCCTATATATAACTAAACAGTATATGTCTCAGCTTACTAATGTCCTTCCTAAAATGTGTCACTGAAAACTGAACCCAATACTCCAAATGTGGTCTAACTGGAGGAGGAAAATCACTTACCTGTTTCTGGACTCTTTATTTCAAACATCAGAATCTAAAATTGCATTACCTTTCTGGTCACATCTTTTTAACTTAAGTTGAACATACTAACCCCAACACACACCAAATCCTTTGTTGCACAAACCACATTGTCCCAGTCTTACTCAAACAGTTAGGTTTTTTTAATCCCAAAATAAAATTTTACATTTTCCCACATCCATTTTATTGAATTTGACCCATCATTTTAGTCAGTCATGATTCTTTTGGATTTCTATTCTGCCATTTGGGCTCAATAAAAAGATAAGGTTCTAATAGTTAAAGTTGTCCAAGGGTGCAATGAGCTGTTTTATGAGGTAGTACATGCTTCATCACAGATCTTCAAATGAAGACTAGAAGATCACTTTTTGTACATGCTATCGTGGAGATTGTTAGTCAGATATATGTTCAAGTAGATTAAAAACCATAATAAAAGCACTTTAAGGTTAAGAAAAGATTTTCCTACTACCATTCTCAAGGTAAATATAACTAAAAAATTTTTTTTTTCCATTTTACAGTTAGAGAAATTAAGACTTAACAGAGGCCAAGGGACAGAGATGGGACTAAAACCCATATTTTCTGCTTCAAGTTAAATCTGTTTCATTACAGCATGGTGTAATGACCTTCACCTAAATGACCAAAAGTTCCTTGTAGCTCTGAGAGTCCATGACTATAGGAGAGAAAGTAAAGTAAATGTATCCCTCCGTCCTTTTTTATAGAAAGTTTGTAAACTTTTGGCTCACATTGGACGTAAGCCTGGTTCTCTTAAAACACTCTCTTGGAACCAAATAGCCCCAAGAACAATTAGAAGGGTTTCCATCATGCAAGCTGGCCCATGTTTCACTCAGAAATTTGTTTTACTTGAAACTAAGGCATAGACCCATTATCATTACTTAATGTCAGTGTAAAGCCAGCATGATACCAAGGCTTTGTGTAAGATATATCATCTCTACAAACTTCAATGTGAGCAGCACAGAGCAAGAACACTGCATCCCAACTTCCCCAAATGCGATCAACCATTGATATTGATGGGGGACCATCAATCACTTGCACAAGGCTTTTAACTTGTCTCATTTTTAACTGAGGTTTACCATGCATTACAACGGGATATTTAAAACCTTGTATACATTTTATCAAGCCTTCATGACCACTAAATGCTTTCTGGTTTGCAGCTCTAAATATTATTCATTACTTCTGACGAGGCGGTATGGGAAAGCTAGAGGAAAAGAGCGAGAGTAGAATTTGATTAAAAACAAGTAAGGAAAGAAAATCCAGAATGGGACTAAGACCTCTGCATATAAGCCATTTGGGTACCGCTCCTGGATACATCCCACAGGTAATGTAAACAGATAGTACTGATGCTATGGGTGTGGTCCGATAAGATTAGGCCCTCTTGAGCCAGAGGTCTGAACAGGAAAAGGATCCACTACTAGGTTAGAAGATGAGAGGCTGTTAAGGTACTTCACAGGAAGGAAAAATGGTCCATGTTATAGAATCACAGAATTGGAAAGTTGAGTGGGTCCCCAGTGGTCAATTGATACAATATTTTTAACTAACATAATATTTGAGAGCACTTAAACATCATCAAGTCAATCCTTGAACTGTTCTAAGCACTGGACATACATGTGCAAGCAAAAAGATAACATCTTTCCTCAAGAAGCTTACTTTCTAATGGAGAAAGACAGCACATAATAAGTAGTGGCCCCTGATTCTTCATAAGACAAATATGGAGAAATCAATTGCCCCAATCTATAATTTTTTAAGTCATATCATAAAAAAAATTAAAGGAGAATGAAAGGAAATATCATTGGATATTTGAGTTGTTGATTATTAAATTCACAATAGAAATTTAAAAACAAATTATCTTTATGATATTATCTTTCAAATCTCCCAAGAAGAGGTATTGAACCTAAAACAAAGTGCCCAGCTGCATGGATATGAAGAAATAAGGATGATACAGAGACAGATGTTTATAAGCAAAGATCTAAGTTGCCAGATACAACCAAGTCTTAATAACTAGAGGGATCTCTGGCCAGAGTCTTCAGGGTACTGAATTACTATGAAGAATGATAGAGGTCAGCTGTGACCCCTTGAAAACGCTAAAATGGGAGTGTCCAGGAGCTTTCTGTCTCATCCTCCTCAGTGTATTGGCACACCTGGGTCTTGATCTCCCTCACACGAGGGAAGTTCATCTTTTCATGATGGTCATGACTTTTCATAGAGATAGAAAATCAAGCCTTGTTGCTCTCTTCCCTTTAAGCATCACTGCTACAGGAATCATTCACAGCCAAAAATGTATGATTTTATAAATAGTGAATTATTTCTAATAGATATAAAAAAGATGGCAGAGGTTTTCACATAATAGTGTGGCTTGCAAGATAATTATAGTTAATAAACTTATAAGGCTTTACAGTTACCAAAATCCTTTACATACATTATACTGTTTGGTCTTCTTAGCTATTTTATCATATTATTATTATTCTCATTTACTGGATAAAGAAATTAAGGCTCAGAGAGTTGGAGTGACTTGAGCCACACAACTAGAGAATATGTGAAATAGGATTTTAATCCATCCACTACACCAAGGTGTTGCTCTATATTTACACAAGGGGTGCAGGGTCACATAAGTGATCTGTTACCAGATCATTTATGGAAGCTAAGTAGAGCAATGGATTAAGCAATTAGGAAGACCTCAGACACTTAACTAGCTGTTTTCTTGAGCAAGTCAATTTAACCCTGTTTGCCTCAATTTCCTCATGTGTAAAATGAGGTAGAGAAAGAAATGGCAAACTACTCTAGTTTCTTTGTCAAAAAAAAAAAAAAAACCCAGAATATGGCAATGATTGAAACAAGTGAACAACAACAGTGGTTAAAAAAAAAAGTGATAGGAGTCACATTGCCCTGCAACATCCTATTACCAGATAATTTATGCCTGTCTCCCCCAATTTATTGTTTTGCTTCTGATCTACCATTAGAAAGAAACAGTCTGAGTTATTTTATATTTTTCATTACTCCAATCTTGTAGCATTGAAGTATCCACCATTTAGTTTCTCTCTACTGTCTAACAGAAAGAATCAGGAG
This sequence comes from Antechinus flavipes, assembly GCF_016432865.1. Classification (NCBI taxonomy): domain Eukaryota; kingdom Metazoa; phylum Chordata; class Mammalia; order Dasyuromorphia; family Dasyuridae; genus Antechinus; species Antechinus flavipes. The sequence goes on along the minus strand of NC_067399.1, from coordinate 215,436,419 downwards.
AAAAGAACCCAAATTTCTGATCCTACATTTACTGCTTCCTCAATGTGGGCAGTGAGAGGTACCATGATGAAGTGAAAAAATTTCTGGATTTGGAATCATAATTCCTGGCTTTGTATCTCTGCTCTATGTGACCATGGATACGTCATTCACTTACTCTCTCTGCACATCAGTTTCCTATTCTATAAAATGAGAATTGGACTAGATGATCTTGAAGGTCGTTTCCTAATCTAAATATTATATCTTAAGTCACTCTTCCACTCTGAGCCTCAACTGTAAAGTCAAGGTGATAATGTTGACACAACCTAGCTCTCAGGGCTTTGCTGTGCAAAGTTTAAAAAATCATATAGAATTCAAGTCACTTGTATGCTGTTATATTCTGCAGATGCAATTCAATATTCATACATCTAGTACCTATTCTATGCAAGATCCTATGCCTCGTGCTATGGATAAAAAGATGAAAAATGTCTCAAGAAGTTTATTGCCTACTAACAATTCAATAAATTCAATTTAACTTGTAGAGAAACTGAGGATGACACTCCAGTGGAAACTACATGAGCAGCAGTCACCATGAGACTAGCAGATACTAAATGACAAGAAAAGCAGAGCCCAGTAGGATGCCATACCCAACACAGATGCTACACCTAGTGAGAAGCAGACCCAATTAAGAGCAGTAAAATGACATAACCAAAAGACATAGTGGGAGAGGGGGCATTACAGTGACAAAGGTGTGAACTGTTCCCACCAAATGTTTTCCCTACATATGAACCCTTCGTGTGTGATCACTATGAATGCTCATTGTTTACTGGTAGTTTTTTATCTCATGTATTTGTCAGAGACTATCCCAGGCTCAGGAGGGGACAGGGAATGGGGTATTCTATTGAAAATCTTCTTGTTCTGCTATACCCTTAAATGTTCTTTGCTTTGACCTAATTTTGTCCTGTAACTGACTATAGAAAAAGTAAAAATCAGTGGAGATCCATAAAGAATCATTTTGAGTGGATGTGCATCCAGAGTAGCTCAAACCTGGGATAGATGCTCTGGGGACCCCCCAGAGTGAGCTAACCCTGCAAGGACTAAATTCCAATTCAATAAACATTTTTAGAACACTGGACAAATACACAAAGGATGCAAAGCTAAAACCAAAACTCATCTCTGCCTCCAAAATTCTGATATTCCACTCATAATCAGAAGATACAACATTTAAAGCTTATAAGTAAATGCAAGATATGATAAATGACAAATCAGTAATAGCTAGGGGCATCTTGAAGGATGCCTAAGGTGAGCTTTGGAGGAAGCTAAAACTTCGAAGAAATGGAAGTAAAAAGGGAGTGAATGCCAGACATGCAAAAGCAAATGCTGAGGCTGTCTTCTTTTTAAAGCACTTAACTGTGGGAGAGAAGAAAGAGCCCTAGGCTGGCAGCAAGTTGAACTGGATGATCTATCTGTCAGACACCTTCCAGCTCAAACATCGTCTGTGCTTTCAATGTGATCTTTAGGGATGATGACTTTCCTAAAGCCTAACACATCATAACCAAAGTCCTTAAGGTCTTCAATTTTTTTTTCATTCTGAGAGATAAGTGAAATGCATCCAAGGCCAGAAGTGACCAAATCTTGGCACCGTTGGAATAGTTCTAGTCTGAAAAAGCTCTTTCCTCAAGCATTTGGGTGAGATGTAGCTAGTTTTTGCTTTTAGTTTCAATGAGGATAAAGGGTCTGCCAAGCCCAATCCTGGGCCTAAGGATACAAAAAGTCACAAGGAAGGTAAAAGACAAATTCCATTCTTTCAAAGAACTTATCTCCTAGGGTTGGAGGACCAGATGACCCAATGGGAAGGGTTCTAGATTAGAAAACAGGAATTCCAATGCAAGATTTTACACTTATTAACTGTGGCACTTTGAGTAAGTTTCCAAACTTTATTAAGCCTCATTTTCTACTTGGACAGCAGCTCCTTATCCTTTTTTTTGGATCAAACTGATCTGAAAATCAATGAAGCAAAAAAAAAAAAAAAGTACACCTAAAAAAAGATGCCAGCACTGAGATTCTAAAACTTTAAGGATATATGCTGTGAGGAAGGCTCAAAGAATTGGTATTATGTGTAAGTAAAGGTGATGGTTGTATTTATTAGGAAAGAAGTGTGGCCAGATTTTAAACTGACAAGATGGATCATCTCTTGTACTAATCAGAAAGACAGAAGAGTACTATAGAGACTGGCCCAATCTTAATTTGCCATATATCTACATAAAGGTTTTGTGAGCTAATACTGTTCACACACTCATTCCCAGTGTCTTCCAGGGAACCCTCCCTGGAAGAAGTTATGAAAAGTGATGGTATCATCTGCCTGCATTGAGAAAGGGGAAAATGTTTTTGTTTTGTTTTATTTTTAATTCCCATGAGCTAGTGATTTTTATCCTCACAAGGGATCTGCTGGTAGCAGGCTTGGATTCCCCAAAGCAATCCTGGTATCACTTGAACCTGAGGGAAATATGTAGAAACCTATGCGTGCCTTTTTTGAGAATTTTGAAGATTGCATCATAGGCAGAGGACAAGTATTGTCACAGAATATCTGGCAAAACATGCTTTAAAAAGTGGACTAGGGTGAGCATAGTGTTGCATATCTGTAATCCCTGCTCTTAGAAAGGCTGAGGTTGGTAGATCACTTGATCTGCATTTGAGCTAAAGTGATTGGATCTCTGAGTCCAATACTGTCATCCTGAACCCTCAGGAGTAAGGGGCCATAAGATTGCACAAACAAGCCAGGAGAGAAAATGAACAGGTCAAACCTACCTTGAGGATCAGCAATGGAACTTACCCATGAATGGCTATTGCAATTCTAAACTGGGTGAGATAGGAACCCCCTTTGATGGTAGGTGGATAGATAGACAGATAGGGGAAGGAGAGAGAGAGAGAGAGAGAGAGAGAGAGAGAGAGAGAGAGAAGAGAGAAGAAGAAGAAGAGAAGAAGAAGAAGAAGAAGAAGAAGAAGAAGAAGAAGAAGAAGAAGAAGAAGAAGAAGAAGAAGAAGAAGAAGAAGAAGAAGAAGAAGAAGAAGAAGAAGAAGAAGAAGAAAGAGAGGAAGGCAGTCACAGAGTACTATATAACTCTATGCGATTTACTTTTGTCATTTTTGCCTGGCCATAAAGAACAATAAAGCTTTTTGAGCAACAAAATGAAAAGTCTCAATCTCTAAATTAACTTGAAATCCCTAAGGCTCTTTCCAACTCAAAGTCTACAATTCTACAATCCTATAAACTGACCCCTTCATGAACTTTGGTAGAAAAAGCACACACCTGGAACATAGAATTCAAGAACTAACACAACATACTATTTGCACATAAGGACGTGAGACTTTGCAGATTCTTTTCACGTCTTCAAATGTCTGTATTTTGAGAGATAAGTAAAGCTCAGACAAGGCCAGCAGGGACTTTGTCCTGGGGCTGACCATTAGAATAGTTCCAGCCTGAAAAATCTCCCCAAGTCTTTAAGTGAGCATTAGACAGTGTTTCTTGACTAAAGAAAAACAAACTGGTGATGTGCAATTTCTCAATTAAATAGTAATTTAAAGCCTGCATTCTTGTTTTGGGTTTATAAACCATGTGTTTATTAGAGGAGAAACAGTGATATTTATAGAAACGTTCTCTGGTTGTCAAGCCCTGGAATTTTCATAAACTAGTTTAGTTCATTGGCTTGGGACACCATGAACTCTTCACAGAGTTAGTTGAAAGTCTGCCAGCTACAAGGGGAAGAAGGAAACATACATATGTTTCTACATATCTCCCTCAGGCTCAAGTGATATCAGGACTTGCTTTGGAGAATCTAGCCTGCCATTGGCTCTCTACCAACAGATCCTGTGTGAGGAACAAGAGCCTTAAGATGCTATTTACCTGATGTTTACTTTTGTTGATAAAATGGAATAAGGACCCAAAAAAGAGTTAAAGTACTCCAGATATGCAGTGGTTTGAGCAAAAGAAAAAGTCATCATCCATACAAAGTCTAAAAGCAGGGGATTTTGACCTGTGGCATATGATTTTTTTTAACATATATTTTGCTAACTATATTTCAGTATAATTTGTTTCCCTTGTTACCCCATATATTTTATTGTATGCATTTAAAGACATCTTGTCTGAGAAGTTTATAAGCTTCACCAGATTGCCAAAGGGGTCCATGACACACCAAATATAAAGAACTCCTGTAATAGAAGACACAGCTAGAGCTATTGAAAGAACCCTAGAGAGCTAACCAACAAGAAAAGGGAAGAGAATCTCGGGTATTTTTTGAGAATACTCCTCATTCCTAACCTTCTGTCTAACTGATTGTAAAAGCACTGGGGGAAATCAGGAAGGATGGATGTCCAACCTGCCCTGGAAGGGACTAAGGCCACAAAAAGAAAGAATGTGCCTTTTCTGACCTGAGAGCTCCATCTAGAGGGTGACAATCAAGGGACTAGACCTGAAACTTAGATTCATAGATTCAGAGTATTAGAATAAGAAGGGAAGAGTCCACCTCATTATTCAGAAGTCCACCATCAACTCTCTAGGGCACCTGACTATTGCATTCTGAATTCCTCCTACCCAGAGAACCAGAATCATTTATCTTTGCAGCATCTCTGCCTCTCATGGCCTTGTACATTCCCCTCCTCACTTCATTTACCTCTGATCCCAGCTTACCAACCCAGTGATAAAAAAAGATTTGTTCCTTGGAGAAATGTGCAGGATGTTAAATGTCCTTGGAACCTATACTTACATGAAGGATCATGTCAGGTAGGGTGGACTTGAGGAAAGGAAAGAGATGAAGGTGATATATATACATATATATGTACCTGTATATATACCTATATATGTAGGTATGTGTTTATATGTGTGAAAAAAGTGGGGTGGTTGAAGCAGAAATGGAGATATGCCTAGGGTGAGCATCTGAGGAATTTTGAGTTATTTTAGAATGGCTGAGGAAAACAAAGAAGCAAATTAGGGACCATAGGTACATTGAGAAGATAGAGAGGGGAGGTCACAGAATGGTACTTCAGTGATATTCCCTAAACCCAGAAATCCAAGTGGAACCTTGTTTATTCCAGTACCAAGCCAAGAGGTTTGAATAGACTGCAGCCTATTCCAGGCGACTAGCAAATTGTCATGCTGCCCAGTGAGTGCATAAGGAGAAGAGAGGGGAATGATTGATGTTTCCTTACAATCTCATAAGTTTTCTCTTGAAGTTTTCTATTTTATGCATGACCCTGGAATATATAGGAATATTGCACCTTTTGTATATGAATGCAAAGGGGGTATATGACAGAGACAGAGACAGACAGTGAGACAAAAAGAAACAGATAAAGAAACATAGAAACATTGACAGAGAGACAAAGAGACAGAGACAGACAGACAGAGACAGAGAAAGTCATAGACAGAGACAGGGAAATACATAGACAGAAACAGAGAGAGTGAGAGAGACAGAGAAAGCGAGAGAGACTGAGACAGAGAGACAAAGAGAAATAGAAAGAAACAGAGGCAGAGACATTGACAGAGACAGACACATACACACATAAAGAAAGAGACAGAAAGACAGAGATAGAGACTGACAGAGACAGATAAAGACATAGAGACAAAGACACAAAGAAAGAGACAGAGAGACAAAGAGAAACAGAGAAAGAAACAGAGACAAAGAGAGACACTGACAGAAAGACAGACACACCCACACAGAGACAGAGAGACAGACAGAGACAGAGAAAGACATAGAGACAGAGAAAGACACAAAGAAAGAGACAGAGACAGAGAGACAAAGAGAAACAGAGAAAGAAACAGAGACAGAGAGAGACACTGACAGAAAGACAGACACACCCACACAGAGACAGAGAGATAGACAGAGACAGAGAAAGACATAGAAAGAGACAGAGACAGAGAAAGAGAAAGAGACAGAGAGAACGAGAGAGACAGAAACAGAGACAGAGAAACAGATAAAGAAACAGAGACAGAGAGAGACATTGACAGAAAGACACACACATACACATAGAGACAGACAGAGACAGAGAGACAGAGAGAGACAGAGACAGAGAGAGACAGAGACAGAGAGAGAGAGAAGAGAGAGAGAGAGAGAGAGAGAGAAGAGAGAGAGAGAAGAGAGAGAGAGAGAAAGAGAGAAAGAGACAGACAAAGTGAGAAACAGGGGCAAAAGAGAGACAGTTAGAGATCCTGATAGGACCTTAGAGAACCAACAAGAAAAAGGAAAGATAAGGTTCCTGAGCACATTTTAAGAATATCACTTCCAACTCATTTAACTACTTGATTCTCTCTTGTTATTTACATTGCTTTTTATATTTTAATTAAGCATATTCTCTTTGTAGGACTAATTCAAGGATGACCCATTAAGAAAATATCACTTTGGGCATGGCCTCAGATAATGATTTGCATAATTATCCCCTCCCAAAAGCCACATTAAACCATGGGAAAATAGTAGATAGACTAAAATCCAATTTCTCAGAAACTTTAAATCTTTCAGCATTCAATGTTTTCCCTAACCTAGGAAGATATTGTCACCCTAATCTTTCCTTTTCCACTGTTACCCAAACTGATTTCTTCCCATAACCATATTCATTAAGTCACTATACACTGAACATAAAATGTTCTTTTCTCATGATGTTCTTCTTGTAGGAAGACATGCCCCCTGCCTTTTTGAATGCTGTCTTCCAAGCTTATCTCCAATCTCATCTTCTTCAGGAAGCTTTTTTCCACATACTGTGTGCATTGGATTATTTTATGGGCCTTGTTAAATAAGGAAGAAGTTGTATATGAAAGAATTATACTCCAAAGACCTTTTCCTCAGTAAACTAGGAGAAAAGAAAATGGAATCCAGGCCCAAGCAATTTTAAGTTCAGTTTATTTAAAGGGACTGTCAGCAAGCCTTGGTCCATCTCATGTGCTAGCCTATCTCAGCTCTTTCATTCATCCTTAAACACAAGAAGTTTTGCATTTCCATTACTCTCTGCAGAGTAAGTTCTGAGTTCATTAATCATGGGTAGGACCCACTGTATTGAGCTCTTCTTCAAACTATGGACTCAACTATTGGTGATAAACTAAGAAAATTTGTTTGTCTTTTTTTTTTTTTAAACTAACAAATCTATTCTCTTTCATCTACTCCCATTCCATTTACCCCATTCCTCCACCCCACAAAAAATATTTTATTAATGTTTAGTATAAATTATTATGCAGTTTCTGCTCACTTTACATCAGTTCATATTAGTGTTTCTATGTTTTTTTTAAAATCAACTACTTTCTCATTTCTTAATGTAACAATTTCCATCACATTCACATAGGACAATTTATTCAGCCATTATAAAAGACTGTGAAAAGGAGGCATAAGTTTTTGTTTTGTTTGTTTTTTTCAACAAAAAAGATCACCTCAGAAAGCCCCTTTTCTATATTTAAAAGGAATAGTAAGTTGTACATAATAGATTTGCAGTTTTATGTGTAATCATCTTTTTATTATACAGTTATAAAAATGTTTGTTTTATTCCATAAATTAAAAATAAAATATTTTAAAAGAAGCACCTTCAATAGTCTTTCATTCTTTATTAATACATTAATTTATCTATTTATCACTTTTCATCTCCAAAACACATTTATTGAACAACTACTCTGAGGACTGGTTGAAGCAACAGGATGTTATATATCCTGGAGAAGAGAAGACTTTGTAGGTATATAATATCTATCTTCTAGTACATAAAGAGGGGTTGTGTAGAAGAAGAATTTTGCCCCAGAGGGAAAAAAGCTTTGTGAAAGTTACACATTGAGGCTTAATAAAGTTGCAGATTTAGACTTACCATAAGGGAAAACTTCCCTACAGAGTATTTTAAAAATAGAATGGATTGGCTACCTAGAGAACCACTGTAGTATGATAAGAGAGATTGGTTTAAAACTCTTCAAGAACATTGTAAAGGGAATACTTGCTTAGGAACAAATTAGATTAGATGATCTGTGAGATTCCTTCTAATTCAGATTCTAGGATTTTGTGCTAGGGTCAAAGACCGCACTTAGCACTATAGGGATTGAAAGAATGCTGGTCTTTGAATCATGAGTATTCCTGTTAGGATTCTTACAAGATGTTAAGTAAGTGGAATTGAGGAAATAGTAGTTAAATCTAGTTTAGCATTGATTTAATCCTACAACAAATAATGGTTTCCTAGTGATATAATGATTGGAGTATACTTAGTGTGGGGCATATAAGGAGGAGGTCTCAGGGCCAGGAAGGACAAACCCACTAGAAGACAAGCCCACTAGAAGCTCGTGGAGCCTCAGCCAAGACTCAGTCGAGCAGATTCACAAGCCAGAGAAGGCAGCTTAAGCTCTCGGAACCAAGACTACAGAAGGCCTCTAAGAAAAACTAGCTGAGCCCCAAGTAAAGGAGATAAGACTTGGAAGGATTCAATAAAGGACTTGGACTTTAATCCCTGTCTGCATTTGTGATTATTGAACTGAAAGGAAGGCTGCTCCCAGAAGCCCCCCAAGAAACCTGCTCACAGAGAACAATATATTTTAGAGAAGAACTTTACAAATTCCAGGTTCAAATTCTCCCTCCAATACTTGTTAACTGTGTGGCTATGGACAAATGATTTGAGGGTTTTAAGTCTCTTTTTTTATCCATAAAACGATATTGATAATATCTGTAGTACCTTCTACCATATAGCATTGTATTATGATAATCTGATTTTTTAAAGCAGTATAAAAATGCCATTGCTATCATGATTAGGAATGGGTCTAACAATAACGTAAGCAAAGTGTAATAAAAAAGAGGTACAAAGTGCTATGAAAGCTTCCAGTTTCATCCTTCAACTCAAACTGCTGCTTTCAAAGTTACTGATGTTTTCTGCTTTCACAGATCTAATGGCCTTTTCCCAGTCCTCATTCTTCACTTCTCTACAACATATGACTGTCAGTTACCCACTGATTCTTTTTCCTCTTTACTTTCTAGGTTGAAAATGAATGCCTTCTACTGGTTCTCCTCCTACCTATCTGATTCCTTTTTCTCAGTCTCCTTTGCTCAAGATCTTTGCTTGAGATCTTCCTCCAGATCAAATCCACTAACCATAGGAATCACCCAAAGCTTTGTCTTGGGCCTTCTGTGAAAATAAGAGCTCTTAATCTTTTTGTGTGTCATGGATTCCTGTTAGTTTAGTGAAGCTAATGGGCCCCTTTTCAAAGTAATGTTTAAAAATAAAATACATAGAATTAGAAAGGAAGCCAATTATATTGAATTAGTTATTTAAATATTTTCAAAAATAAGTTTATAGATCCCAAACTAAGAACTCCTGATATATTCTATCTTCTATGGTCATCATATGGGTTCAATGATCATATCTATGTAGATAATCCTCAGATTTGTTTATTCCTAGTTCTCTTTTGATCTGCAGTCTCATATCACTTTTTATCTGTAGGACATCTGGGGCTAGCTGTCTTGGAAGTCAACATATACAAAACTAAACTCATTATCCTTTCCCTCAAACCTTCTGTTCTTCCAAACTTCCCTTTTGCTGATGAGAGTACCATTATCCTACTAAGTACCCAATTTCACAAACAGTGCTATCCTTGATTCCTCACTTGCACTCACCCACAGTCTCATCATTTCTAACTCTACAACATTTCTTATGTCATCTTCTCTTCATTCCCATAGTCACCCTTCTAGTACAATCCTTCTTCCAACTATTGCAATAGCCCTCTATTTTTCCTTGCTCCAGTCCATCTGCCACTCATTTGTCAAAATGATCTAAGGTGCAATCCTAACTTGTCACCCTCCTACTCAGACTCATGACCCTACTACCTCCTACATCAAATATTAAATTCTGATCTTTTCTAACCTTCCTAGTTTTTTTTTTTTACTTGACTCCCCTTCATATATTCTAAAAGCCAGAGAAATAAGCTTTTTTTTATAGTTCCTTACATATAATGCTCCAACTCCTGACTCTATACCTTTTTTTTTCCTGAGGCAATTGGGGCTAAATGACTAACCACACAGCTAGGAAATGTTAAGTGTCTGAGGTCAGATTTGAACTCAGATCCTTCTGACTTCAGGGCTGGTTCTCTATCCACTGCACCACTTAGCTGCCCTATGACTTGGTACCTTTTCACTGATTGTTCCCATGACTAGAATTTTCTCCCTCTTTGCCTCTGGTTCCTGGCTTCTCTCACTTCCTTCAAGAATCACTTAAATGTCACTTCCTTAAGAGATCTTTCCTAGTTCCTCCCACTACTACAATTTCCCCTCTGTACATGGTTGATTGTCACATATATGCTGGTTCAATGTCCCAGAGCCAAGCCTACGACATCTTGACCCTCAAGGTTTAGGATACTCCTAAAACATTTTGATATGTCTCTTCTTAATTGCCACAGGTTCAAACCCCTCTTAAACCCTTCATTCCTCTCACTGTTGTGCTTCAGTGATTAATGCCCCAGTTTCCTTTTACCATATAACATCAATTAACTTTGACAAAGAGCTATTGACTTTAAATATATAACAACAACAAAAATATAAACATTTCTCCCAATATGTTTGGGACATGCTAATGCCATCTTGGTATCATCTCTGTAGAAAGTGGGTTCAGTTATAGTTCATTTTCTCCATAGGTAACACCAAGTTAAAGACCACAGGTGACATCATTGGATGAAGATCATGCTCTTGACTTGGGTATCAACTGGAATGCATCCCAAAGGTCATTCCCAAATGTCATTCCTTGATCTTTGGGGCATTGACATAAAAATGATTGCAAAACTTGGATGAACTCAAATTTTTGGAGTTTTGGAGACCCAGGTTCCAAGAATCTCCCTTTTTTTTCCTTTCAAAACTCATGAGGTCAATGACTCCAGATTAATCTTATCTTAAAAGAATAGCCAGACAAAAGTTAAGACCTGTTTTCATGGGGCAACTTATGGACCTTGGAAAATGAAAGCCTTTAGCTGCCCCACCCCATTTTAAAACACTAAATTTCACTATATACTGAAAGTGAAAGAGTTAAACCAAGAACAAATCTACTAAGAAGATGGTCTCAGTTACAGTTCTAAACAATCAAAGCTTCTTCAGTCCACCAATGGAATTAATAGAATTCAATACAGAAACAGGGGCTCAAACTCCCACCCATGGGCCAGATGCGGCAGCTGAGGACGTTTATTTTCCTCACCCAGGGCTATGAAGTTTCTTTATTTAAAGGCCCACAAAACAAAGTTTTTGTTTTTACTCTAGTCCAGCCCTCCAACAGTCTGAGAGATAATGAACTGGCCCCTTATTTAAAAATTTTGAGGACCCCTGGCTCTATACTCTGTAGTCTCTGAAAGATGTTTCCATTCTACATCATCACAACTATCCTGAAGGCTCCCCAGCTCTGTCAAGACAGGAGTTTGCTGTCCAACAGGATGAATACAGAAAGACTTGGAGAGACTTACATGAACTGATGCTAAGTGAAACGAGCAGAACCAGGAGATCATTATATGCTTCAACAATGATACTGTACAAGGATTTATTCTGATGGAAATGGATTTCTTCAACAAAGAGAAGATCTAACTCAGTTTCAATTGATCAGTGATGGACAGAAGCAGCTACACCCAAAGAAAGAACACTGGAAAATGAATGTAAACTGTTTGCATTTTTCTTTTTCTTCCCGGGTTATTTATACCTTCTGAATCCAATTCTCCCTGTGCAACAAGAGAACTGTTCATTCCTGCACACATATATTGTATCTAGGATATACTGTGGCATATTTAACATGTATAATAGGACTGCTTGCCATCTGGGGAAGGGGGTGGAGAGAGGAGGGGAAAAGTCAGAATAGAAGTGAGTGCAAGGGATAATGTTGTAAAAAAAATTACCCAGGTATGGGCTCTGTCAATAAAAAGCTATTAAGTAAATAAATAAATAAATAAATGAGACAGGAATTTGCATTGGCCTAAGAAATGAATACACAATCCCCCTTTACAGTGTTTGTATATTGTTTGTATATTCTCTTCAGGAATTGTGGGGTTTTTTTAACTTTCTTTGTGTCCTCAGCATTTCTCCCAGTAACAGGCACATACATAAAAAAATGTTTGATAAATGTTTGTTGAATAATTGACTTTTTATTTTTAAAAGCAAAAATTTATTAAGTGCTTATTATGTTCCAGGATAAAAACACCAGAGGGGCAGTTAGGTGGTGTAGTAGATAGAACTTGGATCTGGAGTAAGAAAGCCCTGAGATCAAATATGATCTGGGATATTTACAAGCTATATGGCTCTGGACAAGTCACTTTATCCTGTTTGCCTCAGCTTCCCCTATCTATAAAATGATCTGGGGAAAGAAACGACAAATCCCTTCAGTTTCTTTGCCAAGAAAACTCTAAATGGGGTCACAAAGAGTCAGACACAGTTGAAATGAATGAACAACAACAAATATGCCAGGAATTGGCTAAGTCTTTATAAATATTATGTCATTTAATCTTCATAATAACTCTGAGAAGTGAGTTCTCTTATTATCCCTATTTTATAGTCAAGGAACTGAGAGGTTAGGAGACTAATCGAGAGTCACACATTTAAAAAACTTCTGAGCCAGTTTTAAATTCAAGTCTTCCTGACTCCAGACTAGCATGCTATCTATTGCATTATATAGCTGCCTCTGAAAGCTCAAAGGAAGAGATCATTTTTTATGGGGACCAGAGAGGAGAGGAAGTAATTCAGTTCATTTCAACAAAAGCATTTACATGCCAATGAGGTTCTTAGGGCTGTGAAGAGCTAGGCACTTGACAAATAAACTCTCAACAGGCCCAGACTAGGGTGTGGGGGACCAGGAGCAGTCCTTTGCAGATTTAAAGAACAGTGGAATGTTTTGTGGGCCAGTCCAGTTGAGTCAGCAGGCCCACAGCTGAGTATGGTACAGTTTTTCTATAAACTAATCATTTGTGGCCATGTGCCCCACAGTCTTGATGTAATTTTACCATCTTGAATTCCTGAGGTTTGGGGGAGGTAGTGAAAAGAAAAGTTCTCATAAAAGCCTGGTGATATAGAGAGACTGTCAGCAATGAGTTCATCCTCTCTATCCCTAGCATCCGCTGGTTTTGGAGCCCATCAATGGTTCCTGTCACTGATGAGCTTCCCTTAACATCCCGACACAAACCTTACAAGAACTGGCAGGGGATCCCTGCACATCCAGCTAACAAAACAACAATATGAAGATTTGCTGAAACATTGATGTCTATCAGTAAATATGGCCCCTCATCAAACTATAAAGGAACTTGGGGTGGAGATACTGAAGCATTATTTTCAAGGATGATCAAAATCACTTCACTTCAGAGGTACTTTTTCAAGCTCTAGCTGCCAATCATTAAAGTATCTATCTACCAGTCATAAGCATTTATTGATCATAATAATGATGATAGTTATTTTTGTATAATATTTTAAAGTTTACAAAGTATAATAAGAATAATATTTATATAGTGCATACTTACTATGCTAGGCACTATGCCAAGTAGGAGCTATTATCCAGGGGGAAAATGTAAGACAGAGGGATGTTTTACAATCTTATTTGGCCTTTGCTTATTTTCTAAGAATTAATTTTGCAGCAATGACATGAAATGATTATTACATAACACACACATATGAGTATGATATCTGAAATGGAAAGATATTAGCATCTGGGAGAACTAGGAAAGGCTCCTGCAGAAAGTGGAACTTAAGTTGAGTATGAAAAAAACATACCCTAAAAGTCAAAGAAAAGAGAGCAGGACATTACAAACACTGAAACCAGACAGTACAAAGGGACTGACCAGAAATGCAGTGCTGTGTTTTGGGAATTGCAAGTTAGCCAATGTAGTATGAAGGGGAGACTAAACTATAAGGAGACTAGAAAGGCAGGAAAGGAGCAAGAAATAAAAGTTTTAACTCTACACAGAGGGCTTTAGGCTTCATCTAAAGACAAGAAAAGCAAAAACAGTCTGCCCTCAAAGAGTTTACAAATTAACGGAGACGTAAGTACAGCTATGTCTCAATTAATTGGGACAAAGTTAAATATCTAAAAATGACATGGAATTCTCCTCAGGAATATTTATGTGTTAAAAATTTATATGTAATATCTTCCTTTTGCTATAATCACTTATTTTTCATGATTTGACCTTGAGCTCACCATTTTTATCCATATTCTTTCATTCTTCAGCATGAAATCATACTTTTTATCTACTAGACATTAAATGTGTCTTTGGCAAATAGTCTGCTTTTTCAAGTCTAGCCTTGAGTATAGCCTATAGATTTTCTTTTCTTAAAATATTTCTTTTAGAGTATATATATATATTTGGAATTTTCTACCCACAGTTTATTAGAATGGCCTTGAATTACTGAATTGCTAAGAACTAAGTCTTTTTGTTGTATACAATGTTTTCCTGGTTCTGCTTGCTTCCCTCAGCATCAGTTCATATAAATCTTTCTATGCTTTTTAAAAAGCAGACTGTTTATCATTTTTATAGAAAAATATTATTCCATTACTTTTGTATACCATAACTTATTCAGCCACTCCCCAATTGATATAGCCCATGGGTTTTCAATAGAGCTTAAATCAGGTGAGTTCTCAGAACCTAAAACATGTTTAAAATCTATTTCTTGACCTTTCAATACTATGCAAGGTCTTATTACAGAATTTCATCACCCTTGGGAATTTTTGCAATTCTGACAAAATTCTTTTTCAGTATATTAGTGAACGGACCAGAGTTCAACATTTCTTCTCTGAAGAAAAAATTTCCAGACCCACAGGAAGGGAAAAATAGGGGAAGAGGGATGGTCTTTAGTTTTTAAGGATTCAGAAATTTTGGAGCAATAATATGTCATTTCTTGGTTTGGGGTTTTTTACGTCTGATGTTTTCATTGACACTTCTTTTGTATGTTGGTATGGTTAATCCTTTTTCATTGTGAATTTGAATGAAACTTACTTTTAAATCCTTTAAATGTTTGATTCCCCCCACCAACACTACAAATATCACACAACAATTCCATAATCTTGTGATGATGATGCCCAGATTATACAGGCTAACCTGCATTTTTCCTGACAGTAGTTTTGACATTCAAGTTTCCTTGAATGGAAAGAGTATGTTTCATTAATAAAATAATATTTTTCCCTAATCTTTATTCTATAGTCTTTATATGGGATATCCCAAAAATCTGACTTTGGGGACATGCTATATTGTCCTATTCATAGTAAGTGTGGTTTTTTTTTTCCTTCATAACTATGGTTAAATTTTTTAAAACTATTCTTTCTATTTCTCCAACTTCAGGAAGTCTACACCTAAAGGAGCTGGTAATGATTCTAGTGGTAACACTAGATAGAGTACAAGGCCTGGAGTCCAGAAGACCTGCATTCAAATCTGGTCTCAGATACTTATTAGCTATGACCTTGGGGAAGCCACTACTTGGTATAAAATGAACCAGAGAAGGAAATGACAAAGTACTCTATCTTTGCCAAGAAAACCTCCAGTTTGTTTTTTTTTTTTCAAATAGAGTCACGAAGAGTCAAACACGACTTAAATGACTGAGCAACAAATAACAACTTTTCTAGTTTCCAAGTCACTTTAGAAGTCTTTGCTTATTTTCTGAGGTTTAATTAAGCTGCTTTTCAGCAATAATGTCATTTCTTGACATTGCTTTTTGTTTTGTTTTGTTTTCATGACACTTTTGTTTGCATTTTTGGTGTAACTGATCCTTTTTCATTATGGGCTTGAATGATCCTTGAAATGTTTAACTTCGCAATACCAATAGTCATTGCAATATCGCTAAGAGTCATTGAAGTATACTCTTTAAGAACTACAACTACTACAAATTTCCCTGAAGTAATTACTGATTCCTTAAATTATGTATCTTTAAAAAGATAACCAAAAAAAAAATACTTCTGCAAAGCCAGCACTCAACTGACTGAGAATTAACTAAAGTTGGGAGGAAAACATTTTCAACTGGTTTCATCTAATATGGTCTCTAAGTCAGTCAAGTGGCAGTAGAAACACACAGGCATAAACAATGCTATCACCAAATGAAACTATGGCAAAATTATTGTTTATCCCAAGGAACTTGCATATTTGTGCTTATACTCACTTTGTGCATCAACAGCCCCTCTCACTTACACATCGGCCTATGCACACCTCATTTACACATGTATTTAAAAATATATGAAACCAGACCTTTTACTCATACAAACATTCTGATGTTGAGAGATGCCCCTCAGGGAGTTTCCTAGTCAGATTCCAACATGGACAATGTCTCTAGCATAAGATCTGAGAAAGAGTGACAAACAAAATGACCCACAAGTATTTCTAATCCCCCAAACTAAGCTTGGAAAGTTCATCCTGAAATAAACCAAATAGTATGGCAGAGGGTGATCATTTGCCTCTTTCTCAAGATCAGAGTTCCCTTTTCCTGAATTAGATGTTTGGGGAGGCATGGGGATGGACTTTCTCCCTGCAGAGTTGTTCATCACTTGGAGATGGGCTATGGAGGTGAGCTGCTATTCTCCTCTAGAACCTCTCTTACCATAGGTACTCCATAAGGGTCTTGAATCATTTCTGATCTACAAGTGGATGCTCTCAAAAATAGAAACAAATCGCAACTTACTTAAGAATTGTGGTTTCTTTAGACCGAAAAATTACCAAACAACTTTTTTAAAGTAATTGTTATTCAACATCTAGGTATTTTGTCTACCAAGACTTTGGCATTGAAGTTGAGCCTAAATATTTTTAAATTCAAATTAAGGTCTTCATTTTATTTTCAGAATTGGAGATAACAGAATGCCTAACTTCAGTGATTAAAATCTAATTTAGGCCATATACTTCTGATATAAAAAGAACTGAAATGCAATCATAAATCAACAAACAAATGGAAAGTAATGTGTTCTCCCTTTGCAATCATATACAAGGAATGCTTATTTTTTAAAAATAAAAATGCTATTTTTTAAATCAGATGTCTTCATGAAATTATGAAATCCTAAGATATCAACATAGGGAATGGTCTTCATTAGCATTGGGTCTAACCTTTACCTGAACAGCATTTGTCTTTATGATGTGTGTATGTACATATATAAATATGTATATGTATATGAAGATGACAAACAGTTTTCAGTCTTGACTTGAGGAATGCCAATGAGGGGAAACCCTCCACTTCTAAGGTAGTTCATCTACTTTTGGACACATTTAACTGTTAGAAAATATATTCCAATGTAAAGCCTGGTTTTCCTTCCTGCAACTTCTAACATTGTCCTTTGGGAGTCAAGCAGAAGGAATTAAATTTTTCTTTCACATGACAGCCCTTAAAATACTTTAAAACTACCATCACATTCCCTCCTTCAATTTTTCTCTTTTTCACATTTTAAATTATCCTTTATTCATTTTTGCTCTATTTTTCCTACCACGAGATCACATTTCTTAGTAGAGAAAGCAGAAGCAAAATTGAGTAGAGATTGAGTCCTCTCCCTTCTCTGACCTTTCTTTTGTCCCTCATATAACTTTAAAAAAGTTTTTGGAATTGTTTGTTTGTTTTCTTCACCATTCACTTAACATCTCATTTTCTTCTGAACTTTAGTTTTACTTCCAATTCTCATAGGTCCATGTCATTCTTTTGTCTTCATGCTTAGCTATTTGTACTCTCTTAAAATTAAGTTTGGCGCATAAGTTCCCTGTATATCTATCTACCCAGGGGCTCTCAAACAGTTTCCCCAATGAAATAATTTGCATTTTTGTTGGCAGAATTTAATTCATGAGAACATCCCATCCTTGCAAGACCACTTCATTTCAGAATTTCAGGCCACAAGATCCTATTCTTTCTCTGAACTCTTTGAAATATCTGCTCAAAGGGTAGGGTGCATGATATACTCTGACTAGCTCTTCTCCCCCATCACAAACTCATAGATGGCTTAGTAACTATCTCGAAGGTTCATGTATTTTCTACTTTCATAACCTTATATAAATGATTCCAGAGTGTCTTGCATGTAGTAAGCAATCAATAAGTGTTTGTTGAATTAAATTGAATCTATTTTTTTTCCACAGAAGAGGAAGACAGAGTTTTTTCAGGAAAGGCTCTAGTACTCAGATGGATAGTATAGGAAAATACTTTCCCCACATTCCTCCACCCATAATTCCTTCTATAGAGCATTTACAGATTTAAAATCCCAGATGTTGGAAACCAGTTGGTAGGTGGTAATGACCCAGTCAAGAGCCTAAGGTGATTTTCAAGGTTAAGACATGCATTTACCCCATCAGCAGATATATAACACCCATTCTGGGACCCAGACAACCGGATTATGGCCTTGTATAATCACACACATGGTACCCTCCAGTGGGTAAATGAAAAAAATCTATATATATATAAAAACAATAATGGTAAATCCCTCCTCTGTCATCTGCATTTAATTGAATGATTTTTCAAACTAAATTCTTATCCATTATCTCATTTTAGTCCTATAACAACTCTCTGAGTTAGCTCAACACAGGAACTCATATCAACAGAATGACAGAACATTAGATGTGGAAGGTATAACAAATATTATCTAATCCAAACCATATCATCAGACGAGGAAACTTAAGCTCAGAGGCTGTGTTACTTGATTCAGCCCACACAAGCAAGTGAGAGGCAGGTTTGGGACTAGAAATTGCACTCCTGACATGCAGTAAAGTACCATTTCTACTGCACTGCCCTAACAGACATTAAAACACAATGCCCTTTAGTATCCAAACAGTGGAATTGTGGAGTTTCATTTCTGACAGAGGAGGTAGGCACACACTGTACCAGGGTTAGCAGTGCCATTTGTGGCAAAATAACGACTTTCTCTTTAGTGTCTCTGGATCAAAAGGGTGACCCTGGATTCATTATTCTTCTGCTCTAGCCCCTGCAACATCCCGCCTCTGGAATGTCAGTGTGACCTCTAAGGCTCCATGGACTCACAAACCCCCAGGAAAATGCTGCCTTTTCCTTGTAAAGCGAGTGACTCTGCAGTATGAAATCCTTTTGAAAAGGATAATTAGCCCTCAAATTGGTTTTGATTTTATTTCATTTTCTTGCCTTCGGTTGACAAATGGGGAGATTGTGTTACTTCCCCAGCAGCAAGAAACAAAGCTGCTTGATTTCTTCTATTCCTGAAAGATCCCATGACTGAAAAGCCTTGCCCATGTGGTTGATGGAAGGAAGCACCTAAAAGCATTTTAATTTCACTATGCTCTCGCTATTATGTCCAATTATGTGGAGGGGGCGGTTACTGCCCTTTCAGCAAAGAAGCCATTCTCTACCTTCTTAGGAAAGGGAGGTGTGGTAAAGGAGAATTTTCTTTGGAAAGGATCAGCTAATCTCAGCTTCGGTGGTCACTTGCTGGGTCCACACTAAGCAGCAAAGCAACCTTTCCTAAAGGGCCACTCTCTATGTCTATCACTTCTCTCCTCCTCCTCACCCAGCAAAGAGCAGAACGATGATGCATGGAATTTGTGCAGAGGAAGATTCAGGCTACATATAGGGATATAATGGATAAATGTGTCCAGAAGTGGAATGGATTGCTTGGGGAAATAATAGGTTAGCTTTCCTTCAAAGTCTTAAAAAAAAGACCTAGATAGTTAGTTTGTAGGTATATAAATAGGTAAACATTGATTCTTTTTTCATGTATAGATTGAACTAGCTAGCTATTGAGGTCTCTTCCAATACTTTTGTGGTGAGATAAACAAGCATTGATTGATAAATTGCCTACTATGTGTAAGGTGCTGCGCTAAGCATTGAGGGAAAAAAAATGACAGGCTTCAAGGAGTTTACATTATAATGGGGCAGACGACATGAACATATATAAAAATCAGGAAATTATCATTTATTAAGCACCTACTATGTACCAGGCATTGTGATTAACACGGGATACAAAGAAAGACAAATGAAAGTCTTTAAGAAGTTTACATTAGTAATTAGGGAGGCAACATGCACATATATGAGTATATACAAAACAAAATAATTAGTCAATGAGCATTTATTAAGCACCTACTATATGCCAGGCACTGTAATAAGCAATGAAGATACTCCCTCCCCCAAAAAAAGCCAAAAAAAAAAAAAAAACCCTCTCAAGAGGCTCACAACCTAATAGGAAGACAACTTGTGATCACCTATATAAAAATAAGATATAACAAGACAACTTAGAGATAAGTTCAGAAAGCAAACACTGACATTAAGCCTGACTAGTCAAGATTTTTTACTGTAGTGGAATTTTAGCTGAAACCTTAAAGGAACTCAGGGAATCCTGGTTTAGATTTCCCATTATAAACAAAAAACAAAACAAAAAAAAAAAAAACAAGAATTTCGATCTGGGAAGAATTTTAAAGGTCATTTATTCTAACCCCCTCTTTTTTGCAGGAAGCAGACTGAGGTTATATGGCTTGGCAGAGATCAGACAGAGAAAATTCAAAATCAGGTTGTATGACCTGAATAATATGTTCTCATGCTTCAGCTTCCCCTGCAGAAGTCAAGTCAACATCGCCTACCTAACACTCAACTAAGAGACATAACCTTTCATTGTCCTCAGAGCCTCTTTCATCTACACTAATTATTTCTCTGAAACCCTGGCTTCACAAATACTAAATCTTCTTACTGCCAAAGATTTCCATTGATATAGCCATTGAAGCTATATCTTTAAAATGACTCCAATTTTAAGATTTCAAATAAAAAATACCCTTCTTTGGTCCAAATCTCCTTAATTTTCACTTCTAAACCCATTTCTCTACTTTATAAGAATCTTTGGTCCTTTATGTCTTTCCTCTTCTGTCAATCCACTAATTCTCTTCTAAATTCACTCACTTTCCTAAATAGCCCATCTAAATAACAGGACTGTTCTCATTTTTTGGGTTAACCTTTGAAGATTTTATACATTCCCTTTCACCTCTCCCCAACACTATTAACAAAGAACACAAATTTTCCAAGCATTTCTTGGGAGCAAAAGATTATATGAACATCCTTTCTTTACTCTACTGTCCAGGTAGACTGCTCATATTGTGGTCCAGGCATTCATTTTCATTGGTATGTTCTATACCTAACATAACTAAGTACTTTCTGATTTTCCATTTTATTATATAAAGCTGCATTTTTACCTTTATTATACTACTTTTTATCATTCTGCTCCTTGTCAAAACAAATTTTAAAAATTTAAGGTAAGTTTTATTGACGGCTTCCGTTTTTACATTCATTTCTGAATTTCCCCCTTACTTTTTTTTCTTTCCTATCCAAGAACTTTAATTTCTCTATCTGATTGGTCTCCCACAGAATGCACTTCAGTTCCTTAGATTTAATGTTTCCCATGTCTACATTCTCTATTCCCATTCCCATGTTACTAGAGGAAGTTACAGAATCCTGTTGAATAGTAACACTACCAACATAAACTTTCTCACCTTATCTGGTGCTCAGAAATGCCTTCATTCATCTCTTGTTGATTCCCACTTTCAATCCCTACAATAGTTTCTTCTCCCTTCTCTATTCCCAATCCTAACCCATTCCCCTCATTTTCAGCAAATGAAATTATCTGTTTTATTGAGAAGAGGGAAGTCATTTGCTGTGAACTCACTCACTTATCTCATTTCCTCCTCAAAATTTATCTGTATTTTCTTCCATTCTCTCCTCCTTCCTGCCTCATGTCTTACTCTTTGTTACCCTATTTAGGATCTTCTTGGCAAAGATACTAGACTGGTTTGCCATTTCTTCTTCTGGCTCATTTTATAGATGAGGAAATTAAGGTAAGCAAAATTAAATGATTTGGCCAGGGTCACACAGCTAATGAGTGTCAGAGGCCAGATTTGAACTCAGGAATCTGAGTCTTTCTGATTCCCATCTCAGTGCTTTATCTTCTGCTGCACCATCAACAGGTAACTTTTCAAATAGTCTACACTAAATTTTTCCATTGAGTCACAATTGTGCCCTTGCTAAAAGATTGCACTATGACCTGCCTTTTGCTCCCATCATTTTACAAAACTGCTCTCTTCGAATGACTCTCTAAACATTAACTCCAATAATCTTTTCTCAAAGTTTTTTTCTTCTTGACTTCTCTTCAGTATCTGATATCACTAATAATTTTCTTCTTGAAAACTTCTTTTTGCATAGGTTCCATTAGACTCTACTATCTCAGTTCTTGTAATACTCAAGCTATTTTTTTCTCCATTTCCTACAATGAATTCTCTTCTTCCTTCTGCTCTCAAAACAGGATATATCCTAAAGCTCAATCTTTATAACTCTATTCTTCTTTCCTTGAACTATCTCAGGGTCAACCTACTCCTGTAACTCTAACTATAGATTCTAAAAGAATGAGTCTCAAATTACCATCTTCAGCAATGACTTTTCTCCTCAGTCCTAGTATTGCATTTTCAATATAAAATTTTTCAAATATAAGGTTCTTAACTCTGAATTCATCAGCTTTCCCTAAAATCAACTTTCTTATCTCTCTGCCTCTTTCTACTAAAGGTACCATCATTCTGCTAAGGTTCTCAGGATGAAAACCTCAGAGTTCTTGCTACAATCCTCCCCTTTCAAATCTGATACAGAAAATAGAGCAGTAATTTATTTATCATGTAGTGTGTGGAGAACCTTATTGATTTGTCCTTTCTGTCCATACTGCCATTATCCTAATTTAGACCATTCTAACCTATAGTTTGAATTATAATAGTCTCCTTGCCAATATTTTTAATAACTCCTAGCTCCACTGCATCCTATGCACTTCTATTAGTTTAACTTTCCTAAAATAGTTCTTTTTACAAGTCACCTCCTTGCTTAAACTTTTTGAATAGCTCTCTTTTTCTTTTGAAATAAACTTCAAACTCCTTTCCCTCACAGGAGATAAGAGAAAAAGAAATTCCACTTTGGTAAATTCTAATAACTGATATCTTAATTAATTGTATCAATGACATGTCCAAGGTAAACAAACAAACAAAAAAAAAGATGATGGGTTTTTCCCCATCTATGTGATGTCCTGGGACCTAAAATTAATCATTAAAATATTATGTTAATAGCATGCTGGGGATTATGAAAGGGTTTATATGACATTTAATCAAGGAATAACTGTTTATTAAATGCCTAATGTATAACTGACACTGGGGATACAACGATTTTCACAACAAACCTAAAAATCAAAAGAAATTAAATGACTTGCCCAGGTTTACACAGCTAATAAATATCTGAGGCTGGATTTAAATCAAAGTGTTCCTGACTCCAAGTTTACTACCCATCCTCTATATGACAGTGAAATCAAGCTTAACCTCAGTCTCTGGTTTCTTTCAATGTCTTGTTAAAGCCTAATCATATTGATGATCTAACTCAACCTGTTCCATGTGTTGAGTTAAGATTTCAGCTAATATCTATGCTTATTTGTCCTATAAAATTAGAGCTGATGTACGGAATTAATGTGTTCTGGGGATTTCTGCAAATAGTTAGATCCATGAATATTTATTCCTGATACAAAATACTTCTTATGATGGCCCATTTTTTCTCTATGATTCTCCTCTTTGTTCAATACTTTTTCAGTTCTTTAAATTATACAAGATTATATGGATGTTCAAAATGAATAGCATCTCTAGGGTGAGGATTTACCAAGTCTTTTTCAAGGTTGATTATCCACTTTTAATGTCCACCTGGCATTCAACTCTCACCTTTGGCTATAGCCATATACTATATGGCTATAGAATATGCAGTAAGTGACCAAACCCTGGTAAAATCATTTCAGTAGATGGGCTAGACTAGGTTGAAGGCAACCAATAGACCTCAAACCTGTTAGTGAATAGGGAGATGACTCCTCCAACCTTGTGAAGATTTCCCCTCGTAGAATGGGTGGATGAAAACAATTTGTTCCAAAGGGAACAATTTCTTTCAATGGCTATGAAGAGAGCTGAAGCAGAAGCTATGGAATACCTAGAGTTTGGTCAGACATCAGAGATTTCAAAATCATCCACTGAATCCTGGACCATCGCCAGTCCTCCTGATCTTTCTTTTGTCCCTGAACTCTGACTTTGGAAGAAAGAGTAAGGCTGACAACTTTGTGCTTCTCTGCCTCACTTAAATCCAATTCACACACAAGTCAAAACATCACCCTATAATAATATTGGTCCTCTTCAGAAATGAAGGAAAAACAAGATTAGAGTAGAAGTCAGGAAGACCTGAGTTCAAATGCCATCTCTGACATATGTGATTAAGAATAAGTCATTTAGTCTTTGACTTTCAATTTTCTTATCTAAACAATAGATATAACAAATATAGTACTTAACAGAGGTGTTAATGAGAACAGAACAAAATTAATAAGAGGCATTTAAGTGATTTATAAATTTTAAAATATATAAATTACTACTATTACCACTATTACTACCACTACTACCACTACTACTACTATCACTACCACTACTACCGTTACTATTACTACCACTACCATTACTACCTTTCCTACTACTACTACCATTACTATTACTACTGCTACCATTACTACCACTACTACCACTACTACTACTACTACTACCACTACCATTACTACTACTACTACCACTACTACTAGCACCATTACCATTACTACCATTACTACTACTACCACTATTATCGCTACCACTACTACCACTACTTTACCACTACTACTATTACCACTACCACTACTACCATCACAACTATTACTATTACCACTATTACTACTACCACTACCATTACTGCCATTACTATTACTACCACTATTTTACCACTACTATTATTACCACTATTATCACTACCACTACCATTATTATCACTACCATTGCTACCACTACCATTACTACCATTGCTATTACTACCACTACCATTACTATCACTGCTATTACTACCACTACCATTACTACCATCACTACCATTACTACTACTATCACTACTTTACCACTACTACTATTACCACTATCACTACTACCACTACCATCACTACCATTACCACCACTACCTCTACTACCACTACTATTGCTACTACTACTATTATTACTACTACCACTATTACTATTACTACTACCCCTACTATAGGAAGTAAGCTTCACTAAGCTTCTAATTGTTTTCAAGATAATTCTTTAATAGAAGTATGATCGATGGTATACTCTAGACTATATACTCTAGATCAGGAGTCCTCAAACTTTTTAAATAAGGGGCCAGTTCACTGTCCCTCAGACTGTTGGAGGACCGTAGTAAAAACAAAAACTTTGTTTTGTGGGTCCCTAGGTGAGGGGGATAATCATCCTCAGCTGCCTCATCTGGCCCATGGGCTGTAGTTTGAGGACCCCTGCTCTAGACTCTAGACTGATGGTATACTCTAGGGGTAGATATAGAATAACCAAAGATTTTAATGAAACAATTTATGAAAAAGAAAGATTCAGGATCAAGAAAGAAGGTTAAGAAGATGACTTTGAAGAAGGTTAGATGGTCTAAAAGCCCCAGATTCTGTAACCCAGGCAGGTTAGTATAACCAAATATGATAGTCCAGCCAGAGCTTAACTAGAATTAGAGGGAGTCAATGATAAGACCTTATGTAAGAAAATAAGTAAAAATGAAAGGTAGAATATGGGAGACAGCATTAGGACACAGAAAAGAACAGGAAGGATGACCAGTGGAATTTCTTCTACAAGAACAGATTTGAGGATGCTTCATTTCAAAATGACTACAGAGCAAAGAAAATATGCTATTTACTGTTTCACACGTACTGACACAAAAATTGATCATGTTCTGGGCCATAAAGAATACATGAGTAAATACAGAAAAATATAGATTTTACTCCCTGCATCTACAGATCATGATGCAATAAAATTTGTAGTAAATAATGATACAATGAATAAAAAGCAAAGACCCACAATTTCACTAAAAATGATTTAGTAGTGACTGAGTGAAAAAGGAAATTATAAAAACACAATAGCAGATTATATCAAAGATAATGACAACATAGATACTACATATCAAAATCTATGGTATTCAGTCAAAGCAGTACTTTGAAGCAAATTTATATCAATGAATATCCATATCAGTAAGAAAAATAGATTTAAAACTCAGAGAAAGAATAAAATAAAACTTAAAAATTAAGAAATATACAAGATCAAAGTTTCTAAGAAATTAATACAATTAAGATAATTCAATTTGATTTGATTTAAGAATCTAAAAATTAACCCTTTCTTGGCTGAAACTCCCACCCTGGGGCTATGTTGTCCGGCTTTGTAAATGCCTTACTAAGCCTATTATTATATGTAGCCATCCACAGCTATGAATCATTTTACATCCCAGCTATTTGCTACCACACTAAAACAATAATCAAATCAATATTGCTATTACTACTAGAAAGGTTGTTTCAATCTATTCACCTATGGATTCTCTCACCATTATTGTAACTTTACAAACCAAAACAATTCTTCCTGATCACCACTCCATTATAGATAGATAGATAAAGGTATATATATATCTGATTTGATATATACATATATAATGAATTTTTATATATCAATTCATTCATATAATTTTATATATTTGTATATGTATATATTAGTATTATACATGTATATATACATTTGTATAAAACACCTCTTCCTGATCACTACTCTATTATATATGTAATGGAGGGGGGAAGGGAGAGAGAGAGAGAGAGAGAGAGAGAGAGAGAGAGAGAGAAAGAGAGAGAGAGAGAGGAGAGAGAGAAAGAGAGGGAGAGACAGAGAGAAAGAGAGAGAGAGAAAGAGAGAGAGAGAAAGAGAGAGAGAGAGAGAGAGAGAGAGAAAGGAGGAAGATAGAGAGGGGGAGAGGAAGGGAGGGAGGGGAAAGAGAAGAAAGTGGAAAGAGACAAAGGGAAAGGGAGAAAGGAATGGAGGGAGGGAGAGGGTGGAGAGAAAGGAAGGAAGGAGAAAAGAGAGAGGGGGAGGGAAGAAAGGAGAGAGAAAAAAGAGAAAGAGGAAGGGAGGAACAAAGGAAGAGGTAGGGAGAGGAGAGAGAGGAGGAAGAGAAAGGGAGAGACAGAGGGAAGGGGAAACAGAGAAAGATAGATAGAAACATACACACACACAGAGAATGTCTTTTGCTGTTTAAATCTAAATTATATTCCAATAACTACATACAAGATAATTTGGGGAAGGGAAAGAAAATTAACAAATAAGATAATCAGGAAAAAAAATTATATCAAAAAGTGACACTTGAGATGAATCTTAAATATCAGCTGAGATGAGCAGGGAATACATTCCACAAATGAGGGACATCATGTATAAAGACATGGAGACAGGAGATGAAATGTTGAGTTCAGGGAACAGTTAGTCCACTCTGACTGGAACAGAACATGTAAAGGGGACAAATAGGAAATATCCTGGAAAACTAGATGGAAAACAAGATTAAAGAGACTCTCAATTCTATACTGACATTTTATCCAATAGGCAATAAGGAGCTGCAAAACATTTTTGAGTAACATCTGTGCTTTGGGAGTGTTAATTTGGTGGAAGAACAGAGAAGTAGAGAAACTGAAAGGAAGGAAGCCAGTGAAGAGGATATTGCAATAATACAGGTAAAAGATCAAAATCCGGAATAGGATCCAGGAGGCTACTAAATAACTAACGAGGACAGCATTCCAGAAAGGCAATCAGAAAGACCTCCAAGTTCAAATGCTGATGTAGATGCTTATAAGCTATATGATGCTAGTCAAATTAAATCTAAACCTGTTTCTTCCTCGCTAGAATGGGGATAATAATAGCAACTACATCAATGGGAATCAAATGAGTTCATATATGTAAAGTGCTAAACAAACCTTAAAGTGCTATTTACAAGTTAACTGACTTTAATTTAGGGTGGTGGCCATTGAGAGAAGATGAGGGGACACATGCAAGAGAGACAGAACTAACAAGACTTAGAAACTTATTAGCTATGGGAGAAAGGTGAAAGAGGGAAGAGATAGTAATGTTGGTGTCCTAAAGAGAAATAGGTAAATTTGGAGGAAAGATGAGTTTGGAGGTAATCAATCAATTGATCAGTAAGTATGTATTATGTGCCAGAAACTATTGTAGTGGTGGGAGGGAAACAAAGGAGGGAAATGAAATATGACCTTCCTTCAAGGGGTTAAAATTCTAAAGGAAGGGACAATATGACTTTAAGAAAATATAGAAAGAGTACACACAAAATAAATACAAGGTAATTTGGGGAGAAATGATACTGAGACCTTGAAAGACCATGAAGGTTCCATGTAGAAGCAGTGCTTTAAGAGAATTTTGAAGGAACCAAAGGTTTCTAGAAGGCAGAAGTAAGGACAGAGTGCATTCCAGGTCTGGGAGATATCCAGTAGTAAAAACCCAGAGGTAGGAATGCCTTGAGTCAGGAATATCAAGAAAAGCAATTTGGCTGGTTAGTAGAATATAGAAAAAGCATTGATATATGTGGGTAAAAAGGGAGATTGGAGCAAGTTAAGAGTTTGAAATAACCAAAATAGTAGGCCGTATTTTATCCTAGAGGCAAAAACGATCCATTAGAGTTTTTGAAATAAGGGAGTGAGATGTTCAGACTTGTTAGGAAAATCTCTGTCTCTCAAGAGAGCTATTTACCTTTTCTCTTAGTTTCAGTTATTGTAAATTATACCCATCAAAGAAACCTACTATCTTATATCATGATCCCTTTGGGATTTTTCTAAATATTCAAGCCTCAATACACAATTAATATAAAGATTTAATCAAAGTAGTAGCAATCATAGTAAACTATAGTATCATTGAGGATGAATATTACCCTTTTACCACAAGATTTAATCTCAGCCCAAATCAACTCATTCCACTTCAGCATGGATTAGTATAGAGAGAGTGCCAGGTCTGAAATTAGGAGAGACTCAACTTCCTAAAATTAAATCTGGTTGGGACCCTAGAAAACTCACTTAATCTTGTTTGATCAGTTTCCTCATTTGTAAAATGAGTTGGAGAAAGAAATGACAGGCTACTCCAATATTCTTCCCAAGAAAACCCCAAATAGGGTCACAAATAATTAAACATGACTAAAACTACTGAACAACAACAAATGGATTATAATGGTTAATTATAAACACTTTATAAATGTTGCCCCATTTAATCTTCACAATAACACTCAAAGTTTGGTGATATTATCATCCCCATTTTACAGATGAAGAAACTAAAGAAGACAGTTAAGTGACTTGGCCATGATCAAAAATTTATTAAATGTCTGAGGATAGATTTGAACTTGGTTCTTCCTTGCTCTGAGAATTTTCACTGGTTGTCCTTCCTACCTGGAATGTTTTTTCTCATGTTCACTTCTTGTATTCCCTAGATTTCTTCACATTCCAATTAAAATTGCATCTTCTAAAAGCAATCTTTCCCAACCTCTCATAACTCCCATGCCTTTACACTGCTGATAATTTCCAATTTATCCTTCTTGTAATTTGCTTATACATAGTTACTTGCATGTTTTCTTCCCCATAACAGCTCAAGAACTGGGACTGTCTTTTGCCATTCTTGGTATCCCCGGAGTTTAGCACATGTGGTACCTGGAACATGGTCAGGGCTTTGAATATTCTGTTTCCTAATATATTTGCTGCTGCAACTTCTCGTCTGAGCCTGTTCCCTTATGCATCTCAGTGAATTCACTTCCTACATCTAGATCTGCTTCATTCCCAAAGGATCTTCAGCTTCACCTTTAAAGTCTTAGCACAGGTAAGCAGCTGGAGCACAGGGCAACTGGCTCTACTTTGATCCCTATTTTCATCTCTCTTCTTTTTACCTTTAGAACTACCTGCAGTTCACTCTGCATTTATGTTCTTCCAGTCTGGACCCACTTCATTCAATGCAAATGAAATTTATATTGGCACCTCTGAGCTCTGACATGATTGTTCCATTCATCCCTCCTGAAGAATTTCCCATCCTGGTAAATAACATGAGGTGTATTTGAATATCTATCATAAATAATACAGATCAGCACAGAACATAGTCACAGTAAATTATGCCAATTTATTAGATACATTCAGTAACCTAATACATGGCAATTGCATTAGAATTGTGTACAGCTGGTATTTGGGTATAAAGCAAACATAACATCTTTATATAATCAATGGGACATACAACAAGAGTGCATATACTAGACTAGGGACATAATCCTTATGTGATTCACAATTTAGAGTATTACATAAAACATACAATTTCATTGTTAATATTCAGTCATTTCAGTTGTTCAGTCACTTCCCTCAATTATCTTATATTTGATTAGTTTGTATATATTTATATTTATTCACTTTGTACTATAAGCATATAAGCATATAGATGTATATTTATATAATATACAATTGCTTGTTTTTAATCATTTCAGTCCTATCTGACTCTCTGTGACCCCATCTGGAATTTTCTTCACAAAGACACTGGTTTTGTTTTCCATTTCCATCTCCAATTTATATTACAGATCAGGGAACTGAGGCAAACAAGGTTAAGTGAACTGCCCAGGATCACACAGCTAATAAATGTCTGAGGTCAGATTTGAAATCAGGTTTTCCAGACTCCAAACCTGGTGCTCTATTCATTGTACCACCTGGTCCTATGTAGAATCACATTATAACATAACAATAGCATATTTATAACATTGTTATACTAGTATAAGCAGAATGTACATATATATAACAAAAGAAACATATTACACAGCAATATCTAGGATATATGTTGTTTGTGGTACAAGGGAAAGAGCATGAGATTCGGAGTTGCAGAAACTGGTTCAACTAGCATTTCTGCTACTTAAATAATTCAGACTTAATCACTGCAGGTAACAATTTTCTTATCTGTGAACTGAAGGGATGGGATTAAATGGCCTCTAGGTCCCTAGTAGGGCTATCTAATATTCTATGATTCTGTGATTACTACATCACTTCAACAATACATATCATCTCACTATCTGGGTAACCACTTATGTTTCTCCTATAGCATCACACAGGAGCTAATCCTGGCCACTGACAAGCTTCATACTCAACATAAACTCCTCAACTTGGTAATAACCCAATTTGATTATCAGCAAACCAAAGACCTTGTAGTCTCTAGTACCAATCCTTATTATGTTTTCTAATTACTCAAGTCTTCATGCATAGTTAGAACAAACATTTAATCAAAGCAATAAACATCACAGTAAAACATAAGGATCAATGAGAATCAGCATCAATTTTCATTCACCAGTTTATACAACTACAAGTTTTGAGCCCAAACAAATCTATCTTAATCTGATCAATCTCCCAATTACAGACTAGATAATCTGATTGCAACTTAGCCTTGGGAGGGCCATGTCTTCCCTAACCACAGGAGATACAACATATTCCTCTGGGAGTCTGGGCCACCAGCCCAACTCTTCTTTAATCTGGTCTTCACTGCACTGGTTGCCATGGCTCCCAAGCACTGATACCTTCTCACTGATTTCTTTATATTCACTGCCCACGCCTAAATCTGGCTCATTCCTAACAGGTTGTGCAGTCTCACTATTAAATTCTTAGCAAAAATAAGCAACTAGATTGGTAATCACTTTTGGCTATCTCTGATTCACTTTCCAAAAAATCCCTTTGTTCTACTCTCCATTACAATAGCTCCATTTCTCAGGCAAAGAAAATTTTATGTCAACATCTCAGGTGTGCTGATATGTCTTTTATGGATTGATGAAATGAACCTTAAAAAAGGAGAGGTTAATGAGTGATGGTGGCAGAGGAAGGTCTGGAAATGTTATGAAACTCAAATAGTATCCTGATCCCATCAATATGTACAAACACAAGAAAAATTGCTCCTAAAAAAGTTAGCCAAGGATGCAATATCTTTCATAGAGAGTCAGTTTTCTTTTAAAATCAAAAGATACAAAGTATGGGAGAAGATGATGAAAAAGAAATGATTTAAAATAGAGCAGGCATTTCAGAAGTCACAATAGAATCAGAGCTAAAGGAAGCATATTATCAGAAGAAGAGGTAAGGTTGAGGATGAGAGTATGGGAAGAAGTAGCAGGGAGATGCCTCAAAAATGATCAGCATTATATTATACTAGAAAGAAGCGATAGCTAGGTGACATAGTGTATAAAGTGTCTGAGCCTAGAATTGGGAATACCTGAGTTCAAACTTAGTCTCAGACACTGTTTGACCCTGGGCAAGTCACTTAACTTGGAAGGAAACTCAGTTTCCTAAACTATAAAATGAGCTGGAGAAGAAAATGGCAAACCACTCCAATATCTTTGACAAGAAAATCCCAAATAGGGTCATGAAGAATGAGACACAACTGAAATGAATAACCATAATAAATAGTAGTAAAAGCATTAGCTGTGAAGTCTGAGGATCCAGGTTCAAATCTCACCTCTGATACTCTTTGTATGGCATTGGGCAAGTTCCAAAAGTAGTCAACACTCTTAGCCTGGGTGGTTTCTGATAGCCCTTTCAACTACAGAGATATGAAACCATGACTTTAAATTAGAATGACAATGGCAACAAGAGCTGATAATTTAACCACAGGATGGGAAAAAGATCTTATAAGTCAATATCCCCACCTTCCCCTCTGATCACAGGGCAGATATAAGAAGTCATGATACCATGTTGATCACCTGCGTAGAGATGGGTAAAGACAAGTTGGTAGAAGCATCAGAGAATTCTTAGTATCTGACTCAATATTTAAATCATATCTAAATTCTCTCAACCTAAGTTCACACTCAATGACAACTCAATAATTTTGTTCCATGACAGAAGATGTCTACCCAGAAAATATTTGGAGTTGGAACAATTATTCAGCTCATATTCTGAGTCCCCAGAAGCAGAGGATTGCTTGCCTCTTTGGTCCCTAGAGATTCAGGATTTCTTATAGATATGCTCATTAAAGTTAAATGAATGAAGTTAACATAAAAAAGCAATTGAAATGATAAATAAAAAAATAATTTCATTTTTAAAAATACTGGCAAAAATCAACAGATAATTAGCAAGTCATAAAAAAGAGGGCAAACCTAAATTATCAAAATTAGAAATAAGAGATCTCAATAAAGATAAAGAATATTTGGATTACTTACCATTTAGGGGATGAGGAGAGGGGAATGAGGGGAATTGGAACACAAGGTTTTACAAGGGTCAATGATGAAAAATTATCCATGCATATGTTTTGAAAATAATAAAAAAGAAAAATATCACATACTATTAGACATAATTTGAGCTTAATAATCTTTTTTAAAAGGCTAATTGTCTACAGAAATATAAAATGTTAATATTAAAAAATAAGAAGTAGACAACCTAAAAATATAATTTCAGAAATAGAAATCATAGAGGTCATTAAACATCTACTCTGCACAAAGACACTAGACCTAGATTCACTAGTCATTTCTACTAAACTCTTAAAAAACAATAAACTTTTATACTATATATTCTGAGGGGCAACTTGGCTTCCTGGAGAGAGCAATAAGCAGGGAGTTAGCAGGACCTCAGTTTAAATCTTACCTCAGATGGTGTGATTCTGAAAAAATTTTTAACCTTTCTCACCATCAGTTGCCTTAGGTGTAAAATAATAATAGTCACAACACCTACCTAACAGAGGTATTGAGGTAATTAAATATAATTAATTCCATGTGCTGTGCAAACCTTAATATATATACACACACATAGTATAATTAGAGAAGCAGATAGTTGGCTTTCTAATTCCTTATGAGGCAAATATAAATTATGATCTATGTCAAAGATGAAGCTAAGAAAGAAAACTATATACTGATGCGATTAATTACTATTTTGATTTATCTGTAATCTCATGGGTGAGGATGCTAATTTCAATTCTATATTCAACCTATTCCTGACCATTTTTTGCTACTTTTGTCCATGTTTTCCCTTAAATTCTTCACAGGGGGATCAAGTCAACAAGTATATGGTAATAAATTTATTACTACTAATAATTTATTGTTAAATTTATTACCAAATGTTTCTTGACTTGACCCAAGATACACTCAAAATACTGGAGCTTTCTCTATATATCATGACATTCATGGATGCCAGGGAAACATACTAATTGTCCCTCAGTTATCTTTCATTCTTAATATATGACTGGCTTATTTTTTTTCTTTTCCCGTCACATATCTCACTAGAAACAGAACCAAACAAGAAAAGACAGTTGAGATGACTCACAGGTTTTCCTTGGAGATGCAAATAAAGGAGTTGGCAGAATTGGTTTTACCATGCATCAAAAGGCAGCAAGAAACAATACTGTATTACTACTAATTGGATATTGATGTAGAAATTTTAAATAAAACATTTGAATACAACTATATACAAAACTACATCAAGAAACATTCACTGTGACCAAGTAGAGTATACAACTGTGTGCAAGTATTCTTTAATACCAGGAAATAAATTAAGATAGATAGATAGGGATGGATATATATATATATATGTGTGTGTGTGTGTGTGTGTGTGTATATATATATATATATATATATATATATATATATTATATATATATATATATATATACACATACATATATAATCATATTAACTAAGAAAAACCAGAATGATATATGATATCATTTGTTGTTTTTGTTATTTACTCACTTTTCAGTTGTATCTGACTCTTTATGATCCTTTTTGGGGTTTCCTTGGCAAAGATACCAGAGTGGTTTGCCATTTTCTTCTTTAGTTTATTTTATGGATGAGGAAACTGAGGCAAACAGGACTACGTGACTTGCCCAGGCTCACATGGCTAGTACATCTCTGAGGCCAGATTTGAACTCAGGAAGATGAGTCTTTCTGACTCTAACCCTGTCTCTCTATCTACTTTACCACTTAGCTGCTCATATTATATCATTAATTTAATTAAAAAGTCATTCATGAAATTCAACATTAGTTTACATAAAGTAATATGCCTATATAAGAATAAGTTATTCCTTTAAAATTAGCTAAAAAGTTTCTATTATAAATCACAAGTGAATATTATATACCATGAAAAGGAGAAACATTCAAAGTAATGCCATTTAGAAAAAGATGTAAAACAGAAATCCTCAATCTTATCTGTTCTCTTTGAAACAGTGTTAGAAATCTCAGAAATAACAATAAACCATGAGAAAAGAAATTAAAGGAATGAGATGTGACAATGAAGACAATAAAGAATCTTTGTAAATGACACCATATCTAGAAAAATCTAAGAAAATCAACAGTAACAAAATTAATAATGGTAATTTTAGTAAAATACCCAGAGATTAATCAATACATCTTTACCTGTTCCTTAAATCAAATACACAGTCATACCTAGCCAGCATAGAAATGGGCCTCTCAGAAAGCTTGTCAAGACATTTTTACAATTTCACCTCCTAAATAAAAAGCTGTTCTTAAGCTTCACTTAAGCTTCACTCTTAGTTGAGTTAGGCCAAATGAATTTCTTTCAACTCTCATCATGCCCCTGGCATCTAGTGTCCCAGTCATGCAAAGTACATTGAAACTTCAATAAGCCTCAGGAAGACATTGAGCAATGTTAGAAAAACTCATGCAAGCTCACAACCTTGTTCTGATTTACTGCTTTCATAGAAAAGGTGATTGCCCTTTTATACAATGACAAAAATATAACAAGAAATAATACTTTAAAAAAAAACTAAAAGAATCATGTTGAAGTTTTAAAATAATACCTACAGATTTGCAATACCTACAGATATAGGTATCTGTATCAAGGCCTGACATCCACAATGTCTTAAGAAACTATTACACATATGAGACAAGCAGCAGGGGAGGAACTCTTTAATACAATGTTGACAGACCTCTAAACTAGTACAACTATTAACTATTTTGGAGAGCATTGTTGCAAAAGAAATCACACAATCATTTATTTATTTATTTATTTTTACTTTATGGAATAAAAAAAGAATCTCCATAAAATGATTGCCCATGAAACTACACATCTATTATTTTGACTTAGTGATCTTATAACTAGCATTTTACTTTTTTTAAATCATAAAAGGAAAAATATTCATGATGTTTTCTTTATAATAAAAAGAAAAAACAATATATATAGTTTCTATTAATGCATTTAAGCTCCTTTGTTAAATTCCAAATGTTTCTGTAAGACTTTATGTCTGATTCTGTATATTTGATTATTTATCTTGTCATTGGTTATTAAATCTGTTTATTTTAAATGTTTTAAAAGTGATTATAAAAAAAAAGATCCCAAGGACCTGTGATGGGGAATTCTGTGAGGTCTAAAAGCCACCTCTCCTTTAGTATGTGAATTTAAAATGCCACTTTACAACAACAGGCAGTCTTTAGAATTTCACTTTGAAGGTGCTTGAATAAAACTTTTCTTTTAAGGATTTTGTACTCTTGGGTCTTGAATAAGTTAATGGGTTAGAGGGTCGGTAAAAGGTCTAGAGAGAAAAATTTCTGAATATATAACAGACTCTGAAAAGGGAGAAATAAAGTGTAGCATGAAAGGTTTTGATTTAAAACCAAAGGGTCAAGATAAAAATTCCTAGTTCTGCCACTTATTAACTACATGGCTTTAAATAAGTCATTTATCTCAGTTTCCTCATCTGTAAAAGTAGAGATTCAGACTAGATTACCTCCAAGGTCCCTTCTGGCTCCAAATCCTATGAATCTAGAATATATTCTGTCAAAATATTCTGTACATTATCTCATGGCAATCCAACAGTAGGGGCACCTAAATCATTATCCAATATAGTGGTACATTCAAGTAAGAAGGTCTTTTTTATTCTTCCTCAGTTATTAATTTATTTCTAGCTGTAGCCACATACATATATACAACCTCCAGACCCACTATCAACTACCACAATTCGTAAGATCTTTTCACTTAATCTGTTCTGAACAGATTAGTCAGAGAAACTGAGTCTAAATTCTGGCTCTGCCTTCTAATATCTGTGTTACTTTGACAAAGTCATCTGAATTTTCGGGGCCTCAAAATATCTATCCATCGATGTGAGAGAGGGAGGGGGGGAGCCTGAACCAGATGAACTCTAAGGTGCTTTCCAGATCTATAACAATGATCCTACTATATCTTCAACCAAAGCCATAAATAAGAGTTTTGTGTCTAGGACAAGGACCACAAACCATTCCTGGGGCAAACAGAAGCAAAGAACCCATCAGTGAAAGAGGGAATCCCCTCTGTGGGGAACAGACAGGGCCCCCAAGACATTGATTTGACACAGTTTATAGATAAGATATAGTAGAGTAGGAAATAGGATTTGGGAGAAGGAAGTCACCCTGGTAAATCATTTGATAGTGTCATTATTATTAATATTAATTTTTAGATTTTCTTTCTTAGTATATACTAAATTCTGTTTTTGCAATATGACAAGCCTCATGCTTTTATAACAGAAACACTTTTTTCTGAGAAAGGGATTATTAGGAAATAGATGTTGTGTGCCCCAAATAACATCACATAGCACAGATAGTTGTGAATGTCACTATGAGTCAGTCAGCCAGCTGATATTCATCATCATCCTTTCTTCCCTACTCACTTTGCCTCTGAAGAATTACCCATACCCTGTAAGAACAAGAAGCCATTCTTTTTTTTTTTTTAGATAAGCACATTTTTTTTTAATCTAAGAGTAATATAATGACTCCTCAGTTGTGTGATCCCTTTCTTTGATTCTTTCTGAGGGTTATATTAAATTAAAAGTTAGAAATACAATCACAGTAACTCGAAGCTCACAGTTAGGAAAATTTCTAATATTTAAAAGAATCTAGCTTTCCTATTTGAATTTATGTTTATCTTTATCTATCCATTTCCTTTTTAAGACTAAAGCAAACATTCAGGTTTCCTTGATACTATAGAGTAATAAAAATGAGCAGAATATGTTCCAGTGTATGATATTGGAGGGAAAGTTGGGGGAAGAACAAGCCATCTCCCTCAGTCTTTTAAGAGGTGATTATAATGAATTGCTTCAGCCTGAGTCATCTTCTTTATGATGATCCTCCTTTAATTTTTCTCTCTCTACTGCAGCTCATATTTACTTTTTTTTTTTTTCACTTTTCCCATTTCAGGGATGGAGCCAAAATGGCAGAAAGTAAACATGTATCCATCTGATCTCCTCTGAACTTCCCTCAAATCACAGCAGATCAAGTCTCTGAACTCGTTTTGGAGTGACAGAACCCACAAATATTTGGAATACAACAGATTTCCAGAAGAAGATACTGTGGAAGAACTTCAGAAAAGGCCATACCTACCTAGAACCAGAAGTCAGTCAGCAGCACTGGCCCCAAGGCAAACTAAAGTGGCTGTTGCTTACAAGCAGACCCAACCTTTTAAAAATTGAGCAAAAAGAACTCTTACCATAGAAAGCTTTTATAAAGAAAACAACAAATCTCACACCCTGAGGATCCTAAAGGCAAATCATCTCCAGATGAAGCCCCAAAGGGTGATATGAATTGGTCCCTATTTCACAAGAATTTCTTGGAAGAATTCAAAAAGTATCTTAAAAGAGAGTTAGAAGAAAAATGGGGAAAGGAAATGAGATCTTTGTAAGAGGGTATGAAAAAGGAAAAATAAATTATCTGAAGAAAACTCCTTACAAAATAGATTTGATGAAATGGAAAAAGCATATAACTCTCTACAAAATAGATATAAAAAGAAACCAATTTGTTTAAAACCAGAATTTGTGAAATGGAAAAAATTTAAGATGAACAAGACACCTCAATTGGCCAAATGCAAAAGGAAATAAAAGCTCTAACTGAAGAAAATAATTCATTAAAAATTAGACTTGAACAAATGGAAGTGAATGACTCAATGAAACTCAATGAAATGAATCAGTCAAATAACTCCCCCACAAAAAATTAAAAATAGAAGAAAATGTGAAATACCTCATTGGAAAAACAACTGATCTGGAAAATTGATCTAGGAGAGACAATCTAAGAATTATTAAACTTCTTGAAAACCATGATGATCAATTGATCATCTTTCAGGAAATCATCAAAGAAAACTGCCTGGATGTCCTAGAACCAGAGGGTAAAATATCCTTTGAAAGAAATTACTGATCACCTCCTGAAAGAGACTCCAAAATGAAAACTCCAAGGAACATCATAACTAAATTTCAGAATTACCATTTTTCCCATTGTGCCTCTAATTCTTTTAGCCCAATTCTTGAGGTTCCTTTTTTTTTTTTTTTGCTTTATCTGCCTTTCTAAGGTTACTTGTGTTTAAGAACTCAGAAATGTGACTTAATTTTACCTTCAGATCCAAAGATCCTAATAGTTTCATATTATCCCAAATCTGAAAGAAGGATGTTTTTCTTTCTAAATAACAAATCTTAAAATGGGATCTAAGATGGCAAAGTGAAGCCAGGAAATTGCTCAAGCTCTCCCAGTTCCCCTCAAAAACTGCATGAAACCAAGCCTCTGAAGAGTCTAGAGCAATAAAGTCTACCAAGAGATAAAATGAAACAATTTTCTAGCTCAAGAGAAGTCAGAAGACTTCAAGAAAATTCAGTTTACTGGAGTAAAAGGGGTGCACAGCCCAGATCAGATAGTTTTTAGAAAAGCTAATGAGAGGGTCTTAATCACAGTAGATTTTCAACCAAAACCAGTCCTGCTCATAGAGCAAACCAGTGGGGCAGACGCCAGTCCTAGCACAGAAAGCAAATCCTCAGCCCAGGAAATCAGAAAGTAACAAGCAAGACCAGGTCGAGCTACCTCCTGCTGTGAGTCTGTGAGTAAGAAATTACTATGCTCAAAGACAAAAAGCTCAAAGCTGCCCAAGAAACTCAGGACAGTACCCCAAATGCAGAGCTCCACTTTAAATTGGAAAAAAAAGAAAGAAAATAATCAAGAAACAGAAAAGAACTTTAACCATAGAAAACTATTGTGGTGACAGAGAAGACCAAAACTCCAACTCAAAAGAGGACAAAAATGACCACATGCAAAACCATGGGAATACAAATTGGTCGCAAAACCAAAGAGCTTTCTTGGAAGAGCTCATAAATAATTTTAGAAATCTAATAAGAGAAATAAAGAAAAACTGGGAAAAGAAATGAGATATAGTCAACAGCTTGGAAAAAGAAAATAATTCCCATTATTGTTCTGTAAGAAATGACCAGCAGGATGAATATGGAGACCCTTGGAGAGACTTACATGAACTGATGCTAAGTGAAATGAGCAGAACCAGGAGATCATTATATACTTCAACAACAATACTGTATGAGGATGTATTCTGATAGAAGTGGATTTCTTTGACAAAGAGATCTAAATCAGTTTCAATTGATCAATGACAGACAGAAGCAGCTACACCCAAAGAAGGAACACTGGGAAATGAATGTAAACTGGTTGCATTTTTGTTTTTCTTCCTGGGTTATTTCTATATTCTGAATCCAATTCTCCCTGTTCAACAAAAGAACTGTTCGGTTCTGCAGACATATATTGTATCTAGGATATGCTGTAACATATTTAACATGTATAGGACTGCTTGCCATCTCGGGGAGGGAGTGGAGGGAAGGAGGGGAAAAATCGGAATAGAAGTGAGTGCAAGGGATAATGTTATAAAAAATTACCCTGGCATGGATTCTGTCAATAAAAAGTTATTTAAAAAAAAAGAAAAGAATTCCTTAAAAATATAGTTGGCCAAATGCAAAAAAAAAAAAAAAAAATCCACTGAAGAAAACAATACCCTACAAAGTAGAATTAATCAAATGAAAAAAGAAATATAAAAGGTAACTGAAGAAAATCATACATTAAAAAGTAGAACTGTGTAAATAGAAACAAATGATTCTATAAGACCTCAAGAAGCAGTTAAACAAATTAAAAAGAATGAAAAAAATAGAAGAAAATGTAAAATACCTTATTGGAAAAAACCATTAACCTGGAAAACAGACCCAGGAGAGACAATTTAAAATTTACTGAACTACTTGAAGGCCATAAACTGAAAAAATGAATAGCATTCTTCAAGAGATCAACAAATATTAAGTTGACAGTCAGTTCTAAATTCATGGTATACTCTCTTTTTCTCTCTCTCTATTTCTCCATATCTCTGTCTCTGAAAGCAAGCCTCTGAATAGATCTGGAGCAAAAAAGCCTACAAAGAGCTTCCTAAGCTCTGTTTCTCTCTGTCTCTGTCTCTGTCTCTGTCTCTGTCTCTGTCTCTGTCTCTGTCTCTGTCTGTCTGTCTGTCTGTCTCTCTCTCTCTCATCCCCTCCTCTCTCAATATCTGTGTGTTCTCTCTTTCACACACACACACACACACATACACATAAACAAACACACAAAAATAGATTATCTTTTACCAGATGAGAAAAAGACTTGTATTGTTGTGGAAGTTGTCTCTGCATCAAATCTATACAATTAAAACATTAGTTTTTTCAAGACAAAGATCAAAATAAAGAAAAAATAAAGAAAAAAGAAGATTGAGAAAAATGTTTGATGTAAACTTGAAATAAACATATCCTAACTTACTTAAATAAGTAATTACCCATGAAAAATATTTTGAAAATGTACAACAAAAATAAAATCAATACCAATTACATTGATTTATGCCAAAATTCAACTTTTGAAAATCTATTGACACAAGGAGACAAAAAGAGTCCAGAAAATGAGCAACATTTGAGTTGCTCACCAAATGGAGAGATGGTTCCAGAGACAATACCTATTTAGAATATAAATGGGTTTATAAGATATAATGAGGGAGGCAAAATGACATCAAATAAACAATTTTTGATAATAGAAATACCTGTATGTAAAAAAAAAAAAAAAAAGTTATCAGCTGTGACAAGGAAGTGAGAAATCCCCCACCCACATATAGTGGGATTACTGGACTTTTTTTGTAAAAGTTATAAGTATTAGAAAGAATACAATGACATGAAAAAGAAGGTATTAATAGTATTCCCATCTTACTGCTTATGTCCTGCTCAAGTATTATGTGACTTACAAGGAGTTCAAACTAGAATGGAGACAGAAATACTACTAAGAAATAAAAACATCTGACATTTCCTTCCTAAACTCAGAAAATTTTTGCAGCTCTAACTTTTCTTGGTGAAAACCATTTGATGTACTAAAGCTAAGTATTCAGTGTTAAGAGATGGATTTAAATATGAAAAAAGAATGAAATCTTAGAAAGCAGGATGATGGATGATCATGAGCAGCAGCATCTCAAAAAAAAAATCAGAGAGAAGCAGTGAAGGGAAAAACTGGTTTAAAGAAATCTTGACAAGAAATCCAACTAATCAAGTTCATCTGAAGGATGATGTAAGGATGAAACTGGAAGGAAGACCACAAATAAAAGAAAAATAGAAATAGATATGTAAGATTACTATGATAAACTGTTTCTTTCAACAAGAACAAAGGAACTACGATATTTGAACTCTAACATCAAAATCCCAAATATGCTTATTAAGGAGGGAGAAATGTTCCTGAAAATAATAAACATCAGGAAAAGCAAGTAGATAGGATCTGGCATATATACAAAGAGTAAAACACAAAAATAATAGTCTCCCAAAAATTAAAAATTACTATCACATAGGGGGCAATGAAAAAAAAAATGCATGGTGATTTTGAATAGGCTATAACATATCATCAAAAAGGAACTATAAAAAGGATGTCTTCAGTAGATTGTGATAGGAAGAGAAGATGGGTCAATCATGGGGAAAGGACAAGATTTTTTAATTCAATACCTAACTTGTTCCACTGATATAGCTATGATGTCAGAAGAAAGGGAAGGAGGACTTGAACATGTTGAGTAGACAGCTCATAAAAAACCCAATGAGATACTTCTGGGAAGACTTGGAAAAGACATGTATGTTTATCTTGTTGCAATTTTACATCACTGAAGAGGACTCTCAATTTGATGAAATCAAAGATCCATAGTGAGTGTTTATCAAAAGTTTGTGCTTCCCTTCTTAATGGAATCCAACCTAGAAGCCCCTGGCTGACTGCTCAGCTTTGCTCCTATCTTCATTCTTCTGAATGTGGGGGTTTTGGATAGGAGTCATCCATAATGACATTCCAATATGTTTGCTTCATAATCAG
Source organism: Antechinus flavipes (assembly GCF_016432865.1). NCBI lineage: Eukaryota > Metazoa > Chordata > Mammalia > Dasyuromorphia > Dasyuridae > Antechinus > Antechinus flavipes. The sequence continues at coordinate 215,393,523 of NC_067399.1, read as the reverse complement.
TTTGTCTCACATTTTGTCACGAGACAGCATTGACACAGCACAAATAGAAAGGAAACTTGGCCCCAATTACTTATTTTCTGAGACTAAAGCAAGTTATTTGGTAGTGTTGGGAAAATATGACCTACCCTTTCCTTACTCTATCTTTATGGTAGAGTATGGAGGTAGACCATAGTTCTATATTGCTGCAATGCATTCATTCCACAACAATACATATCAATTCTCTCTTTAAATAAGAACTTTTTCCCAACTAAGTGAACTACAATAACAAAATTTATGGGATTTTGTTTCTGACATAGTTGTATGTATACATATGTATACATATACACATACATATGTATGTATACATATACACATAGTATTTTTACATGTATGTGTAAGAAAAGCAGAAATCAAATGGGATCTCCTGAATCTAAGATGATGTACTACTTTAATATCTTTGGGGGTAGACTTATATGTGAAGAAAAGTAGTCTTCTTAAAAATTATTTGAGAACAAGGACTGTTTCATTTTTAATCTTTCTTAATCTCCAATCCCTATTATAGTGTTTGTAGATGACTGATTTTTGTGTGGTTGAGATATTTTGTTGTTGCTATTGATAACATGATTTCTCTGGTGAAATATATGGGAATGTATGGGAAGAGGAAATGATATGGGGGGGGGAAGAGAGAAAGAGTGGACTTAAAAAGATGGAAAATAATAACCTTGCAACTTACATTTATCTTTTCTTCTAGTTCAAATTCATTTGAAAAGATCTTAGAAATTTTTAACCCTAAATAAAAGAATTGTATGGAACAGAGGACTATAATCTTCACTTGAGACAGTGACCAAGAATAAATTCCTTAATGCCTCTTAGTCTAGGAACACTCACTCTGATTTTTGTTAACCGTGTGTGGCCTGGATAGAAATAAAGAGCTGTCTGCTAATTAATATAAGAGGAGTGAGATGGTTGGCAAGTGGTTCTCTATGAGGAAAAGCTATGAGAAAGGGACTCAAGCCATGAAGTGAGGAAGTAATCCTGTAAGGTTTAAACATTATTTCCTAGAAGATACTTATTAAGATGATAGTTAAAGACTATATAGCAGCCTATAACTAATATCTCACATGGTACCTGTAAGTAGTTAGTGCTATCCAAAGCTTTTTGCTTTACAACTTTGATAATTCTACATGATAACTTTGTATAATTTACTCAAGAAGCAGCACAGCTAATAAAAAAGCTTGAATGAATCAAAATGACTATATTAAACATAAAATTTATAGCAAATGTATTTAAAGGAAAGTACTAGCAGTTTGTGCTGTGTACTTATAGAAAAGAAACATTAGCAAGCCAAAAAGTCTGTTCTATAAACTTTAAAATCTCTCAAAAAATTATAAAAACATAAGCAATATTTAATAAACAGATTCAGATCCCTCTGCTATTTACTACCTTCGTAACCATGATTAATCATTTCATCTCTTTCAACCTCAGTCTACTCATTTGTAAAATCTGGGGTGGTAATGTCTGGTATTTATTTCAGGGAGTTGTTATGAAGATCAAGGGATAGTAGATTTGCATTAACCAAAATACATATAATTCTTTATAACTCTTAACATGATATATAAATTTCAGCTATTAACAATGTGAGAGGGGATACTAATATGAAAAAAGGCAGCACACATAGGATGTCATGGAATTGTGAGGTTTCCTGATTTCCAGAATCTGACATTTATTTTTTTATTTGGTTGGGACCTATAAATCAATGGTTGTGGTTGGGGGTGGGGTGTAGGGCACACTTTAAGTTTAGTACAAGAGTAAAAACTAAGGCAGAGAGGTGGATGCATAGAATTGTAGATCTGGAGTCTTCAAATACAGATTCAGGCATTAACTATGTAACCCTGGGCAAGTCACTTAACCCTGTTTGCCTCAGTTTTCTCATCTATAAAATGAGCTGAAGAAAAAAACAGCGAAGTGCTCCAGTATCTCTGCCAAGAAAATCCCAAATGGAGTTATAAAGAGTCAAGCATGAATGAAATAACTGAACTACAAAAACAAAAGTGACAAGATGACAGCAGGCATTAGGAGGATTGTTATGAAAGCTTTGTTAAGGAGATATTGGATCTGGAAGAGATTGAAATCAAGGAAACCAATCAACGAAGGATTATAGTAGTCCAAGAGAGAGGCGAGGTGATCTCGAATCAGCTTTTTCAGTAAAAAGCTGAAATGTATATAGAGTTTCACATGATCTCATTTGAGCCCCCCCATCTCCCCTATGGGGTAAATTACTATAGATATAATATCCTCATTTTTTTTTTTTGAAGAAATAACTATTATTGAAACAAGTTGTCATGGAAAGACATTTAGTAAACATGAGAAGGATCAACATTAGGTCCTTCTGACTCTTAACTCAAGAACTCTAGCCATTATACCACACCACTACTAAAGACATCCCAAAGAGATGTCAGAGGGTCCGATGACTAATTGGATGAACAGGATGAGGGGTGGGAAGTGTCAAAGAAGATCTGGAGGCTGGCAGACTGAGAAGGAGAAACAGAGCACTTAAGGGGAGAGCAGCCTCCTCTGGGACTATCAGAAACAGGAGAAGAAGATCAATCTTTGGTTTTGAAGAATACAAATCTCACCGCCAGCAGAGCTCTTCTGGCCACTGGCCAGTTCTGCAATCTCTCACTTCATGAGTTAACCTATTCGCCTGGTGCATTAACAAATGACAGCCAGAAGGGTTTGGGCTGAGTCCCCCAGAATGCACCACAGACAGAAAAAGAACACTCTGCATTGTGCCCTGCAGCCCTCGCTTCCTGCTGAGCTCAAACTGCTCCTGACCCCAAGACTTTCAAGCTTGAATGTGAGCCTCCACTGGACACAAGAGTTTATCCTGACTCATGAGTTTCCAGGGCTCCTGTGACTTAGCAGTGCCATCTAGTGATCAATGGGGAGAATGGTAGCCTCTGTTGGGAGGCAGACCATGCATGGGAGGCCCAAGGCCCTTCGCCATTAATCGCTGCCCCTCCAACACGCACATATGCACATGAATGTACACACACGTTGCAAACCTTCTGCCTGAAAGCTAATAGGCCCAAGTCACCCATCTCTGGTTTAAAACCATGGATTTTTATCCCCTGGCTAAGAGCCTGATAAAGTATCAAGATCTAAATTTCTAATCTTGCTGTTGACTTACACTGACATTATTAATCTGGGTGTGTAAATGCATTTAATCTGTTACTTCCCCGTGCAATTCTTAAGTTTTAGCCCTGCATTTTTAGGGGAGTTTTCTTTAGCAATAAATCAGGTGTTGAACAACAATGACCCCCCCAAAAAAAATACTTTAATTACATACAGCACTTTGCTAGGAGCCGGTGATAATGAAGACCTAAGAGTGAAACAGTCTCTGCCCTCAAAGCGTTGGAAAGAAAGTCCTCCAGATACACATCCTGGCCCCAAAGAGATCAAGTGAATACTGACTCAGAGTCAGAGAACTCCTCTGTGACCTTCAGGGAGCCCCTTCCCTTCCATGAGCCTCCGTGTGCTCATCTGATGAGCACACTGGACAAATGATCTCTGCGGTCCTTCCAGCTCTGATATTCAATGAGCTTCTGATCTTGACTAATACTCATATTTAAACTGTTTGGTTAGAGACACATCAAAGCTTTTGGCAGCAAAAACAGCCCAGCTTTGCTTCCATCTATTTGATCTAAGCAAATAAATAAGTCACTTTCATTTGCAGTTTAACATAAGAAGAAAATTTTACATGATAATTTGCTTTTTTTAAAAAGCTAGCTGTGAAGTTTAATAACAGCATGTGAAGCAGCCTGTCATTTTTGTATTTACATTCCACCCAAGTTTCACTGGTTCCCTGTGGCTCAGGAGAGCTTCCCAGGAGATATTTTGGGCTACTTTCTCATAATCACAGGTAAAAAAAAAAAAAAAATCAGCTCCAAACCTGGGATGGAAACAGACAAAAGACTCCCTCTTCCTCCCCACTCCCTCACATAAACACTCCATCATCACTATACATATAAACTATTTGGAGTCTGTTCCTGGTTCTCTTCTCTATGCCCTTTCTTCACCATTTATTACTACAAAGTTGAATATTGTTCCTAGAGTCAAATCCTAGTCATGATCTTTACTGTGCAACTGTGGGCAAGTCATTTAACCTCCCCATTCTGTAAAAGTCGGGGTCTATTTCTGTGTTTATAAAATATTTTATCAAGCAGCTACATGGAGTGAAAAACAACTGGATTTAAATCCCAACTTTGAACGTCTACTAGCTATAAGTACATGCTGAAATGATTACTTCTATACTCCTCAAGCAATTCCTGAAGACTTCCCTACTAAGTTACAGAATAGTTGAAATCTTTATAATAGGTAATATTTGCACATTATATATCTAATTTAATAATCCTAATAAAAAGAACCATGAATTTAGAATCAGAAGACCTGATTGCATTTTAAGCTTTACACTTTACTTTTACTTGGACAAAGCATCTAATACCTTTGATCTAGAAATTCAAGGTCCTCTACTGTAAAATAGGGGAAAATTTGTGTGTCAGAATCTGATATTAAAAGATAACACCATATAATTTGGTGGAGGAATGCTTTTTAATTATGATCTCTGTGGCAAATCCCTACATCCAAGGTCTCCCCTGAAAACATTTGAATTTGGCTCATTGCTCTTCAAGGACACCAGATTTACTGCAAGCACTCAGGCTAACAAAGATATAGACTAACAATTTCTTTTTAAAAGAAAAAAAATAGGAAAGATTTTTATCTGACATTAACAAATACTTGCAAAAGTCCTTTATGTTGACTTTTTTTTCTTCACCAGAGATCCATACATTCTCATTACATCAATTATGAAATCCCTTACATCCCTAATAGAATCATGGGCCCTAAGGTCAGAATAGCAGTACTGCCTGCAGCAATCTTTTTTCCCTTCAATGGGGCTGCCATGACTTTCCCAAAGTAAAGTTGGAGTTGGCATTAGCTCAATCTCTCTTAACATGGCAGTAGCAGTGGAGCAAAATTCCCTGCCCTCTTTTCATACCTCATTCCTTTATTTTCTCAAAACTTCTCCCTATTCATTAATTCATTCAACAAAATTAAGTGCTTGTTCAGTTAAGTATAGTTATCGGGTGCTGAGCATACAAAGACAAAATTAAATCAACATGTCTTTCAAGGAACTTACATCTTCTAGGGAGTAGAGGATGTATGCAAATAAGTAAACGCAAAATTTATATAAAGTAAATTTTTAAAGTAATTTTAGAGGGGAGAACTATAAACCAGAGTAACAAAGATAGATCTCCTTGAAAAAAAAATTGCTCAATCTGAGCCTTGAAGGAAATTTGGGATTCTAAGTGAAGCTAAGAAAAAAGTCCATTCCAGTGAGTGGGGACAGCCTGGGCAATGAGAAGTAGAATTAGCTATGAAAGGAAAAACAAGTTGGCCTGATCTCCCTGGAACAGAAAGTGAATCAAAGAACATAATAGTCAATAAAGCCAAAAAAAAGTAGCCTGGAGCCTAATTGTGAAGGACTTTAAATGCTAAACAAAGAAGTTTATATTTTATCTTTGAGGTATTAGGAATATCTTGAACAAGAATGACATGGTTAGAACAATTCTTCCACCTCTCGAACATCATAACTAATTGCCTTTTGATATCTTTTCCACTATCTTTTATTGCATCTGAAGCCAGAAGTGTTCATCTAGAAGCTCTGAAATTTATGGGTGGATGCCTTCAGGTTCCTGTCTGGTAGGCTAGAGTGAGAAACTAAACTTGTTGTCATGGGCACATGTCCACTACAAATAATTTCATTTTACAGGATTGTTGTGAGGAAATCAGTTGTGAACCTTAAATTGCTCTGTGAATTATTACTGTACTTCTTCCATTAACACTTCCACATCCTTCTACATTGTTTCCTCATGGTTTGAAAGCACCCTTCAGTTCTTGAACACTATACCCATTGAAAGAAAACTTGATCCATTTGTACTGTTAGAAAGGTGTTAAGTATGGACAAAGAGATTGACAGTGCCCCTATTTTCCAAAGATTAGTCTTCTTAAGTTTAGGAAAATCGCTAGGAGGCAAATCATTATTAATCAGAGAAATGCAAATTCAAGACAACTCTGAGATACCACTACACACCTATCAGATTGGCTAGAATGACAGGGAAAGATAATGCGGAATGTTGGAGGAGATGTGGGAAAACAGAGACACTGATACATTGTTGGTGGAATTGTGAACACATCCAGCCATTCTGGAGAGCAATTTGGAACTACGCTCAAAAAGTTATTAAACTGTGCATACCCTTTGATCCAGCAGTGTTTCTACTGGGCTTATACCCCAAAGAGATACTAAAGAAAGGAAAGGGACCTGTATGTGCCAAAATGTTTGTGGCAGCCCTGTTTGTAGTGGCTAGAAGCTGGAAAATGAATGGATGCCCATCAATTGGAGAATGGTTGAGAAAATTGTGGTATATGAATGTTATGGAATATTATTGTTCTGTAAGGAATGACCAGCAGGATGAATACAGAGAGGACTGGTGAGACTTACATGAACTGATGCTAAGTGAAATGAGCAGAACCAGGAGATCATTATATACCTCAATAACAATACTGTTTGAGGATGTATTCTGATGGAAGTGGATCTCTTCAATAAAGAGAGCTAATTCAGTTTCAATGGATCAAGGATGGACAGAAGCAGCTACACCCAAAGAAAGAACACTGGGAAATGAATATAAACTGCTTGCATTTTTGTTTTTCTTCCCGGGTTATTTATACCTTCTGAATCCAATTCTCCCTGTGCAACAAGAGAACTGTTCTGTTCTGCACGCATATATTGTATCTAGGATATACTGTAACATATTTAACATGTTTAGGACTGCTTGCCATCTGGGGGTGGAGGGAGGGAGGGGAAAAATCGGAACAGAAGTGAGTGTAAAGGATAATGTAAAAAATTACCCTGGCATGAGTTCTGTCAATAAAAAGTTATTTTAAAAAAAAAGGATAAAATTTTGGCCATAGCAATTCACTGATCCATTTCAAAATCTAGGTTTGATATCTTCATTGGAAGATGAAGTATTCATACTAATAAAATCATGACTCCATAAAGTATTGAAGATCTTTAATGATGCTTCTATTATATATCAATTGATCCATGATTTATCTTAATGGTTCAAGAGATCTCTCCCCTAATATCAAGAGAAAAAACATACTATGGCGGATAAATCACTGATTCAGAGTCAGAAAAGCATGTTCAAAATCCATTTCAGACACTTACCAGAAACATGATCTGAGCAAAGTCATTTAACCTCTCTCCTTTAATTTCTTCATCTAAAAAATGAAAAGGTCAGATTCAAAGACTTCTAAGTCTCTTGTAACTTTAAATCTAAGATCCTTTCATCCTAAGACCCATCTATAGGTTGCTTGAAAAAGTTGTGCAGCAAGTGACTTCTCTAGGTATATTATTTATAGTCAAATACAGTTTTCTTATATACAAATAAAAAAAATTGTGTAAAACAAATAGAACTCTTTCTCACTCCCCTCCAACTGTAGCTATAGGAGATCTACCTTTAACTATAAGCAGTATAATTTTGTTTTTATTCAATTATTTTAGTTGTGTGCTCTTTATGATCCCATTTGGAGTTTTCTTGGCAAATCCTGAAATGGTATGCCATTTTCTTCTCCAACTCATTTTGCAAATGAGGAAACTGAAGCAAACAGAGTTAAGTGACTTACCCAGGGTCACATAGCTGATAAATTTCAGAAAGTTAAGTCTTCCTGACACCAGGCCAAGCACTCTATTCACTCTGCCATGTAGCTACACAGAATCACTTGAGCCTTGAGCTAAAAGTTTAATTATCATGAATTCTGGAGTTCACTTTCCAAAGTGAAAGCACACAGTTCAATTTAGGTAAGTTGGAAGGCCCCTGAGGTAGGACTAGACCTGAGTTTAGGAATCTAATTATTTGTGGGATGAAGTTCAAGAGAAATGGAGCAAAAAGGCAGAAGTGATCCATTCCCAGAACTTTTTTCTGTTATATCTTCATACTCTTGTCCAGTAACTGTCCTTTAATCCATAAAGTACTTGAAAAAAAAAAAACCTATCTACATGCATAGTTTTAATTTTCTCACATCTCAATATCTTTTTGTAATATAATTTCCATCTCTAACACTCAACTGAAACTGCTTTCTTCAAGTTCATCAATGATCCTCTTGTCCATGAGACTTTGCTCAGTGCTTGTCTTTATTGACATCCTTAAGTCCAATGACTTTTTCCCCATTCTTTTTCATCATGATTGATCTTTTCCTACCCCTTATCCTAGAGGCAATAAGGAAGGTCCAGATCTTTTTGGGTGAAGTAGTAACACAGTTAAGACAGTGTTTTCCATATCTCAGAATATCACAACAGACTCCTGATTATCCTACCTGAAAACTTTCTCCTTGAGTTTTCGTGACACTGATTCTTCTTGGTTATCCTCCAATCTCATCTGATCAATCCTTCTGAGTCTTCTGTAGAGCATTTTTATCTAGTTTCCTCCGCCCTAACCATAAATAGATGTACCAGTCATCTGTCCAAGCAATTAGGTGTGGTACAATGAATAGAACAGGAAGTTCTGAATCCAAATCTTACTTTCATGAATTTAATGATCATCTCTATACAGATTGTTTTCATATCTATTCCCATCTTTCTCTAGGACTCTATTTGCCTGTCATCTCTAGACTGCTGAATATCTTTATCTGGATATGCCATAAGTATCTCCAACTCTATCTAAAATCAGGTATCAAGTCTTGTTGATCCTATCATTTAACTACTATCAGTATCTTCCCTTTTTATCCATTCACAAGCTTATTGCCAAAGTTCACGTCTTTCCTGTAATAGCCTTCTAATTGATTTCTCTGCCTCATCTCTCCTTTCTCCAATCCATAATTACCTCATTGATATTCATAAAGCTTATGTTTGATTATATCATTCTTCTGATTAAGAAATTGTGGTAGCTTCCCATGATAGGAACAATATCTTTACCCCTATACCCATGCAAGTTAATCTATTTTTCTTTAAGAAGTAGTGAAACTAATCTTGAAATATGGTTAGTTCAGATGACTAAAGGCTTAAACAACTGATATCAGTTCTTCATTGTTTGAGAACAAAACATGGGGAACTCCAAGAACACTCTCAGATGTTTGGTTAGTAGAGATCATGCTGTGAATTTAGGCAAAGAAGCTTCACTCAACTGAGTCCCCTCCAGTAATCCTTAATGTATATCTTTGTCTAATAACTAAGTATAATGAAAAATATATTGTGATGACTAAGCAAATCTCCATTTATTAACTGTTAACAACCAGGGTACTAGTCTTAATCAGACCCAATTTAGTTACCCTAGGATAAATGCAAATTCCTCTGTTTAGTTTTTAAAGTAATTCACAATCTGGTTCTATGTTAATTACAAATTATTTGTGTTCTCTACCCATCCTAACCTTCCATTTCCTCATCTAGAAGATGGAAATATTTGCATTATCTACTTCACAAGTATACTGGGAAGAAAATGATTCATAAAATCCAATGAATTTTAAAAGCAGGATTTGCTATTATTTCATAAAGCCCCCATATCATTAACAGATTATTTTGTCCATAAATTCTAATGGGAGTGCCCAAATAGTAAAGTTGCTAGAGAGGAGTTAGAGTCGATGATTGTTCCATGTGATTAGGGGAGGGCTTAAGAAGAAGAGATTAGCACTCCTGAGTTGTAACCAAGTCCTCTGTATCTTTAGTGTTATCAATCCTAATGTTATGTTGATTAGGACATTTTTTCATGAACAAAGAAAAATGTAAAATGAAGGTGATTCCATTTTGTGATATCTCTGAAATGCTGTGGAGCAATAGAAAGAAGGCACTAGTACAAAGCTGTCAAGTCTATGTTCAGAGCTTATGTTGGAAATTAACACAACTCTGAGGTTATATCTCAGATCTATTAGATTGTCAAAGATGACAAAAAAGAAAATTATAATTATTCATGGATAGTTGATAGAACTGTGAACTAATCTAGCCAACCTAGACATCTTTATCTCCTGTGAGACCTTAGGCAAGTCACTTCAATTTCAAGGCTTCAGTTCTTTATTTAGAAAATAAGGTGATTAGATCAATTGGCTTCTGATGAAACTTTCATCAGTAAATCTATGATAGCATGACCCTATGATCTCATTGTGTCTCAGTTTTCTTATCTGGAAAATAAGGAGGTTGAATTAGATGATCTCTAGGGTCTTTCTAGCTCCAAATCTGCTGTCCTTTGATAAATCTTCTGAACTTCCCCAGACCATTCAAATTTATAAAAATCTAATGCAACTCAATTACAAAATGTAATAAGTCTGATTCTCTTCTCTAGCCCAGAAAGATGCTGACTATCCCAATACCACAACCAAATTTCAGAGGGAAAAGGTGAGAAAAATAGCTTCTTTTGTACTGTTCCTTTCTGCCTCTCCTTCCCACTAGATAGTCTGGAGGTGGATTCTATAAAAATAGCTCTTTCCCCCCCCCACATGCACACATCCTCTACCTCTATCCAGGGACATAGAAGCCCTAGGAGGCCTCTGCGGGATTATATGCCCAGCATGGGGACAAATCATGGCAGAGCTCTTTGAATCCTCCCGGTCATGACTACAGTTGTGGCCCTTTGCAATTGCCCATCTCTCAAAATACCTTTACCTTGTATCATGATACCTGAGAAGATGAATCCTCTTCCTTCTTCTCAGATCAAAATCTTTTTAGGGGTAGATAGTAAAAAAAAAAAAAAAAAAAAAAAAAAAAAAAGCCAAATTCCTTCAACAAAATTCAAGAAGTTCGTAAAGTTATACTTTTATTGTTGAAAAGAATCTTAGAAATCATCTATTCTAACCTATCCTTTTACATGAATGAACAAAAGGAAGTCCAGAAAGGTTAAATCAATCACAAGTCCTCTAATTCCAAGTCCAGGCCCATTTTGCCTGTACTATTCTTCATATTCTCAAAATAAAAATTAATTAAATTTTTCTTTACTTTGAAAAAATAAATACATGCAAAGGAAAAGGTATATATTAGAAATTAACACAATTTTGAGATTATACTTCAGATCCATTAGATTGTCAAAGAAGATTAAAAAAGAAAATTATAATTATTGGAAGAAATGTGCAAAGACAGACCCATTCATGTATAGTTGATAAAGCTATGAATTGATCTAGCCAATATAGAAAGCAATTTGTTGAAATCCCCCCAAAAAAATCCCTTAACTTTCTATGCTCTTTGACCAAGTTAACTATCACTTTGATATTTTGAGAATCATGAATTTTGTAACTATTTCCAGCCATGTAGTGACCCAATCCTGAAAGGACTTTGCATTTTAATACTAAATGGTAAAAGTTCAGCAGTTCCTTGATAGACTCCTCCCCAAGTCACCTTGTATACTAACAGGGAGTTAGGGAGAGAATGGGTACTGCATCTATTAAAATTAAAAAAAAAATACTTCAAGGCTTCTCTCCAGAAGGCATCATGTAACTATAGTGAGAGATGGGAAAAATAGGTACTTCTCTAACCCTATATTACAGGGGTCATAATCACATGGTAGCTCTTGCAGGAGATTGCAGCTAGTTGAGCTTGAGCCAAGGCTCTCCTTTGCTCCAAATGAATATTCCAAGGCAGTCATGCCCAGAGTTGGAAGCAACCTTGTGAAATCTCATTGAAAATCAGAGATGAATTGAGGCACAGGGTCAGCCCCCAGAAAGTACTCCAGCCCTTTTAGAAAGGTCTGCCACTGACAAGAAATATGACCCAAGCTTGTCTTGTTTTACTCTCAGGGTTGTAAAGACAGTGCTAAGTTGAGGTGAAAAACAAAATGCTTAATTAGCAGTACTGCGGATTGCTTTGTATTCTGCTGATGTTTCAGTATCAGCCTTGGTAGCATATTGTGTCAGTTGTTACATTGTTACCAAAGCTTGTTAATTCTAGTAATGTATGCTTCTGAGTGTTCTGTGTTTAGTGTTGCTTTTCTGTGTAGGACTAAATGACTTGTCACATATCCAATTTATACTGTACATTGAATTCCTTTTACTCCCCCCTTTCAGGAAGGTCCTTCCCAGGAGTCATAACTTAAGCCCTTCTTTCTGAGGTGACAGAGTGGAATACTCAATGAGCCAATAAGTATGAGGAAAAGGGAGCTCCCCTCTCATCAGGGGCAAGGCTACCCTGGATTGAACCCGATCCAAACCAATGCCAGAATACAGAACAAAAAGTAGCACAGGACCCTAGCTTTCTTGTATCCAGTACTGTTTTCTGAAGATTAGAGATACACAACTCCAGAGGGCTAGTGATATAATATGCTTCTTATGTCTTGACAGATAAATTATGTATTTGAGATGTAGAATGAGATACACTTCTAAAGACATGGTTAACATATCTATGCAAACTTGTTTCAGGGGAGTGATCTGTTTTAATTTAGTGGGAGAGGTTTACAGGAACAAAAGAAAAAGAAAAAGAAGAAAGAAAAACAGGAAATAGAGACAGAGAGAGCAGAATAACAGAGACAGAGATAGAAACAGGAGGGTGGGGGGTGGGGGAAGATGGGGAGAAAGCAGGAAAGAAAGAAGTAGGAATTTATAGATTCCAAAAGGAAAACTCCATGCAACAGAATCTAGACAAATGACACCCTGGGAAGGAAGAAATTAGTATGAAATAGGTCCAGGGTAACAACCAGATGTCTGGGGTCTTTTATTGGAAAGGTGAAGTACATATGTTCATGCTTTGTAGATGCTAATTGTTGGCAACATGGTTAGATGGCTCAACAAATTGAAACTGACATCAACCTGCTCCATCCATTTGCCATCTTTCATCATCAGTGTAGGAGTGCATCAGCGCAATGAGGCTGCCATCCCTTGGGAGGTGTGCATCTAGTTTTCTATTAATGATCAATTTTGCAAATGAATACATTGCGTTAACACATTAAATTTCATCCAAATAGATCAGCAAAAACAACAGCTTGGAAAGAAAAATACAATTTACAAAAGTCTAGAGAGAAAAAAAAAACTTTCTAAGCAATCCATTGACAAACACTGGGCCTCTACACTGTGGTAATGCTGAAGTTGCAGAGATGAAGGTAAATGAGTTTCCCTCAAATAGCTAATGCTCTAATATGGAATTATACATAAAAACTAAAATGTATAACTACTGTAGATTGTGAGATGTGATAAATTGCAAATGAATGGCATCAAAAGCAAATGCTTTTAGAGCTCTGAGGAGGAAAGAAATTGTTTTTGTACTGAGATAGTCAGGGGAAAAGAAAGGTTTCATGAAAGAGATGGGATTTTTAGAGAACCAACTGAAAAAAGAGATTCTTATCCATGTGGTCAAAAATGGTGAGTACCCAGGTCCACATCCAGTATGTGATTCATATTTAGTACCATGAGTCAGCATGGTACCATGGAAAGCAAACTAATTTTGGAATCAGAGGACCTTAAATCCAATCTCATCTCTGCTTACTCCATATTATCTGTGTGACTTTTAGAAAGTCATTTATCCTCTCTGCTGTTGTTCACTCAGTTCGTTCATATCCAGCTCTTCATGACCCCATTTAGGGTTTTCTTGGCAGAGATACTGGCATGCTTTGCCGTTTCCTTCTCCAGCTCATTTTACAGATAAGGAACTGAAGCAAACAGGGTTAAGTGATTTGCCTACAGTCACAGGTTTTGGACTAGGTGAACTTGGATGACTCTTCTAGTACTAAGTATACATTGCTATGATCTGATGTTTTTTGTGTGTGTTATATTTTTGACCCTGAGATGAAAGTTGAAATGGACTAAAAGTTATCCCTTCTTTTCCCAAGTCAATTCTTCAGAATAAATTATTCAACAATTATTTTTCCATTGAAAACTTTAATAATGGGAAGCTCACTACTTCAATTTTTTCTCTCAGAAATTATAAACATAATCTTATTTCCTAGGTATCCACATTTTTATGCTCTTTCTTTCCTGATCACACACACACACACACACACACACACACACACACACACACATACACACCTTCTTAGGCTGGGTATGCAATATAACTCCTCAGTTTTGGTTGAGAAGAAGTTGGTTCCCTGGCAGAGAACCTCCCAGTAGAACCCACTGCCCAAGAAGTGCTGAGACAGAAGCACTAGGGGAATGAGGGTTGAGTTCAGAAACAGAATGCTAACTTTTGCCACAATTGTCACTATATGGAGGCAGAGGGTCTCTGGGGAGACTTGGACCAGAAGTAATACAACTTGCAGGAATGGGATTCTCCATTCTTATTAAGGCATTAGTGGTTGAGGTGCTAACTACTATTTTTTACTGAGTGATCTTTTCCAGAGTCATTATGGCTTGTTTGAGTAGTAGGAACTAGTCATGTGGCTTCCTCTGGGCAGATGGCTCAGCTCTTCCAGAAGAGACATGAGCAGATCTAGATAAGCAGATAAGCAGATGAGCAGTCTCTCCAGGTGATGCTGCCCCCTTCTAAGTAATCTCTTCTGCAATCAAAGAATCCTAATTCCTGAAACTATGCTATGGGACTGGGGCTATAGGCTGACTTCACAAATCCCTGCTACAATCTAGTAGGTCTTGAAATGTTTTGTGATTAAAAAATTAATCATGTGGCATAGTAAGGAAGCCCTGAACTCCAGGTCTGCCTCTGACATACAAGCCATGACCCTCAAAGATTTTATCAACAGATGATGATCTCTGGCAAGTCCAACCAAGCTGATAAAAGCTTCAAGAAGGGATCTAACAACAGACTGTGTAACAGTAGATTGGGGACCAGCCTAGTCAAGTTCAGAGAGGTTCTTCTTTACCTTGGTTTTGTACCGGACTTGAAATTGCAATTGTTTTAAGGAAACTCCTGTATGGGAACCCCATCTGCCAATATATCACCTTCTAAAAGATATCACCTTTTCTATCACTTATAATCTTAGAGACATGCCTGGGACACAGAGAGATTAAATTATTTACCCCAGGTCACTTGAATGTCAGAACCCCTCAGTATCTTAGTCTTCCTCTTTTGAATGTGTTCCAGTTTATCAATGGCTTTCTTTAAATGCAGCTGGTACCCAGAACGGAACACAGTATTCAGATGTGGTCAGACCAAGGAAGAATATAATGGGACTATCATCTGAGGTATTTAATGGACTGAAAATTCAATATGAGTTTATTCACTTTGAGTGTGAGCATGACTTGCCATGATAGTCAAAATGTAAGAATGCATGAAAAAAATAGAATAACAATTGGGATTAAGACGGTAATAATCCTATTCTACTAGCTGAAGTATATTGGTAAGCTCTGGGCACCTTAGTTCAGAAAAGACATTGATAAGCTTAGAGAGCATATGAAGAAAGAAAATCAGAATAGTAAAAAGACTTCATCTCTTCTATGAAATGAGAGGGTTAGCCTAGAAAACCTCTAAGGATGAGATTTTCTAGGATCTTGTTGGGATCAGCAGGAAAAAAAAAATCAGTTAAAGGAACAGAGATTGTTTAACTTAATAAGAAGAAAGAAGGAAGAAAATTGGGAGAGGCATAATGGCTGTATTCAAATATTCTAAAGACTATATAATAGATGGATTAGATAGTTTCTGTTTAGCCAAGGAAAGCAGAACTAGAAATGGATTTAAATTTGCATTTGAACCAGACCTTGAAGGATAAGTAATATTTTAACAAGTAGAGATAGTCAAGCGAGGCAAAGCATAACAGATTAAGGGGAAAAGAGAAGCAAAATCTATACAGTAGATAATGGGGAACTTCTTTGGGGAAGCAAGTAACCCAGTCTTCTTGAAGGGTACAGTATATGTGGAGATGAAGCTGGAAAGGTAGTATGAAGCCTGACTGAAATAAATTTTATCTGGAATTCAACATGGATTTTTAAACAGGAAACAGTTATAATCAAACTTGCATATCAAGAAGCTTATTCTGAAGTTGATTAAGACAGATGGATTGAAGAAGAAATATACTGAGGAAAGGGAAGAATGAGAAGACTATTGTGATAGCTCTGATGTGCTATCATGATAGCTCAGGTATATTAGAAGATGAAAGAAAGAAAGGTAAGAATATATGTGAAAAGCATGCATTTCTTTCTGCCAAAGAATGTTGTTTAGGGGTGTCAGAATGGTTCTTGAATTTAATTCAATAAGAATTGATTAAACACCTCAAATATTCAAGACACTGGGCTGGACACTGAGAATAAAAATGAAAAATAGTGACTGCTCTCAAGAAATATACATTTTGTTGCTTCATAATGCAATGACCACTCTACCAGTGCTTTGAAGAGAGACTTTAATCAGAACCCCAAACACCCTGGAATCAGGGAGAATTAATCCTGACCCTAGCTATTATATTATTATGATTTATCTTATCACTTACTCAAAATTTTTATACAAAGAAATAGCAATGAATTGGTTTCTTGTTCTTTTTAACATGCCATCCCTTTTCTTGTAGAGATATAAAAAATCACTTCTGAACCACCTTTCTTCACTTTTTGGCAAAAGCACCTAGAGTTACCTACCTACCTACCGAGTGATTGTGATGGAACCTGTGTCATTCACAGTTAAGTCACTCACATTTCAGTCACATTACTCTATTTAGTTCCAAGTCCTTATTCCCCAGCATCGGATCTGGACTGATTGTTTTCTCTTCCCTCCAGAGCACACCACTTCTCTACTTCTACAATAAGGAAACTAAAGAAGAAAAGTCTGGTATCATTTCTATCAGATCTTTCTCTTCTTTGCTAACACACCCCTGGTAGGCACTCAGCTTCATTTCCAGAAGTTTGGGAAAAGGCTATCTAGCAATGGATTTGGTAAAACATTTGATTACAAGAAAATAATTCAATAACCTTGTGGGAGGTCACTATAATGGGATTTCAGTTGTCAAGTTTCACCTGCAGGGTGGAGAGAATTTATGGGGAGAGAAGTATTTCAAATTTCTGTTGGGCAAAGCAATTGGAGTAAGCTTCAGTACTTTGAAGCTTCAGCTACATTTCTGCAAGGCTGAAAAAGCATCTGGAATAGATATAATTGTTCCATTAATAAGATGAATGCCATGCCTGAAGATATAGATTAGTGACCAAGGGAGTGACCTAGGCAATTACACTAAGAAACACATCAATTGTGAATTCTCACCCACCAGCATAGTCTCTAGGTTATTGGGTTTTTTTTTTAATCTCTCTTTTTATCTGTCTCATAATCCTTCCCCTTGTGTCCTAACTGTATCTTAGTAGATCTTCCATATACATCTGCAATATCTCTAAAGACCATTGAGGAATGTTTATGCTGTCATAACAGTTATAATTTCCGCATTATTTCATCCTTCGATTGTTGATCCCAAAGTATAAAGCAAGGAAATCTTGGAAACAATTTCCTTAAACTCTCTCTCCTTTCATCAGAAAGACCTGGAGAAACTTACATAAACTGATGCTGAGTGAAATGAGCAGGGCCAGGAGATCATTATATACTTCAACAACAATACTATATGATGATAAATTCTGATGGACCTGGCCATTTTCAGCAATGAGATGAACCAAATCAGTTTCAATGGAGCAGTAATGAACTAAACCAACTACACCCAGCGAAAGAATTCTGGGAGAGGACTAAGAACTATTACATTGAATTCCCAATCCCTATATTTTTGCCTGTCTGCAATTTTTATTTCCTTCACAGACTAATTGTACAATATTTCAGAGTCCAATTCTTTTTGTACAGCAAAATAACGGTTTGGACATGTATACTTATTTTGTACTTAATTTATACTTTAATATATTCAACATGTATTGGTCATCCTGCCATCTGGGGGGGAGGGAAGAAGGGGAAAAATTGGAACAAAAGGTTTGGCAATTGTCAATGCTGTAAAATTACCCTTGCATATAACTTGTAAATAAAAAACTATTAAAAATTTTTTAAAACTCTCCCTCCCTTCTTTTGCCTATTTATTTCAACTTATCCTTAAAACAGATACCAGGACTACCATTTGTGGCAGCTTTCTCAAAAGTCAGATACAGAAAACCACCAGCAGCAAAGCTAGCTTTGGTCTTTATCTTTCCCATCATTACAAGGGAGAGAATTGGTAGCATGTAATGCAGTGGTTTCAAACTCAAATAGAAATAGGGGCCAATTAATTTTATAAGTGTCTCTATGGGCCACATAGTCTTACAAAATCACATATTAACATTATCTATATTTTAATATTTTTTTTATTTGCTTATCTCTTTTAAATATTTCCTAAATACATTTTCATCAGTGATGATGACATTCAGGGGTGATGTGGGTCACAACGCTATGACCCATTTGCAGCATGTTTGATCCCTCTGGTACAACAAATAGAAAACTGGACTTGGAAGTCACAAAGATCTGAGTTCAAATCATGCTTCAGATGTTTACTAACTACAAGCTACCTGAACATAGCCAAGATGCTTAACCTCTAAGACAAAACCCAGGTTACCCGGCCTTATAAAATGAGGATAGTAATATTAACACTATTTATAGGTTGTTATGAAAAAGAAAGCAGCTGAGTGCTGAAGTCAAGAAGACCTGAGTTCAAAGCCAGCCTTAGACCCTACTTGTATAATCCTGGACAAGTCACTTCTATTTATCTTAACCTCTTGGAAAAGGAAATAACAAACTACTCCTATATTTTTGCCAAGAAAACTACATGGAAAGTGTAGTCCATGGGTTCACAAAGAGTCAAACATGACATCATTACTAAACAACAAAAATAAAGAAGGTACTTCTCAAATCTTAAAGTACTATGTAGACATATTGTTGCTTAATTTGCCAGTGAATGAGTGATTTCCTAAGACACTCCAGTGGCTGTTACACATCCATCTTCCTAGTGAAAGGAATCAACATTTTGTACTGACCAGATGACATGCCAAAGACAGAAGTTCAAGTGATTTTGTAGAATATAGACCATTGTTAAGTAATGACTCTACCTTCTTTACTTTTATTCTTGCTCAATATACTTGTATATAAATTATTTAAAATTTGAAAAACAAAGTAGACTTGGTCACCCAAGTTTTCATGCAGGTCTCCTGAAATGTTTTATTTTGTTTTTGAGGAGGAGGATATAATCCTAAATAAAAGTTATTAAAAAGCACAGAAAGCTGGACATTAACATAATAATCTTAGCTTTAGGCATTATAATAAGCTTTAGTAACTGCCCTTAATTAAGAGTGGAGGCTCATGGTCTGTTTTATGGACTAAAAAGCTATGAGCCTGTTTGTGTCAGAGGAGAAGCTTTCTAGTCACAACAGCTTAGTATATGGGAACAGAAATACAGTAGATATGCTTTAGTTACTTAGATTGATACACATGTTGTTTCTCTTGATAAACTGCAATCTTATTAAGGGCAAACATTATTTCAGTTTTGTCTTTACATCCCCCTAGTGCCTAGAATAGTATTTAGAATATCAGGATAAGAACTGAATAATGATTAAACCTATGATTTCATACATCTAAGGAGCTCCTGATGACAAAAAAATCCTCTATTATTGAAGGCAAGTACCTTCTCAGCAGCTTACAGACTTACGAGTTGAGCAGAATGAAGAGGTTGACTTACCCAGAATCAGTCAATCAGCATGTATCCAAGACAAGGCTTAAAACAAAGTCGTGCTAACTCCAAGGCAAGCTCTCTCTCCATTAAGCCACGCTATTTATTACCTGACACATAGGAGATACTTAATAAATGCTTGCTGATTGACCGATTAGCTCTCCCTAAAGAGCTGGTAGATGATGGCAAAGAGCAGTTTGGCAACTAGAAATATCCAGTGGATATCTGACACAAAGCAAAGGTACAGTGTCCCCAAAAGAGAAATGCATGCCTTGAAGAGAATAGAGACACTCATCTACCAGGGAGCAACGTGATAATATCACCAAAGGACAATATAGTCACCCCACAGAATCAGACTATAGCCACTATAGCCACACTTATGCCCTATGTAAATGTGCTAGTCACATCTATTCAGAATATGGATCACTCACTTGTTCTCTGACCATTTGTTCTCCCTATATGAGTACACTCTACATGTGTTCCTGAGTTATTTGTGTCCTTTTTATGTGTCTTTCTTCACTGGTACTATTTCTCATATATTCATGAGAGGAATCTTTTCTAGCCTCACTATTTGCTATGATGTTTGATTAATTATTTTTTTCCTGTTCTCTGACTAGCTGGTAAAATAATAAGAAGAACCATCCCCATTATCATGATCATCTCTTCACTGGGGACTTCTGAGCTATGGTTAGTGCTAACCCAAAGAGTTTCTTGAACTTTGGGAAGCTTCTTTGGGAACATGTGTCCAAGAGAAGGTACCCCAGATGCTTCATTTCTGTCAACAATAGGACTATGTG
The DNA here is from genome assembly GCF_016432865.1 of Antechinus flavipes. Taxonomy (NCBI): domain Eukaryota; kingdom Metazoa; phylum Chordata; class Mammalia; order Dasyuromorphia; family Dasyuridae; genus Antechinus; species Antechinus flavipes. The sequence goes on along the minus strand of NC_067399.1, from coordinate 215,373,167 downwards.
CACCAGCAGACTATAGATTACAGGACAAAGCCAGGAAGAGAAGTGGAATCATAATAAAGGAATGATTGATATGGAAGTGGGTCACATCCAGAAGTAACCAGAAGGTGGTAGTCAAGGCAGTGGATCCAATGATTATTCCAAGGGAAGGATGTTTCCACATACAATAGGAAAGAGCAAGATCATAGGTCAGAACAAGGTGACCAAGCCAGGATTTATCAAAACAGATAGATAGAACTCAAGAAGACAAAGATAACAAAAGATTTAAGCAAGAATAATTGTTCATTTTCAAAGTAACCAATAGGGACCATAATATGAGAGGATATAAAAAACAAAGTAATAAGAGGAACTGATGTGGGACTCAACACATAGACATTGTGAACTGAAATAGATTCCACTTAGGCTTAAAATTTTATAAGGTAGTTACTGAGGAAATGACATGGCGTCAGATCTTGCTAGTAAAAGCAAGTCATGGGAGTCTCTAGTTTGAAGTGAAAGGAATAATGGTATTAGGAAAGGGTAGTTCAAGCTAAAGAAGCAACCTTTCACTAAGGTTCCAGGTGCATGGGCTTAGCTGGGTTGGGTTGCTCCAATGGAATACTGTAATAATAATCTGAAGATCTATACTATATAGAATAACAGAATTTTCAGGTCAAAAAGAATCCTAGAAGCCATCTAGTCCAAACTCTAGCATGACATCCCTAATGGATATCCAGCCTCTACTTGAAGACTTTCAATGAGAAGAAATCTCCCAAAGCAAGACATCACACTTGCAAATAACTCTGTTAAGTTTTTTGTAACAACAAACCTAAATTAGCTTCTTGAAAAGGTGATCCTTTGTATTTAGTTCTGTCTTCTATGGTCAAGGTTTTCATAGGGAATCTCTTTTTCTCGTGACAACTCCTCAAACTCATCCTTCTATTCCTGGTTTTGCCTTTCATGAGGAAATAAAACAAATGTAATATCTCTTTCATATAAAGACCTAAATCACCACATACTCATCTGTGTACCAAGCTTTCAGATCCAACTCTTTCATTTTAGAAGTGAGGAAACTAGGATCCAAAGAATGATCACAGAGATATTTAGTGAAAGAATCAGGACTTGAACCCAGATCCTCTGTTTACAAAGACAGGGGCTTTGACACTGTACCAATCTACCTATCCAGAGTGTATCGTTTACATTTCATATCCTCTAGAAGAATGTGAGCACCTTGAGATCAGGGCTGACTTTATTTTAATTTTAACATTCCTGGGTGCTTAGCACAATAGCTTGTATAACCCTTTAGCTTCCCAGCTACTGCACAGAGAAATATTTCCATAAAGATATCAGATTCCAGAAATGTCCAAATAAGTTCTTCACTATTCCCCAGCTTTGTGACTTCTTATGATTTGCCTCTGAGGCTTCTGGGTAGAGGAAGCCAAAGGAAATCATCCATCTTACACAATATGAGAGGAAAGGGGGACAGGCAGGATGCGGTTAGTGTTTCCAACCCCGCAGATAACAGCCTTGCACTACCCTGCTATGCTCTTTTTTCATGATTCTGGCTAGTTGTGGCTGCAGGATGATGGCACTCAGAAGTGTGAAATACCCATTATTTGGCAGCTTCACAAACTTGTTGAAATGAATCCCTATGATTCATTTATGAAAGAACATGGGCACAGGATATGTAGGCATGGAGGTATAGTAATCTGCATCATTGGTGGAAATATCAGTGGAGATGAAATCATAGTTTCATCTGAATAGTTAAGAACTGAATATTGTCCTACCCCACTCTCCCTCCTTCATTTCCTGATTTGGTGGAATGACTACAAGGTAGCTTTTTTGCCATCTTTCTTCTGAACATGCATGGATTAGAAGGAACCATCTTTCTTCTCCTGGTAGAACATACAGTGCATGGCCTCCCTGACACACTCACTGGAGAACCCTGTGCTGAGGTGGACAATGAGAAAAGCAAAGAATTGTCTCCTTCATTAACTCAATGCCTGCTGCATCCTCTGTATACAAAGGGGAGAATTCCACTGGTTCTTTAGCTATGGCTCAACAGGTGGCAATCAATCATAGCTTCAGATCATGGACGGCCATTAGCCTAGACTTTGTAAGGTCTATCATGAATAGCAGGTTATAAGGGAAAAAGTACTAACCTTAAAAATCTGAAGACCTGGTTTCAAATCCCACTTCTCCTACTCACTATGCATGTTACCATAGACAAAACATTTAAATTCTCTGAGCCTTGATTTCTTTATCTCTAAAATGAAAGGAGAAGTCTAGATACTCTCTAAAGACCCTTCAGTTCTAAATTCCATGATTTATTCAGAGCTTTGGCCAGCATTGCTTGTGATGAATGAGTGTTAAAATATATTTTCTGGAATCTGGGTATGCTAGAATTTTTCAAGTGCTCCTGCCCTTTGATAGCCTCATCCACCAAGAAAAGAGTACTGTGGTTCTTATTTGCTTACTTCATTGGCTAATTTCATATTGAAAGCAATGAGCCCTCCTGGGAACTCTCAGCTCTCACCTCCTCCCTGTATCTGTCACTGAGCTCATAAGGGAGACTTATGAGCTCACAACAATATCTCATATCCTGTGCTGTGTGTAAGACCCATTGAACCGCAGGGATGCTGAGGTAACTGGGCTAAATCAAAGCTGAGGCAGAATGAAGAGCTCATTTCACTGAGGGCCTTGCTAGGTGTTTCAAGAAACGAATCTGGTTTTAGAATCAAGGAAACTGAATTAAAATCCCCATCAACTACTTCCTACCTCTATGACTTTGGGCAAATCAGCCTCTTCAGATGTCAGTTTCTGCATCTGCAGAAAGAGAATTTGAAGTTATAGGTTCCTTCTAGCTTTAAATTTGCATTCCTCTGATCCAGAAGAGAAGTATGTCCCATGAAGGATAAGGAAATCTCCAGCACCACACACACACACACACATACACACACACACACACACACACACACACACACACACACACACACTCCTCAATCACACAATAAGTATTTATTAAGCAGCTACTGTGCCTTAACCACACTATTCCAGGCTTTGGGGATACAAATACAAAGAATGAAACAACCAGAAGCTTCTCACCAGAAGCTTGGGGAAGACAAGTATTAATGATGATGATGATGAAGATGAAAGTGAAGATGGTTATGGAGATGATGAAGATCATCAGCTAATGACAACTAACATTTACATAGCACCTATTATGTGTCAAGTAAAGTGCTAAGCACTTTACAAATATTTTATTCTCACAATCATTCCGGTAGTTGGTGATGTTATTTCTCATTTTAAACTGAGGCAAATAAATGTTAAGTGACTTTTCCTAAGTCTGAGGGTGGATTTGACCTCAGATCTTCCTGATTTCATGTCCAGCTCTCTATCCCCTATACTACCTTATTATGTACATATATAAATATACACAGCATAAATATAAGGCTAATAAAAACAAGGGACACCACACTACAGGGTGGGAAAGAAGGTTGACCCAGGACAGGGGATATATCCCAAACCTTACCAAAAAAAAAAAAAAGACCTCAGGAAGAAACTGTGCAGAATCCATTTTTTCAAAGCCACTTCTCTCCTCAGGAGGACAATCCTGTGCAACCAGAGAGCCAAACAAGACCGGTCTTTCTGATGGCAAACATTGCATCCTACATTTAACAATTCCCAGAGCTCCATCCCCTAACCACTTGACATTTTTCTCATGGCTTAACTTGGCAGAGAGCACATTTTAGCCTGGCTCATTACCTCAGGGCACAGTCAACTGGAGGGAGTTTGCAAGGCCACATTTAAGAGGTTTTATGTACCAGCCTTTAAATTTCTCAAGAATAGCAGCTATTAGTCATTCTATCTGATTGCCCCATAAACCTCCCCGTTTCTCCCTTATTCCCCAAGAATTCACAGACTCCTAAACTTATCGAATGTCAGAGTAGGAAGACACCTTAGAGACCTAAGATCATCAAATTTAACCTCTTTGTTTTTCAGATGGGGAAACTGAGGACCAAAAAAATGGGAAATAACTCATCCAAGGTCATGCAGACAATAACTGGCAGAAATAGGATTCCCAGAACTCCTCATTAAATTCAGTGCTCTTTTTACCAATACAAAACAGCTCACAGGGATTCCAAGAAAAGTGCCACCTAAATGAGAACTATTCTTGTCACACTAGGTTCATTATTAGAGAGGCTGATAAATTGAGAGGCACTTGCATAGAGATGATAGTTTAATCCAAAAGAGCTGATGAGAGTAACTAGAAGGCCAACCTTAGAATCAGAACCACCTTTGTTCAAGATCTACTGTCACTGAGTCCAAAAAAACATCTGATTCTTTGTCTAAATTGCTGCCTAGCCTTAATCACTAAATGTCCCTTCCCATTTCCAGTGTAGTTCCCAGTGTAACTACTTCATGGCTCTCAGATCATTTTTTGGTGGCCACAGGTAGGTAATCTCTACTCTGTGGCAGTAACTAGTGAGTAAATGCCCTACCCTGAAATTTTTCTTTTGAGGTGGGAAAAAGTGAGTCTCACAAGAAGAATAGGCAGGTTGTGGTATGCTTCTCAGATCTTTTATCTTTTTCCTCAAAGCTACCCCACTTCCAAAGTTCCCTATTTCTGTAAAAGATACCATCACACTTGCATTCATTCCAGTTCACAAGATGGGTGTCATCTTTGTTTCATCACTCTCATTTATCCAACATATCCAATCAGTTGACAAATATTATTTATGCCTCTCTACTGACATACTCACCTGTCTTGTTCAGACTCTCATCAACTCTTGCTTGGAGCAGTCTCTTTCTCTCCAATACATCCTATACAACAGCCAAAATGACCACTTAAAGCTAGGGTCTGATTATACCACTCCCTTACTCAATATACTCCAGTGATTCTCAATTGATTCTAGGATTTAATATTATTTCATCTTTATCTCATCTTTTTAAAATTTATGGGTTTTCATGTAAACTTTATAAAGTACATAATTATTAGCATAGTGGAACATGTACATAATCAACAAACAAGTAAATACATTACATTAGAAAGGTGCATTAGTTAGAGCCCTGGCCCTGGAGTCTGAGGAGGAAAACTTGTGTTCAAATATGGCCTCAGACATTTACTAGCTATGTGACCCTGGGTAAGTCACTTAACTCTGCTTGCCTCAGTTTCATTTCAGTAAAATGAGCTGTAGAAAGATATGGCAAAATCTCTCCAGTATCTTTGCCAAGAAAATCCCAAATGGAGTCATAAAGAATCAGATGTGACTAAAACAAATATTAGGAACCTGTGCTCAAAAATTTTTATTCATTTATTTTTTTTTACCAAGAAGGGTTTATGATCAAATCTGTCTGAAGACTATTGCTCTAAGATTCCTTCCCAAATCTGTGATTCTATGATCCTAAACATTACAGAGTTGTCAAACTGTTTTGGTAGAGAGAGATTCCACATCGGAAGTTCATTGCATTGATGAAATCGAAATCTTGGACCAGAAAAAAGAAAGAAAAAGAAAAAGAAAGGATAATTCTTGGATTGAATAGTTTTAAAGCTGAGAGAAGCCCTAGAAATCTTCTAGTTCAACTTCTATCTTTTACAGATAAAGAAAGGCTGGCCCATAAAAGTTAAATGGCTTGCCCAATGTCATAGTAAATAGCAGTTCAGGACATTACCCATATCCTCTGCTTCAAACACAGCCCACCTTCCACATCCACCTTACTATTAAGTGCACAAAGTACAAGCTTGCAAGCATCTATTCACTACAAGCCTCAGCCACTCATTTTCCCAAGGGAAGCATTCATCTCACCACCTCCTTTGCCATTGTCCTGTAACTGAACAAAGCAGACTAAAATCATATGTTGTAATTACAACCACTTAGGTTGTAATCTCCTTGAGGACAGGAGCCCTGTCTAATCACACATGCCCTGAAAGCAGCCCCTCAGCTTTCAGGAGATGAGCTCCTTATCAAAGATTTCCTCTTTAGCTTTAAGCCGGCCTCCTTACCCAAGCAAAACTGGGAAAACTCATTTCTGCCTAATCCTTATATCCAGTTTGTCATTAGCTGCGGAGAGTAAGCCCTTTCAAAGCCAGGAATTAAGCAGATTATTGCAAGGTTGAACTGATCATCTCAAATACACGGCAGTAACTTGCTGAAGCCCATCTTGATATTAGAGGTGATTTTATGCCAATCAGCTCATTTTAGCATGACAGCATTTAAGTCCAATACTCAGTGCCCAGACAAAGACAGAAATAACTGCTGCATCTAGGGTCACTGTCCAGTCCTTCACCAAGTGCTCTGGCTGTACAGCCTGCAGAGCAAGAAATCAGTCTTGGTCTCAATAAATCTGGCACCCCAACTTAGCAAGGCTTCCCACCCCCACACTCTTTCTACTGTCACTCTGCTAGCTTTTCTTACCACTTGGCTTTTTCCCATCCTCCTTCCCAAACTGTCTCCCATCAGCTGACTGGATTTTTCCCTTTCCCCCAGGATCGGATTTGTTTTCTCTTTATTGCTCAGACAGAAACACTCCGTGAATAATAAGAGGACAGAATCAAAGGCCAGGGCTGCAGCTGTGAATCTGCTGTTAAACCAACTCCTATGCAGACAGCTGCCACATTGCACAGAGGAGCAACCTTCCCAATTAGACCCAGATTTCAGGTGTCTGGGGGTGGTGTTTCTGCCAGTCGGAGAGAGCCAGCCCAGGGCACATCAAGCCTTCCTGTCCAGGGACACACCAGGCAGGGAAGGACAGTGATGGCCCAAGACAACACCTGTGGTGAGTGGCAGGGACTGTGGAACGTGCTTCTGGAGAAGCAGAGACCAAAAGCCCATCACGCAGCAGGTATCCATCCTGAGAAAGCGCCGTGGCTTCCACAGGACAATGAAGAGACAGGTGTGCTCAGGTGAATGGCTGAGAGCGTGACCCATCGCAGCTCAATGGCAGCAGGTCAGACCAAATGACACTCCAACAGTTCAGTTTGGAACATATGATGAAGAGGTCTTTTAAAAGAACTTTGTCAGTACTGTTATAAGGCAAGAGTTGGGCTAAGACAGGAGGCTCAGGTTGTAAGACAAGTTGTGTAGAAGGCTTTCATGGGATCACAGATTCAGAGCGAGAAAAGATGTTCAAGGTCATCTATTCCAACTACTTTATTTTACAGATGAGGAAACCAAGTGTATGAGATTTACGAATTGTACAGAAGTGTTTAAATGGGATAGCAGGATTTGAACAAATAACTTCTAACTTCAAATTTAGTATTCTTTTCTGTACATAGACTGGGAAGATTATGCTTTTTCTTTGTTGGTGTGTTATCTGATAGAACATGAAAATTCCTTGAGATTAGAGACTTTTTAAGGAGTTTTAGAGGGTTTTTAGAAGTTTTAGAGGGAGTTTTGTCAATATACCCAATATCTAGCAGAGTTCTGGGTGCTGTGATATGCACAATAAGCAATAAATGCTTATTGATGGCTCAATTGACTTTTCCTTCTCTCTCTCTCTCTCTCTCTCTCTCGGTTCTCATATCCAATCAATTTCAAAATCCTTCCAATTCCATCTCCACAAAACTTATCTAACCCTTCCTTTCTAGCATCTCTCACATTAAAACCATTCTCCTAAATCATTGCTTAGCCTTTTCTTTTCTTTTTTTTTCCTCTTGAGGTAATTGGACTTGAGGAACTTGTTCAGAGTCACACAGCTATTACATATTAAGGCCTGCTTTGAATTTAGGTCTACCAAGGCTAGGGTCTCTATCTATCTTACCTGTGTAATAGGGTCTTATAGCATGCCCAGATCACCTCCCAGAGAAGGACCTGCTTCTCTGCATTTCTCGACCATCTGGATGGGATTAGCCTCCTCCAATTGACTGCATAGTGGGAACAGGCTGTTTCTTTAAAACTGACAGGTTGTGACAGTCTCTCTTTTTGTGTGCTCTTTTCTTGCTGCATGCAGAGGATGAGATCACACACAGTTCACCAACTACTCAGATCCAAGCAGGAACAGGTAGAGCAGGTGAACACCTTCCCAGATTCCCCTGATCTCTTTTTACCCTGTGGAAGGGACTTGAGGTGTTCCCATTTTTGCTCTGCCTTATTTGTCTTTCTCCATTTCAGGGGCTGGCAGTAAGCCCCCAGAGTTCCGAATCATGGCAACCTGGAAGCCAGGATTCCAGCTGTGGTGAAGCAGCCAGTTAGCCTGAGACAAGAGCCCTAAGAAACCAGGGCACCTGAGTACTTAAGCAAAAAGGAGGTTTGGGAACTCCTAGAATTTGACATTATGTTTTTTAGGAGCTGAACTAAGCCATGAACCTAATTTTACCTTCCCCTTTCTGGAGATTGAAACGTTAGGTTTGGGGAAAGAATTGAGGCATTAGGCCCTATGTTTGGAGGAATTAATTGACATGTTTGTTTTATGTTTTTGAAGTAAATATTTCTTTGTAAAAGCCAAACTATGTGACTAAATGGAACTAGGGTGCAGGGGACCCACCCCTAAAACTGAGGGAACATTATTAGTGGAAGTTGAAGCCATTGGCAGAGAGCCCATACACACCTTCAATCACTCTTAAGGATACTGAAAAAACCTAGGGGGAGGAATGAAATGTAACATTTCCTGGCCTTCAGTGGGGGTCAGGTAGCCAGCCCAGCTTTACAGCCTGAAAAAAATTCATTTTTTTTTCATTTTTCAGTGCCATCTTGTTTGTATGAACAAATAGTATATCACAATGGATGATCTGCTAAAGCAACTGCAATGGCTGACTTATCACAGCTGGTGGGTTAGGGCCTGGGGTGAGGGGGTGAGAGGCTAGGATCTGAGAGAGTGTAATCTTCCAGTGTAGTAGCAGAGTATGGCAGCTGAAAGGAAGAGGAGAAAGTAGCAAAATCACAATTCCCCCACCCCATCATCCAGAAGGAGGACAATGAGGAGAGGGACCCCTGAATGCCCCGAGATTGTGGCAAGATTGAATTAGGAGAATCAATCAGAGGAAAAACTGAGTGGAAAAAGAGAACGATTTCTAATGTTTGGAGGTGGAGTTTTCTTTCTGCTTTATTCCTGTCATCAATCAACCTACTCTCTCTTCCATTGCTTTCTAAACTGTAATGTTTACAAGGGCATCTTCACACAATAGCAGAAAGAAAACTAACATAAGAGGGCAGAGATCTTAGGAAACATGCAGGTAAATTCAGAATTTCCCAAGATTTTGATCACTGGGTTATTTGAAGAATAGGATCAAATCTAATCCATGTAAACCAAATCTGAACTGCTGAATCCCTTACATTCAACAAGCAAGTTAGCAAGCACTTATTAAATACCTGTTACTACTATATTGGAGATACAAAAGGAGGAGACTGGTAGAAGCAGTCTGTCCTCAAGCTTACATTCCCTCATGAGGTGAATGAAACCAGTTGCCCCCAGCTCTGGCCTCTGGGGTCAAGCACAAGTCTAATTTTTTTTATACAATAATCATGCTCCTTGTCTTCCCTTAAGTCTTATATTTTCCAAGATAAATAGCCCCAGTTCATTGGAAGATCCTTGTTATCTAACTTTATCTTTCAAATAATCTACCCCTCTAAGACAAGCAAAAGCTAGGTTGGCTGCTTCCCAATCCCTTCCAAACATCCAATCTCAGTAAAGGAAGTAGAATTGATTTCTTTTCAGTCCAGTCCTGGGACATTACCCCCTTGAGCAGTCTTATTAAGTCCAGTAAGAGAGAAAAGTACCTCCTTTGCAGAGAAATAGCTTAAAGCTCCAAAGACCAATTAAACTCCTTCAGGGCAATGGTTTATTTATTGATCCATTTCTGATCAGAGCAGGAATTTAAGTCACAGCAGCACAAGAAACCACAAAAATTATGTTCACTTAATTTGCAAAGTGTTTTCCCTACTAATTTGATTTTCACAGTCTCTGAAGTGGATGCTAGAGGTACTATTCCATTTTCACAAATAAGAAAACTAGGGCTATGAAAGATGAATTGATTTGTCTATGGTCAACATGATTATTAAGTTTCAGAGGTAGGGGAGGAAGACCCAAGATGGCAGAATAAAGGCAGGAACTTGTCCAACTTCTCCCCCAAATTGCTCCAAATTCCTTTAAATAATGATTCTAAATAAACTTTAGAGCATCAGAACACACCAAAAGACAGAGTAGAACTTTTTCCAGTTGAAGGCAACTTAGAAGTTCAACAGAAAAGCTCTGCAACAGGAGTCCAGCATGCAATCCTGTGTAGGGTGTGCTGGCACAGCACCAGGACCCAGCCCATCCTAGCATGGGCCCAAGGACAGTACTGGTGGCTTCCAGATCTCTCAGTCCAGGGACACCAAAGAGGACCTGGAAGATCAGCAGAAAAGTTCTATGGAACCAGAGTGGGAGCCAAGCATGCAATCTCAGCACAGACCTAGCCCCAGTTCCAGCTCTGGCCTAGACCCCAGCATCCACAAGGTAGGACCTCTGAATCAACAACAGTGCCAGAGGTTTCTGGACCTCTCAGCCCAGGTACACCCGGGAGAATTCATCAGGGTCTCAGTGGAGAGAGTCTAGGTGGGAGTCTGGTGTGCAACCACAGTCAGCAGAGCCCCAGCCCAGGCCAGCACACTAGGTCCTACAGCTACAGTGGGGCAGGACACATCTAACAACTCCAGAGCAGAAAAGAGTGCTAATGGTCAGATTCCTAGAAGGAGCTCTGAAAACAGCTGCACAAAACCCTGACCTTTGGGGACAATGCACCCTCCATCCTGGGAGCACAGCCTTATTTGAACAGAGTTAAAAGCAGAGTAATGAACTAGGAAAATGAGCAGAAAACAAAAAAAAGTTTCAGACCATTGAAAGTTATTATGGTGACAAGGAAGATCAAAACATACACTCAGAACAAAGTCAAAGCTCCTACATCTAAAGCCCCAAAGAAAAATAAGAATTGGGCTCAGGCCATGGAAGAGTTCAAAAGGGACTTTGAAATTCAAGTAAGAGAGAGGAAAAATGAGGGGAAAAAATTGAGAGATGTGCAAAAGGAATTACAAAAAGCTAATGAGGAAAAGAATGCCTTAAAAAAGCAGAAGTGGTCAATTGAGAAAGGAGGTACAAAAGCTCCCTGAGGAAAAGTTCTTAAAATACAGAATTGATCAAATGGAAGCTAATGACTTTATAAGAAATGAAAATATAATAAAACATGAAAAAATAGGGGAAAATGTGAAATATCTCATTAGAAAAATAACTAACCTGGAAAACAGATCCAGGAGAGACAATTTTAAAATTATTGATCTACTTTAAAATCATGATCAAAAAAAAGAACTTTGGCATCATCTTTCAAGAAATTATTAAGGAAAAGGAAAATTGTCCTGATATTCTAGAATCAGAGGGTAAAAGAAATTGAAAGAATCCTCCTCCTGATCACCTTGTGAAAGAGATCCCAAAATGAAACCTCCCAGGCATATTATAATTAAATTCCAGAACTTCCAGATCAAAGAGAAAATATTGCAAGCATCCAGAAACAATCCAAGTATAGTGGAATCACAATCAGGATAATACAAGATTAAGTAGCTTCTATGTTAAAGGATTAGAGGATTTATAACAGTGGTTCTCAAAGTATGGTCCAGAGTAGCCTGGGAATCTCTGAAATCCTTTCAGAGAGAACATATTCATAATTAGTTTTTATTTTTAATGTGATCAATATCTATAATTATTGCCCACATAAATAAAAACTCTTTGGACAGATCCTCAATCGTTTTTAATAGGATAAAGATACTGAGAACAAAAGTTTGAGAACCACTAATTTAGAATATGATATTGCAGAGAGCAATGAAGCTAGGATTACAACCAAGAATCATCCATCAAAACTGAGGAAAAGGTGGTCATTCAGTGAAACAAATAATTTTCAAATATTCGTGATAAAAAGACTAGAGTGAATGGAAGATTTGATTTTCAAATACAGGACTCTAGAGAAGCATAAGGAGGTAATCAGGAAAGTAATATCATAAGGGACTTAATAAGGTTTATCTGTTTACATTCTTTATATACATGGGAAAATGATACTTGTAACTCATTAGAATGTTGTCATTATTATGGCAGTTAGAAGGAGTATATATAGGCAGAGGGCATGAGTGTGAGTTGAATATAAAGGGATAATCTTTTTTTTTTAATGATGAAATTAAGAGGTGAGAGAGGAATGTACTGGGAGAAAGGAAAAAGGAGAAGTGGAATGGTGCAAATTATCTGCCATAAAAAAAAAAAAAAAAAAAAAAAAGAGAGGCAAGAAAAAGCTTTTTACCGTGAAAGGGAAGAAAAGGAGGAAAGGGAGAATGAATGAAACTTACTCTCATCAGCATTGGCTCATATAGGAAATAAAATACATACTCAGTAAAGGTATAGAAATCTATCTTACCCTGTAGGAAAAAAGGAGGAGAATTATATATGGGAAAGGGGTGAGTGATAAAAGAGAGGGCATATTAGGGAAGTAGCATAACACTTTCTGAGGAAGGACAGGGTGAAAGAAGAGAATAAATGGGAGAAATATAATTAGCAATAGTAATGGTAAAAAATTTTCGAAACAACTTTCTCTGATGGAATGTTATTGTTCTCTGGAAAATGACAAGCAGGATGCTCTCAGGAAAAAAAACTGGAAAGTCCTCCATGAACAAAGTGAAATATACTGTATACAAAGAAATAGCAATTTTCTGGAATGACCAACTGTAAATGACTTTGTTATTCTCTGTAGTGTAATCATCCACAACTATTCTGAAAAACTTAAGATGAAAAATCCTATCCATAGCCAGAAAAAGGAAGTGATTGTGTTTGAATACAGATCAAAAGATTCTCTATTTCTCTCTATCTCTCTCTTTCTTTTTAACTTAATTTTTCTTAAGGATTTTTACTTTCACAGATCCATGTTTTGTTTTTTTTTAACAACTTGATTTTATGGAAATGTTTTGCATAAACATGTGATTTCTTGTATATGCAATATACACATGTGATTTCTTAACTATGAGTAGGAATAAAGGAGAGAACCTAGAACTCAAAAATCTTAAAAACAAATGTTTAAAAATATCTTGAATATAATTGGGGGAAATAATAAATAAATAATTTTTTAAAAAATTTAAAATAACATTAAAAAGTTTCAGAGGTAGGATTTGAACCCACATTTTCTTCAGTTCATGCTGTCTACTACCCTTCTCTAGGCCATGCTGTCTTCTTATTGTTCAGTCACTTCAATTGTGACCCTAATTGGAGTTTTCTTGACAAAAAAATTGGATTGGTTCACCATTTCCTACTCCAGCTCATTTCATGATCAATGTCTTGCATATCATCTAGTCTGATCCCTTTGATGCAGGAATCTTGCCAGACAGCAATGGGCACCAGCACTGACAGATGCCTCGTCCATTCTCTTCTCAGAACTCAAAGCAGAAAATCTTGGTTCAGCTCAGTCATGGGTTCAAATTCACTTGAGAGATTATTCTGAGGTACAATTTTGGTTTAAGATCAATGGATTTAGAAAATAGGCTGCTTTGTTTTTCTTGAAACCGCTTTACCAGCTGTTCTGTATTTAAGGTGAAAAAAAAAATACTGATAGACATAGATGTCCACTTAGAAGCTTGACAATATGATGTTGCAATGAATTACAGCTGTCTCTTAAAGAAAAATAAAGAAAAGAACAGGAAACGTAAAACTTTATTCAGTAACAACAATTTCTTAATGCCTCAGGTCCATGTTGTGACCAATTAGGTGAATATGTTGCTTTTTAATACAAATACATAATTTTAAGTGTATTTCTTTCTAACCTAATTGCTTTTCTTCTTCAGGATAATACCTATTGACAATCCTTCCTAGTTATGTGGGAGTACTCTCTACAGTAGCTATTCATTGTTTGTTCCTGGAAGACTTGTCATTTGCTGAATTACATGAGAAGTACTAATTCATGGGAGTTTTTGTTCTACTACTGTTACTTCCTAAAAACATAAGAAAACTGAAATAAACTCAACTAAATTGCATATACAAGAAGAATGTTCCAGAAAATATCCTTTCTGGGATTTGTTGCTACAGCACTGTTCATTTATGTGATGGATATTTCAGATACTTTCCAGAGCATGCTGGAATACCACCCAAACTGTTATTCTAGTCTCATGGTGGGCATAAGCTTCAATATTACTGCAAGGAAGACAGTCTGTCTGTCTCTCTGTGTCTCTGTCTCTGTCTCTCTCTCTCACTACCTCTCCCTCTCTTCCTCTGTTCTTCCCTTCCTCCCTCCTTCTCTCCCTCTCTCTCTCCCTCTCTGTTTCTGTCTCTCTCTCTGTCACAGTCTCTCTGTCTCTTGCTCTGTCTTTGTCTTTGTTCTCTCTCTGTTTCTCTGTCTGTCTGTCTGTCTCTCTCTCTCTCTGTGTCTCAGCCTCTCTGTCTCTCTCTGTCTGTCTGTCTCTCTCTGTGTGTCGCTCTCTTTTTTTCTTTCTCTCTGTTTCTCTGTTTCTCTCTCTTTTTTCTTTCTCTGTCTGCTGTCTGTTTCTCTCTCTCTGTTTCAGTCTTTCTGTCTCTCTTTCTCTCTCTCTGTCTGGCTGTCTGGCTCTCTGTCTCTCTCCCTTTCTCTGTCTCTGTCTCTCTTGCTCTGTCTGTGTGTGTGTCTTTGTCTCTGTCTCTTTCTCTTACACACACCTACACACACACACACACACACACACACACACACACACACACACCCCAGGTATAGCACACCTTCCTTTGCTAGGTGTTTTGAAAAAAGCAGAATTGGGTAATTAGAATGACCTAGCCTAGGTGGCCCAGAGGAAGATGGAAATTAGTTGAGAAGAACATGGGCTTGTTCTTCCTAAATCTCTGATCAACCAAATGATATAAGCTGGAGAAACCCTGCCCATGCTGAGGAAGATGCTGAGAAAGAGATGATGATACCATAAAGTTCTTTCATCTGGTTAGAGATTGAGACCTGCCTGTCTGATGTAAAAAGAGAGCCTAACTAGGGGTGTGCTATTAACAACCACATCCCCATGGGGGAAAAGATACACATATTTTTAAATTTAATCTACATAAAAATATTTTTCCATTACTTTAAGTTTAGAAATCAACAAAACAATAAATCAACTTTTAGTTGTGGTGTTTGCTGATTTCTAAGGTATAAATACTCTTGCTGAAAATTTAAAAAATCTTTCTTTTCCTGAATAGGTTTGAGCTGGTTCCAGCACACCCCTGCCTATAGCCCTGATAAGCTTCCCTCGAGGCATAGTGCTGTGGAGGCTAGTGAATATTAAAGGGCTTATGGAATAATAAAGGTGTCATTCTAAAATCACTGAATTCATCCTTAAAAATCAGGCTAGTTTTTAGAAGTATTGATGCCTTAAAATAAGGAATAAGCACCATCTGGTGGAAGCTTAGAAGATTTACAACATAATGGAAAATGTGAGTAGATTTTATCACCACCAGGTGAGCACTGAAAAGAGCTGCAGGAAGCAACAGGAAATTAGAAGACAATGAAAGAGACCCATGATGTAATAATCTACCTGCTCAGGCCAGAAGAAAACCTCAAGAAAGAGAATTTCTAGATGCTAGGTTGTGAAGGTCAGTAAATGGGATTGACATAGAAATGACTACCTCCTAGGAGTTGAGGAGAGTTTCAGAAAGGAGAATTATGAGGGGGTTATCTACCAGTGATATCTGCTGAGGGCAACAGATGAAAATCATAAGAAAGTAGCAATACTATGCAAGGAACTATGGAGGGAGATAGCAATATGGGGGAGCAAGCCCCAATTATCCTTCAATGGATCTCTACTGGAGCAGTAGTTCAATTCAAGATCTATCCATTTCTAATAATTTGTAAATACAGTAAAAAGTGTTTATCTTGAGTCTTGTGGATTTATGTGTTTGCAAGGAGAATCAGTAGCTACCTTTACAGGGAAAGAGAAGGGATTCAGAAAAAAAGTTCCCAAAATGTCTAAACGGGAACAAGATATCACAGAAAAGGGAAATTCCCAAAGTGTTTGCAGGCCTATCTGAAGAAAGAGTTATATTTCCATTATAATAAATTCTCCCTTAGTCAAGGATGGGCTCTTATTTGAGATTATTTTTATATCTGCCTTAACCTTACAAAGTCCAAGAATGTGACCACCTCCTGAAGACAGGATGAATAATCCTGTGCCTCAGAGAGTTCAAATAACTTCCCCAATATCATACAGATAATAAGTGCTGGAGTCAGGATGTGAACCTATTTTCTCTAATTCCACTTCCAGTTCTTTCATGGGTATGGTACTAAAAGGTTTAGACTACTAGCCTGCTGTTTGGATAAGGGTTGTATCTTCTTGGATCATCATACAAGGTCTTTTACTCAGGTCAATGGGTTCAGAATCTCAATTTACAAGATCATGCTCTGGGCAGGACTGATGCATGAGGACCAAATGTGTACTAGGCCAGTCGAGGCAGAGGCAGCCAATCAATGAGATCCAGTTCCAATGAGTCAGGCCCGATTTCTAGGTTCCCTGCTACCAGGAAGAAAGTATCCTGAATAACAGAATTAGAGCATCAAGCCACTTGGTCAATTGAAAAGTCTTTCAGAATAGTTCACCTAGTTGTTAGTGGGAATAATTGGGAGGTATTGGGTGTTCAGGGAGAACTAGCACTTTGGTTTTAGAGCTACTGAGCCATTATCAGGGCTGCTCATCTACCTTGAGTGACCGCCTGTCACTCAACTCTCACCTGTGGCTTCAAGAAGCTTTATCATGCATGGCAGCCCCATCCCAGAAAAATCATCTCAGCAGAGAGGCTAGACAAACAAAGAGTAAATGACAGATGTCAAACCAGTGGGTCAAACCAGGAGGTGTGCTCCCAAGTATGTGAAGACTTCTCTGATGGAATGGATGGACAAGAACAAGTTTTTCCAACAACTATGAAGGCTGCTGAAACAGGGATTCTGGAGCATTAGAGCTTGGTCAGACACTGGAAGCACCAAGGTCATTCAGATTTCTGTCTTGTCATTGAACTCCAATGATTTTGGAAGAGAGAGCAAAGTTAATGACTTTGTACAGCTCTGCCTCACTTACATCTGGCTCACCCATGAGTCAAGATGTCTTTGATCCTCTTTGAAAAAGAACGACCAGCAGCAACAGTGGGAAGAAATATGTTAATTTAGGATGAACCTCCATTTTGTGACTAAATATTTTTTTACATGAGATATCTCTCTATAATAAGTACTTCAATAGTATAGCTTGGCAATGAGGTTCATGTAGCCCCAAAATTTGGTAACAATTACTAATCACATGTTATTCCCAAATTTGATAAACTATTAACAATGTATATGTCCCATATTTGGTAAACAAGTACTAATGAGGTATGAATATGTATATATGTCTGTATGTTCCAAATTTGGTCAATAATTACTTATATTGTTAAAGCTTTGATTTGATAGTTTTCTTTCAACATAAGTTCAGGTAATCAAAACATAGATATAACTTATAAACTTTGACAGAACTATAAAAACCTAACAGAGACCCAGACATCAGCTTATTCCTGGGTAAGTAGGACAGACTCCCAGGTTTCCTGAACTTGGAAATGTGAGCATCTTGTGTTCACTGAAGAGCAGCTCTGATTGACAGACACTTGCAAAAATGCTGTCTTAGAGAAAGACTCATTGATTCTGCCTGGACAGAGAAGAAAGTTTGCCATGAGTACTGGCACAAAACACATCGAGTAGGACCCTCTAGGAATCTGTTGGTGGTTTGCTCCTCGAGGGTTTGATGTATTTATTATTGAATAATCAATAAAGTTGGATTACAAACACTACTGAAGATAAATCTTATTCGTGTATTGCTATCATTAGCCCTAATACATAATGCAAAATCAGTTATGTGCATATACTGTATATTACACAGTATAAGCTAAGGGGAAACCCAGAGGGGTCTTCATTCCCCTGGAGAGCTGAATGAGTCCTCTAATGGTTGGGGTACCTGAAGTCAAGGCACAATGTTTTTTCAGTGATAGAACTGAAAATACACTGAGAAATCCTAATTCCTTAGTTCTCTTCTTTGAGCATTCCCTTCAAGTCAAGAGAGTTCTCTGCCATCTCAGCATTGCTTCATATTAATTTCCTACATTAATCCAAAGCACTGTAGTATAATGGAAGGAACTGGATTTGACCTCATAGTTCCTGGGTCTGAGTCCAGGTTTTTTCTCCTACTTCCTAGTTAGTCACTTAACCTCACTGAGCCAATAACACTTACATAATCTACTTCCTAAGATTGTTGTGACAATCAAAAGAGAAAATATGTTCAAAGCATTAAATGTGAACCATTAAGATCAGAGATTAAGATCAGAGTAGAAGGAAGAGTACTCAGAAGAGATCTATTCAAATTCCTTCCTTTAAGGGATGAATAAAACAAGATCAAGATAAACTAAGTGACTTACCCAGGCTCACACAGGGGCAGGGGCAGGATCTGAACAAAGGAGTTTACACTCCAAATACAGCACTCTTTCCATTCATTACATCATGATGCTATTAGTTCTCTTCTACAGTTGTTGCTGCCGACTGGCATCTTATGATGCAAACTGGGTTATTACCCTCCCAACTCCCAGCCCCCAACAACCACCTCTCCCACTCCTTACACATTATTTTCAGCCCAGTTGCAGAGAGAGCTACTTGCTGGCTTTATCTCTCTATCATAGGTTAAATCCTATTTGGCATCCCAAAGCCACTCATCCACTACATACAAAGGGAAGCTTAGATTCCAGGTTCAGTCTCCTCAGTGGGAACATGTCAAAGTCCCAGACAAGCTGTCAAACTGCCTGCTGATACTATTTGAAATTCACAATTGGGTACATTTTTACTTTCAGAAATAATATGGCCCATTCCAACCAGTGATGTGTGATGTTTGTTGTTTAATTTGGGCTTCCTTAAAATTTCCATATGTAGAATCATAGAATCTCAGAATTGGAAGAGACACGCAAGGTCATCTCATCCAACCTGTCCCTGAACAGTAATTACCTCCATAGCAATTCCAACAACTAGCCATTTAGCTTTTTCCTGAAGATATTTGGGATGGAGGTCTCACTCTCTCCCAATTTCTTTGTGTATTATGATATCTGCTTGGGGTTATACATTAATTGTTCCTAGTATAGCATGTATCCAAAAGGAGATATTCTGACATATGTCAGACTACAAGGATCACTGTAAGACAACAATACATTCTGATACAAGAAAAAGTCAATAATAGTTCCAGCATCTCACGTCCTGGCCACAACTTCCACTGGGCAACAGAAAAAATTATGGATTCCAGTCACTCCCATGTGCTCACAAGCAAGCTTTAAGCCCTTCTGATTGTAGCTCCTTCTCCCTCCCTGTAGTTCTTCCACCTGTCACCCGTGACTATGCTTTATGCCCTGTGATTACTGATGTTTTAACACTTTTCATGGAAGAGACGTAGGCCAGTAAAAGTGATTAAATAACTAAGTGGACCTTGTACTAAGTGAGTTATTTCTTGGCTGCCATTATGTCTAATTCACCACAGATTACTCAGTCTGAGGGCTTTTTAGAATCATAAGTGGCCAAGATCATTTTTCACCTCATCATCCCATTATCCATAATGAGAAAATACTTCTAAATGTGAAGATTACTCTTCCCAAAGATCCCAGGAGAGCCTTCTGGTAGGCATTAGCAAAATGTATTAACTGTTGTCTGGTAACAGGAAAAGAATTCAAAAGGATGCCCATACAATAGTGTCAGGCATTCCCAGAACTTGCATTCTTTCCTTTCTGGTTATAAAGTTACTCTACATTGCAGAGGAATTTGCCAAGGTGTATCCTGGCAGGTTGAGGATTTACAGCTTTCTAAAGGGCTCGGGAGTCATAAGGAATCTTAAAAAGCTAGGGTTAAAGTGAAAGAACATAAATAATCCCATAGTTGAAAATTAAAGAGATTTCCCACTACCTAAGATATTGGATTTTTAAAATATATGTTTATGTATACAATTAATCTTTATATCACAGTTACTTTCTATACTGCTCCAAATCAAGCCCTTCCTTGTGTCAAGATAAAAACAATTGAGCAAAAAAAAACCCTGATAGAGAAACTTTGTATTCTGTCCTAGATATCACCCAATTCTACCATAAAGGTTTCATGAACTCTTCTCCAGGACTTTCATTGGTTTTTCCATTCCTTAGTGTTCAGTTTCCTTTTGATGATTTTGTTGTTGTTGTCCTTGTACATGTTATTTTGGGTCTGTTTATTTTGTTCTATTTCAATTTATACAAATCTTTCCATGTTTCTCTAGATTCCTCATGTTCCCTATGTCTTACTACTTAATTATATTTCATTACATTCATTTGCCATATTTTTGTTTTTTTAGTCATTCCCTATTAGTACCTAACTTTGCTTCCAGTTTTTGGCTATCACAAAGAATCTTGATATGAATATCTTGAATGTTTACTGGGCATTTGTTTCTGATTAGGACTTCCTTGGAGTATACTCAATTAATGGTTTTTAAATTTCTGAAGAAAGAAAACTAGAACTAACCTAAGCTATCAACTGAAGGCAGCATTTAAATCTCTAATATCAGGCTCGTAGGGCCAAATAAGAAGCATTTTGAAAAGATACCTCCTTTCTATATCCTCCTGGCATTTGTCCTGGATACAAAGACCTATTTTCAGAATTCAAAGGACTTTCATGTACAAGAGGGATTAGATGTAGTAAAAGCTAAAATCATCTAGTCTACTCTGCTCCATGCCTCATTTGCCCATAAAAGGAAAGAAAAAATACTAGGGTCATACAGAACTTGAAACCCAGATCCACTGATTCCAAATCATGGTTCTCTGAGCTCAATTTAGCCTATCCTTTTAGAGATGTAGCCTAAGCAGACCCAAATTCATGAAGTTCTGTTCCCCATTCTGTACTAGGAGAATGTTCTCTCCTTGCCCTCCTAGAGCAGTGGTTCTCAATTTGTTCTCAATATCTTCATACTATTAAAATTATTGAGGATCTGTCCAAGGTGCTTTTGTTTGAGTGAGTTATATTTCTAGATATAGACCATATCAAAAATAAAAACTAATTTTGGATTTGTAGACCCTCTAAAAGGGTTTCAGAAACTCCTAGGATTCTCTGAACCAAACTTTGAGAACTATTATTCTAGAGCACAAAGAACTAGAGGTTGCTTCTGCCTTTCCTGCCCCAAGTTATTGAAAGAAACATGTCAAGGGACATCATCACTAACTTGACCCATCAAAAAGTCCCTCTGATTTTACACTACACAAAATTCTTTTGTCTCCTACTACCTGTATGACCTTGGATAAATCTCATTTCTCAGGATTTCTATTCCCTCATACAAAAAATGCAAGAATTGAACTAAATGGCCTTTCCATTTCTAAATCTATGATCCTATGATGCTATGAGCAGCTATCAGAAACCTGTGGACAAGAAGTCCCTCTGATTTTATACTGCACAAAATCCTTCTGTCTCCTACTACCTGTGTGACCTTGGATAAATCTTCTCATTTCTCAGGATTTCTGTTTCCTCATCCAAAAAATGCAAGGATTAGACTAGATGACCACTGAGGATCTTTCCATTTCTAAAGCTATGATTCTACGATGTGATGAGCAGCTATCAGACACCTGTGGACTCTACAAGAAGAAGGCTGGAAGGCAGTTTCTGTAACATGTAACATGTCATTCACATTGCATCCACACAATCCCATTCATCCCCATTCTTCCATTAGATGGATAGAGCTAAAACAGATTTTCCTTAACTCTCTCCTTTCCCCTATAGAATCATGATGATAAGATACATTTCTTGGGAACTGATTAGAAGAAATGACTGGATGTATATTCCAGTTTTTTTTTCAAAGCAAACCTTGTAGTAGAGCTATAGATAACGATTGATATTAAATCTAACAATGTGGGCCCTTAGAATTCGAGGGGACCCTTTTCCAATAACCTCACCCACTAACTCTTACAGACTTTAAAGAAACTTCTGTGTGTGTATGTGTTTTAAAACTCTTGTTTCCATCAAAGCAGTCTAAATAAGCCAGAGGGAAAAAAGGACAAGGCTACAATGGGTTCAGCATGAAAAAAAGAAGCAAGTCAGACAAAGGTATTATTCTCTTTCAACTTATCCTGATATATATATATATATATATATATATATATATATATATATATATATATATACACATACACATACATACATATACTGTATTTAACATGTACTTTAACATATTTAACATGTATTGGTCTACCTGCCATCTTGGGGAGGGAGTGGGGGGAAGGAGGGTAAAAGTTAGAACAGAAAGTTTTTTTTTAATTTTTTTAATTTTATTTAATAATAACTTTATATTGACAGAATCCATGCCAAGGTAATTTTTTTACAACATTATCCCTTGCACTCGTTTCTGTTCCGATTTTTTTCCTCCCTCCCTCCTCCCCCTCCCCAAGCAGTCCTATATATGTTAGATATGTTACGGTATATCCTAGATACAATATATGTTTGCAGAACTGAACAGTTCTCTTGTTGCACAGGGAGAATTGGATTCAGAAGGTAAAAATAACCCAGGAACAAAAACAAAGATGCAGATAGTTCACATTCCTTTCTCAGTGTTCTTTCTTTGGGTGTAGCTGCTTCTGTCCATCATTTATCAATTGAAACTCAGTTAGGTCTCTTTGTCAAAGAAATCCACTTCCATCAGAATACATCCTCATCGATATCGTTGTCAAAGTGTATAATGATCTCCTGGTTCTGCTCATTTCACTTAGCATCAGTTCATGTAAGTCTCTCCAGTCCTCTCTGTATTCATCCTGCTGGTCATTTCTTACAGAACAATAATATTCCATAACATTCATATACCACAATTTACCCAGCCATTCTCCAATTGATGGGCATCCATTCATTTTCCAGTTTCTAGCCACTACAAACAGGGCTGCCACAAACATTTTGGCACATACAGGTCCCTTTCCCTTCTTTAATATTTCTTTGGGGTATAAGCCCAATAGAAACACTGCTGGATCAAAGGGTATACACAGTCTGATAACTTTTTGGGCATAATTCCAGATTGCTCTCCAGAAGGGTTGGATTAGTTCACAACTCCACCAACAATGCATCAGTGTCCCAATTCTTCCACATCCCCTCCAACATTCATCATTATTTTTTCCTGTCATCTTAGCCAATCTGACAGGTATGTAGTGGTATCTCAGAGTTGTCTCAATTTGCATTTCTCTGATCAATAATGATTTGGAACACTCTTTCATATGAGTGGTAATGGTTTCAATTTCATCATCTGAAAATTATCTGGAACAGAAAGTTTTGCAAGGATCAATGCTGAAAAATTACCCATGCATATGTTTTGCAAATAAAAAGCTATAATTAAAAAAAAAAAAACTTATCCTGAATTTCTCTCAAATTTCTTCTTCTAAAATTCAATTTCTGTACTTTCTTCTTTAATCTAAATCCTATGAAATCAACTGTGCAATTTTTTCTCCTTCTTAACTAACTCAAGTCTTTCTTTCCTCTCTGCTCCTTCCCTTGCAAAATTTCTCATGGAAGCCAGAAGTAATCAAAATCAAAGCCTGGAGACTTCAGTCTTTTATTAAGTACCTACTACATCTCTAGACACTGTACTAAGCACTGGGATACAAAGAAAGGCAAAAGACAATCACCTCTTTCAAGGCTCACACTGTCTAATGGGAGAGACAATATTCAAATAGTTATGTAGGAATAAGAGCTACCATGTTTCCCCGATAATAAGACCTATCCCGAAAATAAGTCCTCCCCTTACTGTGTAAGATTCCTCTAAAATAAGCCCTCTCCCGAAAATAAGCCCTATTGAGATTGCTACTGTAGTGAAGGTGATCCCCTGCACTATATGCTACATTACGGTACCCTCTATATGCACCGTCCCCCCTCCCCACCCTGGGGTGAAACACGCACCGCGCTCCGAGCTGCATCCAATCAGAGCTGCAGCAGTGAGCGCGTCATCCTGTTCTTCCCCAGTGATTTGCTTGCTGGCACCATTGAGAGCAGTGTCGCGGAGGAGAGCTGAGGCAGGACAACATAAAAACCCAGTATGTAAGCGGGAGTGAGGGGGCATGATGGAGGATAAAAGGGGCATGATGGAGAATAAAAGAAGAACTCAGGGGGCATGATGGAGGATAAAAGAAGAACTCAGCCAGCACTCACCGCGCTAAAAAAAATGAAGAACTTCCTTGCAGAGAGAAGAATAGATCAAGTAATGATTCCTGCAGGAATGACTGCCTATCTCCAGACCCTTCATATTGCAATAAACAAGCCATTCAAGGACCATCTGCACATGGAAGTCAATGACTAATTGAAAATAGAATGGAAAGAAATCAGCATGGAAACTTTGTGAAGCCCTGTCTGCAAGAAGTCATGACTTGGGTGAAGAAGTCATGGGATAAAATTACTGACAGCTGTGTCGCCAAGGCACTACAAGCAGGTGACCTGGACAAGATATGTTCATTTAAAGAGAGCTATATTGCTGGACATGACAGATTGAGTCCACTTCTTCTGAAGGAAATAGAGGCGCAAGACATCCAGGACGGAATTCAGGGTATGGACACTTATGACGATGTTGTTGAAGAAGATGACATGAAAATTATTGAATAAAGGTACTTTTTTTCATTCACATTTACCTGTTTATTAAAATTGCTGTCAATGTTCATTAAAATAAGCCCTCTCCTGAAAATAAGCCCTCTGGTGTTTTTCTGACCAAAAAAAATTAAGACAGTGTCTTATTATCGGGAAAACATGGTATACAGAATAAACTGGAAACAAGAATAAAGGCATTAACATTAAGAGAGATCAGGAAAGGCTTCCTGTGGAAGCCTTTTAGCTGACATAAACTGACTTTTCCAAAGTGGTAGGATTAAACTATGAACTAGGACCCTCAGGTTCCAAATCCAGGATTTCTCCAAGCCACAAGTTTATAATAAAAGTGCTAAATGCTATTTTAAAAATAATTCATAGAGATTAAGAATTATATCCTGTCTGCCTCAGCTTTCTCAACTTTAAAGTAAGGATGAAAAGAATACCTGTCTCCCAGCATTGTGAGGATCAAATGAAATAATATTTATAAAGTGTTTAACAGTACATGATACAGTGGACATTTAAGTACTTGTTTCCTTCTTTCTTTTTTCTTTTCTTTTCTTCCTTCCTTCCTCCCTCTCTGTCTTCCCTCCTTCATGTATTAACTCAAAAGGTTGCTATGAGGCTTAAATGGAGTTACATATATAAGTTACTTTGCAAATCTTAAGTCCTATTTAAATACTGCTATTATTTGTGGATATGCTCTACCTTGTTCAAATAATAATTAATTTAATTCACATGAGTATGCAAAAGATGAAATAAAACATAATTTTTGCCTTCTAGGAGCTTATAGACTAGTAGAAGAAATAAGAGAGGTACTTGAAAATCATGTCCTAATTGGTATTACAGTTAAGTACGAACATGAACAAAGAACCATGAGAATTTAAGGAAGAAGAAGCTCACTTTCAGCAAAGGAGAATCAGGGAAGTCTTCACAAGCAAGGTGGCACTCCAGCTAATTATTGAAGAAAAAATAAGATTTCAGTGATCACAAATGGAAGAAGTCCAATCCAACAATATGAAGGTAGGAGAAGTTACACAAGCATATAAGAGAAGGAAGAAGCACAGATGTTGCATTGAAAAGTACATGAAGAAAAATAGTATAAATAAATAAATGAATGAATGAATAAATAGATGAACAAATAAATAAGTAGATAAATAAATAAATAAATAAGTGAGTAAATAAATAAATAAAGGCTAGAAAGGCAGTTGGTAGCCAGATGGGGAGGATCTTGGATTCTGCGCTAAGAGGTTTATAATGTATTCTGTAGGCAATGGGGAAGCACTGGAAATGTTTGAAAAGAGGAGTAATGGAATCAAATCACTGCTTCAAAAAGACTAGTCTGGAAACATGTAAAAAAAAAAAAAGGTAGATTGGACAAAAAGAGTGTAAAGGCAGGGATGACAACTGAAAGACCTGTATAATGGTGAAAACAATAAGTAATGAGGTTTTATCCAGAGTGACATAGAGAAAAAGCATGATGTAGTAGAGGGGTGGGGATTAAAAAATAGACAGAGCTTGGCAAGTGACT
Source organism: Antechinus flavipes (assembly GCF_016432865.1). Classification (NCBI taxonomy): domain Eukaryota; kingdom Metazoa; phylum Chordata; class Mammalia; order Dasyuromorphia; family Dasyuridae; genus Antechinus; species Antechinus flavipes. Next base: position 215,347,101 of record NC_067399.1, on the reverse strand, counting down.
TCATATAAATGATGAGAGAAAGTGAGAGGCAATATAGTATAATAGAAATATCACTGAGTGGTGTCAGAGGATATGACTTAAAATCCCACTTCAGACACTCACTGCCATGGAGAACTTGGGCAAACAACTCAACCTCTCTTAATCTCAGTTTCTTCATCTATAAAATAAGAGGAAAGAGATTTCCATGTCCTCTGAGGTTCTTTTCAGCCCTAAGGCTACAATATTATAAAGTATGAGCCTGGATAATTGGGAGGATGATGGAGACAGAAACAAAAAAGAAATTGGAAGATGGGCAGGTTTAAAGGAAAGGCAATGAGTTCAGTTTTGGACACAGAATTTGTGCTACCAAGAGGACATAAGTCTTTATTCTTTAAGCACACAATAATTGATCATGAGAGGAAGAAACTGAGAACACATTGAGAAAGATGAGAAAATCAGTCTGGGGTTAAACATTTTCTGTAGAGATTCTCCATGGGGGTAATTGAGTTCACTACAAAAATGTTTCTGTCCTTACCTGATAAGAATTTTCTGGGTTTGCCAACCCAGACATACCTAAATAATGTCAGTTTATCATTGTGCCTGTTAAAATTGGAGACGCCTGGTTTCCAGAACTGAACACAATACTCCAAATTTGGTCTGATCAGGAATAGAACTATCATCTCCTTCATCATGGATGCTGTGTTTCATTAATGCAGTTGAAGTCATGTTAGCTTTTTTTTTTTGGCTATCTTAGCATACTGACTCAGAGTTCACAGTCCCCTAAAAAGATCCTTCCCTCAGTTCTTTCTCACATGAACTGCCATACCTCTATACTCTCCCCCTTAATCTTATGTCAGTGTCCACCTTTTAAGGCAGATGTCAATAAATGGGATAACTGATGGGGAAAAACAGCTGGAGTGGTGAAGGGCCTGAATACTGAATATCATGGCGGTAACTGGTGATGGTTCAATTAGAGAAAAGAAGATTCGAGAGAAACATGATAGCTAACTTTGAATGTGTGAAAAGTTATGCAAAAGAAGTATTAAATTTATTCTGTTCAAGGGCAGCTAGGTGGCACAGTGGATAGAGCACCAGCCCTGAAATCAGGAGGACCTGAGTTCAAATGTGATCTCAGTCACTTAACACTTCTAGTTATGTGATCCTGGGCAAGTCTTAACTCCAGTTGCCTTAGGGGGAAAAATTATTCTGTTTGACCCCAAAGAGCACAATCAGGATCACTGTGTGAAAGATGGAAAGAGACAGTTTTAGAATTAATGTAAGAAAGAATTTCCTAATAATTAAGAGTTATTCTAAAATCGGAAAGAGATGCTCCTGGATATAATGGATTCCCCTTCATTGGGGATTTTCAAAAAGAACCTAGATAATCATAGTAGGAAAGTTCCTTCCAAGTCTAAAATTTTGTTACTCTGTCATCTTTCCCCACCTTGTATTTCCTTTGAAGTTGGGCACAGAACTTTATATTTATCCCTATTAAATGTCATCATGACACTTACTCTTTCAAAGAGAACTTGCTTCAAGTTGTCATTCATATATTTATCAAAGACCCTTTAGTTTCATGTATTCAAATCAAGTATTGATTCCAGAACACCCTCCAGTGATCCAGATTGAAACATACCCATGCTTGCCCATCTTTAAGACATCCAAGTACTCCCAAGAGTTGACTACTAGGGTCAACATATTAGAAACATTTCTTAATTTTTTCTGGTATCACAAGGGAATACTCTAGTTATCTAACAGAATAAGTTCATCACCTGAAATCTCATCAGCATAGAAATTGATCCAGCTTCCTTTTTAAAAAGTTCTTTGTTATAAAAGGAGGAGGAATACAACAGGAAAATTTATCAATATAAAAAAGATATCCGTAAAATTTCATTTTTAAAAAAAGAGCTAATGATATCACTTTGGTTTATTTATTTAAATTAGAAGCGTACCAGTGAAGGTTCAAGAACTATAGATATGAGTTGTAGACATAATTCCACCACACCAAGGTATAACTTAAGACTTTGAAAATAGTTTTATATTGCTGTTGCCCCTGCTGAGTACCCCAGGCCTGTCGATCTGGGTACAGATGAAATGAGCAAATCATTCCCAGCCCAGAGAGAAACGTTGGAGTTGGCTCCACACACAAACTATAGGTAAACTAGGTAAAATACAATTAGCAACTTAGGTTTACATTAATCAACATTTGAATCTTAGATTATGAACTTTAAAAAAGAAAGAAAATACTTCAGGGAAAGATAAGAAACAAACACAGATGAATCAATTGGGGCCAGGAAAGTCCAAGGAGAAGAAATAGGAGTAGGGAAGAAAAGGAAGAGAAGCATATTCACTGTCTTGCTCCTTGCCTTCTTTGGGTTTACTATTCTTCCTCAGTCTCAGCTCTTAGCCAAGAGTCTCTGAGTTCCACCTGTCCCAAAATCTGTTTCCAACCTGAATTACATCTTTTGCCATCTTTTAGCCCCTCAGTTACTCATCTCTTCACTTGTTTCTCCCAGAAAGGGTAGGAATCTGAGCTCTATGCACATAACAAGCCAAATCTCTTCCCCAAGTCTTTCTGCCCCACTTGTGGGCATGACTGCATAAAGAAAAATAAGACAGGTCCTTCTTTTATGCAATTTCTAGGAAAGGGAAGGGAATAAGCATTAAAATATTGCCTACTATGATACTTTTTTTTTAAAAGTAAGTATTTGTATCCTTATACATTTGGTCTTCACAACAACTCTGAAAGGAAAGTTCTATAATTATACCAATTTTATAGTTAAGAAACTGAGTTAAAAAGAGGTTAAGTGTCTTACACTTAACTACTACTAAGTATCACACTACCACTAAGTATCACACAACAATCCAGGTGAATTTGAATTCAGGTCTTCCTGACTCCAGGACTAGCTCTCTACCTCCTGCCTCCTGCCTCCTGCCTCAATATCTAGTCTAGTAGAAGATGACATATGATACAAATAAAACAAATATATTGAAAATCAATATAATGTAAACTAAAAGGTATGATAGAATTAAATATTATAAACATGATGAGTACTAAGCAATTTAAAAGGACAAATGAGATAAAAATCACTTCTGGTGACTTTATAATCTGTCAGAGGGCAATCACCTCCTCCTCTGTAAGGAAAAGCACATTCAGAGACTTTCTTTGATGAGCAGAAAAGTGTCCCTTGGCTTTGACAGCTGGCTCAGGTAGCTGATAAAATTCTCTTTATCATGTTAAAAAGCAGTTCCTTCATCCTGAATTGTCTTCAAGAAAAACTTCACTAACCAATTCAGAGACTCCCTTTCCCAAGATAGTTACTACATCTCTCAAAGATAAGCACATGGAAAACTTAATTGCTACCAAAAAAAAAAAAAAAAGAAGAAGAAGAAGAAGAAGAAGAAGAAGAAGAACTAATTTTGACACTGGCTTTTTCTCTGTTGCAGCTAAGAAAGAAACAAATCCCTTTTTTTAGTCTGATCCAATATGAGTGTCTGCTATTCTCTTTTAGTATGTTGTACCTAAGGGATTGGTGGGACCCTAATGCACTATGGAATTCTGGCTTAACCCAAGACAGCAGTAAGACAATGTAATAAGCAGAATAGCTTTCAGTAAATAAACATATCTATATCTTAGAAAAACCACAAGAGATCATCTAGTCTTGCTCAGTGCCTTTGAACAAAGTTGTATTATATCCATCCGTGACAGCTAGAAATATCCCTCTTTATCCCCAGCAAAGAGGAAAGAATTTCTTCAAGCTCAACCATTCTTTTCTTGTTTAACAAGCCTAAATTTGTGTCTCTGTACATTAGAAATAAAATGAGCAATTCTCAAAGAAATCAAAGTTATCTATAGTCATATGAAAAAATTCACTGTCAATGTTGATCAGAGAAATGCAAATTAAAACAACTCCAAGACATCACACCTCACACCTATCAATTTGATTAATACAACAGTCCTACTTTCTCTTCCTATCTCCAGCCACTTACTTAAATTACAATGCTAATCTTCTTTTCATGGAATACTGGATATCCTTTCTCCACATCCCTTTATCCCAATCATTCTTTGTGCCTCTTCCAGTTCTGTCTTCTCTATTTCATATAAGCTATTGAATTATTAAGGCCTTCCCATCCCATTATAGATCAAACCCAACATCTTGACCCTGTTCCAATCTTTCAAACCTCAGTCTCTCACCTCCTTTATTTCCTATCACCCCCACTGGGTGCTATAGAAAAAAATAGAGTGGAGAGACTTTCTTAAACTGAAGCTTTGAAGTGAGTAAAGTCAAAAGAATACTGTACAAAGCAACAACAAGATTATGTGATAATCACCTCTGATGGATTTGGCTCTTTTCAATATTGAGGTGATTCAGGCCAGTTCCAACAGAGAGAGCTATCTCCAACCAGAAAGAGGAATATGGGAACTGAATGTAGATCGTAACATAGTTATTTTGTTGTTTACATACTTTTTTCTCTTTTTTTTCCTTTTTGATCTGATTTTTCTTGTGCAGCATGATGAATGTGAAAATATGTTTAGAAGAAATGTACATGTTTACTCTATATTAGATTACTTGCTATCTAGGGAAGATGAGTGGGGAGAAAGGAAGGGAGAAAAATTTGGAATACAAGATTTGGCAAGGATGAATGTTTAAAACTATTTTTGCATATATTTTGAAAATAAAAAACTATTAATAAAATAATTTTAAGAAAAGAAAAATTACCCCCAGCCCATTTCTGATTCCAAATCTTCTCTTTGGCCTAACTCACTCTATACCTGAATCATACTTCCCAGTTACAACTTAGCAAATTCCTCCTTTCCCAATAAATGAGTGGAGAAATCCTATCTCCTCCAGGAAGTGTTGAATCACAGCCAGAAAATTTGAGAGCTGGGAGAGACTTTGGAGGTCATCTAATTCAACTTTCTCTTTTTATAGACTCTTCCTAAAATTGTTAGTGAAGTGGTGATTTCCCCACATTCACTGCAAGAAGCCCAGTGGCCATTTACTGAAGACATTTAATTTACTGCCTTCATCTACCTTGGAGTTGAATATGCATCCTTTCCATCTTTGGCTATATGTAAGTATTGGAATCCATAGAAATCAAGTTACTAAAAATATGGTTATTACTTGTAATACTTTCACCATCCCCACTCCCCCAAAAAGTCAGGAGGGAAGACAATCTGCCTAGAGGTATACTCATGCTAGAAAAGGGGTTCAGGAAAAAGTTAGTCTTCAGGAAAATAGTACGAAGTCATTTGGACTCATAGGAAAGGGAATAGGACAGGTGTAGGAACAGTTGTAAGGCCAGTGGAAGACTCTTACATGACATATAAGGATTCAATGAAGAGGAAATGTCCTAACAGGGAAATAAAGATTATCCTAAAATGTTGGTACCTAGGACAAAAAACTATTCACTCAATCTAGTTATGGTTGTGTCTAAAAGGCATGAATTCAATAAACAAATTGATCAGTAAGCATATATTAAGTATTTACCACATCCTTTATGGTTATGATGCAGTCCTTTCCCCCAAGGAAATTATATTCTATTGTGGGAAACAACATACATATAGATAGGAGATATTTAAAAAAAAAAAAAAAGCAAGCAAATAAACTGTGCCTCTTCAACCAGCTTTCAACATTTCCCCTCACAGAAGCACATGAAAACATGTGTGAAAAATATATCCAATAATTAGATTCTTCCTAATTTCTTAACTAAATCGCTGTCATCTAGATTTAATTATTTCTTCTTATTCTTGAATTAATAAGGTCATCATCATTCTCAAAATTACTTTTGTACACCAATTCAAAACAAGAAAATGTTTACTGATCCCTATGGGCATACTTTAGGAACAACATTCTACTTGGGAACACAATAAGAAGATAAATAAATATTTATCTTAAAAACATAAGTAAATACAAGATCATTTGAGGGGAGAGAAGCGCTAGTGTTTAGGGGGGAATCAGACAAGGCTTCTTCCCATACAAAGTGCTATTAGAGCTAAATTTTGAAGTACTTTAAATGACAAACTGAAGATTTTTCATTTTAATCTAGAAGCAATAGGGAGTCTTAAGAGGGGGGAGTGATAAGGTCAACAGTTACTTAGATAGTTATTTACTGAGGTACCTAGAGATATAGGCACTCAGATATTTGAATATTTTAGATGTTAAATACTTCAGTACTTAGAAACTTAAGTACATAGCTATTTAAGTAATTAGGTACTTAGGTGCTTAGTATACAGATAATTCTGTTCTTAGGAAATCAGTTAATTATTAGCTAGATGGTACAGTGAATTAGGCTTTAGGCTTGGAAAAAGGAAGACTCTTGATAAATTCAAATCCAGCCTTAGACAACTTAATAGTTGTGTGACCCTGGGCAAGTCACTTAACTCTGTTAACCTCCTCTATAAAATGTACTCAAAGAAATGGCAACGCACTCCTCTAGAATCTTTGCCCAAAAAATACCCCAAATGGGGTCATGAAGATTAGGACATGACTGAAAAATAATTGAATAACAACAATCAGTTATATATCTGTATAATGGGTACTTAGGCACTTAATATATTTAAGTGCTTAGATACTTAGGAATTAGCATACTTAGATACTTAAGTAACCATATTTTGGGATTTAGACATTTGAACGCTGGAAGATAAATCTTCCTGACTTCAGATTCAGTATTCTATCCACTGAAACACCTAGTTGCTGGGATAAATATCTAGTTTCTATTTAGATAACTTTGAACTGGATTGAAATATGTTGAAACTGATTGAACCTGTTTAAACCAGTTTGAACTGGATTGAATCTGTTTGGTTTGAATCACATTGAATCTAGGGCCTTAAGCATATAAATGCCTTTCTAATTAGGTAATTAAGGTCCTAAATAATGAATATTTAGGTAATTAGATACATGGATAGATGAATAATTAGGTGTTTGAGTATATAGGCACTTAGGTTATTAAGTACTTGAACACTTGGGTCCTTAAGTAATAAAGTACTTAGGTATATACTATTTAAGTATTTTTAACTAGACTGAATTTGATTAAGCTGTTTAAATTTGTTTTAAATGGCTTGAATCAGAGAACTACTTTGGGTTGAACTGAATTGAAAACAGGTATCTAACTATATAAGTACTCTGATAATTAAGTTCATAGATAATTGGGCATTTAAGTAAATAGGTAATGAGTACTTAAATACTTAGGTAATTATATACTCTGGCACTCAAACACTCAGTTAATTAGCTGCTTGGTTGATTGAGGCTTGGGTGATTGGATACACAATTAGATATTTAGGCACTTAAGTACTCAGATATCTAGGTAATTGAGTAGTCAGATACCTAACTGGTTTGAAGAAAATAGAACCAGTCTAAACTGGATTAAATTGGCTTGCTTTAAATGGATTGAAAATAGGCACTAAATATATCAGTACTTTTGTAATTAGAATTGTAGATAATTAGGTACTTAGATGCTTAGATAATAAAAGATTTAGGTACACAGATACTTAGGTACATAGAAACTTGATAGTAGATATTTAGATACTTAGGAAACTAAAGATTTAGGTGCACAGGTATTTAGGGACATAAGTACTTAGGAAATTATAATGGTTCCTTAGATATTTAAGTGCTTTACTCTGAGAGCAAAGCAGAATTGAATTAGACACACAGAATTAGAGTAACCATCCCAAATGTTCATAGAAATTATTGGTGTCTGACCTGTGGCAGAATATTTGGAGCTAGTTTTGGTCTGATCAGGAACAATTGGACACACTAACTTGACTCTAACCTAGTGATATCATTTTGGTTCTCTTCTAAAACAAAAAAAAAACAACCAACCATAATTAGGTACACAGATAGGCAATAAAAGAATAATTAAAGTGGTAAAAAAAAAATCAAGAAAACATAAGATCATCAGTTTGGAGTTAAAAGGGGCCTCCAGAACCATCTAGTCTAATCCATCTATAAAGAGAAACTCTTCAGGAGCTGAAGAGTTTGCTAAGAGATTGTAAGGAGAAGAGAAAAAGATCAAAGCCTGAGACGCTAGTAGGGGAAAGAGAGGGAGATACCCTAAGTTGGAGGGTAAGCGTATGAATGAGGATCCAGCAAAGAAAATTGAGAAGGAGCAGTTAGGTTAGAAGAAACAGGAGAGAGAGCAGTGTCATCCATAGCTACGGGAAGAGAATATACCCAATAGAGCATTCCTGTGGTCCTCTGGAGAGTATGGATTGTTTTATTCTTTGCATTTGTATCTCTGGACCCTGGCAGGATACATAGCATATAGGAGGCACTTAATAAATGTTTGTTGTTTGATTCATTAATAGAAGATAGCTTTAGGATGAGTGAATTGAGAGACAGAAGGAGAGAAGATTGTGATTAGACAAAGGAATTTCAGATTCTGAATTTTGAACACAGAATAGTTGTGGGGTAAGATGAGATGAAAGATGTGGCAATCCCTGTTTATACTTGGGGTAGCTTAGGAGGCTAGTAAAGATAATTTTTTACAATATCTCTATTACATAAAAAGGACAATTCAATCAAAACCTGTCAATTAAAGTAGAAGTAAGAGAGAATTCAATTGAATTTATTATTTCAATTGACTTCAATTCCATCAAACAAGTATCTCAAAAATATTGTACGTGCACAGCCTTAGCCCTGCCTCTAGCTTTTGTTTCTCTAAACAAACCAAAATCAATATCTATAGCCTGTCCTTCCCTCAAAGGCTGCATTTTCCAATGTTTTCAATACTATATCCCCTTCCTTAACTTGCCCCATTTTCCCTGCCATTCTGAACAGTCATTAATTCATCTGTTCAATAAGCACGCTATAGAGGGAATTGAGGCCTAAGGTGGGAACTAGATTCAATGACTTCTCAGGGGTCTTCCAGTTCTGACATTATAAGTTTCCTTGTGAGTACACATAATTAAGAATATGAAGGGTTCTACCTACAAGACTTAGTTCAAATTTATATAGATGGCTTGAAGATGGAGGAAGTGGTAAAATACATATATTTAAGTCACCAATTCCAACAAGATAATGGCAATGATAGAGTCTGGACAAGAAGATAAAATGTTTCCTATATGACTTTCTGTCATGTTGGTATAATGTGACTCAATGATGTTACCCATAAAAATCAAGGCAGAAATGTTTAAATATACAGACCTGACCACATTTATCTATTGGTCAGAATATTGATCCACAATTCAACAAAACAAGCAGAAATTCAGCACGACGTGACATGCAATGAAAAGAATGATGACCAAAACCTATTTTCAGGGCCAGTGACCCATTTTTTTTCTCCCCACACAGTTGAAATCAGAAGTTAGAAGAGATTTTCTCAGGTGGTTCACAGCAAGAAGGAGGGATGAGAGGACAATAATCCAGCTAACAGGTTGTATCTCCTGGAATGGCTGGTGGCCAATCACAGAATCAAAAGGTCTTTGGGATGATCTGGTGGTCAGACTATTTAAAGCTAGACAAGAATGCTCGGGATCATTGATTTTTTTGCCTAATAAATATGCTCTCACATAGCAAAGTATGGCAACAACTTTAAATAAGAATAGGAATATGAAAGTGGAAAGACCCAGTGCTGTTCTAAGGATGAGACCATTGAGCCAGAGAAATCCACTCTGGGGGAACGTTTCTAACTGTTATTAAATCTCTTAGGTGCTATAAGTGCCTTGACCAACATCTTCCTCTCATGGTCCTTTGGATCAGCCTCTGTCTGTTCTATATGATTATAACCTGTGTTAACATTAACAGCATTTCCAAAGGAATAATAATGTAAGAATATAAAAAAAAGAAAAAGTATGTGTAGAAGAAGGAGCTGCATTATGGACCGAAAACAAAAATGACATCTAAAACAAGTGGACATACACAAAATGGTGACTGGAGAGAACAAAGTGTGTTGATATATGGAAGAGAATTCCCTTAGATCACTATGATCCTGCATTTTAACCACTCTCATCAATTATGATTAAGTATCTGTTGGGGCTTTTGTGTATGTGGAAGGGACAGGGAGGTTTGGTAGCTAGGCAACAGACTGGAACCTCAAAGTTTGGGAGTGATTCTTTTCTTGTCCATAAAAGTGATAAGTGGCTTTAGGCAGAATTCCCTCTGTTTTTATTCTTTATGAGAAAAAGATCATCTTCAGACTTCTCCCCATTCAAAAAAAAAAGTATAATTTTGCTAGAAATGTGAGCTCATGTAGTTTTGCAAATGGAGGATTAGATGGAAACTGGTAGACCTTCCTAAGTCTAACTATGTGAATCTGGGCACATCACTATATTATATGCCTCAGGTCGCCCATCTGAATGAGTTCATAGACTATGGGTGTTAAAAGGGTACAGTAATGCAAAACGATCTTAAGAGATCCCCACAACCTTTCTGATTTGGGATACATATCTAGCAAGTATCTGAGGCCAGATTTCAACTCAGTTCTTCCTAGTTCATGTCCAGCATTCTGTTTACTACCTCCCCTATCTGATTTTTTTGTTTTTATTTTAGAAACATTTACATATTACTCCCACTTCATGAGAGGTTTCTTATAACAAGTAAAACTAATAATACAGTTTTCTCATCTGAAAGCACAATATACCATTTCACACCTATAGAAGCTCCCACCATCAGAAATCTATTTTTTCTGTCTCTACACCCTACCCCATTCAGAAAAAAAAAAAGAGAGGGAGAGAAAATCAAAAGGAAGTAAGATTGATGTGTGCCTGATTTTCAGGCCTGGAAGTTTAATGTTTTCAATAAAGAGGCCTATAGCCTCCAGAGGCAACAAGAAAATCAAGGAGTCAGGTCTTTTGAAGCAAGTCTGGGCTCTTTCAGGTTTTGTGTTTTTTTTAATCCAGAAAAAAATTGTCCAGTTGATTAAATCACAGTGATGGTCCCCTGTGCAGTACCTATATGTGACTGTCCCTTGGTCCTGTCCACTAGCCTGATTCCAAAGTATTTAGACACTCTTCAGATAAGCTAGCAAAGTGAATAGCTCTGGTATCTAGAAAGGGGGGAAGGAAAATTATATTTCACAGAAACTAATTGGAAACTTGTTTTGGACTAAAGTAGTTATTATTTCCATCATGGAGAGATGAAAGCATAGAGATTCACTTTTATCTCACTCTGCCTGATGTCTTACATTATTTATTCAAGCAAAAATTAAAACCTGACCAAATTCTACCAAGGCATTTCATATCAGTTAAGGATTATTCTTCTGGAAAAGAACTTTGATTCAGAAGTTTCATTATACAAATGAATTTATTATTTAAAAAAGGTGACACATGGAACCCAGCTGTCTTTCTTCTGGCTGCACACGAAGCTCAGCATTACATGTTAGGCTTTTCTCCTTCTTTCTGTCTCACAGACACAGCTCCACATATCCAATTACTTGATGCTTCCAGATTTGTGACTTTGGGTAAATGATTTAATTTCACCAAGTCTCAGTTTCTTCATCTATAAAATGGAGACAATAATAATTGTCATTAACTACTTCACAGGGGTGGATGTTGTGTGGGCCAAACAAGAAAAATTATGGGATGAAATTTTGTAAACTTTAAAATGGCATATTACTTTCAGCTATTATTATAACTATTACTATTATTATTATTGCATTTTGCTCTCAATCTCCCTGGTCCCCTGGAAAGCCTCACAACCATTTCATCATCTCAATCTCCATGTCTTTCCGACAAATATTTATATTTATTTGCATGAAGCTTTTTAAATATTTCATTTTATCCTCACAACTACCGTAGAAGGTATGTGCTATTATAATCCTCATTTTTAAAGACTTGCCCAGGGTCTCACAGCCAATGTTGAAGACCATGATGGTCTTCCTCTATTCCTTGCTGCCTGGTGTTCTCTGCCAGGTCTCCTCCACCACCACCATGGCCAGCCACCATGGGTTGCTCTGCCTGATGACTTTCTCCCCTTCCCATTATGAAACCTCAGTATAAGAAGGGCAGGGGAAGTTGAGGATGTTAGGTTTCTCTCTGTGTCTCCTGGAATTCAGCCTTACATTGCTTGCCTTTAAGAGAAAAGATTGTCTTTTTTGATACTTTTTTGCACCAATTCTGCTCTCTGATGTTGGTTAGGGTTATTTATAGACTCTCTTTCCCTGAGCACATGGATTATAGCTGGCCTGGACAATTAACCCTAGGGAGGTAAGCTTGGTTCAGTCCCCATCAATATCCCTCTGTGATCTTCCTGAGTCCTACCTTGTACTCCTACCACCATCTCCAGCCCTTTCAGTCCCCCAGACCTCTAGCATGGATCATTTCTAGCTCTAAATCCCAGTTTTCCCTCTGGCTTCATGCAGTAGACCTAGTCTTTCTAGCCCCTATAGAAAGAAACATCTTTGTTTAACCCATATCAAATAGAGTGCTGTCTTGGGAGGGGGAAGAGAGGGAGGAAAATTTGGAACACAAGGTTTTCAGAGGTGAATGTTGAAAATTATCTTTGCATGTATTTGGGGAAATTAAAATGTTATTTAAAAGAAAGAAAGAAAGAAAGAAAGAAAGAAAGAAAGAAAGAAAGAAAGAAAGAAAGAAAGAAGAAAGAAAGAAAGAAAGAAAGAAAGAAAGAAAGAAAGAAAGAAAGAAAGAAAGAAAGAAAGAAAGAAAGAAAGAAAGAAAGAAAGAAAGAAAGAAATGTGTTTATGGAGCCTCCAAAGATCCCTCTCCTTGCTTCAGGCTTTACTGCATTGACCTGACAATTTCCTCCTTTCTCATCTACTACAGTTTTTCTGGCCTTCAGAATTCCTAGGGGTCCCAGTGGGAATTCAGTGGGGCAAGGGACAAGTCTTAAGAGCAGATTTTCACAAGATCACGTGACCCAAAGGCCATCATTTCTGAGGCTTCCTGGTTGACATCCCTGATTATAAACTTTCCCTGCCCTTTTCCTGGACCATTTTGGAAGTGTCAGTCCTGAGCTCAGTGTAGGGGCTTTGCAAGCTTCCCTACTACATTTTCCTTTCTCCCATCTCCCTCTCCAAGCCCCTGAACAGTGCATGTGTTCATCACTTAGTAAATATTTACTAATTGATTTAAACTATGTGAAACTACCACATAAAAGGGCCTCTTACTTTCAGTATCTGCTAGTTAGTCTGACAAAGTCCCTTTACTTCAGCAATAGGTGCCAACACCTGGTTAAATGGGAATTAGGCAGGAAATCATATTTGTTTCAACTTACTGTCCTTCACACTGTATTATTTCTCTCCTAAGCTTTCCTGAGCACAGCACATAAAACACAATAGAACTATAGATGATTCAGTTTCTTCCAATCAAGTATGATTCTTCAAGACTGTAGAAAAGAGAGGCCTGAAGTTGGTTCCATTGGACTATCCCTGGCGTGTATCTTAATTGTATGTACAAAAGCAGGAGTACATAAGCAAGTATGAATCCAAAGAAGTGCCCTTCCTAAAGCAAATCCCCCCTCCTCCCCATTAAACTTCACCGGCTCCTTATCACTTCCAGGATCAAATAAAAAAATCCCCTCTCTGTTGTTCAAGCTCCTCATAACCTGTCCTCTCTCTACCTTTCCAGACTCCTCATACATTATCTCATCTCTTTTTACTTTTTTGTATCCTCAATGCCTGATGCATAGTAAGTGCTTAATAAAAGCTTATTGATTGATTGACCTACTTTTTTTTTTCCTTTCTTATCCTTTATTACAAGGAATGGCTCTCTGGGTAGAGTTAGAGAGATACATTTGCATATATATATATGCATATGTATGAATGAAAATGACATAAAAACAGAATATTTTTCTAAAGTTTGACCTAAAAAATAAAGTGATAATAAATGAAGCCATGGAATAAATGAGACTTCAAAGAGAAAAATTTGTTGGAATCCTTACAAACTGCTAACTAATTAGAGTTGATCTAATCTTACAAGAAGATTTTGGTCAGAACCTGAAACAAGATACTAAGTAGAACTAATTAGTACAATGCTTGTGTTTACACCTTTGTGTTCACACCTCCCTTAAAGCTCTTTGGGCCAAAGAGCACTATGGGAGAAAACCCATAGTCCCATTCTCTCAGAAGATTCACATATAGGGCCAGTGATGAGAGAGCTATTCCAGAATACATTTTCCACTTGGCTGGCTGGTCGCAGAGGAGAGTTCAGCTGGACTGGAAAGGAGCGACTCTGGTGCAGACAGAGAGCACTTTGACAGATTTCAGCGGAATTACGCCAGAAGCCCTCTTTCCGAGGCAAGGCAGAATATATTCCACTTGGCTGGCTGGTGGCAGACAAAGAGTTTTCAGAGGAGAAAGCTACGAGTGAAGAGTTCAGTGGACAACCAGACTCATCTTCATCTCACACCACTGTAGCTGGTGGCTGGGCTCCTGCACTTCCTCCACTGAGACCAAGCTGGTCTGAAAGACTCACCAGAAAGCTAGCCGAGCCCCAAGTGAAGGAGACAAGAGATTCATTCCATCTCTGTGCTGGTTGGAGGCTAAAGGGCAAAACCCTTGGATTTGGAGACATTCGGAGGGCTCTAAGCTAAACCGGCTGTGTATTGAGAAAGACAAGAACTCCAACATTTGAACTCCCAACAAAAATTAATAGAGACAAGGAAAGGATAGAGTCCAGAACTATGGGGCACAATCATGTTGAGAGGTGGGGAACAGGCTGAAAAGTCAGGAAATAAGACAAACTCCAATCACATATTAAGGAGAACCAAGAGGTTGTAGTATCTCTGAAGGAAAGATAATCTAATAATATCAAGTGGCCAACAATTTCAAAAGTTGAAAAGTGGTCAAGGAGGATGGGAAATGACTATTGGATCTGATAAATAGGTCACTGGTGATCTAAATCAGAAATTTTATACAGTACTAAAACAAAAGCCAGATTATAAAATATTGAAGAGAGAATAAATAGTAAGGATGCAGAAGCATCAGGTATGACTTTTTTTCGGGAAGCTAGCAGTTAGGGATTGATTCTGGATGGGAATAAAGGAGCAAGAAGAAGACTTTTTTTTAATTAAGGAGATGAGTATGCTTGTGGATAAGTAGAGAAAGTGATGAGGTAAGGACAACATTCATGGGGACTAAAAAGACTGAAGGGAATGGGATCAAAATTAAAGATTTAAAATGATTATACTGAAGTGGAAAGAGTGCTACATTTGGGGCTATCATCCATGGTTCCTTGAGTAATTTAATTTCTCTGAATCTCAGTTTCCTTACCTGTAAAATGATGGGGTTGACCTGGATAAACTCTAAGATTCCAACTCTAAGTGTATGATCTATGACAAAACAGAGATATCATTTTTCTGATGAAAGCAAAAGAAAGAAGTGGTAATCATACTGGAAAGGTTTTTGGAATGGCTAAAGGGATCGGAAAGAGCTTATTTTGGATATCCTAAGTCTTCCAAATGAAGTAGAAGAAGAGATAAATTTCTCTAATAAGTGTAGAAGTTAGGGAATTAAGGGTAAGAGAAGAGGGAATAAAAAAGTTTAGGAAAGTTACTGTAAGAAATTTGATAAGGAAAAGAATAGAGGGAAAAGATTGTTGAGAACAGTAAAAGTTCAGCAGAGGTCATGTACTATATATTTGTAAGGAGTAAAAGCAGTTCAGATTCATACATTTTTCCAACAACATAAAACATCCCTGAAGTAGGAAAGAGAAGTCAGATGATGAACTTATGAAGTTTTAAGAATTCACCAATGGGGAATTCAATTCAATTGAACAAGAACTTTTAACAAGCCTGCTATGTTGAAGGCACTATAGTAAGCCCTGGAGACAAAACAAAAGAGAAAGAGAGAGACAAACAGAGGAGGAGTTCTTGTCCTCAAAGAGCTTAATTTCTGCTGGGAATACACAAATAAACAATTCATGATAACTGAAGAGGGAAGAGGAAGAGGCCACAAGGAGTGTGGTGGATAGAGTGCTTGCTGGGCCTGGAGTCAGGAGGATCCAAGTTCAAATCTAACCTCAGCTATTCATCAACTGTATGACTTTTGGCAAATCACTTAACCCTGTCTGCCTAAGTTTTCTCATCTGTAAAATGGGGATAATAACTACCTCCTGGAGTTATTATGAGAATATAACGAAAATACATTTGTAAAGTGCTTAGCACAGTGGCTGGAATAATAATAAACACTATATAAATGTTAGCTATTAGTATTAATAATAAATATCAGTTAAGAAAGGCCCCACATAGAAGGTGAACCTGAGCTAAACCTTGAAAGCAGCTAAGCATTCTAAGGAAGAGGCAGTATTTTCCAAGCAGAGGGGATAACCTGTGTGATAGAAGGGAATGGCTAGGTCAGAAAATAGCAGGTCTGATTGGAACATAGAGAATATGAAGGAAAACAATATAAAATAAGTTTAGAAAGGTAGGCTGGGGCCAAATCATGAAGGTCTTTCACTGCCAACCTAGTATAAGTGGGTCTAGTCATTCTGGAAAGCAATTTCAAACGATGGGAGAAAAGTGACTAAAATGTCAGCAAGCATACTATACTAAGGTGGTCAAAGACAAAGGGAAATATTCATGTCAGCCCTTTTTTTTTGTGGGAGCCGTGAAGTGAAACAAGGCTGGTGTCAATTCATTGGAGAATAGCGAAACAAATTGTGTTATACTGATATTATGGAATAATAGTTTTACCACAAGAAATAATTATAAAGAATTCAGAGAATATGGGGTGATTAGTATGAACTGAGGAAAGCAGAACTTGGAAAATATTATGTGTATGTATGTATATGATGACTATCATAACATCAGTGAAAATAGTACTAAAAAGTGGTTGACTTTAGTACAATGACTACAGAAAACAACTGATAAAACATCTTCACTCCCTCTCATTAGAGAAGATTGATCCTGTGGATGACAAATGTTGCCTACTCTTACAGTCACTATTTCAGTTGGTTTTGCTCAAACCGGTTTTTTTGTTTTGTTGTTGGCTTTGTTATTACAAAGGAAAATATTATGACAGATACATATTGGAAAACTAACATGGTATAACAAGGAAAAGGCATCATTAGAGCTTCTTAGAGATTTTTTTTTCTTTTTAAAGCCAAGCTGAGATTTGTATTTTAACTTGGAAGCAACAGGGATCCAGAGAAAAGTCTTGAGCATTGGAGTTACATTCTCCTATCTGCCCTTCCAGCTCCACAGAGGTAACATTCCTAAGTATTGCCCAAACTAGACTTACAATGTGCTTAACTGGGAAATATTTAACAAAATAAATAAAAATATGACAGAGAAAAAAAGAGAGAGAGAGAAAGAGAGAGAGAGAGAGAGAGAGAGAGAGAGAGAGAGAGAGAGAGAGAGAGAGAGAGAGAGAGATGATCTGTAACTGACCATTTAGTTTAATTAAGGATATATTCTATAGCAGCTCCAAAATGTGATCATCTTGCATTCTCTGGAAGACCTTAAGTAAAGGAGAAACTCCATACTATCCAAGGTCGCTTACTACATGACTGAATAGCTTCAAATCTAGAGGGGGGATATTAGATATAGATATAATAATTTTATATAAATATAAATATTTTTACCACACTATTTATTACACTTTTACAATATAAAATTTTATCACATTCATTTTGATATATATTCTCTGTATGTTCTTGAAGACCTCTTTCTATATATTTATATGTCCATATGCACACATACATATATAGTATATTTATTATGGGGTATAAGCATGTGTACATACAAGTGTGTGTTCACATATTGTGCTGTATATGTACATATTATGTGTATGGGTATGCATGTTGTGTATGTTGAAAGAGGTCTTCCAGAGAATATACACACATATACTCATGCACATACACATGTATGCACATATTCATATGAGTTAGCTTAGCTAAATTGCAAGTGGATAGAGATCAGGATCTGGTGTCAGGAAAATCTTAGATCAAATCCCATGTCAGACACTTATAAGCTATGTGACCCTAGGAAAGTCACTTAACCCTGTTTGTCTTAGTTTCCTCATCTATAAAATGGGAATAATAATAGCACCTACCTCTTAGGGTGGTTATGGTTATGAGGATCAAGTTAGATAATAATTGTAAGACACTTGCCAATATTTGTCATATATATGTGATATATATGTATATATATAAAATAAGTGATATATAAATCTTACCTATTATCTATTATTAATAATAATCATATTTTCTATAATCTCTGAAAGATTTCTCTGTATATGTGTATGTATATATGTATGTATATGTGTGTGTATTTTGTATTCCTAACTATACGTCACCATCTCTAGGGTATATCTTCTGGGAAGTATACTTTGGGTCCATATATATACATATATACACATTTATTTATACAATATCATGTATATTTATTTGTATATATATTCATATTTATATAATTTATATTAGATAATTATATAATGTTACATATAATATATACATATATTATATATATTACACATAATTATATCCATAGAACATATTCCTGGAAGTACCAGAAAGGTGAGATAAATAGAAAGATAGCATATATATACATGTATATAACTATGTAATACATTTATATTTGAATGCATATATGTATACATATATGCATTCAAATGTGTATGTGTGTATACACATCTCCCCCAGATAAATTCTAAGCTACTTGAAGAAAGATGTTCTTTCACTTTTTTCTTTTTACATTTGTTGATGCTTCTTGGTTAATTAGTTGATATAGGGTGACTCAAATTCACATCTATCATGAAGCCTCCAACAAAATTTCCCAGTTAGGAACAAAATTCCTCATTTCAAAAGGCACAATGCTTCATGCCGATGTTGTCCTTGGTCTGAATTGCATGACAAACAAATTGGTACATTCAGAATTGTCCTTGTTAATTTCAAGATATCAATCAGCTTTTCAGGAAAGTTTCTTTACCCAGTTCCATGGGAATCTGATGTGCAAATTCACCATATTTCAACTTCTAAAAACCAACTCTGTTTGTCCATCAATAGGAACCCTGTGTTTTATGTTTGTAAATGTTTCTGCTCAAAGACACAATGATTAATAGCTATGGTTCTAGGATCTCAACAATTCTACAGAAAATATAGGGCATTTTTCACAAAATCTTTATTAATCAGGGCAATATCTACTATCCTTGCTACATTCTCTCTCAAGCTCTGACCTTGAGTATGTGAGGCTATGAATAAACCAGATACCCCAGATGGATTTTGATTTGGTTCAGGAGTCTGCCTGAGATGGGATTGAGGATTCTCAAGAGAAACAGGCTTCAACCTAAGAAATGAAAAAGCAATGGAAACCCCCATTACACAGTGGAATTGAACTGACTACACAGGTGGCACTAATTAGGAAAGGAAAGTGATTTGCCAATGAGCTGCATAATATATATGCTTTGGCTGCAAATATTTAACCATATTACAATACTAGATGAATGAAAGTCAAGGTTCATATTTTGAGAAGGAAAGGAAGAAGGAAAGAAGGAAGGAAGGAAGGAAGGAAGGAAGGAAGGAAGGAAGGAAGGAAGGAAGGAAGGAAGGAAGGAAGGAAGGAAGGAAGGAAGGAAGGAAGGAAGGAAGGAAGGAAGGAAGGAAGGAAGGAAGGAAGGAAGAGAGGGAGGGAAGGAAAAGAGAGAAGGAGGGAGGGAAGGAAGAGAGGGAGGGAGGGAGGGAAGGAAGGAAGGAAGAGACAGAGAGAGAGAGACAGAGACAGAGAGAAACAGAGACAGAGAGAGGGAGAAAGAGATAGACACAGACAGAGAGGGGGAGGGAAATGAGAGATGGAAGAAGGAAGAAAGGGAGGAGAAGAGGGAGAGAGGAACTTAGGTTTAAGTCTGACTTCCAATATAGGTGGTCTGTATGAGCCTGATTCAAATTTTCATGCCCTAAAAAAAAAAAGTCCCTAAAAACGATAAATTGAAAAAGAGCTGCTGATCTCCATTGGTAGAAGTTTCCTTAACAGAAAGTTCCCTATATGAATAAAACCATATGTCCATAATAACCACAAAAGTATGGAGAGATCTATATCTCTTAGAGACTTGTACATAATAAGTCTTTAATAAAATTTTTGTTAAATGAGCAAATGAATAAAGAACAGAAAGAAAACTAATACATAAATGATTTCATTATGTTCATGTCACCGATTTTTCCCTAAAGTGAAGCAAATGTTTGTCAGTGAGGGACAAATCATCACCAAAACTGATTATACTAAACTGTACCATCTATGAAGATCTAAAAATGGATATTTCCTTCCTTTACTGAAGAATCAGGCATTTATTTTGCAGCAACTCTGAATCTCAATGAATTTCCAGGAACACATTCACATCCAGATGTACATTTCTAATAGGTTTGCATTGGTTATGGGCTCAATTTATCTAATGAGTTACTAATGAGGTCAATTGTTTATGCAAATTAGGAACATGCAAATTTAGCAGTTGCTGTATTATAAAGTAATGTGCTACCTTAATATATTATGACATGAATCATTTCTTTTTCATTTAATAACCTTTTTTGTTCAAGGGTCATCTTCGGCAACAAACCAACAGCTGTGAGTATCCTTGCTAAACCTGTGTGTTCTTTCCTCATTTATTCCTAATATAGTTTATATTAACTCAAATGATAGCAGACAGTAGAGTTTCAGTAAACATAATGGATGCCATGGCCCCTATCAGTACCTCATAGAGATTACTTGTTGACACGATTAGCATAGTTGGCCACATACAAATCAATAGTCTCTCTGTCAAACCCTGATTTCTAGAACAAATGTTGTTTGAGTCAGGATAGAAAAAAATTAAAACATGAGCCAAAACTGAACATTTGATCCTTTGTTCCAAGCTTGCCAGGTTTTCAGAGGGAAGTCTACCTCCACAACATCTGTCACATCTTTTCCAGCTCAGAAAACAAAAAAGCATAAATTTAGTACTGGAATGGACTTCAGAGGTCATGCAGTCCAACCCCTTGTTGTACAGTTGGAGAAACTGAGGCAAACAGGTAAATAGGGTCATATGGCTATTAAGTGTCTAAGGTTGGATTTGAAGACAGATCTTTTCGACTCCAATCTCAGGACTCTTAACTATTGTGCCTCTGATGAATTAAAGGAATAGAAATGTAACTTTTATTTATTAAAAACTGGGGGAAATCTGTTTAAAGAAATAGTTTCAAAGTAATGGTAAACTGTGCAAGGAACTTGGAACTTCAAGGCATTATAGTCCTTTACTCACTTGCATTTGGTGATTTTAGGACTCACAGGGCAAAACCAAAAAACAAAGAGAAAGTATATAAATATTTAGAGACCGAGTACAATCTCCAAATAAGGGAATTTCATGAATTGTTACATTTTAAGTGAAAGGCGAGTCACTGAGTTCCAAAAGTTTTTGATTTAAGTCACTGGGAGCCGTAGGGTATCTAGGAGACAGACTAACGCTGAACTGATGCATAGAGACTGACAAATCTGACAGAAGAGAATTAAAAAAGAAAATAGGGCGTTGAAAAAGCAGCTTTATGGACCCCAAGGTTTGAAGAGACCAATACAAACAGGTAATCAGAAGTCTTTAGCTGCATGACTCTTGATTGGCTAGAGAGAAGTTCAACCTGATTGGACAAAAGCATTAATTTCTGATATTATTATTTAGGGCTCCTTAGAGCTAAAGAAGTGAATTCTTTCAAAAGTGTGTGTTTTTCCTTGCTGTCCGGTTTGAGAGAGAAAAATGAAAAAATGCAAAGGCTGGAATTGTGGCTACTTTGCTGTGTAAGAGCTGACCAAGCTGGTTTACTGGTTTACCTGGGATGTTTGTGAGAAACTCCGTTCTGATTGGATCATACAGGCTCTTAGGATGCACAGTGGAGAAAGTGCCCAGACCTGGAGTCAAAAAAGATTCATCTTCACAAGTTCAAATCCGACTTCAGGCACTTCCTAGCTGGATAACCCTGGGCAAGTCACTTAACCTGCTTGCCTCAGTTTCCCCATCTGTAAAATGACCTGGAGAAGGAAATGGCCAATCATTCTAGTAATTCTGCCAAGGAAACCCCAAATGAGGTCATGCATAGTCAAACATGACTGAAAATGACTGAACAAGAATAAAGTGAGTGAAATGGCAATTGGGCCAGTCTGTAGTCCCAAAAGATGGCCAGTTTCTTAAATGGAACTGCTATCAAAATTCAAAGGCAACACTTTCTAAATCCCCTTTTTAAGATTAGTTATAAGTTGAATGAGTGCTCCATTAGCATGAGTATAGCAGAGGATTGGTTCAGCTGAGGAGAGGTGAAAAGCAAATGCATGTGATACAGATATACCTGTCCCCAAAAGGATTGATAATAGCAAAGTCTACAATCTATAGTTAGGAGTTAAACTGAGTATATAAATTCTCCTCTATGTTTCCCAGGAGATTCCTGTAAGTCCACCTTCCCTTCCCTCCCAACCTCCTATACTGAGTGCATTGATGGAAGAATATGACTCAGCCTTACTTTTTCTGTTGTGTTTTATTTTTCATGTGCTTACTTAAATGTATGAGTACTTGTATATAATTTCTTTTACCTTATTGATAAGTAAGTGGTAGTATCTAAAAGTACCATTATTGCTAATTAATAGTTTTTGTAAATAAAAATGCATTGAAGGGGACTCAAGAACTAGTGTGGTAAATTAAGAAAGTATATTCTTTCTCAAAATAGTTACCTCTAAAACTCTGAAAGAATCTGAATATAGCTGCATAAACCTACCAGGGTAAGTTCTGGTTGAAGTAAAGGACCTAATCTGGTAAGTGTTCACACAGCCAAGGGAAAGGCATGAGGGGTTACATGGCCATCCCATATACAATATTGTTCTTGTTGTAAGTCCATTGTTTCAGTTGTGAGCAATTCTTTTGACCCCATTTTGAGTTTTTCTTGTAAAATACTGGAGTGGTTTACTATTTCCTTCTCCAAACTATTTTACAGATGAGGAAACTGAGGGAAACAGGGTTAAATATAACTTAAACAGTTAATAAGTGTTTATGGCTGGATTTCAACTCAGGTCTTCCTGACTCCAGGCCCATAGCACTCTATTCTCTGTGCCATGAAGCTGCCCTGCCTCCCAAAAATTATTTCTATATCCCCAGTGCCTAGGATATATTAATACTTAATATATATTTGCTGACATTGAATTAAATGAAGCAGTCTCCCAGATCATGAAATATGACCAGCTCCTAAACCCCATGAAAAAGTTCTAGATTTAGGGAATTTGTTCATTTCATTTGCTTTTTGAAAAATTTTTATTAAATGCTTATCATATGAAGTGTACTGTGCTGAGAATTGGAAGCACAAAAACTGACAACTTAGACTCTACCATTAAGAACTTTATAGTCAGGAGAAAAATAAAATATGTGCATAAATAATTATAATGAAAGAATATAGTAAATGGGAAAAGTCAAAAAGAAAGGGAAGAGAAATTGGAGAGAGAGAAATCAGTTGTACAAAAAGGATATCAGCAAAGGTTCCATGGAGGAGGCAGCACCAGAGCTTCACTATATCTTCATACTCACCACTAGATATGTCTTTTTCTATAGACCGGACATTGTATCTATGTTTTACCTAAAATAAGTCAAAATAAAATCAAATTCCAGTGCTCCTATGTCAAGGAGAAAATATTGCAAGCAGTCAGAAAGAAACAATTCAAATATGAAAGAGCCACAATCAGGATCACAGAAGACTTAGTTTTTTACATTAAAAGAATGGAGGACATGGAATATGATATTCTAGAAAGCAAAGGAGCTTGTATTACAACCAAAAATAATGTATCCAGTTAAACCAAGCTCCACGGAAAGAAAAATGATACTTAATAAAATAGGGGACTTTCAAGCATTCTTAATGGAAAAAAAAAACAGCTGAATAAAAACATGACATTCAAACACAAATCTCAAGCATAAAAAGTAAACACACACACACACACACACACACACACACACACACACACACAAATAATAAGAGACCCAATAAGACCAAATTGTTTACATTCCTACATAGGAAGATGATGCATTCCCAAGACCTTTTATCATTTTTAAAGCAATTAAATGCAATCTAAATAGAAGGTATAAATGTGAGTTGATTACATTGGGATCATTTCAAAAAAAAATGAAGGGGGTAAGAAAGTAATATATTGGGAATAGTTGAAAAAAAACAGTAGAGTGAATTTTTTCTCACTTAAAAGGTATAAAAGAAAGATCTTTTATAGTAGAGGGCCAAAGAGAAGTGCTATATTTGAACCTGACTCATAGAAATTGGTTCAAAGTGGAGAAGAATACAACAAACTTAGTTGGGTATAGAAATCTATCTTACATTAAATCAATCAGGAAATGGGAGAAGAGAACAAGAGAAAGGGGAGGATTATAAAAGGGAAGTCAGATTAAGGGAGTCAGTGGTCAGAAGCAAAACAGACGCTGAGAAGGGAGCAGATAAAAAAGAGAAAGAAGGAGAAACAGAAGAAAAAATTATGAAGGGAAATGCATAGTTAGTAGTCATGACTCTGAAGGTAAATAGAATGAGCTCAACTATAAAAAGGAAGCAGATAGCAAAATGGATTAAAAATCGGAATCCTACATTTACAAAATACACTTGAAACAGAAAGACACAAATATAGAGTAAAAACAAGGACAAAGAATAGACTTTATAATGCTTCAGGTGAAGCAAAAAAGATAATGATAGCAATCATGACCTTAGACAAAGTAAAAGCAAAAATAGACCTAATTAAAAGAGACAATCAGAAAACTATATTTATTGATAAAAATAAATAAATAAACCATAGACAATGAAGTTACATAAAAAAATGTACAGTAGCAAGTTTCTCTGATAAATTCCTTTTTTTTCAAATATATAGGCAATTGGGTTACATTAATAAATATAAAAGCCATTCTCCAATAGATAAATTATAAAGAAATATGAACAAGCAGTTCTCAGAAAACCAAAGCTATCTATGATCATATGAAAAAATACTCTAAGTCATTATTGATTAGAGAAAGGCAAATTAAAATAATTCTGAGATATCATCTTACATCTGTCAGAAATGACAAATGAATGCTAGAAGCAATGAGGGAAAATAGGTACACTAATGAACTATTAATGGAGTTGTGAATATTCTTTGACCCAACAATAGCACTGATAGATATATTCCCTAGAAAGAGAAAGAAAAAGGAAAAGACTCTATATACAAAAATATTTACAGCAACTCTTTTTGTAGTGGCAAAGAATTAGAAATGAGCCCATCAATTGGGAAATGGCTTAACAAGCTGTGGCATGTGATGGTGTTATAAGAAATGACAAAAGAAATGGTTTCAGAAAAACATGGCACAACTTATGTGAACTGATGGAGAGTGAAGAGAGCAAGAGTCAGGATCTCATTGCACATAATAACACCAATATTGTAAGGATGATCAGCTGTGAAAGATTTAGCTACTCTGATCAATACAATGATCCAAGACAATTCCAAAGGACTTATGATTTTTTTTTTAAAAGTGATATCTACTTCCAAAGAGAGAGCTGATAAACTCTGGGTGCAAATTAAAGAATAGTTTTCTCACTTTATTTTTCTTGCCTTTTTTTTTCAATATAGCTAATATGGAAATGAGTTTTGTATTATTTCACATATATAATTGCTATTATATTGTTTGCCTTCTCAGAGAGTATGGAAGGGGAAATAGGGAAAGCATTTGCAAAGCAAAAAAAATTTTAATCTTAAAAATGTATAAATAATGTTTCTAAAAAGAAAAAAACAAAGTTAATATTCTTTGACAAAGGGAAATGAAAAAGAAATTAGTTTCATAGGATTTTAGATTTAGAACTAGAAGGGACCTGATGAATTTTCTAGTGAGGTTCCATTTTAGAGATAAAGAAAGCAAGGTATTAAAAAAAGGTAACATGTAGTGAATAGGAGAGCTGGGATTCTAACCCAGGTCCCTTGACTCCAAATTCAGTCTCTCTTTCACTTAACAATTCTGCTATTCTACTCTTTGCTCCTCTACTTGAGGTGTGCTCTGTGTCCTACCTCTGTAGCAGCACAGATCACAACACTGAAGCTACACAAAAGCCCCAAAAACACCTTGGGTTCCCCTTCTACCTTCTACCTTCTATCTAATTCCAATCAAGCTCTGCCTACACCCGCCCCACTTATTCTCACCATATACTCTGCTAACCACCTTGTAGAGTTGACATTTATATATAATAGCTGACATTTATATAGCATTTTATGGTTTACAAAGTGCTTTACATGTGTTATTTCATTTCATCCACATAACTACTCTGTGCAGTCTGTAGGAGATGGTTTCATTTGTTACAAGACTGATGAACTCTCAATTATCTGTAATAGTGAAAGAGAAGTGGGATTGGAAATCTAAACTTCAAAAGTCATTTCCCCCTGATTTGGGAATACACTATAATAGGATTTGACCACCCAGGGGAACAACCCTCCTAATGATACTTTGTTTAGATTTGAAGTAGGAGTAATGGAGAGGGCTGGTCTAAACCAGGAATTCTAAATCTAAATTTCCATGTTTGTTTCTTTTAAAAAATATTTCCATAACTACTTCAATACAACTAATTTTATTTGTAATCCAATATATTGTATTTTATGCGCATAGAAGCAATATTTTAAAAAAGAGTCCATATGTTTCTCCAGATTGCCAGAGAGATCCATGACACAAAAGCTGATTAAGAATTCTTAATCTGGACTTCTGATTTCCCAGTATGGAAACTCCTTCTACCAATGTCAGTGATACATCTGCGATTTATAGTCTTAAAGATATGATTAGAGGATCTGAGACATTAATTGACTTGGTCACACAGTTAATATCCATATCAGAAATAAGACTTAACCCAGATCTTAAAATTCTTAGGCCTTTCTCTAGCTCCTATACCACACTGCCTCTCTTGATAAAATTAAATGATAAAATTAAAGTCCATATGCAGCTTCTTTGCAAGAACCAGTAGTGGAGGGTGATGGCCCAGAAGTATTCCAGGTGGTAGGTGGGGGAGGAAGACTAGAATTAAAACACGATGCATATAAAGCAAGTGAGTTGATTCCCTAGATTCTCATTTTTATTACAGTGAACAGTTTGTTTACTTTAATGATTTTAAACATACCCCAAACAAATGTGTTGGTTGGTCTCATTCCTTTCCATTTACCATTTCCCTGCAATATGTTTGTGGAGTAGACAAATTAAGGGAAACTACTCTGTGTGGGAGCTTTCCATTTGGCAAGTAGGCTGGGCATATAGAGAAATGTGCAGCAAGCAGAAATTCAAAATTAAAATCATATTCAACAAACCTTTACTGCCTGAAGAATGCTATTCTGCACACTGTGGGAGATGAGAAAGATAAAAGAGTCCCTCCCTTCATGGAGCTTAAAATCTGAGAGAGGAATATGATACAGACAATTAAAATATAAAATACAACACAATAAAGTCCACTGAAGGTACAAAATGCTGTATGGAGTCAGATGATTGACAACTAGGGCTTTGCTGGTAAATGTTTAATAATGCACTCTTCAAAAAAAGCTTAATCTGATTTACTGACATTTTCCCCATCCTTTTCTTAACTCTAAATCAACAAAACAATAAGTCATAACATTTGGGAGACTTCTGAAATACAAATATAAACACTGAAATTTTAAGAATTTAAGAATTAGACAAGCCAGTTGGAGATGACTACAGCACAATTCTATAATGATAAGACCAATATTAGAATCTTCTTAGGCCTTTAATAAGACATGCATTTCAATTCAACTCAGTGACATATATATATATATATGTATGTGTTTATATAAAGAATATGTATATAAATATGTATGTGTATATATATTTAGATAGAATGCAGTGCCTAGAAATACAAAATAAATACAAAAATGAAAAATGACTTAGTTCCTACCCTCAAGAAGTTTACACTGTAACCCAACAGGGTGAAAAGATGACATATTGTAATGGGCTGAGGCTTGAGTTGATGCACTGAGGTCCCAAGCACATGAGGCTAAATAGTAATTGGACCATATTCTATTAATATGTAAGCTTGGAGAAAGAATGGCCCCCGCACACTTTTTGTGCAAGTCCTGATGTGTTGTATAGGAAATGATGATTTTGGTGGGTGGAGGCAGGGGGGTGGAGAGGGAAGCAGAAAGAGAGACTGCTGGCTGGCTTCTTGACACAGCTGCTCGCATTGCTATTGCCACCCCCCCTTCACCTCCGATTCCCCTTCACTTTCAATCCTTTTTCACTTCTACTAAGAATAAAGATCGACAATTTTCCCCTAACCTGAATTCCTGACTCTGGCTGATTTTAAATACGCGGTCATCACAACATGTAATGGAAACAAGTGATGACACAAGGTAGAATGAAATAGAGGCAAAAGAGAGAGATTCAGACAAAATGCAATGGGAAATTTGGGAAGGAAAGAATCAGAAAGCTTTCTGACAGAGATGGTACTTGAGCTAAATCTTGAAAAGAAGTATTTAATTAAGAAAAGTGGAGGAAGGAGTGATTTCCTAAGGTCAGAAATGGTTTGCACAACTGTAAGGAGGCCAGAGATGGCAGGACAAGATTGGAAGAAAGTTAGGGCTTATTTATTGAGTTAAGGAAGAGCAGTAATATAAAAAAGGCACTAGAGCCCGGTTTGGCTTAGGAGTTGATATCCTACCCTGTAGGCAAAGATACTGAAGGTTTATAAGTGAGGAAATAACATTATTATATCTGTGTTTTGGACAGATTATTTTGGAAATTGTGTGAAGGAAATTTTGAAGACAGAAGAAACTGGAAGCAGAGAAATAAATAAGGGGTGAAATAAAGGGGCGATTATTGAACATTAAAGAACATCTGCTGGATTCCCAGGGACTGGAGCATCCCTATTGTACATGCAGGTTGGACCAGATTCAGTCCGAGGGAGCCTCCCTCCCCATGACAAGGGTCAGCTTCCCTTTTATCACACTGCAAAATTCATTAAAACTTCAGTGCCCCAGGGATGATTTTACTTAAGTCATGCCTTCCATCTAATATTTCCCCAAGGAAAGAGTGGGAATAAAAATAAAAATAAATGTACAATCTGAATCAGGTATGGGCCAGATAAATTATTCCTATACACACAAGGAATACAAAACATAAAAGTCTCATAAGTGCATATTAACATTGTTAGTGTTGTTAAGTTCTAAGTTCACTGATAACTACTGTTGCAATCTATTGAGAAGCTGACATTTAAACCTCATCAGGACATAAACCAATCTGCAAGATGGCTAATTAGGCAATTTACATTTTACCTTAGCTGTGCATTGTCCAAATGGCTCCCAGTACCTTCTGGCTTGCAAAATGGCCAGGCTTGAGCCAATTTGCTTCATGGGCCACAAGCTAGTTCCCATCCTATGGGACCTAAGCCTCCAGAGCTGTCAGACTCGCAAGGTCAAGTCTCAGGAGGCTGTTTCACCTAAGATCAAGAAAGGACAAATCTAAGACAAACAGACCAAACAGATCATATGCTTATGTCTTCATAGAGGTACAGTGTGAGCTGCTCTTTTCCCAAAACTTCTTGAAAAGCAGCTCAAAATAGTCTTTACTGGACCCACAGTCTGTCTCTCATGTCTAGAAAGTCATTTCAAATCCTTAGCTCCATTCAGAATGCAGCACAGGGGTCACTTCCCATAATAGGCTTTTCCTGATTCCCCTCGGTTGTTAATGTTCTCCCTTCTCTCCCCAAAATTTACTTTTTATGTTTTGTGGGAGGGAATACTTTATTATCTGTTGATATTGCTTCATCCTAGCTTTATGTAGCTAGAAAACTGTCTAACTCAATCCACAGAGGTCAGGTCAACTTCAGAGATGTTCCAATGGAGGCAGAAGGTTTCAGGAAATGTTTAGATCCCACCTACATCTTGTTTTGAGTCTACCTGGAGCTTACGTTTTAGATTCCCCAACATTTGTGTTTTGGCTCTACCCCAATGTTTATACTTATCTGCTGATATACATCTCAGGCAATCTTACCTGAAAACTGCCCAAGTGCCGACCAACTAGCCCCGTGTCCTTTTCCCTCTGTGTGAATTCTATGTAATGTACATCTCAGAGAGACTGGAAAAGGAGTTACACATTTTTTTTTCTGGCTCTCTCTTTTGCCAGACCAACAATAAGATTCTTTCTAAAACATTTTAGGTGCAGGGGTTTGTTCTTGACTGACAGCATCTTGTATATGCAATTATCCCCTCTATATCACAACTTTCCCCATTGCAATTTCAGTATGTCACGTGTTGGCATAAAAAATTAAATGAGAATTCTGGGGGGAGTTTTGTGAAAGCCACAGATGACATGCAAAAGCTGGCAAATAGCACAGAAAAAGTTTAGAAACTCAGAAATACACAAAATATATGTATAGAATTGTATGGAATGTAAAGAAAAGATTCATCCTTCTCTGGAACAAAGGAAGAACCAAAACTTTTTACACAGATTTTCCAAATCATAAGGCACTGTGCCCCTAACCCTCTAAATGGGGAAGGGAAAACTGTATTTACCAGTGTACATGTTTGTGAGTTTGTTTTTTTTCTCAGTAGCATAGAGAGGTAGATATATCATTTTTATCTCTGTATACGAAAACCTAGCATAGTACCTGGTACATAGTTGTGCTTAATAAATGATCACAGAATTGAATTTTATAGGTCAGTGTAAAAGTAGGTCCTTCCACAATGTCCGACCAGCCAATTTATTTCCAATTCTTAAGCCTCATCTTCCAGGAGGCACTAAGAGACACAATCTCACACACACAGTCTCACCTCCTTACATATCTGTGGACTTTCTTACCTATTCATAATAGAATATTCAAAGTAGAAAAGAAATTTCAGAAATAGGTGATGAATTAAAGCCATGTGGGACAGAGACCCTTACCCAAATTAGAATCAGAGACTCTCAAGGTAAAAAGCAAAAAGAATTTATTACAATCTTGAGAAAAAGGGCAATTCCCAACAGGCAAGTTCAGTAGAGAGTGCAAAGTGCAGGCTGCAAAACACAGGATTATATACAGACCCTAACAAGGAAGCCCCCTCCCCCTTCTCCCATTGGTTGGGTAGTCCAGGCTTACATTCCAATCTACCCAGACACTAAAAATATATCCAGAAACAAAGAACACTAGCCTATGGCACACTCCTATGTTAGGAACTTAATGCTAATTGTGGCAAAAAAAAATAAAAGAGGGGGGGGCAAGGGGAACTGGAGGGAAATATATATTTATAGAAGATAAGAGAATATCTGTGGCTTTTGGCCACAGTACAACTTGTCAGTGCAAAGCTTCAAGTTATAATTAGGGTACAGGTCGAGGCCACATTATTAGGAGAGGTCTTCACTCAATTTATCCCATTCATAGAAAAATGACCCCACAGGAGAAGAAATACCCTTTCAATTAGCAAAGCAGCATTGCTTTGATTATGGTCCCAGAACTGGAATGGGGTGGGGGTGGTAGGGAAAAGTAAAATATGTATATGACAAGTTAGCATGGAATCAATAACTGGAAAGTAAAGCAAAGCAGCCTTTATATAGTAATAACAGTAATAGTTCTATCAAAGTGCTTTGGGAGTAGGGGCAGATGAAAATTCTAGACCTATAAGGGTAAAATCCTCCAGGGCATGGTTTCTGACTCTAGCAGCAAGGTAAAAACATATCCAGGCTATGAATATAAAGGTCATTGATTTTTAAAGTTTTATGAATTGGGAGCCCAGAAGTTCATCAACATGAATATTGAAGTTACCAAAGATAAAGGGAGGGATTAAGATGGGAAAAACACCAGACCTAAAGTTAGCCTAAAGAAGATCAATCTGGAGATTGGTGATAACTACAACAAAGATCAGAATATAATCAGATGGAATGAATTTAGAAGGTATGATTGATTGTTCAATGACAGAAAGACCTGGAGGTGAAAATAATAAGTGATGAGTACTTACTACTCCTTCTGGCCTTGAGAAGTATATGGGGGTGGGAGAGGGAGAAAGGGAGGAAGGGGTCACATTGGCTAGCGAGAAAAATGAGGGACTGGGTCATGGATTTAATGCAACCAAATAGAATCTAGGGAGGGAAAAAAATGTTGCGGCTAGCAGCATCAATTGCAAACGATCATCTAATCACAACACATCTAAAGAATCCATCCCTAATTTGAACTAAACCAAGAGTTCTGGGATTTTACAGTATTCTAAAGAATAAATTCTCCATTTGGAGGTCATTCTACAGGAGGCATAATATTTGGACAGGAAATCATTGAGAACAAGGTAAAATAAAAATTCTCAACTTCTAATGTCTTTTTCCTCCCAAGGATTGACAATCAGAGTGCTAAATTTGCAGGTTTGTCAGGTTTAGTTGACTTCTGTAATGATTAAAGACTAAATAAGCATAAGGAGGTAAGTTATATCGCCCTCTCCTTAGAAATTTCACAGTTAAATGTCTATAACAAAAACTTGTCCCCTTAAATAACGACATTCAGCAACTAACTCTGAACATGACAATTTAATCAATCAGGTGTAGCCTTTCCAAAAATCTCTACCTTCCTAGAAACACAAGCAGCTGAAACTATAAAAGATTCAATCACACTAAAACAAGCCCAGAGCATCAATGTTTATTAAAGTTATGGGAGCTATTTATTGACCTGGGGAAATTGCAAACCATTGCAATTACTGCTGGAATTGCATTTTTACAGTTAACAAATGAATAGTGATGTTTTTCCTTTTCTCTTTTAATTGTGATTATTGCAGCTGGATAGAAAATCCAAAAAAGCAAAAGCAGCCCTCTAGCCTAGTTATTTTCAAGGAAACCAAAAAGAATTTGTCAGTTTTTAACTTGTTTCTGAGTTAGTCTTTTCTTTCTGTGTGTGCCCATGTTCCTGAACAGAAATCACAAAGTTTATAATCTGAAGAATTCTCCCTGAAGTGTAGATTAGAAGGTGTCAAAAGGTTTTTCTTTTGCCAACTCACAAGTCAGCTTCTTCTGGAGAAGTGCAGCACAATCTCCACTAAGCAGTGAGGTAATTAGGTCATTATGATTAGGCCCAATTGGCCACAAGTTTACAAAGGACTCCTGTCTTGAATTTCTCGATTTTTTTTTTCCTGTGCCCTTTAACATTGCTGGGGCAAAAGGTAAAAGTGTCTGATCATGAATGAGTGAATCACTTATTAAATGCTTACTATGCATAAAACACATTGCCAAGTGTTGTTTACAGAAATCTCTGCATTCAAATAGTTCACATTCTAGTAAGGGGAAAGGAAACAACAGGTTTCAGATGGCCCAAGGTCTTTAAGGTGCAGTGGCAAGGAGATGGTAACACATCCTGTTTTATGTTATTTTTCATTGTTAAAATTGTATCTGTTTCAACACTGAATCACCTGACAATGCACAGACCTTGGACAATAAGCCCTATCTTCTCCAGGTGCACAGTAGCTTTGGGTGCAAAGTCAGGAGTTGTCCAAGCAGTGGCTAGGTCCACTTTCCACAAGGCTGATTCCCTGGATGATAGAATGACTGCAATCAAGAATGACTAGCCGTCCAGACCCTTAGGCTTAGAGTTATGACCACATCTGTCTGAAGGGAAGTGGTTATTGAAGTGCTGACACTAGTCTGCCTTGCCAAGCATCTGCACTCCCCCATCTCCCCTTCAGGGTACCCTGCCGATTCAGTGAAACTGGCTGGCCTGCTGATTGGTCCTGAGTTCTTGAGCTGGCCTGCCACGCCATAGCAACAGATCAGCAGCTGGTTTTGATGATGGCCAGGATAGCAGGTGAATGTGAGAACATCTTTGACAAATCTGTTACTTCAGCTGTGATACTGAAGACCCAGCTCCCATATTTATTCTTCTTTTAGGAGCATAAATACTTTCCAAGATGGTAGTCATACATCCTGAGTAAAATAAGATAAGTCATAGGCCTCTTAAATTGAAATAAGAAAGTAGAATTTTTTTCACGTTAAAACCATATTTTCAATAACATTTTAACTGAATAAAACTTTAAAAGATGATGTCCTAGATTCTAAAGAAGAAATATGAAAAGGTATATATTCCACAAATACAATTCTTTGCAGAAGTATGGTCCAAGAGTGTAGCATATATTTTCATATTTTTAAAATATATTCACTGTTTAATTATTTTTAAATTCTTCTTTTTAATCTTAAAAATATTTCTTAATATGTTTGGCTTTCTAGGAGGGGAGAGAAGAGATATTGTGTGAAATTCTAATATTAAAAAATATAACAATAAAATGTATTTTTAAATGATACTTTTAGAACAAATCTTTAAAGCAAACACAGATACAATTGGGTATCTTTTTTTCCTATCAAGTTATAACTCCTATCCCTTTTCTTTTAATCCTTCTATCCAGAACCTTAATTCCTTTCCTTCACATTTAATAAACATAAAACTCACCCAACTCATCCCTGAGGTTTGTGTTTACCTCTTTAGGTTTCACAAGGCATCTTGTTTCTCTCTCAGCTGCTAGCTCTTTCCTAGTTTTTCCAACTCTCTGATACAAGAAGACTGTCAAAGAGGAATTCTCCGTCTCTTGGGGATCCTTCCAGCTTGATTATGATTTCTCTCAATGAAATAAATGTTACAAAGAAAAAAATAAAGACCTGATAGATATGAGAGATGAAGAATGAAAGATGAATCTTAAGGTTTTGAGCATAGGTGACTGATGAAATAGAGATATCAATGGAAATAAATTAGGAGATTAAAAAAAATTCTTTTCTGAGAGCAGGGGCAGAAACGATCAGAACAATTTTATATATGTTGAGACAAGAGGGCATGCATATGGAGTCTACTGGTAGTCAATCATATCACTGAAATCTGATGAAAAATTGGAACTATAAGAATGAATTTGGGGCAGCTAGGTGGCACAGTGGATAGAGCACCAGCCCTAAAGTCAGAAGGACCTGAGTTTAAATCTGGTCTCAGACACTTAACACTTTCTAGCTGTGTGACCTTGGGCAAGTCACTTAACCCCAATTGCCTCAGCAAAAAAAAAAAAAAAGAATGCATTTGAAGGAGACATTAGAAGCTGATTGAAGCACTCTGGGGAAAATGTTGAACTTTGGCTAAGGACAGGTAAGGAAGTGGTTGATTTGCAGTAGGAGGTAGATCTAAACAGGATGTGACTATAGCATCAAAGATCACAAGTCTAGAGTTGGCAGAGACCTCAACTCGTTCACTTTCATCATTTCACAGGTGTGAAAACTAAGGCCCAAGGAGGTTTGATGGCTTAGACAAAGTCACTCCAAAGTTCTCTGATTCCAGGGCCACTGATCTTCTCACTGCACTGCCTTAGTCCATTTGTCCACATCCGTCCCTGTGGAATTAGAGCTGGTTGGGTTATTCGTGGCTAGTTCTACAGAAGGGTGCCTGGTCACATCACCTGGAAGAGAGGACATGCTCCAGAAAGCAGTGAAGATTTACAAAGATTTTTTCCTTTGCAGTCCTGGAAATGAGCATACAGCCCTCCTTGGGTGTAACAGGCCTGGCCAATGAGTATAGGATAGGGCTCAGCCCTCAAGGGGCCTGAAGGAAGCCACTGAAATGTGTGATAACAGAAGGAAGACACCTGGCTCTCCCGTCAGAAAGTCAGGTTTTCTGTGACCATTTCCCTTCTCCTTATTGAGTGCCAAAGAAAAGACATTTGACTGGCTGGCTGCTGATCTAGCCTTAGATGTACAAATAAAAGGCCCTAACCAAACATTTGTTCTCTTGCCTGGTAGTGAGTCAAGGAACTACAGTGGACTTCTGCTACTTTTGTGCCCAGGATATTTACTCTTTCCTGTTCTCAGATGAAAGATGGCTAGAGATAGAATGGCCTTGTGAACTTTGAAAGACTGGATGAGCCAGCAGAGCTTACTAGTGACTTTAGCCAGCATCTATCCCAGCGGTGAGTCAGCCAAGACACCACATCCTATCAGCAAAGGAGCTATTTTGTCCTTTACTGATGTGGCATTTGGAAGGGAACTCGTGGGGACAACTGTTTTGTGGCAAACACTTCAAGTTTAAGTCCATTCTCTTCAAAGACTGAGTTGTAGAGTGGAGGGGATGTCTCCATTAAGAACATATTTTTTGCATTTTGGTTCTTGTTACATCTTTTAAATAAACATCCTTCTGTAAAAGCTAATTTGTCGTTCTTGTTTATCACTGATATAAAGGAGATAGCAACTGGTTAAAATGATGCTGAATAGTAATCAATGTAATACAATGATTGTTCCCTCAATTGCGGTGAGTGGTGATGCATATGAGTATGGAAAGATCCCTCCTAAGAGGGGGATCTAGCCTCATCAGTCAATAACTATTCATGAAGCACCTGCTATGTGCCAGGCATCGTGCTAGAGCTGCCTAATTCTTTCAGTCTTGGTCATGACCCTCTAAAATTCTCTTTGGAATCAGAGAAGAGCTCTCCAAAACTCATTTCTTTTCTCAGGAAGTAAGAGTTCAATACACTGTGTTCCTCACAGAAGCTACAAAACAGAGTCATTTCAATATAGGAGCATTGAGATTAAAGAGAAATACAATTTATGCATGGATTTAGAACATGAAAGCATCTTACAAGCTATCTAATACAACTACCTCATTTTACACAAAAGGAAATTGAGGCTCAGAAAGATTAATGACTTTTCTGAGGTATTAATGGAATAAATGGCAGTCAACGTTTGATTTCAGGCCCTTTCACGCCAAATCTCAGTAGGAAAGAGTTTCAAAAAAGCAATGGTGATTATTAGTCAAGTACTACTAAGATTTGAAAAAAAAAAAAGCTGAAGCTGAGAAAAACATTATTAAATTGACAACTGGGAAGTTTTTAGTGATTTTTGGCAAAACAGTTTTACTAAACTGGTAGGGATTATTCTAATGAGAGATTGAGTGTCAAATCAGTTGAGTGGGATCAATTAACAATTATCTGAGAAGTGTAGCAATTAATTGGTTATTTATATCTGAGATTGTTTCTACAATGACTGCCCAATGTCCCTCATTTTTTTAAAAAAATGCATAGCATATTCTTCTGAAAACAAGGCTGAATTCTGACATAACAAGTTGTATTTGCTAGAGATAAGAAAAACATACTTTGACTAATTAGTATTAGTCTGCAGCAATTAATTAGCATTTAGGTTTCACAGTATTCCCTATCCTCCTTAATTCTTTCTCTTGTTTTTCCCATAATGAAAATCCTAGCTTTTTCTAGCAACAGAAAAAGTTTTCATTCTAAATAACTCCAAGTTACTTCATCCCACAATCAAGTTTATATTTAATCTCAAGGAAGATAATGTCAAAAAGAAGCCTTATATAAAAAATAATATTCATTTTTACACTTTTCATATTAACGAAAATCTTGGAGAAGAGATGAGTGCTTGCCTAAGCAGAAAGGAACAAAATTAAGAGATCTGGTGGATGAGGAAACAAAACTGTTGATGAGATATAAGAAGTCATGAAGGTGAGGAGTCATCCAGAAAGAATTCATAGCTTGGGCCTTTTAGAGGGACAAAAGCTATATTATGATGTCATAAAGTGAACTGAATTCCTTAGCAGAACTCACAATTTTATAAGGGGAAAGATGGGATCTTTTATAGGAAAAGACTCAAAACAAGGTATGCTACCTATGCTAGTTGCTTGCCTCAGAAAATCAACTGGCAATTAAGAAATATTTATATAATAAAATTGGGGACTGACATCTATAGCCTGGACTCCAGATTGTATACAATAATCCTGTCAATATAAAAAATTCAGTTACTCTAAAGGGCCCCTCTAGGGACAAGATGGTACTGTCAGTATCCTTCCCTGGGACCCATCTAAACACTGGTTTGCTACCAGAAATGCAGCCTTTTGCTGGAGTCTATTCATTCCATCACTATCACTCTTTGTAGATGTTATGATGCTATACTTAAGAGAATCTTAGAAAATTAAACACTTTAGCAAAGTTGAAGGATATAAAATAAACCCACATAAACTATCAGCATTTCTAAATGTTAGAGCAAAATCCAACAGGAAGAGATAGAGAAATTCCATTTGCAATAATTGCAGATCACATAAAATACTTGGGAGTCTACCTGCCCCTTCAAACCTAGGAACTATATAAACACAATTATAAAAGACTTTTCACATAAATAAACACAGCTCTAAATAATTAGAGAAATATTCTCATGAATAGATTGAGCCAATATAATAAAAATTACAATTATATCTAAATTAATGTATTGATTCAATGCCATACCAATCAAACTACAAAACATTATTTTAAAGATCTAGAAAAATAATAATAATAAAAAGATCTAGAAAAAATAATAAAATTCATCTGGAAAAATAAAAGGTCAATGTATTTTTTTTTACTGTGAAGGACAGTGGCCTAGAAGTACCAGATTTCAAACTATTACAAAATGGTGATCTTGAAAATAATCTAGAAGTGTCTAAGAAATAGAATATGGATAAGATGAATAGATTAGATACACACTGTACAGGAGTAAATGTCCATAGGAACATAGTGTTTGATCAACACAAACAATCAAGTTTTGGAGATAAGAACTATTCATGAAGAATGAAATGAGCAGAACACTGCATATAGTAACAGCAATATTTTTTGAAGAATAAATGAGAATAACTAAGTTATTCTGAGTATTGTGAATACTCAAATCAATTTCAAAGTGTGACATTTAATAAGATTCTAGAAATATTATTTCTGGTAATTTAATAATTTTATTAATAAGGCCACCAGTTATTAGTAAAAAGGATGGTCATTTGGCCATCTCTCAGACCAAAGTTTAACAGGCTTCACACTTTATATACCCTTTGAAATAGTAGGTGATATATAGGACTGAGAATGACCCCTGAAGAGAGAAATTATCTCTTCTCAGACTACTTCCAGCTATAGCAGACCACTCCAGGCCTTGGACTATCTAGATAAAAGGATCTGTCTCCACCCAACGTAGACTACAAGGTGGTCAGAAAAAGTGACATAAGGACACTCTCAAGAACTTTACAATTAATTGTATGACATGGGAGACACTGGCAGAGGAGTGCCCAGCATAATGTGCCCTCATCAGAGAAGGGGCTGTGCTTTATGAATAAAACAACTGAATTAGCCCAAAAGAAATGTGAGATGCACAAAATTAGAGAAGCTTCCCCAAAGGTTCATAGGGACTATTTGTGCCCGACCTGTGGCAGAGCATCCCCAGCTTGTATTGGTCTGTCAGCCACAGTTGGACACACTGTAACTCAACTCTAACAGTCACTTTGGTCTTCTACAAGAACTAAGGACATCTACCTAAGACCCTTGCTAAGGAGATACAGGGAACTCGTTTGGTTCCCAGTGATTCTGAGGTTGACATACCTATGTATGGATGGATAAATACGAGTGTATATTGCTTTCAAATTTCACTGACAGTGCCTCCCAAATCTCACTGACCAGTTTTTTTCCCCCAGGCTCCAAGGATACAATTCATCCACAACCAACCAAAGCACAATGGGCTTCCCCACTCTAGATAATTTTTGCAAGTGTGGGTAAGGTCTGACCCAAGATCTAGAAGAGTTAATACAATTTCATTATCAAGAAAATTGAACCTAATATCAGGATTTTGGAAGCAGGGCCACTCAAAACAGGGAGAGAAGGCAGAGCTACTCTCACCCTAAATTGGTTTCTGCTTTTTCTCCCTTTGGGGGATTATCCTTTGAGTTGGAAATGACAAAACAGAAAATGCTAATGAGTTGTCATGCCCAATATCAGTAGAGAGGAGATCTGAAAAAATAAAAGGTCATGAATATCAAGGGAATCAATGAATTTTTAAAAAATGGATAAGAAAGTGACGTAGCAATACCAGATTTCAAACTTGTTTGCCCTTGATGAATTTTAGTCACCTGACTCAAAAGAACTACATCCTTGGAGTAGTGGAAGGCACTAGTAATGAAATTTAAAAGTAATATATATACATATATATATATATATATATATATACATACATACATACATGTCAACCTCAGAATCACTGAGAACCAATAAAAGGAGTTTTTATTATCTCCTTAGCAAGGGTCTTAAGTAGATGTGGTTTCCATGGAAAATAACTCTTCCAACAAAAATCGACATCTGCAATCTCTTCCAATTTATTAAAGAACACATGAAATAAATCATGAACTCCCCTGATCAACTGCTAGTCACAGTGAAATGTATATATTTTTAAAATTCTAAATAAATATGTAATAAGGAATGAGGATTATTTTCAAATTAGTGCCTATTAACCCCCCTCAAAAAAAAAAAAAAACCTAAATTTCTAAAACTTCAATTTTACTTTGTATAGAGGAAACACAGTTTTCAGCATAATATAAAACAATTCCATTGGAATAAATAGATAAAATTTATACTTGTTGTAATAAAGCAAACACTTACAATTCATGTTATATCTCCATATGGTATTAAATTAAAGGAGGAAGACATCAAGAAAGGCAAACTGGAGAAGTTGGGGAGAAAGGAAGGTATTTGAAAAAATGTTTAAAGAAAATCAAAAAATGAGAGAGGATTCAATTATACCACAAAGTAATTAAAGGAGAGGGAAATTAAGTCAAAAGTGATAAAAGACAACATCAAGAAAAGCTGGGAATATACAATTGACTTTTAAAGCTGTCTTTGGAGTGGACAATCAGGCCCTCACACAGCTCGTCTCTGGGTACTTAAATAATGTATGGCATCAGGTACAAAATATTTCCTACAGTACCCGAGATAGTTACACAAGCATTAGCTCTAAGAAGTCCTGGGCAATAGAAAAAGCATTGGCTTTGGAGTCAGAGCACCTAGATAGAAATCATTTACAAATGGTGTTTCTTTGGACAAGGTTACTTCTCTCTGGGCCTCCCACCAAGTTCTTTGATTCAAGATTCAGGACCCGTTATCTTTTCGACCCAGTTTCCTCTCTGAAACGGTTGCTAAGGTCCCTTTCAGCCTTGATTTCTTGTGAGACCAAGACAGCCCCCCAACCCAACCCCTCCCCCAAATTGGAGGGAAAGCAAACCTGGCTTTGGGACGTAATCCTGACTCTGATCCCAAGTAAATTACTTAGTCTTATGGGTCTCAATTTGTTCATTTTTTAAATGGGAGTTCGGTTGTACGGCCACTAAAGCCCTTTCAGCTTAAGCTTCTTAATTAAGGATAGCTTTTCCTCTTCCTTCCTCGCAAAGCTGGGAATCCTTGCCATCCTTTCTGGGGTTAGGAAGCGGAGCAGGAGGGTTTGGAAGGGGAAAGCTTCTTTCCCTACAGAATTAAGCGCAGGCAGCCAGAGAAAGCCAAGAAGGACCGGCAGAGAATGTGCACCCAGCGAACACTAGGGTGGGACGAGGACCAGTGTCCGGGAGGGACGAGGACCAGTGTCCGGTGGGACGAGGACCAGTGTCCGGGCGGGACGAGGACCAGTGTCGGGAGGGACGAGGACCAGTGTCCGGTGGGACGAGGACCAGTGTCCGGGCGGGACGAGGACCAGTGTCCGGTGGGACGAGGACCAGTGTCCGGGAGGGACGAGGACCAGTGTCCGGGCGGGACGAGGACCAGTGTCCGGGCGGGACGAGGAGCAGTGTCCGGGAGGGACGAGGACCAGTGTCCGGGAGGGACGAGGACCAGTGTCCGGGCGGGACGAGGACCAGTGTCCGGGAGGGACGAGGACCAGTGTCCGGGGGGACGAGGACCAGTGTCCGGAGGGACGAGGACCA
Organism: Antechinus flavipes; assembly: GCF_016432865.1. Lineage (NCBI taxonomy): Eukaryota > Metazoa > Chordata > Mammalia > Dasyuromorphia > Dasyuridae > Antechinus > Antechinus flavipes. The sequence goes on along the minus strand of NC_067399.1, from coordinate 215,305,553 downwards.
GTGTCCGGTGGGACGAGGACCAGTGTCCGGGCGGGACGAGGACCAGTGTCCGGTGGGACGAGGACCAGTGTCCGGGAGGGACGAGGACCAGTGTCCGGGCGGGACGAGGACCAGTGTCCGGGCGGGACGAGGACCAGTGTCCGGTGGGACGAGGACCAGTGTCCGGGCGGGACGAGGACCAGTGTCCGGGCGGGACGAGGACCAGTGTCCGGTGGGACGAGGACCAGTGTCCGGGCGGGACGAGGACCAGTGTCCGGTGGGACGAGGACCAGTGTCCGGGCGGGACGAGGACCAGTGTCCGGGCGGGACGAGGACCAGTGTCCGGGAGGGACGAGGACCAGTGTCCGGGCGGGACGAGGACCAGTGTCCGGGCGGGACGAGGACCAGTGTCCGGTGGGACGAGGACCAGTGTCCGGGAGGGACGAGGACCAGTGTCCGGGCGGGACGAGGACCAGTGTCCGGAGGGACGAGGACCAGTGTCCGGGAGGGACGAGGAGCAGTGTCCGGGAGGGACGAGGACCAGTGTCCGGTGGGACCAGGACCAGAGTCCGGGTGACCCAGTCCCACGTGCGCGGCAAGGCACGGCTACACGATCAGACTGCACAATAGCACCTGCGTAATGAGAAGAGCGAGAGCCTCGCTTCCACTTCTCAGTCTGCGCAGGCGCTTCAAAGAGCTCAGGGCTGGCCTCTCGCACCGGTATCCGCCCCCACCTTGAGCTGGACACCACCGGCGCGGGAGAGTGACGTAGGCAGAAGCGACGCGGACAGAATTGCTCCCCGAGTTTTCGCGTGTGTTTTAAGGAGGAAACTAGTGGAGGCGCCATGGCGGCCACGTCTAAACCCAAGCTGTCAAAGAATCTGCTGCGGATGAAGGTACGAGCCGTCTTAGCGGAAGATAGCGTGGGGTCCCTGAGGAAGACTGAGACGGCAAAGAGGGTCGAGGTCCCCGAGCTAGTCCCAGAAGCGGAGGTCGGAGGTGGGAGAGGAAAACTGAAGCCAGACCATAGAGGGTTTGAATGACAAACTCAGAGCTAGACCTTATTCTCAGAGAAGTAGGGAAAAAAAGTATTTTGAAGGTTTTCAGTGGGAGACTTACATAATCAGAGAGAAGTTCTAGAAACGAACATTCCTCTGTTAGCAGGGCCCTTTTCCCAGTCACTTTGTTATGATTTTCCCTCTATTTACACATCTAGAAATTTTACTTATTTATCTCATTACTTAGGCTTCTCGGAGAATATAAAGTTCTTGAGGCCCGGGGCCTTTTTTTGGTCAGCCTGTCAATAAAACATTTATTAAGTTCCTATTAAGCCAAGCACTGAGCTAAGCCCCTCAGGTATTAAAAAAAATAAATACAGACCCTGTCCTCAAGAAGCTCACTGTTTAAAGGGGAAAACAATGTGCAAACAACTATGTACAAACATGCTTTATGCAAGATGAATTAGAAATAATCGACAGAGGAAAGACATTAAACACATCAGTTCCTTAGACTGCCTTTAGAAAGAGGAGTTTTAGCTAGGACTTTAAGGATGAAAAAAAAAGCCAGGAAGCAGAAATTAGGTGGGAGAGAATTTCATTTTGTCTTTTTTATTCCCTAACACCTAGAACAATACCTGGCACATAATAGACTTAAAAGACTGGACAATATTAGTCAATAAAGGTTCAGACTGAATTGGAAGAGAAACTAGAGGTAGAGACAAGAAATGGTGCCACCTGAATTAGGACAGCAGCCGTGAACAGGAGGTGGAAAAGTTGGAAAAATAGAATGATTTGATTTATGAACTGAATTGGAAAAATAGAATGATATGATTTACAAACTAAAACATGATGAAGGCATATCAACAGTGAGTGTTTACAGTTAATGCTGAGGTTTGGTAACCAGAAGAACTGGGGATATGTCATTGAAAAAAAAAAGATCAATATGAGTGGAAAATGGTAGAGGAAGGAGATAGTCCTGTTTTTAATTTTGAGGTGCTTGCAGGACATCCAGCTAATAGAGATTTTCCAGATATGGTCAGAAATGGTTAGAAAACTCAAGAGAGAAAAATTGGGATTGAAGGTAGAAGTTTCTGAATAAGCACTGTGGTTGTTGTGCTTTGAAATCCATGGCAGAGTTTTAATAGGTCTAAAGAATAATGTTTAGCCATTGTAGGCTTCAGAGAGAAAGGAAGAAAATAATAGGCCTTTTTGTTTGTCTCTCTTCACTGCCTTCTCACCTGCCATTGGGTTTTTCTTTTTTTATTTGATCATAAAATGGAATCTAATATTCTAAAATGTATTGTATTTTTAAATCAGCTAAAATTAACTTTGTATACATCCATCTTACTCTTTGAAAATAATGATTACAAATGTTTTGATGATAGCTTTGATGAAAATGTGAGAAGGAAACATTTTTTAAAATTTTTCTATAATAGTTCATATCAATAACCATTCAGTTGACCAAAAGATGTAGAAAAGATGAGATCCTTCTTTACAAAGATTGTTTTTCATTAAGGAATCTCTCCTGTATAGTTTAAGATCATACAATATTCCTTGATAATATGCCAACCCAAATATTGTGATCCTCTGTAACCCTCTGATTTTTATCAAGGGAGACATAAAACAAGAAAATGGTTTCACCAAAACTGGATATAAATACCAAAGATTTTCATCAGTTTTGTCATAGAAGATATACTGCCCATGATCCAGTTGTTTTTAGAGATTCCCTTTAGATGATGGGATTTTTCCAGTGCTTCCATTTATAGATGATATTCTGATAGCATTAAGCCCCAGAACCTTAAAATCTTCAGTATTAGTCAGAATTGGTCAGTTTATTCAGCAAAGTACAAACGAATGGCAAGTAAGTGCCTATTGTCCAGACTATAATATGAACAGTTAGATGTCTGTGTATTGATATCATTACTTGTATTTGGCATAGGCATTGCAAATGGACAAAAAATTAGACCTAGAAGTAAATAGGAAGAGTGGGCTGGATTACATCTAATATTTTTTTGTGGTGCTTTTATGATTCTACACTTTAGGAAGCTAACTCATGTTTTAACATTAGACTTCTATTGAAATTCTGTTTACAAATCATGTCATATTATCTTCTTTGGATCAGAGTTGCATTTAACACATAGGGCAGAGGAGAGACACAAGTTAAGTGAAAATGATGTACCTGATTCTATTATACTTCCTTTTACTGAGTTTCTCCAATATTGCATTTTTTAAAATAAATTCAAAGTTTGTAGTATCAAGCAAGTCATTTAGTGTCATTTTTTCAACAGCATGTGCTCACATTCTGTAAATGGAGTGTTTCAAACTATTATTATATATGTTATGGTGATAAGTGACCTTTGATGATACTATTCCAGTTGTTTGGGACTGCCATGAACTACATCCATGTAAGACAGCAAACTGAATTGATAAATATTTGTGTGTGTTTGACTGCTCTACTAACTACCAGCAATTCCCTATCTCCCTCTTCTTAGGTCCCCCATTCCCTGAAACATAGCATTATTGAAATTGGGCCAATTAATAATCCTACAGTGACCTTTAAGTGTTCAAGTGAAATCTATTTGGCATATTTTATTATTATCTTATTTTAAGAAATTGCCACAACCATCCCAGCCTTCAGCAACCACTACCAGGATTAGTTAGTAGCTATCAACATCAAGGCAAAATCCTCTATCAGCAAAAAGATTACTACTTGCTGAAGGCTCAGGTGATGGTTAGCATTGTTTTTTTATCAATAAAGTATTTTTAAATTATGGTATACATGTTCTTTTTTTATTGAAACTTTTTATTTACAAAATGTATGCATGGGTAATTTTTCAGCATTGACCTTTGTTCAAAACCTTCTGTTCCAAATTATCCCCTCCTTCCCCCCCATTGCCTCCCCTAGATGGCCGGTAATCCAATACATGTTAAATATGTTAAAATATATGTTAAATCCAATATATGTGTACATATTTATACAGTTATCTTGCAAAAGAAAAATCAGATCAAGAAGGGAAAAAAACTGGGAAAGAAAACAAAATGCAAGCAAACTACAGAAAGAGTGAAAATGCTATGTTGTGGTCCACACTTAATTCCCACTCTCCTCTCTCTGGGTTTAGATGCCTCTCTCCATCAGTGCACAAGTGGAACTGGTTTGAATCATCTCATTGTAGAAGAGAGCCATGTGCATCAAAACTGATTGTCATATAGTCTTGTTGCCATGTATCATGACTTCCTGGTTCTGCTCACTTCACTTAGCATCAGGTCATGAAAGTCTCTCCAGACCGCTCTGAAATCATATTGCTGGTCGTTTCTTTACAATTCCATAACATTCATATACCATAACTTATTCAGCCATTCTCCAATTGATGGGCATCCATTCAGTTTCCAGTTTCTAGCCACTACAAAGAGGGCTGCCACAAACATTTTTGCACATGTGGGTCCCTTTCCTTCCTTTATGATCTCTTTGGGATATAAGCGCAGTAGTAGCACTTCTGGGTCAAAGGGTATTTGATAACTTTTTGAGCATAGTTCCAGATTGCTCTCCAGAATAGTTGCATCTATTCACAGTTCCACCAACATACATTGATTTTTTAAAAAACAATATTATTGCACACTTAAGAGACTACCATATAGTATAAACATTTTTTTTTTTTTTAATGCACTGGGAAACAAAAAAACCTCATATGACTCATTTTTTTCCCAATATTTACTTTGTGGGGTCAAATGGAACAGAACTTGCAGTATCTTCAAGGTGTGCCTGTATTTCTTAACAGTAACCTTTGCTTAAAAAGAAATAAGGGATGTTATACAGGAAAAGTATGATTGGTAAGGAGGTAGACCAGTCATGTAATGATAAAAGATACAACAGGTTAACAGACAATTAAGAGAAAGAACGCTAGATTATTTAGCAAATTCTCTTAAGTCAGTCAATAAACATTTACTAAATATTTACTATATGCCAGGCACTATGCTAAGGATAAAAAGGAAGTCAGAAACAGGGTCTTTGACCTCAAGGAGCTCTCATTCTAATAGGGGTGGGGAACAAGACACAAGTAACTGCACATATTAGGTATATGCATTGTAGCTGGAAAGTTATTAAGGGGAAGGGAGAATGGGTGTGGGGATCAGGAAAACATAAAAGTCCCCCCTTAGAATATTGAATTTGAGCAGAAGCTTCCAAATATATGGGAACTGAGGAGTTAAAGACTGAAAAGGAAGACTGACAGCCCCATTGGAGTCATTAGATGGAATGTCATGTTTGAGCAACAGCAAGTAGGCCATTGTAAATGAAACATTCAGTTTGTGGAAAGGCTACTGTGTAGAAAGAGTCAAAAGATAAGGGAATCAGGTTGTAAATGACTTTAAATGCCAGAGAGGATTTTATATTTGATCTCAGAGGTGATGGGAGTCCTGGAGATATATATATATGTAGGCAATGGGAGGGAGAAGGAAAGGGTCTGACTTTTGTTTAGGAAAATCCCTTTGACTTCGGAGTTGAAAATGGATTGGAATAGAGAGAGACTTGGGACAAGATGATAAATTAGGAAACCATTCCACTGATAGGGAATTCCACAAAATGATTTTCAGAACATACCAGTTGAGGGAATAAAATCTTGAATCCATGAAAGTTTTAAAGTTAATTAAATTTAAACACTGTCTTCATCCACTTACTTGGCTGATCACATTGTTTTTAATCTGTCCAGTTCATGCAAAGAGGATTGGATGCAGAAACTAAAAAACAGCTAGAAGAGGAAGAAAAGAAAATAATCAGTGAAGAACACTGGTATTTGGATTTACCTGAACTTAAGGAGAAAGAGTAAGTTTATGGGAGTTTGTATCTGTAATGTCTCATTTATTCTAAAGAAATTTTCTGTAATGAGAGTAAATCAAATGTAAATGAACTGCCTAGGAAGATTTGCTAATCTTCTTTCCGCATTTTGATGCTATTTGCCGGGGGAAAAAATTTATGAGGTAGTATATTCAGACTTGATTTTTTTCTTTAGTTAAACCATCTCTATCTTTTCCCATGTGTCTACTAAGAACCTAAAATTGGTTAGTTTTGCATTTTATTCTTGGCTTTTATTTGCTACTCTTTATTGCAAATATTAAAGAAATGGTATTCATATAAATATATTTCCCCCTTTAGGAGTTTCATAATAGAGGAGCAGAGCTTTATGCTTTGTGAAGATCTTTTGTATGGAAGAATGTCATTCAGAGGGTTTAATCCAGAAATCGAGGTATTTAATAGTTACTCCAAATCTGGGATTTTTCTAATTTAATTACTTCTACCAGTAATAGATTTTTTTTTTAAATATAGTTTAATCTTAATGGAAGATAACAGGTCTTAGAGTATATAGAACAGCATCTGGTCTTGTCATTTGAAGCTGGGATTTTATAATCCCAGTCTTATGTAAGAATATCAGGATTTTGATTCAGATGATGATATTTGTAGCAAAAATTTTTTCTCGTTGCTCTTTATCGATGTATCTCCCTTTTCTATAACTGAAGTTTCCCTGTAAATTATTGTGTAAATTAAATTTAAATTCTTATACATAGGATATAAAGGCAACCTATGACACATTCTTTTATCAATCCATAGAGTGGTTATTGCTAGAAGAGACATTAGAGGTCATCTGGCCAGCCCCCTAATTTTGCACATGAGGTAAGTGTGGCCAGAGATGAACTGATTTGCTTTCAGGTCACATACAATTTATGATTCCAGAGCCAGAATTGGAGCCACCTTATCTAATTCAGATTTAGTGCTCTGTCTACTATATTGTACTTTAAACAAATGATCATTACCTGATTTATCTATTTTTGTTCATCTGGATTTTCATAAATCAGGTTTGTGATAAAGTAAGCTTATGCAGTAAAGATTTGTTCCCCTTTACTTTGAGGAACTTTAATAGTTTTATTTAATTCATCAAATTCTGCCTGCTATATACTCCTGTCATTGGTGCAGGGAAGCAGTGCAGAGATGAATTTACCAATTTCCCTGGCTTTAAGGACTTTATAATTTGATTAACTAACCAATGTGGTAATGAGAAGATAAGGAACTAGGCAGAAAGAGGATGAAAATTGGTAGGAAACAGTCCTGAGAAACAAGGAAAGAGGATCAGATATACCTAAGAAATGAAAATGTTCCATCTTGCCCTACTTGTGTAAAAATCCACAGAAGGCCAGAAGACTCAAGGGTTGTGATCAAGTTGGGAATCTTGGACTAGCCCCTTAAAGGCCTTGGGTCTAGACCTACTGTAAGATCCCAGTAACAAGAGAACTTCAGAGTATTTTGTGTTTTCTTCACAAAGTAGGTTAGGAAGTGTCCTTGTCCAAATGGGAAGAGTCTATATTTCTAGTGTCTTATATGAGTGTGGTCTCTGGGGTCTGCCAAACTAGGTACATTAATAAAATAAATAGCTCATCTTTATGGAGCATTTCAAATTTTATAAAGCACTTTATGTATATTCTTGTCTGATCCTCACAGTAGTTCTGAGATTATTGGCATTTCCAGAGAAATAAAGTGACTTGACCTTTATTTCAGAGCTAAGAAATGTGTTAAGCAAATTCTATCCTAGGTCTTTTCAAGGTGTGATCTGTTCACTAAACTACATTATATAATCCTTCACCTTCTGGACTAGAGCTACTTAACTTTGGCTTTTGCCATGCCTACTGATAACATAGCAAAACTGCCATCCATAGTATAATTACATGAAAATTCAGTAAAGACTGAACTGATAGCATTTGATTTGTGTCTTTATTTCAAACACACACAAGGATCCATGCATGTAAGCTCAAGTGCTAGAGAACGAGTTTGGGACAAATTTCTCTGACTTGAACAAGAGTTGAGTCCTCAAGAAAAAGGTAAATATCAAGGTTGTACTCCCATGCCAGCCTCAGGAATTGCAAGGGCTCCAGGAAGTGGGACTAATCCATTTAGAGTTAAGGAGTATTTAATGTACCATCATGATAACATTTGGGAGCATCTCTGAATGAACAGTACAAAAGAGATTTCTATAGTGGTCTCATACAAAAATCTTCTAACCATCAATCCTATGTCATTATTTCAATTAATCTGGAAAAGGCTTTCCAAATTTGGATTGCTAAATATTGATTTATCATTTCTGGTTTTTAAAAAGGGGCAAAATTTTGGTATTATTTCATAGACTGTAATGTAACAGAAGCAGAATTTACCTTAATAAATGATGTAAGAGTTTCACTCTTCTCCAAGAAATACTAAAAATGTCACAGGAAGACTTAGCAGTGTTTGGGGCAGATAATTAAGGGCATGGACAACAATCCAAGAGGAGAGGACGTGGATAGCTTATAATCAGTACTACTAGAATGACCAGCCACACCAGTGAGATCAGAAATTCATTACAGTAAATTCTATATCATAAGACTTTTGAAAATTGGTGGTTTTCATGTGTAAACATATTTATATGTTTGAATAATCTGGTAGTTTGGGTGGGAGAGACAATTTGAAAAAAAAAAGGAAAAAAAAAACAGTAGAGAGCAAAAAGTTTCTGGATCTAGGCAGAAATTTGCACTAGACAGCCAAATTGTAGGATTCTTTGGTTACCTTTATCCTTAAAATCTGTGATGCTTAATTAGAAACACATCAAGTGGAGATTTGAGAGTTTCACAGAATGTAGGTTCTATTTTTAGTCTAAAACATATCTTTAATCTGGGTTTTCTGTAGAAGCACATCACAAAATAAGGGTTCTACTGAGGTGTTAGATTTAAGTTGCTGCTCCACAGTTGTTTGTTCCATCACCCATCTTACAGTAGCATTTACAGAATCTGGCAATATTTGTACCAGAAAGCAATCTGGAAGGAACAAGCATTTCTTAACTTTCTCCCGTGTGCTAGATACTGTGTCTTACAAATATTATTGTATTTCATCTTCATAATAGCTCTGGGAGATAGGTGCTCTTATAATCCCCATTTTACTGATGAGGAAACTGAGGCACAGATGTTAAATGATTTGCCAAAGATCCACAGTTAAAAATTATCAAAACATTTTAAATATTATGAAAGATTGTAAAAATTCTGAAGCTGTCTTCTTGACTTCAAGCCTGGAACCTATCCACTGACAATACCCCAAGACAGCCTATATTCTGTGGTTCTGTCACCTTTCCTCAAATACAATAGTAGCCTACAAATGCAGTGACAAACCCACTGGACTGGAAGTCAGGAATCACTAGGTCCAGTTTCACTCTGCTGCTAATCGTGTGATGACTTACCTTTCTTTGGGCCTAAATCTTCTCATCCATGACATGAGGATGACCTCTAAGGCTCTCTTAGTTAAAATGCTGTGAATCTGAGTCTAAAAATTTTTCAAGTAGGTATATCTTAAGTAATTTTATTTATTGTTGTTATTATTATTATTATTATTATTACTGAAGCAATTAGGGTTAAGTGACTTGCTCAGGGTCATATAGCTAAGACATTTTAAGTGTCTGAGATCAGATTTGAATTCAGGTCCTCCTGACTTCAGGGTTGGTGCTCTATCCACTGCGCCACCTAGCTACCCTGTTTTAAGTAATTTTAAATGGATTTCAAAAGAACTTGAAATTCAACTAGAAATTAAAGATAACTTGTATTTTGAGAGGGGATAATAGCATCATAAAGGAAATGGACTGTGGAGTAAAATTTACCATCAGTACAAACTTACTTCCTATATTAAAACATAATGATTCCATCTACATAGGAAGGACTATGTGGGAAACTTTTCAATGTTACAGAACACAGCTAATCTTATAAATCAGCCAGCAGATAGCTCTTTGAAATACTTAGAGGATAAGTGACTTGCCAGTCACTTACTTGCCAGCAACACACAGTGAGTACCAGATGGGATCCGAACTTAGGTCTTCCTGAATCCAGGCCCCACACTTTATAATGCCATGATCTCTAAATGTTATTGATAGTTTATAATATCTAAATTTTTATATGATTACTATAAGTAGTTTATAGAAGATTAAAGTATACTTAATTAGAGTAGTCTGGGGACAGTACTTCATAGATTAAACAGTAAAACAAAATCATTTAGGCATGGAGATTTATTCAAAACAAAAGAATCTTTAGAATATCTTTCAAACAATTTTTTTTACTAAATTATATAACTTAAAACCAGGTTAGAAGTTGTTATTTCTTACTCAGCAAAAATCTAAGCATTAAACAGGTGGCCAAAATAGAATATAATTCTTACAAATAAAACTTGTACCCTTCTTGGCAATCTCAGTTACTAAAGTGAGTGTGTGTGTGTGTGTGTGTGTGTGTGTGTGTGTGCATGTATACATATACATATACATATATTTTTAAAGTATCGATGTCCAAAACATTATGGGACAGTATTCATCTTTGGTTAGACTCAAGATGCTTACTATTACGAGCAGGGCACTAGTCTAAGACTAGCGTGGGATCCCACTAGCTAAGAGTTGTACAAAGAGATAGTGTGATAGTGACAAGAGTTACAGATTTGTAGTCAGAGAACCTGAGTGATTATTACATATATAATTTCATCTTTATTTTTCCAAATAATTGTGAAAGGAGGGGAAGAAATTATATGCTTTCTTAGATCCCTATAGGTTATAACTATTTTTGTCTTATAAGCTTTTTCTGTAAAAGAAAAGGCACTGACTTAACATTCATAAATCCTGCATTTTCTTGTCCGTCTGTGCTATTAACTGCAAGTGTCTTAACATTTGTGAGCCTCTATTTCTCCAGAAACTCAAATCTACTTATTAAAATCAGGGGATTAGATTGGATAATCTCTACATCCCTTTTAATTCCTAATAATTTGTGATTCTATGACTTCTGTTTTTCACATTGTATAGTTTATAAATTAAATTTGTCTTCTGCACAGCCAGGATTCTTGCTGAGACCACAGAACATCTGGGTTGTGATGAAGTTGTTTAACTACATTTGGAAAGCCCCCAACAGACATGTTTTAATTTACATGCTTTGACAATTACAGATGCAATATTTTCCAAATTGATGCTAAACCAGCTCCATGCAATTGGGGTTGTTCATTCTCTCTGTCCCTTCTAATTCCCCCATACCTATCAAACCAAAAAAGACTCATTTGTATATAGTTTGTGTATCTCAAACAGCCACTGACCTTCCTTTTAAAACTATGAATGGATATCTAAGATAGAATTTGAAAATGTTTTCATTGAGTTAGGTTTTACTTTGTGATATTAAGTAGTTTTCTTTACTCTTATTTCTTGACAATAAGAAAAAGGTTAAGGGAATTACATGATCCTTAAAATAAGGAGAAAATCCTTGCCTGCATTTATTAATTTCTAGTAGCATGACATATTTAGAACCTATTATTTTGACTTGTTTTTGTTTATTTTCTAAGCACTGTTAGCTAACAGTGTTAGAAGTTGACATTTACTTTAATCCTTTATAAGTTAAGGAAAATAGTTTGAAATGATTTCTCTCCTACTTTTTTCCTGCTCTCCCTTTTTTCCAGGAAGAAAGCAGTCCTACATAAAGCTAGAGCTCTATTAGAGACAACTCTAATGTTCTGTTTCTTTTATTATTATTATTATCAAAACTTTTTATTTTCAAAACATATGCATAGATAATTTTCAACATTCACCCTTGCAAAACCTTGTGTTCTGTGCTCTTGTTTCTTTTCAAGAAATTAATGGTCCAAATGAATTCCAAAAATAAAGATGAGGAAGTTGAAGATGTATCAATGGAGGCTGATGTGTCTGATGAAGAAATGGCCAGACGGTAATTAGCCATTGTTTTTTGGAAAGCCTTATAAGAGCATACCAATTATACCCCAACATATACTGGTATTTCTGTCACTCGTTCTCCCTCAGGGTTGGGGATTCCAAGGGCTAGGAAGAGGGAGTAGAACAGGATGAAGACACTGAAAACACATTATTTGAATCAATATTCTTTTCTAATACCAGCCTTAAATTGTTGTTCACCCCAGGTGGGCCATCTTAGTGATTCTTGATAACATGATAATTGATACAAAACTTATTCCTTTATTTTAGTAAGAAATAAAAAATAACATGACAATGAATATATTTATTTTGCTCTAGGTTTGCACAGTTCTTCTGACTCTAAGTCTCTGTTGCACAATCTAGGCTTCTACTACTGATTTTAATTATGCTTAATAATCTCATTACAAATACCACTTGAGATTATTGAAAAATCATAATTCACACTTCTAGTGGATATCTTTGACAAAGAGAAGATCTAATTTAGTTCCAATTGATCAATGGTGGACAGAAGCAGCTACACCCAAAGAAAGAACCCTGGGAAATGAGTGTAAACTGTTGGAATTTTTGTTTTTCTTCCCAGGTTATTTTTATCTTCTGAATCCAATTCTTCCTGTGCAATTAAGAGAACTGTTCAGTTTTACACACATATATTGTATCTAGGATATACTATAACATATTTAACATATACAAGACTGCTTGCCATCTAGGGGAGCGGGTAGAGGGAGGGAAGGGAAAAATTGAAACAGAAGTGAGTAAAAGGGATAATGTAAAAAATTACCCAGGCATGTGTTCTGTCAGTAAAAAGTTACAATTAAAATAATAATAATAATAATTCACACTTCTAAAACTGAATTTGCTATTATAATTTCTTTATAGGTATGAAAGTTTAGTGGGCACAATTGGAAAGAAGTTTGCTAAAAAGAGAGATCGAGCACAGTATGATGAAGATGAAAATGGTAACATAAAATCAGTTAAAACTAAGAAGACATTTTTAAAGCCTCGGGAATAGACTAAGCAAAATATCCAGGAAGTTCTCTGGTTTATTTTGAGACTTTCTAATTAGAGTTGGTTGTGTAATTAGTAATGTTATTATACTTATTTGTAAAGAAATTTGTAACTTTTGAAACATATTCTGTTCCAGAAACAGATGTGTGATGGATGTTATACATCCTTGGCTGAAGGGTTGTCATTGACTGTGGGGTTTTTAACCTTGATCTGTTAAACATAACAAAAACAAGCAATTGGTCCCCAAAGCATTTCATTTGAGAGAATAGTGGTTTCTTCCACCTGATCATTTAATTCAAAATCTTGGATATAAAATGACAGTACTGTTTAAATTGTCCTTGGTATGTTTACACTATATTTTAAAATATTAATTAAGATAAGCCAATAAATCCATTTGGGAATAAAGAAATTTTATAGCACAAGTCTTTTATAGAGAATTCATTTATTTATACATACGGACAGGATGGAAATGTTATCATGGTGGTAACTCCCATTCTATAAAATAGTTTTTTGCTGTTAAGTAAGATTATTGCTTCTGGCATTCTGCATATTTGTCTTGATGAATGTTTACAGCTCCTAAAGATGGAAAAATATGTCCTGAAATAAATTTTTTTTCCTTATATATTTATTGGTTCTTTCAGTCAACAAATTAAACCCTATTATGTATAGTCTACTGCACTAGACCAAGGAGAACACAAAAATGAATAGAACCAAATCTTCGTCTTCTAGTTGCTTACAATCTAGCAAGGGGAAAAAAGATATGAACACAGATGAATAGAGTACAGTTTTAAAAGTACTTAAGTGACATAGTACAATGAGATCTTTTTGGAGAGTAGCACTTTCATTTGGGGAAATTATACATTCAGGTAATTATATTTCAATTCAGTAATTTAATATCAAATAGAGAATTTTTTAAACTTTTTGTAACTCCCTCCCTCAGTGTTGTTATGAGAAACCAATGAGATTATGTGTATAAAGGTGCTACAGTAGAAGGTGGCAGTAGTAATAACAGCAGGATACACAAGTTTATATTGTGGTTTGCAAAAATATTTTTCATCACAAGTATAAATACAAGTTTGTATTGTAGTTTGCAAAATATTTTTCATCACAACAATCTTTAAAAATAGATTGTTCAGGTGTTAATCTATTTTATGCGTGAGGAAACTTGAGATATAGAAGAGGCTAGTGATTTGCCTCTGGTGACAGCTCATTTTAGGAGCTGGAGTTCCTAATCCTGTTTTCTTTCTACTAAGAGTGCTATGACCAAGAGATAGATCCTTTATAAATAATAATTCAGAGGCAACACCACAACTGCTTAACTGAAGCAACCTAGAATGGTGGCAAATCAGTCCAGTACAACTTATTAGCATCTACTATGCTAGCAAGAGGACTGGATTTTCACAGAAAACTGCTTTGAAATGTCATCTCCAACAGTGTGGCCCTGGGCAAGTCCCATAATTCTTCGGAGTTTCACATTCTTCATCTGTTTGGATCTCTCATTCCTCCCAAAAGACTGGTTCCTCATCTGCAAAATGAAAATAATCTTACCTATAGAAGCTTACAGAATTGTTGTGAGCATCCAATGAGATGATCAAATATTTATTAAGCATCTTTGGCCAAGGATTATAGATACAAAGACCAAAGTGAAAGTTGCTGTCCTCAAAAAGTTACATCCTATCAGGGGAGAGTACACCTAAGCAGATGTCTATAAAATGGATGTCAGGTCACTGCACAAGAAAGTACTAGTACTAGCATCTGGGCTTTATGTAGGAGGTGGCAGTTTAACTGAGACTTAGGAATTTCAAAGCTGAAGCAGGGAATGTATTCCTCCAAAATTGGGAAATGCTCAGTATAAAGGCATGAAAAATGGTGACAAGCATTTAAGTGCCTACTATGTATCAAGCACTGTTCTACATGCTGGAGATACAAAGAAAAGCCAAAAACATTCCTTTTCTAATGAGAAAAATAACATGTGAACAACTTTGTAAAACAAGGTAAATACAGAATAAATTGAAGATAATCTAGAGAGAGAAGACACTAGCATTAAGGAAGACCAAAAAAAGCTTGGACATGAAAGAAACAAGGAAGACAAGGAAATGGAGATGAGGAGGAAGAGAATTGCAGGCTTGGAGACAGTCACTGAAAATGCCTAAATTGGAAGGCTGGTTTGACTAGACTGTAGAGTACATGAAAGGGGGTGGTATGTAATAAACATACAAAGAATGGGACAGGTTGAAGTCCATTCTAAAGGGTCTTAAATGCCAAACAGATAAGTTTACATGTTATCCCAGGAGCCACCACAGTTACTAAGTAAAGGAGTGACATGGTCAGACCTGGACTTTAAGAAAATCACTTTGGCAACTGTGGAAGATAAAGAGCAGTGGCCAGAGAAGTCTGAGTAAGATGTGACAAAGGGGCTGTGTGGATGGAGAGAAGAGGACTAGTATGAGAGATGACGAGGATCTTGTTAGCAAACTTATGATACTTCAAGGTTTGCAAAGTGCTTTCCAAATACTCTCATTGGATTCTCACAACAATCCTATGATATAAATGCTAACATTTTCTCAATGTTACAATTTAGAAAACTAAAAAGTGTCTGAGGCAGGTTTCAAACTCATCTTCTGACTCCTTGTCCAACACTATAGTATCACCTGCTGCTTCCCAACTGACAAAAGTGATGAGAGAGATTGTAGGCTGATTAAACAACTTGTTCTTCCTGAAATTCTTCATGGGATTAGCTATCAGATGGCTGGTTGCTAGGGAAAAAGAGCCTCAGGGTGCAGAACATATCCCCAACACACCTTTCACTAATTGTAGAATCCTTGGATTAAAAAGTTAGATAAATAACCACTCCCTTAAATCGATGGATTATTCACCTCTCAGTTATCTGTTGCTACAGTCAAATCTACAGTGACCTACTTGAGCTGTTTAATCTGAAAGGAAGGAACAATTCTGGAGCCCAGGTTTGTTTGGTTTTTTTTGTTTTGTTTTGTTTTGTTTTTTAATGTTGAGATGGCAGGTGAGATGAGGTGAGTTAATATCCAACAGAGGACAATACAAGGGTTGTCATAAAATGGAGCAAACAGTTCATTGGACTTGGAATGCCTAGGTTTTTACCCTGACTTTTCTATAACTCCATGTGTGAACTAGGCCAGTTTTCTTCATCTTACATTAAAGTCAAGGCTCTGCATGTAAGAGAAAAGATGTGTTTTTTTCAGGGTTACTAGTGGAATACTCTTGGTCAAATATCAAGAGCAAGTCTTGCTACTTCTCCCTTTTCCCAACTGCCTAATGGACATCTCTACTTGAATATCCAACAGATACCTTTCCTGACACCCCATTATTTGGTGGCTGAACTCTTATCACTTTGATGGCCTGATATGGGAAGAGTCTGACTGTTCAGACTGTAGCCTCTACAATTTACTCCTTCAGAATCCCTAGATCTGTTTTTTTTTTTTTTTTTAACATTTTCTTCTTTTATTCTTTTAATTTTAACTGATTCTTTTTCTTTTTTTTAATCTTTTTTTCTTATTCCTGCTCATTCTTTTAAAATTTTTAAAAAATATTTTTATTTAAATTTGAGTTCCAAATTCTCCTTCCCTTTCTCACATTCCATCACTCTCCCTGAAATGGTAAGCAATCAGTTATAGGTTATACCATGTGCAATTATGTGAAACATTTCCATGTTAGTCATTTTGTATAAGAAGACTAGAAGAAAAAAGTGAAAGAGTGAAAAGTAGCATGCTTTAGTCCGTTTTCAATCTATATTAATTAAATTATTAAATTAATTAGTCATTCCCCCATTGATGAATATTCCTTTGATTGCTGATTCTTAGCTGCTATAAAAAGAGCTGCTATAAATATTTTTGTATAAAAAAGTCTTTTCCCCTTTTTTTTGGATGTCTGGGATATAGACCCAGATAGAGTGGTATCACTGAATCAAAGAGTATAAACAGTTATATAGTCCTCTGGGCATAGTTCCAAATTGCTTTCCAGAATAACTGGATAAGCTCACAGTTCCACCAGCATCAGTGTGTTTGAATGAGTCTTGATGTCTCATGGAGTCATTTCTACTTGCCCAATTCTAATTTTTAAGGAATTATTTTCCTCAGCTGTCAAGGGTCACAGATAATGGGGTACTCTGGGAGAGATATAAGACCCTTTAGTCCAGTAAGGAACCCTGCTGACGTGTCTGGTTTGGCTCCCATCCCCCTTAAGGGCCACTGGCCTTCCTGAGAAGTTGTGCTGTAACTAAAGCAGAATTTTGCTGACATGCACACAATAGCAAGTTGTTTATGTGGTCACCATGCACAGTATCCTATAGTTATGTAAGTGTATTATGTAAGTATAGGGTATATAAGGTTGAGGGTTTCTTTAAATAAACTTGATCATCCTCCAGAGTTCTGCCTCTTCCCTCCTCACCCAAGATCAGGGCTCAGGTTGGTACCAAAGTCCTCCCTTGAGCAGGTCCAGACACAGAGCTTTTTACTTCCTTTTCCACTGTCTGCACTGGGCAGCCCTATGTCCCCCATTTACCCAAGTGAAATAAACCTTTCCTGAGTTATCTTAAACCAGAAAATGGCTTCACTTCACTTCTTTGTAAATTCGGTCAGTCCAGAATCTGTTTGAAGGCTTGATTTATCAGTTTCTGAGGGAAACCAGAGAGCTCAAGGAGCTTCCACACTTCTGTCCATCATCTTGATGGCCTAGTTTATGTGTATCAGAAGCAGGCCTTGAATCTGGAGCTTCTGCCCACTAAACCATATTGCCTCACAGGTCCACTACAACTCTTAATTATAGTTCACTAAAGCAGCACTGACTTCAGTTTACTATAAACTACATTTATAATTAGCATAGACCAAACATATACTATAGTATAAAACTAAATTATATGTTATGGAATATTATTGTTCTGTAAGAAATGACCAGCAGGATGAATACAGAGAGGTTTGGAGAGACTTACATGAACTGATGCTAATGAGCAGAATCAAGAGATCATTATATACCTCAACAACAATACTGTTTGAGGATGTATTCTGATGGAAGTGGATCTCTTTGACAAAGAGACCTAACTCAGTTCCAGTTGATCAATGATGGACAGAAGCAGCTACACCCAAAGAAAGAATACTGGGAAATGAATATAAACTGCTTGCATTTTTGTTTTTCTTCCCAGGTTATTTATACCTTCTGAATCCAATTCTCCCTGTGCAACAAGAGAACTGTTCGGTTCTGCACACATATATTGTATCTAGGATATACTGTGACATATTTAACATGTATAAGACTGCTTGCCATCTTGGGGAGGGGTGGAGAGAGGGAGGGGAAAAGTTGGAACAGAAGTGAGTGCAAGGGATAATGTTGTAAAAAATTACCCAGGCATGGGCTCTGTCAATAAAAAGTTATAATTATTAAAAAAAAAAAAAACTAAATTATATAATTAGTTTTACGGTGTAACTAATACATAACTTATGTAACTTCACAAACATAAGATGGAAGAAGTAAGAATAGAATAGTTCTGGGGTGAGAAGAAAGACCTGGGGATCTCCATGAATTGCAAGGTCAATATGGGACAGCAATGTGATATGTGTGGCAGTCAAAAAATCTAATGTATGTTGCACTGCATTAAGAAGGGAAGAGCATCCAAGAAGAAAAGGGATACATTGTACTTTCATCAAACTTTATCTGGAATAACTGTTCAACTCTGGGCATCATGATTTATGACGGACAATGATAAACTAAAGAGGTCACAGAAAATGGCAAGTTTATTCCTAAGAGTCAGCTGAAGGAAATGGGCATGTTTTCTTGGAGAAGGGAGTTTTGGGGACATGAAAGCTGCCTTCAAGTATTTGAAAGCCTGGCATGTAAACTTGTTCTATTTGGTCCCAGAAGGCAGATCCCAAGAGTAATGGATTGAGTTTGGGAAAGAAGAAAATTTAAGCTTGATATCGGGGGAACACAACTTCCTCACAATTCAATTTATCCAAAAGTGGAATGAGATATTTCAAGAGTAGTTACCTAATCCTTGTAGGTATTCAAGCAGAGATTGGACTAGTGTCAGATTTGTTAGAATAGTGATTCATTTCATATATAAGTTAGGGAAGATGATCAATGAGATTCATTCTGTCTCGAAAATTATGTGATTCTGCCCATCTAAATTTCAAGAATTAATCATTAAAGACTGACATTCCAGCCACTAAATATGTTTTCAGTGTTTTTGATAATGAGCTTTCTGAAATCTTGATTCTACTCTAATGGGCAGTTTTGTTTAAATGTTTTGGGGAATTTTTGTATGCAAATCAAGGTAGAAACTTGTATTTTTTACCTCAAAATAAAATATGCAAAATGTATTAATAAAAATGTTTTGAAAACTTGGTTGTCATGGTGTGTCTGTTTTCTACCCCAATTACTATTCTATAGATTTTTCCTTACTAAATGGTAAAATATCTGTCACCATGCTTTGGGACAAGCTTTTTCTCTAGAGAAATATTGAATATGTCCTTAAGGACCTTGTCAATCTCTTCATCCTTCAGAATTTTAAACTCCACCAAATCTGTGTTTTCCTTATAATTGAATATTCTGTGAGTAAGAGTCCAGCCAACTAAACAGTGAACTCCTTCTACTGTCTGCAGAGAACAAAAAGACTTGCTTGTAAACACAGACTCAGGAGAAGTCTGAAGGTAAATATTTACAGACTCAAATTCTTCTATTGTTTGTGGCTGGAGAGTAAAAGAGTAGATATGACGGAATTCACTTTTTTCCAAGAGATCAGAGTTATGAAATTCTGAGTTTGGAATAAATTGTTTCCTTCTTATTTGGTCCAAGTACCAGATTCCATTGTCTTCTTTCAAATGGAAAATGCAAGGAGTCTGAAGTTGATCCTTTCCAGAAACCAATTCCATCGGCTGCCATATTTGGTAAGAACGGCCAAATGCACCGTCCACTATATAACTTCTCTCACCTATTGTGATCTTTAGAAGCAGGTGAATCATAGCACTACTATACTGCCTCTTTAAGGTATTGTAAACATACCCCCCTAAAATTGTAGTCTCATACCCCATTGTGGTTAAGACCCAAAAGAGAAGGTGATTGACTTCCAGACACCATCCCCCCTCTTCCTCCTCACAATCTTGTCGTACACAGCCTCTAAACGCAGTTCTATGGGTATTCCACAGTGAATGTCCAAGTTCTCAAAAGGCACAGACAGAACATGATGCTGCATCACTTCAGTTAAAGTCTCCAAATCCACCTTCTCACTGGAATGATTATAGCCAATCCTTGCAAAGTATTCTCTGATGTCCATGTTTCCTGTAACAAAGCAATGCAGCTTCACTGGATGGCAGAATACTGGGAAGTAGTGTGTATGAAATAAGACAGGATAGCAAAAGCTAGTAGAGACTTTAATAGCCAGTCTAAGAAATCTGAGCTTTACTCAATAAACAATAAGCAATTGATGATAGACTGGGCAGAGGAGTGAGAGGATCAGATTTATGTGTGAAAAAGATTAGTTTGGCAAAATGGTTAAAGATGGATTGACTGGGGAGGGAGGGAGCAATTTCAACTATCAAATAATCTAATTGGGTGACAGGAATCCTTGTTAGTACGGTTGTAATAGAGATGAGACCATTTATACTTTCCCTTAATGGCAATGCTTTCCCTCTGTGATTATCTCCAATCTATACTAAATATATCTAAGGTATCCATAATGGAGGAATGATAGCTCTTCCATTAGACTGTGAGCAGGGACAGGACTTTTTTTGTTGTTTTGTTTCCTTTCTTTATATTCCCAGGACTTGAGACATTGCCTGGTACAGGAAAGCTGTGTATTAGTAAATATTGACACAGTGTCTGAAAGATATTTTAAAAATAGAATTCTGGGCAGTTAGGTGTGGATAGAGCACCACCCCTGAAGTGGGAGAACCTGAGTTCAAATCTGGCCTCAGACATTTAACACTTCCTAGTTCTGACAGAAGAAAAGAGGGTTAAGGAAGAAGTTTGAAGAACACTTACTTTAAGGGAAGAGAAATTACTAAAGAAGACAGAAAAAAAGCAATTATTAAAAAAAAAAAAAAAAAAAGAGGAGGAAAAAATATCCCATAGCGTGTGGGAATAGTTAACAGGGTCACATGCTTCAGGGTTGATCCCAAAGGATGTGGGAATAGTTAACAGTGTCACATACTGCAGGGTCCAAGAAGGATGAGGGTTGAACAAAGGACAAAGATTGGTAAGCAGGTTGTTGGCAATCATTGACGGGCAAAGCAGTTTCAGTGGAACTGGGGGAGAACAAAGCTAGATTTCAAGAAGAAAGAGACTTTGGGCTTAAACAGTTGTAGATGGCTGTTTCAGGAATTTTAATCATAAAAAATAGAAAAAAAACTATTTAGCATTTAAATATGGCAAAAGAATCAAAGTAAATTTCAATCCCAAAAAGCTGACAATGAGCCCACATTTTATTTTGGCCATAGCAACTCCTAAATACTGGTGATTAAAGCATGGAAGGATTTCAAACTGTTTTGCCAGAGGGCACACCCACAGTGATAAATTCAAGTCTTGTTAAGTACTGAAGTAATTACAATGCTGTTTGTAACAATCTCTTTTTTGTTGTTGTTATAAACAAGCTATAATTTGAGTGCAAGATACTATGATCATAGATTTGTTCAGTTGTCTTTCAGTCATATTCAATTCTTTGTGACCCATTTGGGGTTTTCTTAGCAAAGATAATGGAGTGGTTTATCATTTCCTTCTCCAGTTCATTTGTACAGATGAGGAAATTGAGGCAAATGGCATAAAGTGAATTACCTGGAGTCACATATTTAGAGGCTAAGACTGATCCCTAATCCTAAAACTGGATTTGAACTCAGAAAGATGGATCTATGTGACTTCAGGGTTAGCACTCTATCCATTGCACTACAGATAGTAGATTTAGAACCAGACTTTGTGGTTCCTCTTTCCTCTCTCCAGGTCACACTGTGGCAGGGCTTTTCAAACCAGTATTCAAATCAGGTGCTGCCCTAAATCCAGCACTCTTCACTCTTCCATACAGTATTTTTGAGAGATTTCACAAAATCTGAGATCTTAAATAAGGAGAAAAATTATATATTTATTTTCACTAAATTCTAACTGATATTTAGAAGTTTCTTCAATTGTGAATATAGGCAACAAAACATGATTATAAAATGGTGTCCATTAAACTTCACCAGGTTGCCAAAAGGGTCTATGACACAAAAGTTAAGACAGTCTGGACTTGGGATAATACAGATTGGAGAGAACCCAACCAAAGTACTTCCTCCTCAAAGGCTTTTAGGCTAAAGTCCATAAACATTTTTTTATTTTGATAACCATATTTTAATATAATTGTTGTTTTTTTTTTTTTTTAGTGACCTCATGTATTTAATTTTATGTATTTTAAAAACATTACTCTGAGAAAGGAAATCATAGACTTTACCAAACTGCTAAAGGTATGTGTCATTTTTTTAAAAAAAAGTAAGAATCCCTTATCTACATGGTGGAAGTTATAAGGTAGGTGCTAAAAATAGAGCAGCCTAATGCAGGCAGTTTGGTAAACCTATTACTAAAGCTGATATGGATCAAACTGCCCAAATGCGAACTAAGAAACACAAAATCTCTAGTATTCTAAGAGCAGAGTTAATCTAACAGAGTGGCAACAGATGTCCTAGGTGTTCTTGGTCTTCCTAATTCTACCAAAACTTCATTTGGGGCAAAAAAGAAATACTCAAAAAAAGAGAAAGTAAACAATTTTAGGAAGAATACTCCTAACAGCAAGGAGGAAGTTCCTGTGGACAGGACCTGAGAGGTGGGACAGCTTTAATTTCTTGTACTAAAAAGCAGCCTATAGGGACTCAATAGTTAGATCCTGCACTTACCTCAAGTAAGTGCAGGGCCGACCAGGACTTCTTCCCAGTCTCAATGAACAAATCTTCAGGGAGTTACTGGCTTTCAAAACAGTTCTGAAGCCGGTTAATGTTAAGCCCCTCTCTTCTTTCCTGATCTCCTGCCGGAGGCCATAGACTCTTGATTCTCATTGGCTATGGGGCTGATTTATTTCTAGGGCTGGTTTCCTTTTCATACCCTGAGATTTCTGGGACATGTAGTTTGTATTAATCCACTTAAATAATGCTCAGCACCTATTCATTGACTGGTCTGTCCTTTTAGAAACAGAGAATATGATCCCAACTCCTTCCCCCAAGAAATAACCATCTGGTGGGGGAGCTGAGGTTTACATATACAGATTGTACATGTGTCCAACTGTACATATACAATTGTAATGCCAGAGAAACTGAAGCAAGACAAAGATTAGAGAGCTTTTTTAGTATTTTATTTATTGGAGAGCTTAATTGATTGATGGGATCACATTCTCGTCTCAAAGTATCCAGTATTGAATGGAAGACTCCAAGATTTTTTATAGGACTCCAGTGAGAAGAAAAACAAAGGCAGAAGGCAAAGAGCGGGAATTTTCAGGGATGGACCATAAATTCGGTTTTGACAGATTGGGGGTGAGAACTACAAATTCTTACTAACTGGGAGTTAAGGAGATGTCCAGCTAGAGATGGGAAGTCTGATGAAATAGAGATATCTCTATATATCCAGGCATCTAGAGTCTTATTTTTTGGAATGTTAAGTGGCTAGTACAGCCCTAATTATCTTAGCCCTAATGATAGAAAAAAAGGGGGGGGGTTGCATTCTAATTCAGGGAAATTGAGATATTATAATTCAGGGAAACTAATGTGGGAAAACTGGGGAAGAACAATTCAAGGCGACTGTGGCATAACATCCCACACTCTCTCTTCTGAATCTTCAAATCATTGAAGCACCTTCCCCCAAACACCTGGGAGGTCTCAGCACCATAATTTTGACCGCCTCCACCTGGGAACGTATGAGGCAAACAATATTAGAAAAGATGCAAGGACCTATGGCAAGGGTGAGAAGGAGGAGAAGCAAGGGTGAGAAGGAGGAGATGCAAGGGTCCCATGAGGGATGTAATAAGGGTAATTAGCCATGGGGAGGAATTAAACAGAGACTGTACCAGTTCCTTCCCTGCCCCTGCTCCAGTCATCTAGATTCAAGATTCTTACAAACCAGAGCCAGATTTTCCCTGATGGCCCCAGAGTTATTCACCTAAAAACAGCATTCCTCATATAGGACAGCACACCTTTGCAAAAACAGGAAGTTAAGCTCCCACAATTTTGGACACTATCTCAGCTAAAGAATCAGCCTGGCTTTCCAGAGATGGACGACTCGATCTGAGTCAGGTCTGTGGTCATTTGTGCACTTAACTCAGCATACACAGAACTGCCCGTCAGGAGGGCTGCAGTGCTGAGATGGTACTTGCGAGCCTGAGCCCTAGTACAAGGAGAAGGAACAGCAGAGCACGTCTCTGTCTAATAGACTTCAGCGGGGGAAATGGGACTGAAAGTGGCTCCATCCATCCCTTCCAGGAAGAACAGACAGACTGGGAAACACTGCTACCAGGATACAGAAAGGATCCGAATTTCTGAGGAGGGTATCAGAGCAGGCAAAGCATGAACCTTCAGGGCTTCCTACCAAACTGCAATGTCCGTGGAGGAT
The DNA here is from genome assembly GCF_016432865.1 of Antechinus flavipes. Classification (NCBI taxonomy): domain Eukaryota; kingdom Metazoa; phylum Chordata; class Mammalia; order Dasyuromorphia; family Dasyuridae; genus Antechinus; species Antechinus flavipes. Next base: position 215,281,240 of record NC_067399.1, on the reverse strand, counting down.
GCTAAAATGTTAATTAAGAAACTGGGGTTACAGGACTGGAGGAGAGAGTCAGAAAGACTCGTGGAAACAGTCACAAGACAGATTCCTATGCCCTGGAGATTCATTCACCAGAGTACTTTTCAGCTGCTCCCAGGAACAGGTACACTGAGAAGCAATCCCAGGAACTGAGTCAGCCAGGGCAATTCCAACACAATAAGGGGGTTCAGAGTTAAAGCAGAGCCAACAATCATGGCCCAGCTGGGGATTTATGGAGTTTAAATATGAGTGTACTATTGGCAGTAAATCAAGTATGGAGTGGGGACCAAAGGAGTTAGGAGGCTCTCCACTGGAACTGACAGGTCAGGATGGGTAAGGGTAGGGGGACTTTGGACCAGGGCAAGGTCTTGTGGTGCCAGAGAAGGCGTTGGCAAAATAGGATCAGCCAGGGTTAATGTTCTAGGAGGGACTAGTAACGCAGTCAGAGGTCTCACAGGGCCCTTGGAGGGAGGTGGATTTTTGCGCTGAACTAGGAGATAGTGGCTGAACTAGGAGATAGTGGCTGAATTGAAAACTGCTACCTGCCCGGGAACAAAGGGTGAACCTTCAGGACATCTCCCACTTCTGGTGGGATGGTTGTTGGATTGGGATGCAGAGGGTCTGCACACTGGTCTGGGTCTGCTGATCAAAGGTTTAGATGGTCAACTTAAAGGAGTCATCCCTGGGATTGAGCAACACCCAGCATCGGGGCACAGTCGGACTGGGGGGTGGGGGTCTCTAGGGTCTCCAAAGCAGAAACGGGGAGCCAGAGGGGATCTACTGTCATAGAGGGTTCTAAACCTGAGGAGTAAGTGGCAGAGAAGGAAGGGCCTCCCCAAAACCTTTAAAGGTCATTGTGGATTCTGGGTGTGTGGGTTTCCTGAAGCTTTAGAAAGCAGAGGGAGGAGGAGGGGGACTAAGGAAAGTCCCATGGTGTGGCGCTGCAATTACATTCAGGAGAAAGGATGGGGGGGAGGAGAGAGGAGGAAACCCTTAGGGAATGGTGTCTTAAATCAACAAAACAGACAGGTAATTCACACAGAACACAGAACACTGATCACACAAACATTTAACATATACAAGTTAAGGGCAAGCTCCTGGAATTTCAGGAATGCCCATCAAGGAAGTCTTCAGCTCAACACTCTTCCCTCCCAGAAACCCAACGGAGGCCCCCCTTTTTTTTCTTTTTTCTTTTTTTTTTTTTTTTTTTAAGACTTCCAAACTCTAGTTTGGTGCATATCTCTGCCTTCACAGAGAATGCCCAGATGTAAAAAATATACAGAACCAGGATTGTGCCAATAGTGTGGCACCCAGAACCAGACCCAGAACAATTGTTCTAGAACTCAGAACCAGATGGTACCAGAGCACCCAGCCAGATTTATTGCCTGAAAAATATTCAGACCAGATATGTTTTAAAGAACTGAAAACAGATTACATCACACAGTGCCCTGCTGATGTTTCCCAGAAATTAACACCCGCCGGCGTTTTATTCTCTCTGGGGCCCAATTGCTAGCAAACAGACAGTCAGACAGACTGACCAAATTGTATCCTAAGACACCCAGACTTATTCTCCTGCGGCCAAAATGGAGGTGTCCACCTGAGCCTTACTGTGATTGAAGACTGTTGTCTTTCGTGGAAATTCTGGAATAGACCAGGACTAGCCTCTCCAACGAAGAGCCCAGACTTCAGTCGCCCCCAAGGCTCCAAGTGGAAACCCAAGGGTCTCTAACCTCTAATCCCACTCTCAGTTCTAATATCTCATGGGAAGCCTCCAAAATGTAATGCTGGAGACCCTGAGGCAAGATAGAGATCAGAGAATTTTTAATATTTTATTTATTGGAGTGCTTAATTGATTGTATGTGAGGCTCCAAGGTTTTATATATATAGGATTTATTTTTATTTTTATTTACATATACATATATATATTTATTTATATTTATATATTTATTTATATTTATCTTTATATATATATAGGATTCCAGTAAGAAGAAAAACAAGGCAAAAGGCAAAGAGGATTTTCAGGGATGGATCATAAAATCAGTTCTGACAGACTGGGGGTGAGAACTACAAATGCTTTCTAACTGAGAGTTAAGGAAGTATCCAACTAGAGACAGTAAGTCTGAAGGAATAGAGGTAAAGATGTCAATTAGGTATCTGAGATAAGACATCAGAGTCTTATATTTTGGAATGTTAGAGTGGCTAGTACAGCCCTAATTATCTCTACCCTAATAGACAGAAAAAAAGTCGGGGGGCGGGGAGGGGGTTGCATACTAACTCAGGAAAATTGAAATATAATTCAGGGAAACTAATGCAGGGAAACTGGGGTAGAACAATTCAAGAAGACTGTGGTATAACATAATTAGAGATTACAGAAGAGCACAAAATCAAGAAACCAAATTCTGTTGATAATCATGAAATCCTTAATCTAGAGCTGAAAAGAAGCTTAGAGACTATCTAGGCCAATCCCCCCCCCTCATTTTACAAGTGATTTTTTCCCCAGGTTATATACAAAGTAAGAAATTAGTCAGGCTCTGAATTCAGTTCACCTGTCTCAAAATTCCACATGTATGTTTCCACTGCCTATTTTGATTTCACTCTCAGTAAAATCTGACATGTGAAAAATGATCCTCAGATCATATCTGACTGAAAAGGAAAGGAAAGCAGGAAGAATAAATAACTGGTGAGTGAATTAGGAAGCATCTGAGTGGCTCAGTGGATAGAGTGCTGGGATGGGAATCAGGAAGACCTGCTGAACTCCAATGGGGTCTCAGGACTTCATAGCTCTCCATTGGAAAAGGAAATGGAAAGCCATTCTAGTATTTTTACCAAGGAAACTCCATGACCATGGATAGGGTCACGAACAACAACAAAAAGTGAATCAGTTTGTGAGTGAATTAAAAGGTGACTTATGCATCAAGATTGTGTAGCTCAGGTACCACACAGGTGATACTTTTCTTATAGGAGAAAATAACACATAAATGGAAGCTAAAGTTGAAAAGTGGGAAAGAAGAAAGAAGGATGCCAGCCCAAGAGTATGGTGATGGCCAAGAAAAGAATAGAGCAAGTTAGATTAGGAGTAAATGTGCCAGCATTGCTCAGGGTCCCAAGGCAAGAGTTCTTCTGATGGGAACAGGAGAAAGCCAAAATGCAAGCAACATGGCTTAGAGATGGCAGGGAAATTCAAAGAAAATCAAACTCCTTTCCTCTCTTCTCCAACGATAATATGACCCAAATTTCTTCTGGATTGCTCCCTTCCCAAATGTGGTCTTCTTTTCTAGTTTCATTTCAGAACCTGAAGAGTTGTAGGTGTTAGGGAAGGTGCTAGCCAGGATTCTATGACCATGAATGTAGTCCAATACATATGAATTAACTTAAGCAGTAGAGGGCTTACACCAGACCCTCTGAATGATACCATGTTAAGGAGAGTTCAGGGAACATGTAGAAGCCACTCACAGGCAGTTCAGTTTGTTGTTCAATAGTGTCTAACTCTAACTCTTTGTCTAACCCCATTTGGGGTTTTCTGAGCAAAGACATTGGAGCAATTTGATATTTCCTTTCCCAGTTCTTTTTTAAATAAGGATAAGGTATCATATCTATTCATGAAAGATAAAAGAAAAAAAGAAAGAAAGATACTAGGGACTTTTTAAAATACATCAATTAGAAGAGGCAGAGGAAAAAAGAAGAGGAAAAGGAGGGAGAAGAAGAAAAAGGTTGAACTAAATGATTTCTAAGATTCCTTCCTATTCTAAATCCTATGATTCCTATAATCCCTTGTGGTTAAGCATGTTTGCATGTTTTGGGGGGGCAGATCTCAAGACATTGGCTGTAGTAAAATAATAAAAATGGAAAGATTTGTGGTGGCAATTCAGGATTAAGTCATTGCCTACAAAGCTGTTATTTTTTTAAGAGACCCCAACTTATTGATATAGAAAGAAAAGTAGAAACTATGTAATACAATCCTATTCATGGCAAAATTTAGCAACCCGAAATACCTAGCAAAACAAACCAGTATCAAGCAGACAATAAATTGTTATACTACAAATATAAAACTTCAAATATCCTTGAGGATTCAACAAACAAAAAATACCGAATTAGGACCATTATTATAGAATTGTTTCCCCACAATCACCTAAACATTATCCATAAAAATTATAATGTTTTTAATAGATGTCATAAAAGGCAAAACTAATATTCTTCAAAGCACAATGGAATTAAAGCCTTTCAGAATAAAATGGTACAGTAAAAGACATCAAAACTATTGTGGGATCTGGCTAAAACATGTGGTGTTGTTTTTGTTGTTATTTTGTTGTTGTTTTCATTCATTTACCCTTTGTGAAGCCAATTGAATTTTTTTCTCCCTGGGAGTCAGGCAGCCAATGAGTTTTTGAGACCGGATTTGAACTCACAAAGATGAGTCTTCCTGACATCATACCTGGGTATCCTGTCCACTGTGCCACTTAGCTGCCCCTAAGGCAGTCATTGCTAAGTACTGGGAAATGCCAGAATGCAACAACAGCAACAACAACAAAATTCCTGTCTTCAAGGAGCTTACATTCTAGTGGAATAGAAAACATTCCTAATATAGTCCCCCTCCCACCTTTCCATGAATGCTGCAATCTGAGGACAGTGACCTCCTTACTGATCTTCCTATAAAATGTTTTCACTTGATATCTTCATCCTCATCTCTATCTCCTAATATCCTTGGCTTTCTTCAAGTCCCAGCTAAAATCCTACCTTCCAAAGAAGCCTTTTGAGATTCTCCTTAAATCTAGTGCCTTCCTTGGGATGATTATTTCCAATTTATTCATATAAACTTCCAACTTATCCATAGCTTGTCTATACAGAGTCATTTGCATGTTGTCTCCTTCTTTAGACTGAGCTTTTATAGAACAAGGAATATTTTTCACCTTTCTTTGTATTTCTAGCTTGTAGCATGGTACCTAACATATAGTAAGTACTTCATAAATGTTTATTGACTGACTGACTAAATAAATAAACATTTTGGAATCACAGAGAGATAACACTGAGACAGACTAAAAAGTAGAGATCATCTAATCCCATTTTTTCATAGGAAAAAACTTGGACTGAAAGAGGAATGGACTTGATCAAAATAACCCTGAGAGTAAATAGTACAGCTTTCTTCTGATTTTCTATGCTGTACAACCCAAACTTTTGGATTCCTGAATTATTTAATTCTCCATTACCATTCCCTCAATCAACTCTTATTTCCTAGCTTCCAGCTGTGACTTCACCATAAAATCTTGGCACTCATGTGTCAATCCCAGTTATCTTCTCTTTTAAGTCTGCCTGATCTTTTCTTGTTCTGTTCCCTTTGATCCTCCTTTCCCTATCCTGACTTCTTGATACTGTGTAAAATAGAGAGATAAGGTGAAGAACTTATAGAAATGTGGGAATTCTTTTTCTGTATTTTATTTTCATTATTTCTGTGTTTTCCCTATGATTTGCATAATATGTACAGGCCCATATTTACTTGAGTCTTGGCCAGCTATAAACGTATTTACTTAACCTGAGCTCATGACATTTATCAATTTTTGACATTTAACTGGTATTTAGTCTATTAGCTTGACCACTGTCTGCTTTCTATTATCTGAAGCCTGAAGATCTGATTTTCTGTTTCCCAGAAATCAAGTGATTTTAGGGAAACAGAAACCTTCCATTCCAATCTCTCTGAATAACAACAACCAATTAGATGCTTCCCCTTCCCCTTCTCAATGCTCTCTTGTGATGTAATCTCTTGCATAAAAGCTGTGTATCTTTACTACTACTTTAGCCCTCCTACCACAAACTTTCTCTTTCTTATCTCATGATGGGATGGTTTATCCTCCAGAGGTTTTAATAAACAACCTTTCTGTTTTCTGTTTTGAGTGATCTCTGAGTAGTCATTTTGGGTAAGGGTCTTCTATATCCCACACAATACCAAAATTCAACTTTACTGAAATGGCACACTGTCCTGCCCTAATTTTTAAAAAATTCAAGGTTTATATAACAAATTCTTATCTATGCTGCATATTCACTGGAAATTGTCATATCCTAAATGGTATTACATGTATAACTCCCAGTTAAGTAATCTCATTCAATTTTGAATTGAATTGAAGCTCCAAGCTTCAGAGGGCTAATAAAAGACAATTCTGAATCCAAATCTTTGCCCAGTTCCTAATCAGGAGTTTTGTCTACTAAGAAAGCTTTCTTCTTAGTGAAAATAAATTCCTTTTTGCTTTGGGTTTGAGAATTCTTTTGCAAGGGATCTGCTGCATGGATCAGAGGGGATCTCTTACCCTCAATTCTCTCACCTAGTTATTATCTTCCTCAGTTTCTGTTTTAATATCTATTTAGATAAATGAACTATTTGCTATTTGTCATATTTGTTCATTATGGAGCTGATATTTGGAGGAAAAGGAGTCAAACCTTGAATATAGAGGCTGAAGTGTCTCTTTCTAAACTAATGAAAAGCAATCAGGAGTGCTGCTTGAAATCTTAAAGTTCCTTTCCCTATACATACAACATTTAAGGGTAGAGATTTCTAGTCTAGTAAGCATTCTCTTTGAGGAGAGAAGAGTAACCACCTCTTGGCCCCAACCTCTTGTTTCTTATTATCCTGGCAGGAATTAAAGTCTCTCTTGGAGAGGAATGAGAAAAAAGGAAGAAAGATTCTAAAGCAATCTCTCTTTGTGTTTCTACAAGGCACTTTGAGACAGTCATAGTACATGTGTGTGTTTTGATTCAGAGACTAAAATATAACCTCCTGAAAGGCAAGACTAGTGTCTAATAATTCTGGGTTTTTCACAGAACCTGTTATAAATCTGTATATATAGTGGATAATCAGCAAATAGATATTGAATGAATGAAAGAATCTGTGAGAAGATTATTAATTTTGCCAAAGGAGTGCTTCAAGGCAATCTAGGGACATTTTAATTGGATTTAGTATACATTTGCCTAAGGTAAGATTCACCTGCCTTGTAATAGTAGTATCAAATACAAGTATGATAATACTTCCAATAACCAGTCTTCTGAGAATGAACTACCATGATAATTATGCCAACCTCTGTCCCACTAACTTTGGAAAGATATCCCAATGGAATGGGCTTTTAGAACATTACTGTCAGAAATATTTCTTGCTCTGTTCTGTTTATCTTGATAAGGGCAAAACTCATATTTTATTTTCCCCTGAAGTCTTTGGAAGGTTCTCTCCCTGTGTGTTAAGATAATTTTACTTCTGGTAATAAAGTTAATAACCACATGCTAGCATAGTTATCTACTTTGTTACTCAAATTGCTACTCTATAGGTATTTCCTTAAAACTAGATATTTTTTTAAATTGTAATATTTTGGAATAAGATATGAAGTGAGATATTGAATTTATCCTTCAGGGAATTCTCTACATTTTTACCCTTTATAATCTCAAATTCCACTAAGCTATGATTAGTGTGTATGGTTGTATAAATCTTGGTTAGTATGGTTGTATAAACCTTGTGTCAGGGGCTTCCTCCTAACATTTAAGGTCCTAATCATTTTGGTGCCTTCATATTTCTGATTCATTCTCTGGACTTCTGAAGGAAAGTAGAAAGTGAGTCCTTCAAAGTCTGGTTCACTTGTACCTCTAGATGGTACTTGCAAATGTTAATATATGGCACTAATCCTTAGGGTGGCCATTTGCTCCTCTCACAAACATACAGGCTCCAAACATATAAATGAGTTTATTTTCACAAGAAATAATACAAAATGGACAAATCAATCAAAAGAAACTTTTTTTCCATTCTGGTGGCATATTTTCTCCCTACCCAAGCCCACGGAGAACTGTACTATCCCTATAAATAATAGAATTTGTCACAACTGCTCCCCAAAAGATGATGCCATCTCTTCAGCAGCTAAACCAAGGAAGAAGCTAATAATGATGCATCTCTTCATGCTAAGGGCCAGAATATTCCTAGGCTATTTTCCTTTCTGTTCTGTATCACTGAATTTCATAGTCTCTATATTAAAAACAATATGCCTCTTAAGGTGCTGAGCAATCACTTGCTCAAAGGAGTGCCCACCTCTTTCCTCCTTCTGAGGAAGTGCTTTTGCCTTGCTTAGCATCTCTTCCTAAATTTTAAAGATAGAAGTTTTTTTCTATGCTTTCTTCTTGCTTGGTTTTCTACTCATCATTTTCTCCAGGAGCCATTGAACTGGATTATTCATTATGGCCACCACCATTATCATCATAATTAAGATTTATATAGTATTTACTATGTGCCAGGAATTATACTGGGCATTTTACAAATAGCAATCATTTGATTCTCACACCAATCCTGGGAAGTAGATGCTATTAATCTTATTTTATAAATAATAGCCATAATCAATAAACATTTATTAGGTGCCTACTATATTCTAGCAGCTGTGCAAGGCACTGGGAATACAAAAAAAAAGAGGGGAAGGGGCAAAAGAGAGCCCCTGTCCTCAATGAGCTTACAATCTAATGAAAGAGGAAGACAATATGCAATATATACAAAGTAACTTTATACAGAATAAATAGTAAATAATTAAAGGAGGGAAAAAGTAGAATTAAGAAGGATTAGGGAAGACTTCCTGTATAGAAAATAGGATTTTAGTTGGAACATAAAGAAAGTGAGTGAGGTCAGTGTAAGTGGAGGAAGGAGCATGTTCCATATATTGGGGAGAGCCAAAAAAAATGCCCAGAGCTGAGAGATGAAGTGTCTTTTTTGTGGAACATCCAAGAAAGAGGCCAGTGTCATTAATCAAAGAATATGTGTCAGGGAGTAAGAAGGAAAGGTAAGAAGGATACAGCTGATGAAAGAATTTGAAAGTCAAAAGTTCATTTTGTGTTTGCCTTTGGAGATGATAGAAACTGGAATTTTTATTAAGTTGGGAAGGTAACATGTTTGGACTCTGTCTTAGGAAAAATCTAGTACCTGAATGGAGAATAGCTTGAAGGGAAGAGAGATCTGAGATAGGCAGATTCATCAGTAGACTGTTGCAATAAGGTGTGTAGTGATGAGTGTCAGAACAGAGGAGGCATCCTGAAGAAATATAACAAAGGTGAAATCAGCAGGCTTTGAGAACAGCTTAAACAAAGGGAGGAAGGTGAAATACAGTGGGGATTCTGGGATGGGACTCCTCTAACTTTTGAGCCTGAGGAACTGGGTGTTTGTTGTTTATTTATTTGTCCATCTTTCAAAGAGGACATTTTGACTTGCAAGTGAATTTGAATTTAAGTGAGGGAGGGCTGTGCAAAGCTACCTGCCTCACTTTCTCCTCCAGAACCATCTGATCCAGTGACCAGAGATACATCAGGATGACTGAAGATGGCCCCAGATGTAGTGGGAGACCTTGGCCTTTTTAAGCTAAGGTCTTTCCCATAGACGTAGTCATTTGTCTGAGGTAACATTCATTCAGGGATTAAGGTTAGATAAGAAACGAGGTCAAAAATGTCTGCTTTTATCTAATCAAAAACAATTCAATCTGGGAAGGGAAAGCTTCAGAGTTTCTGGCCAAAACAGAAATGTTTGGGACAAAAAGACCTACCTAAATTGAGTACTCAGAGATCACTCATAGAAAGCAGAATTATTTATTAGAATCTTAAGAAGTGGACCCCATCCTGGTCTGTGAGCCAAAATCACAGCAGGAGAGAGCCACTCCCTTGAAAATGTTCACAATATTTATACATTTCAGACAAAGATCTGAATGGTGTGATTAGTCACATAAGTCTATTCACCTATTTGGTCAGTGGAATGCAGTAGATGTATAGCTTTCCTACCAGTGTCCTTCCTTGAACAATGGAATATAGTCCAGACCTTATCTAAAATGGCTGCTTCCTACCACGGATGCTCTTTTGGACAGTGGAATGTAGTCCAGACCTTATCTGAAACCACATGCTTCCTAAACTGAGGCCTTCAAGGCTTTAGCTAACAGTCCCTGATCAATGTGCTTAATCTGAAAGTTCTTCATCTTTTTCCCACACAGAAACAAATGTTATTTACACTCATTCTGAGTCATTTTGGGAGGATGGTGTTATTCTGTATAGTAAGAAGGAAGGTATGGAGTAGAGATGGGTACAGAGAGAAAGACAAAAAGTTCTGTGTTTATAAATACACCCATACATAGAGAGAGAGACAGACGGACAGAGACAGAGACAGAGATGACAGAGACAAAGAAAGAGAGAGAGGTAGAGACAGAGAGAGAGACAGAAATAGAAAAAGAAAGAAAGAGTGTGTTTAAGATGTCTACTCAATTTTCAATTCAAGATATTTGAAAAACAGCTTGATATAGGAGATTGGAGGTCAACAGAGAACCCTGGGAAAGAAAAGTAGATTTGGGTATAACCAGCATAGAGATGATCATTAAGTCCAAGGGAGCTAATGAGATTACTAAGTAAAGTAGTATAGAAATAAAAAAGAAAAGGGTCCAGAACAGAATCCTAAAGGATCCAGCAGCAGGAAGGTATGATTTGGAGGAGAATCCAGCAAAAGAGACAGAAGAGGAGTAGCCAGATAGGTAAACAGAAAACCAGGAGAGAGGGGTGACAGGAAAAACTAGAGAGGAGAGAATGTCTTGTATTGTGCCACAGTTTCCTTTTATTGTTCTGCCTCAGTTTCCCTAAATTGTCTTGCCTCAGTTCATTGAATTATTCTGCTTCAATCCCCCTGGTTGCAAACCCCCTTAGGGCTGGGAGCCCTGACCATTAGCATTCCATAAGTAGATAAGTTACTAAGAGATATGCTTACATATCTCTTATTCCAGACTTTCTATATCTAATGACTACCCCCTTCACTCCCAATTTATCAGAATTTATGATCCTACCCTCAACCTGTCAGAACCAAATTGATAGTTCCTGCCTGAAAATTCCCATGCTCACCAGTGTTTGGGCTCTACCCTTTGCCCTTGTCTCCCCTGATCACTTGGAGCCATATGTAAATCATTGGAATCTCACATTGATGCTGGACTCTTTGAGATGAAAGTCCAATTGAGCCCTGGAGGCAGAATGGATTCTGCTCTGCCTCCAGACTATCTTTCCTTCTCAGAAACCCAAATAAAATATTAAAAACTGTCTAATCTCTATCTTGCCTTAGTTTCTCTGGCATTACATTTGGAAGAAAAAGTGATTAACAGTGTCAGAGACTGCAGAGAGGTTAAAGAAAATGAGGACTGAGAAAAGGCCATTGACTCTGACAACTAGAAGATCATTAGTAACTCTGGAGAGAGTAGTTTTCATGGAATGATCGGTTTGGAAGCCAAAATGCAATAAGTTAAGAAGAAAGTGAAAGGAGAAAAGGAAGAGGCACTTATTATAAATGGCTAGCAGATTTGGAAAGGTTAAATGTGAATTTTTTCAGGATCAAAGAGACATAGGCATATCTGTAGGCAGAAGGAAATGAACCAGTAGAAAGGGAGAAAATAAGTGAAACAACTGGGATAACAGAGGAGATAATCTGATGTTGGAGGATATGGGAAGGAATCAATAAGGAAATAGAAGCCTACATTGTTTAGGTACTTGCCCAACATCACAGGGTTAGTAAATATCTGAGGTCATATTTGAACTCAGATCTATCTGAAGTGTTTTTGATTAGATAAAATCGTAAATTTTACCACTATGCCACTTATCTTCAAATTTATAGCTTCAAGAAAATGCTAGGAAACAACAGCAGAAGAGAGAAGACCTAGTAGCTTCTCCAAATACAAACACAGATGATACAAAGAGGGAGAAAGGAGTAAAACAACTCATTATAATCAAACAGTGAATCCTGTCAGCTGTCTGCAAAGAGTGGGACTTATAGGTCAAGGAAGCCTCAAAAGAAGTCTGAATGTAAGGATTTGAACCCAGATCTCTCAACTCCAGCTTCTGTACTCTTTTCAGAACAACTTACTGCATTTCAGAAAGTAGAAAGGAGGATGGAGAAATAAGATTCTAGACAGAGCAATATAGCAAAAGGGAAAATAACTTCTATTTTTATATGGCTAGAGAAGAAAAAAATAGCTATGTCGGAAATCATTCTTTTATTCTGCCAAAGTGATATTGCTTAAGCAAAGTCACTTCCCCCGCTCAATGAACTCTAGATTTTTCTGTTGGGGTTCAAAGGGACCCCAAAAATGTTGGGGCTCCAGACTGGTATCATGAAGTGTCTCAAAAGAATTGCAGGCTTGGACCCATCTCCAAGTCAAGGGGTAGTTTATTATAATTGTAATGCCAATTAAATCAGACTAAATTCCAAAAGAAGTTAGCAAAGAACCAGGATCAAGAAGATAAATTTATAGGGAAAAGTTAGAGAAACCAGGTGCTTCATGTCACTAATATGTTAGTTTTTTTCTTAAAACAATAGCTTTTTATTTTTCAAAATATACACAACAATAGTTTTCAACATTTCCCCTTGCAAAACCTTATGTTTGAAATTTTTTCTTTCTCTTCCCTTCACCCCTTCCCTATACAGCAAGTAATTCAATATATGTTAAACGTGCAATTCTTCTATATGCATTTCCACAATTATGCACAAGAAAAATCAGATCAAAAAGAAAAAAAAAGATGAGAAAGAAAACAATAAGCAAGCAAGAAAACAACAACAAAAAGGTGAAAATACTATGTGGTGGTCCACACTCAGTTTCCAGAGTCCTCTCTCTGGGTGCAGATGGCTCTCATCATCACAAGACCGTTGGAACTGGTCTAAATCACTTCAGTATTGAAGAGAGCCATGTCCATCAGAATTGATCTTCGTATAATCTTGCTGTTGCCATGTATAATAATATCCTGTTTCTGCTCATTTCATTTAGCATTAGTTCCTGTAAGTCTCTCCAGGCCTCTCTGAAATCATCCTGCTGACCATTTCTTATAGAACAATAATATTCCATAACATTCATATACAAATATGATACATGTATATGATACTGATATGCTATTTTATGGTTTAGAGGTAGAGTCAAGAAATGGCTGGTTCTGACTTTGTGCACAGATGCAGTACTCATAGTTCTCTGGGAGGAGTTCATGGGGAACTTTCTGGAGGTGGGATTTTAGGCTTGAAACAACACTAGGTCAAGTGGTGGACACCCAATTTTGTTCTGAACTTGTGTCAACTTTAAGCATCTCCTCACTCCAGAAACTCTGTTATAATTCACCAACAAGCTGCTGTCTGACAACCAGGAATATTTGTGGCTTTAACATCCTGGTCATATAGAGTAAATTGGGGCAGGATAGCCTAAGGAAAGAAATATATCATTTCTAACTACATTAATACCAAGGCCACATGACCTTGGGATTATTGCTAGATCTTCCTCAGGAGCTGCACCACATTACCTCTTATTTTGTCTGAGATCAAATGCAGATTGTTTTGTTTGATATTTAAAGATCTTCACACCCCGTCTAGACTTCAACCTACTCTTTTACCTTACTTATATAATATTTTCCTTCATTTACTCTTTTCTTCTAGCAAAACTAACTTTTCTGCTGTTTCACAAATATTAAATTCCATCTCCTGACTCCATGCATTTACAAAGGTGGTGGTCACTCTTGCCTGGAATATACTCCATCCTCATTTCTATTTCCTAGAAAACCTTTGTGTTCAATAGTTTCAGTCACATCTGATGCTTTACGACCCCATTTGAGGTTTTCTTGGCAGAGATGTTAGAATGGCTTGCCATTTCCTTCTCCAGTTCATTTCATGGATAAATAATAATTTCATGGAAGCAAACCAGGTTAAGTGACTTTCCCAGAGTCACACAATTAGTAAATGTCTGAGGCCAGATTTAAACTCAGCAAAGTGAGCCTTGCTGAGTCTGCGCCTGGCACTGTGCCATCTATCTTAGAAGCTCTAATTTTCTTCATAGCTTAGCTCAAAAAACCACCTCCTCTCTTCTCCCAATAGTCTCTTCTCCTTAACCCCCTCCTCTCCTCCCACTTCCCTTATCTTTTTTTTTTATTATAACTTTTTATTGACAGAGCCCATGCCTGGGTAATTTTTTTTTTTTTACAACATCATCCCTTGCACTCACTTCTGTTCTGACTTTTCCCCTCCCTCCTTTCACCCCCTTCCCCAGATGGCAAGCAGTCTTATACATGTTACATATATCACTATGTATCCTAGATACAATATATGTGTGCAGAACAAACAGTTCTCTTGTTGCACAGGAAGAATTGGATTCAGAAGGTAGAAATAACCTGGGAAGAAAAACAAAAATGCAAACAGTTTACATTCATTTCCCAGTGTTCTTTCTTTGGGTGTAGCTGCTTCTGTCCATCCTTGATCAATTGAAGTTGAATTAGATCTTCTCTTTATCGAAGAGATCTACTTCCATCAGAATACATCCTCAAACAGTATCATTGTTGAGGTACATAATGATCTCCTGGTTCTGCTCATTCACTTAGCATCAGTTCATGTAAGTCTCGCCAGTCCTCTCTGTATTCATCCTGCTGGTCATTTCTTACAGAACAATAATATTCTATAACATTCATATACCACAATTTACCCAACCATTCTCCAATTGATGGGCATCCATTCATTTTCCAGTTTCTAGCCACTACAGACAGGGCTGCACAAACATTTTGGCACATACAGGTCCCTTTCCCTTCTTTAGTATCTCTTTGGGGTATAAGCTCAGTAGAAACACTGCTGGGTCAAAGGGTATACACAGTTTGATAACTTTTTGAGCATAGTTCCACCACTTCCATTATCTTATTTTTATCTTGTACATACTTATACCTATACATATTATCTCCTTCACACCTGATGAAGCCAGAACCATGTAGTTAAGCCTGAAAACCAATGTAATACCCTTGTAATGTTATTTTTCCCATGGGATTTACCCTTTTCTCTTGTTATTAATTTCATTACCTCATTTATTGCATGGTTTGTCTGTTGTTGTTGTGTCCTACCTTTCATTAAGCACTTGCTGAGAAACTCATCATTTTTCCCTGGATACCTTCTGAACTTAACCTAGTTCTGAACCTAATGTCTAGACCCCAGAACATTTGGAAAGGAATTAGTCCTATTGTTTGAAGAGGTTGCTTCTCATTAGGAGCATCAATCTGTTGACCTTATTGGCTTCTCTAGATCCACACAGTTGAGAAAATAACATCAGGAATTCATACTTTAGCCAAGTAACAAATAACAAGAGAATAAAGGTGTCATCATACCTATACTTACAATTATGTAAGTGTACAGTGATAAATTAGGCAAAGATTAAAGCATGGACCAGGAGTTCTTCACCTAGGGGCTGTGAAATGTTGTTGTTGTTGTTGTTTTTAAATTTTGACCATTGATCAATATAATTTGTTTCCATTATAATTCCATGTATTTTATTTTATGCATTTAAGAACATTATTCTGAAGAGTCCATAGGAATCACTGGACTATCAAAGAGGTTTGTTATCCAAAAAAATAGAAGTTAAAATCCCTTGCTGGGTTCTCATAATTAAAGCTTATTTTCTTTCCCTTTTCTTTTCTTTTTACAATGTTGTTTCATCATATCTAAATCATCATATAAGAGCTGGAACTGTACCAAGAAAAGTTATGCCAAGGAGAGACACTTCAAGATTAGCTTTAATGAAGAGATCAGAATTACTGATAATTAGATCACCCACTGTTTGTTTTAAAATTCTTTAAAAAATAATGCAATCCCTTAAGCAGAGTAAGGATTCCCTCTGCTTATACCATAACTGTGCCAAGAAAATCTTCTTTTTCTCTAGTAAATTGAGTAAACTTCCTGACTATGAAAAGCTCACCTAGAACCCCCAAAAGATATTCAGAAAAGAGGATATTTAAGGATTATTGATTGAATCCTCTCCCTCTGCCTAACTTTCTAATCAATTTGAGTTAATCTGAGAAAGGAAAGAATAGGATGTGGAAGATATATGGGTCCAGTTGGGGAAAAGTACACATTCTCCTCAATATTTTAGTACCAATGATTTAGTACCAAAAGAGATATGAGTGTGGCCCATGGATACACTGATAATAATTTAGTTAAGCCAGAAGGGAGACACTATGGACAATTACATTTACTTTGCAATTGAGAAGATGTTTATTTGTCAAAGGAAGTGCCTTCTGCCTCTCTCAAGATCATATTATCAAGTTCTCTAAGAGTAGCAGATGACTGTTTCAGAGAAATGTGGAGTTACTAGAGCTTGCTTTTGATGGCTTTATGCACAGAGAAGAGGGAAAGCATACAGTTTTGAGAGATTTGTGAGCACTAGGCATCTGATTTTTTGGTGATGAGAACACAGAGAGCATCAATGTGAAGTCCTGCATTACTTCCCAAGGAGAGGGAAAGGTCTCCATCTTTGTGCAATTCCGATATACCTCTATAGAGAGCCATCAAAGGAATAATAGATATAGAATGTGAACCACATAAAGATGACTCAAGTTATAGTGGGATTCTACAAGATGACTTGATATTATTTTACCTATGGCTATATAAGCAGCATGAATATTCTCCCCAGATAGAATAGAATTAATCTGGTCAGAGTAGGGAAACAAAGAGTATGAACAGAATACTTGGGGGTGACCAGAATTGCCCTTATACTGTAACCCCAGGTGATCACCATAGTAATGAGCCACCACAAGCAAAATAAAGACTAATCTAGACTTGACTAACCTTACCAAAAAACTAGAGCTAGGCTTGATGTCTGCTAAATGTTGTTCCAAAAGGCCAAAGAGGTTTAGGTTCAGAGATCAAAGCTGCTCAGTTTGGGGAGAATAAATGAGCACACCCATAAAGGCCAAGTGATATTTTGCTGCGGTGACATATGATAGGGCATTGGTATCCTGGATGTATTCGAGCATAAATTTTTCCAGAATACCATGCCTATGGAACTATTATCAAGAAATAGGCTCCTAAGAAATTAATTCCTACCTCATCAACCTTTCCTGGGTCCTTTTGACCAAAAGTCATGGGACCCCATGCATCAGTAACTACAAGAATAAAAAATAATGTGTTTTTCTATGCCGGACAATAGATCTCAAGTTAACATTATATTTATCTAGTTGTTTTATGAAAGACACTTCATATATAACATCCTGTGAATGGTCTGGGTCTTTCTGGACTGAATAAGAAAGACTATCCACATTTGGGTTATATCTTTAAACAATAAAGGATAATTTTGGTCAGATGCCTGATGCTGATTGATAATAAGATCCAAACTCACACACTCATTCCCAGAGGCTACCCATTCCACCTAATACTGGGGCTAATATAGTTTGTAGCTTTCAGAGAGCTAGATACTTCTTTTCCCTTCCTCTGCAACTTTTGTGAATGGCAAAGTTAGTTTTTGTTAGTTTAAGAATCTAATGTGTCTGAATGTATCCAAGTAGATTTTTTTCACAAGGTAACTGGAATTAAGTGATGTGCTCTGGATCACACATTAGTTAAGTATCAAGGATTTAAGGCTACATTTGAACTCGGATCCTCCTTACTCCAGGGTCAGTACTCATATATTTGTGCCCCCAATTAGATTTCTTATGGTTCAGTCTCCATCCTAATAAAAAAATTAAAACCCTATTTCAGTCCTTACTGTATTCCAATGGAGTTTGTGCATAAAAACATGGTATAACTCAAGACATTTAATCATAATAAAAGAATCAAACTATACATTAATGCCCCAAACAGTGCTCAGTGTGATTCCCCTACTTCAGTGACTGTGGTGAGACTGAAAGATTATATTTCCAAGTTTGGAAAAAAGGTAGAGATGGGAATAACAACGTCCCTTTAGAGAAAGACCCCCCCCCAGTCTAACCAAGACCTTAGAACTAGGAAATTCCTGATGATTTCCCACAATGTTCACTAGCAATACCTTAACTGTATTGTTATAATTCTCTTTACCAAGTGCAGGGCACCTAAAATTCTCAATTTGCCATAATAATGATGTAAAAGCATGGCTTAGTCTTTTAAGAAGTGACAGAACAATTAAAGCTTAAAATGAGGTTTTCCCAAGGAAGATTAAAGGATGATTAAAAGGCAGTTTTAAACTACATTAGGTAAAAAAAGAATATCAAAGAAAAAATAGGATCTTTGCTTAAGATAGATAGGATGGTAAAGAGATGTTCAACTAGTTTTGCTGCATATATACAAGATGGAGGAACTGTGACTATTTAGCAGTTCCTCTGGGCTTTTTAATGGTTTGCATACTTAATGTGTGATTATTATTGTTGTTGTTGTTATTGTTGTTATCTTTTCTGGACTCCAATATCCTCATCTATAAATTGAGGGGGTTTAACTATGTGGACTCCATAGTCCCTTCTAGCTTTAGCAGTCAATAATTCTATGAAATGTCAGCTTATTGGAATTACTAGTCCCACAGTACCAGAATTTAGTAGCAAGATAATAGGCCAGAGGAAAGGCAATTCAGTTGTAGGCTGAATTAAATGAGGCAGTATCCTGTACAGAGAGATGCTAGTTCCCATTAAGACCATTTTCTAAAATATGGCGTTCAATTCTGGGTGCCATATTTTAAGAGGAATATTGATTATTTGGGGAGTGTCCCAGGTAAGGTTGCAAGGATGGTCAAGGTCCTCAAGTTTTTGCCTTATAGAGATGGGTTGAAGGGACTTAGGACATTTAACTTAGAAAAGAAAACCCTTAACTGTAACTGGTTTTGAGTGTGATAGAAAATGAAGACAAGTCTCTACTTCCCTATATTTAATGCAGCAACCATTAAATTTGAATAGGAATGACACTTTCCATGAAGTGAAATCTGACTGATTACAGCCAGGTTAGAACTTCATATTCCTGTAAGCCTGTCATGCCAGAGGCATAGAAGATGTCACAGTGGGAAAGGAAGAAGTAGAAGGTAAGCAATGTGAAGGAAAAAGAGGGGGAGTGCTAGGCTGAAGAAAGTATGATGGACACATAATGGCAGTCTGCTACCCAAGCTTCGAGGAGAAATTGAGCCAGCAGTTGTGAAAACTGCCAACTCTACCAGTGATGTGTAGAAGCTACATGAGAGCTATAACTGACAGAATAATAACTAGATGCTATGAGAGTCTAGTGGACAAAAAAAAAGTAAATAGAAGCAAACAATCAGCTAGATCATAACTATGCATCATGAGGTAAACAGTTCACTTCTGTGAAGGAGTGCCCAAGGCTGCATAAAATCTTTGCCTTATTTTCCCCTGATTGCCAAAAAGGAACCTGAAAGTTTTCTACTGAAAGTTTTCTTCTGAAAGTTTGAGGAATGGCTGTAAGAATGTTTCTATTGTTTTGAATTCACATTCCTGTTCAAAATAAATGGGTTTTCATTTATTATTATTTTTCCTGAGCCTCGCTGTTATTTGCCTGAAATTGTAGACCTGAGTCAACTTCTTACTAACAAGTTCTTACTCATTGATAAGGAAAGAGCACCCTGAGGCAAGACAAGTGATTCACTAAACCACCCCCTGTAAACAATACTTGGAGGATGAGTGCTATGGGAGTAGGAAAACGGTTACATGTATGTTATGCTGAAGGAGGATGAGACTTGTTCTACTTGGCCTAGAAGGCATGAGGGATGATAGGCAGATTCTATATTCCTTTTTTTTTAATATCTTTTTATTGCCAGAACCCATGCCAGGGTAATTTTTTACAGCATTATCCCTTGCATTCACTTCTGTTCCAATTTTTCCTCCCTCCACCCCCTCTCCCAGATGGAAAGCAGTCCTTTATATGTTAAATAGGTTACAATATATCTTAGATACAATATATGTGTGCAGAACCAAACAGTTCTCTTATTGCACAGGGAGAATTGGATTCAGAAGGTATAAATGACCCAGGAAGAAAAACAAAAATGCAAGCAGTTTATATTCATTTCCCAGTGTTCTTTCTTTGGGTGTAGCTGCTACTGTCGTCCTTGATCAATTGAAACTGAATTAGCTCTCTTTATCAAAGAGATCCACTTCCATCAGAATACATCCTCAAACAGTATCGTTGTTGAAGTATATAATGATCTCCTGGTTCTGCTCATTTCACTTAGCATCAGTTCATGTAAGTCTCGCCAGTCCTCTCTGTATTCATCCTACTAGTCATTTCTTACAGAAAAATAATATTCCATAACATTCATATACCACAATTTACCCAACCATTCTCCAATTGATGGGCATCCATTCATTTTCCAGTTTCTAGCCACTATAAACAGGGCTGCCACAAATATTTTGGCACATACAGGTCCCTTTCCCTTCTTTAGTATCTCTTTGGGGTATAAGCCCAGGAGAAACACTGCTGGAACAAAGGGTATGCACAATTTGATAACTTTTTTGAGCATAGTTCCAAATCACTCTCCAGAATGGCTGGATGTGTTCACAACTCCACCAACAATGTATCAGTGTCCCTGTTTTCCCACATCCCCTCCAACATTCCACATTATCTTTCCCTGTCACTCTAGCCAATCTGACAGGTGTGTAGTAGTATCTCAGAGTTGTCTTAATTTGCATTTCTCTGATTAATAATGATTTGGAGCATATTTTCATATGGCTATAAATAGTTTTAATTTCTTCATCTGAGAATTGTCTGTTCATATCCTTTGACCATTTATCAATTGGAGAATGGCTTGATTTCTTATAAATTAGAGTCAGTTCTCTATATATTTTGGAAATGAGGACTTTATCAGAACCTTTGACTGTAAAAATGTTTTCCCAGTTTATTATTTCCCTTCTAATCTTGTCTACATTAGTTTTGTTTATACAAAACCTTTTCAATTTGATATAATCAAAATTTTCTATTTTGTGGTCAATAGTGATCTCTAGTTCTTCTTTGGTCATAAATTCCTCCCTCTTCCACAGGTCTGAGAGGTAAACTATCCTATGCTCTTCCATTTTATTTATAATCACATTCTTTATGCCTAGGTCATGAACCCATTTTGACCTTATCTTGGCAGATTCTATATTCCTTAAAATTGACATTCTGTGCCTAATTTTTAAAATAAAGTTTAGTGTTTAGTTTTTTTAATTGCTCTATTAAATTTGAATTTAATTTAATGAATTGTAGCTGCTTTGGCTATGTTTTCCATAAATTCAGTGGCATGTACCTATTGTTAGCCATTAGTATTGCTCCATGAAATGTTGTCTTTTCATTATTTGTTATTGTTGTTACTGTTTTTGACTTTATCCTCTCTAGATTGAACTATGTGTGTATATACTCTAGATCTTTCTAGCTTTAACTATCTATAATTCTATGAAATTTTATCTATTGTGGATAATTTTATTGGAAACACTAGTCCAGGTGCTATAGACAATAGAGCCACAGTCCCTAAAACTTTCCCCAAACCAAAGTTATTAAAAATGTCATTTCTAAACCCTTTGATAAAACTTTAAGAACTGACTATTAGGGTCTAAGAGTCAACTGTGATGAACTAGAGCCAACAAATACAAGCAAAACCAATTCTGATCAGCATGACTTTTAAGTCTGTGGTTAAAGAAAATGCCCTTGTATGTGTGTTCATGATCACTGACCATCAAGAAAATGGAATTCTTCTTTTAGATTCTAGAGTCAAGGAACATACAACTGAGAGTAAACTATAAGTATGTTTACCTTATTGGTTGTCATGGGACAGATTAACAGTTTCAATAATGTATAATGTTTTACCTTTACTAAAATTGAAATAACCTTAAACAAATCATATCATCTCTGTGAGTTTCTTTATCTATAAAATGGGAGTAATGGATTATCCATTAAATAGCAATGTCTACTCTGTGCCAAGTACTGTGCTAAGTGCTAGAAATACAAATACAAAGGATAAAATCATTCATACTTAAAAGGATTTTATATTCTCTAATGGACGAAAAAACAAGCGCAAGTGTAATTAAAATAAATAAATAAGAGAATATGTACTAATAAGCAAATATAAGATAATTTCTAAGGTCCCTCCCCATCTTTGATACTGCATTCTTTGTTGTTAGATTCCTGGGGCAATACAACAAGAATGAAGACAAACAAACTCAATATAATTTGTGAAGGGAAACATTCCTAATAATTGGGTGGCTCAGAGAGAAGTTTCACCTAACTTGATACACTGGAGTTGGTCTTTGAAGGAAGATAAGAATTGTAAGAGGAAGAGTTGATAGGGAAGTATATTGCTGGTATAGAGTCTATAAGAAAGCATGGAGATGGGTAACACTTGCCAATTTATTTTATAAATAACTAATTTTCTTATTTATAAAAATTTTACTTAGACTTACTTAGATCAGAAAGTTAGTGAAGGGCAGTTTGTCCAAGAAATTTCAAAAGGCAAATTCCAGCCAGACCATGACTATGGAGAGCTTTCATTTTCAGACTTAGGAGTTGGAATTTTATCCTAAAGACAATTCAGATCCACTCAAAATCTTTGAGCAGAGAAGTGACAAGGATACAAGTGTTCCTGGGAAAGATTTTTTTTAAGTTAAGTTAGGGAAAGTTAGATTGAAGAAAGGAAGGACCTGAGACAGAACAATTTAGAAGCTAGTATCATATTCCAGATGAATGTCTGAACAATGGACACATCCATGTAAAGGGAGAGGTAGAGGTAGACTCATTGATTGATTGAATGCAAGGAAGGAGAGAGAAAAGCAAAGGATTACCCTGAAGATATAAAATAGGGAGGTGATAGTAACAAAATTGGGAGGTGGTAATAACCTTAACAAAGGCATAGAGAAGAAACAAGTTAATGAGTTCCATTTTAGACATATTGAGTTTGTGATGCCTACATGACATGCAAGCAGAGGTGTCCAACAACTAGCTGCTAATATGAAACCAGAGCCCAGGAGAAAAATGCAGACTGAATATATTGGGATTTGAGACTCATCAGAGATGAAAAAGAGAAATAGGGGACATTCATGCAAAAATGATGAAGATACCTTCCTAATTTCCCCCAATGTTTTCCTCCTTATCATCAAATTATATGATCTAAAAAGGCTGTAGAGCAGTTAAGAAGGTAGGAGGAGACCCAGGAGAAGCAGTTTTCCAGAAACCAAATGAGGAATAGAACATCTAGGAGAATAATCCATATTACAGCTTTCTTCAGCTGCGACATTCTATGATTCTAAATAAAGGAGCTGCTAAAAATGTACTTCAGCTTCAAAGACAGGTCAAATAGAGAAAAGAAGGATTAGGAAGAAAAAAATTTTTTTTAATTTTATAATAACTTTTTATTGACAGAACCCATGCCAGGGTAATTTATTTACAACATTATCCCTTGTACTCACTTCTGTTCCGATTTTTCCCCTCCTTCCCTCCATCCCCTCCCCTAGATGGCAAGCAGTCCTATATATGTTAAATATGTTGCAGTATATCCTAGATACAATATATGTTTGCAGAACTGAACAGTTCTCTTGTTGCACAAGGAGAATCAGATTCAGAAGGTAGAAATAACTCGGGAAGAAAAACAAAAATGCAAATAGTTTACCTTCATTTCCCAGTGTTCTTTCTTTGGGTGTAGCTGCTTCTGTCCATCATTGATCAATTGAAACTGAGTTAGGTCTCTTTGTCAAAGAAATCCACTTCCATCAGAATACATCTTCATACAGTTTCGTTGTTGAGGTATATAATGATCTCCTGGTTCTGCTCATTTCACTTAGCATCAGTTCATGTAAATCTCTCCAAGCCTCTCTGTATTTATCCTGCTGTTCATTTCTTACAGAACAATCATAAGGAAGAAAAAAATTGAAAAAGATTTATAACACGATCTTTCTTTTTAATTTGATAATTAACTATCCACTTAGTGTTTTCTAGTTCCTTAGAACTGAACAGCAATGGAGTATCATGTGGTTTTGATGCCACAAGTTCTGGATTCAAATTTCAATTCTGTTGTTAATTTTTCTGAGGTCTTCTTTCCAAAAGCCAGTTTAGTCTAGACAAGTATCTGAGATTTCTTGTTTCATATTTGTTTCCATCTTGTGGGAGTCTGATGACCACTAGATGTCAATATGATTGAGTTTGGGCTTCAGGATTCAAGGCCAGTCTGTGCTGTGATAGTCATTTGCCATAGTTTCTGTTTGCCAGAAAACAAGCAAAGGTAGTTAGAATAATACACAGATTCCACCAGGGTCGTTTACATTGGAACATTCAGATAAATCCGTTAATGGGTAATAAAGTGTTAGGTGAACTATACCATTTTCACAAGTTCTTTGTTATTTATTATTTATTTAGGGTTGAGGACCTTTGTCTCTTACAGCAAAAACAACCACTTATGAAAAGCTGCTGTCTGAAGCACTTGAAAATGATAGACCATCCAATTGACCGCCCTTTAAAATTAGGAACCTTATTCAAAAAGCAGCAGAAAATTCACTATAATAGATTGCACTTATGTAATGTGTATATACATTTTCTCATTTGAGACTCATTGTTAACATCCCTATTCTACAGGTTAAGAAAATGAGGTTTCGAATTGTTAAGTAACTTTGTTCACATGATTAGAAACTCCTACAGGGAGGATTTGAATTCAGATTTTTCTTCCTCTAGACATCATAGCAGGCTGCCTCAACAAAGTGAGCCAGATAGCCTCATTTCTAGTGTTGAATCTGCCACTAACGTGCAGTGTTATCCTAAACAAGTCATTTCACTTCCTCCAGGCCATACATATATGCTCTTATGTCATCACAATTAGCCAATATTTAGCACCTTTTCTGATATTTCCACTCCTCTCTTGCCTCCTAACTTCCTTTGTTCCAACCTGATGGGAGGGAAGGAAGAAGGAAAGAAGTATTAACCAGGAGGAAAGAAGGGGATGTGAAATAAGCAACAGCTCTTCTCTAAAAATTCTGTCTAAACTTTCATCCCTTCCGTTTCTGACTCACAAAGAAAGAGAAAAATTGTTGCATAGAGACATGAGTATTGAATTAGAATCAAAAGATCAGAGTGCAAATTCTGACTGTTATTTATTAGTTGTGATTTGGGGGCATGTAGATTAATCTTTATGTCGCAATTGGAGAATCTCCTCATTCATATGAAGCCCTAAAGAGCTGCATTAGGTTGGAGATATTTTATGGGTTATTCACTCTAAATTATTGCTCATATGTCCTCACCATTGTGTTTGCTAGTTAACATAAAGACAAAAATAATCTAAAGCAAAGACATTTATAAATTAACTTAGTAAGAAAAAATAGTAATAGGCCATTTTTCTATTTACTACTATATCCTCACCCACTCTATACCCCTGCATCCCACAAATTCCATCAATAGGAAAAACAAATATATAAAGAAATCACATGTGGAGAGTACACATAGGGAACATTTGTTCAGCCCACATATTTAAAGAAACATGCACATCAGGGCAATGTGTATCTAAGGCACAGATGGAAGAATAATTTTCTCTGATATTGTAGGGTCACTAATGTCTTTTCATGATGTCTGTAAACTGTTATCTCTGCATTAGTAATTGCATCCATCAGTTTCTCCAATCCTTCAAAGCCAAGCCTGTTTTTTTTTGTTTTTGTTTTTGTTGTTTTTGTTTTTGTTTTTGTTTTTTTGGGGCACACAATAGCCAGCCATTACTTAGAATCAGAAAGCTATTTTTTTAAAACTCATTTAATCCTCCTAGCAGGATCAACATTTCTGCTGATCCCAGATTTGTATCCAACTTAAGGTTAGAAAGTCCTTTTTTAACTCCCCTAAATTCCTGATTGTCAAACTGCCTTCCCTTTCAAACATTTTAAGAGCCACCTTCTAGCAATCTGAAAAGGACTAGCTGGGTCTAAAACACTATAGTTTTCCGCTCTACCACCACACCTTCCCCAAATTCTTTGGGTCTTGCTATGCAAATAAATATGAGCTAACATGAAAGCTAGCTGAGAAGGCAAAATTTCTATCTTCTTTCCAGCCCAAATTCTTGCCTTCATTATTTATCTGTGTCCAGCAACAAGCCTCTGAAGCTTTGAGACACAATACAAATCAGACCCTCATTTCCTCATGTATAAAACCGGTTATAGGGAAAGTATTCTGTAAATCCTTAAGCTCTAAAGAAATCTGGCTTGTTCTTTTTCATAACAGAGTTTTAAGCATTCTATCTTCCTCCCACTGATAGAAACTTGTGGTTAAGACTCTTTAAAATCCAAGCTTCCTATTCAGACCCTGGGCTGTTTTCCCCTAACACTGAGCTCTCTAGCTCCCAGCTCTCTTAAGTGTAGCTCTGGGCCCAAAAGCATAGTTCCCAGGTTTTCAAAGACCTTTAAATCTAGAAGCCCTGGGGAAATAGGGGTGGGGAATGGGCTTCAGAACAAATTGAACAGGCCCTTCCAGATCCAGGCAATTTTCAAGAATGTTTAAACAGAACATAATGAGATTTATAGAGACTCATTTACTAGGATTGTATGAACAAGGACTAACTTCTTTATGTAAAACCCAGGGAAGGCCTGGCTAAGCCTCTGTCAAGAAGACTAAAGTAGGGTTTCTACTTCAGATGGGTTTGGACCAGATGCTCTCTGAGATCTCTTCCAAATCTGATATTCTCTGAGAAGAGACTGAGACTGGTGACTTTGCACAGCTCTACTTCCATTTAAATCTAATTCACTTGCAAATCATCACATCAACTTCTGTCGTGATCCTCTCAGAGAACAAAGACAAACAACAATTAACAGAGACAGCAAAGAAGAACCAACAATCACATTTCTCTCCTAAACTCTCATAGGAGAAAAAAAAAGTTTTAATGATGCATTTTTCAATTAATTTGACATCCTGTATATTTGTAGGAAACTTGATCCCAAGAGTTCTTTCAGGTCAGTCACACTTGCCTGCAAAGACATTGCTCGATTGCTGAATTATCTTTTAGTTAAAATTTATTCTAAGTAAGAGAAAGAAAAATATTCTCCGTTTTCATATTATTGAATATTTGGTTTATATACAAACCCTGTGAAGTGATTCTCTAAAATTAAATTTCTTCTCTACTATCAAACAGGATTCATTCAATAAAATTATTAATTAAGTATCTGTTATTGTTTGTCCCTTCATTCTCTTGAAGAAAGCTATAACATCAGGGAGGTAATGCCATCATATGCAAGTAAATTTAATTTAAGTGAAGGAGAGCTGGGCAAGATCACTGGCCTCAACTTTCTCCTCCCAGTACAATCTGGCCAGATACAGATCAGAACAAGAGATGGCCCTGAATACAGTGGGCCTTTTTAAGCTAAGGTTTTTAACAGGTCTCAGTTTGACCAACCCATTCAGTGCTTAAAGCTAGGCAGCAGTTAGCTGTATACAGAGCAGCAGGCTCAGTCAGGAGGAAATACAAAATTTAGATAAGAGTTGGTTTCTATCTTCAAGGCACATATACTATAGGAAGGAGACAATGTACAAACACAAATAGTTAGTACATGTATCAAAATCAATAGGACCATGGAACAAAAGTACCCTCTTCCAATAAGGACACCTAGTTTTGATCTCATTCAGCTAGGAAACACAGTAGATAAAGTGTTGGGCCTAGAGGCAGGAAGATCTGAGTTCAAATACAGACGACTTAGACACTTATTAGCTATGTGTCCCTGGGCAAAAAACCTAATTTCTGCCTGGCTCAGTTTCCTCAAAGGTAAAGTGGGAGTAGCAATTGCACGTACCTCTCAGGGTTGTTTTGAGGATAAAGTCAGTATTTGTAAGTCACTTGGTGCAGTGTCTGGTACAGAGTAGGTATCATATAAATGCTTGTTTCCTTCCTTCATGATAACTAGGTTCAATCCTGCCTATGTTATTGCTCAGTCCCATCTGACTCTCTGTGACCCCATTTGGGGTTTTCTTGGCAAAGATCCAGGAATGGGTTCCCATTTCTTTATCCAATTCATTTTACAGATGAGGAAACTGAGATAGAGTTAAGTGACTTGTCCAGGTTCATAAGTATCTGAGGCCAGATTTGAATCTTCCTAATTTTAGACCTATCACTTATCTGTAAGTTTCAACCCAAATTCTAAAAAGGGGTGATCTGACTTTTTTGTGCTCTCTGTCTCATTATGCCTCCATCCTTTATGCCAAGAGAGGTGTTCCTTATGCTTAAAAACATCAATAACACATTTTTAATAAAGAAAAAAGTCATTATAGCAAAAATTGTCAACAGATAAGAGTAATTATGATGATCAAAAATACTCTCAGTCCTAGATAATGGAGCTTGGTCTCTATATGATGTGCCTGTCCTACCTCAGTCTCCTTTGCAGGCTTATCATCCTTCTCCCTGTATACAAATTCTCCTTTGGTAATGCCATTAGTTCTCATGGGTTTATGTATGACAATGATTTCTAGATCGATCTATCCAATCTCAGTCTGTTCTCTGTGCTTTAATCTCTCCTTAAAACTTGCCTTTTGGATATTTCAATCTGGATGGCCTGAAGACTTCTCAAACAACCTATCCAAAGTCTAATTTATTATCTTTTTTTCCCCAAAGCTTCCTTTCTTCCAAACTTTCTTATTTGTGCAAAGAAATAATTCTTCCAGTTTCCCATGTTCACAATTTCAGCATTACACTTGACTAGGCATTGTTCCTCACACTATATAGCCAACCAATTGCTAAATCTTTCCATTTTTATCCTCAAAACTCCTGCATCTGCCTCCTTCTCTCCCTTCATATGATTATCACCTTAGTTCAGACCTTTACAACCTATTACTCAGATTATTGCAAAGATTCCCTAAACCTCCATTCTTCTGGTCTTATTGCACTCCAATCCATTCTTTGTGATTCTGTCAGTATGATTTCCCTTAAGCACAAATCATTGGATTCTCCTACTCAATCAGGGGCTTCCAAATGACCATAGAAGCAAATTTTAAAAGTTTTCTATTTAGTTTTTAAAGCCCTATGTAATCTGATCCCAACCTATCTTCTTTCTTTTTTTGCTTATTATCATTTCATTATTTACATTCTCAATCATGAGTACAAGAAAGGAGCAAACAAAGGAGCTTGAAGGAAAGAGAGAAAGAGCTCCAACTATGCCTAACATTACTCTAAAACAATGCCTTTCATGGAAACACTAGCTAGAAAGCTATGAGAAATGACAATATTAAATCAATAAATAGCATTTGAAGAACCAAGTAGTCTACAAGAGCAACACTTAATACTCTAAGAGTCCTTAAGAGTACAGCCCAATCTATCTTTCTAGGCAGATTGAATAGCTCTCTCACATAGTGCAATCATAGGAGTCTCACATCAACACTTAATGCATCTCTCATCTTTCTGTCTTTACATGTCTTTTCTTTCCTTCCTTTCATAGAATCCTTCTCCTCCTTTAAGTAGAGCTTAATTATCATTTTCTGCATGGAAACTTTTCTGACTTCCCCAATCTCTAGGACCCCAACCTCCTCCCAACTATCTTGAATTTAATCACTTTGCATAAATTTGTATTTATTCATTTTATGTTTGTGCTATTAATGTATGTACATGTCTATACAATTTGTTGTTGTGTTCAGTTATTTCAGTCATGTCTGATTCTTTGTGATCTCGTTTAGAGTTTTCTCATCAAATATACTGGAGTAGTTTGCCTTCTCAAGCTCATTTTACAGGTGAGTAAATTGAGGCAAACAGAGTTAAGTAATTTGCCCAGGGATACACAGCTAGTAAGTATATGAACCAGTTTTCCTGATTCTAGGCCCAGAGCTTTAACCATTGTGCCACCTTGTTACCCTATAAATATACAATATGTTCCATTTATTAGAACGTAGGATCATTGTTAGGAGAAATTATTTCTTAATTTGTACTTGCATTTATAGGCAACAACTAGTCCATAGATGACATTTTAATACTTGCTTGTTGATTGATTGATTGAAATATGGTCAATTCAGATTTTCATTGTTGTCAGGAAAGCTGCATAGGATCATGACCTAAGGATCTTCACATTGATAGTCACAATAGTTGAAAGGCATGGCCATTGCTCTTCTATTTCTGATGTGCAGAGATGCAGAATTGAGCCTGTTAAGCAAGTAGAGGGTAGAAATAATCTTGTAAAAAATTCCTTCTCTTTCACTAAGGATAGAAGAGACAGACGGTTGTCTTAGATGGATATATGATAGCTTTGTTCAGAGGCATTGAACCGGACTGGCTGATCTCTTGTGGTTTTTCTAAGATCCAGCTTTGTTTACTTTTATTAAAAACCATTTTTTAAAACATTCTTGACTGTATAATGCACTGTCTGACTGCTGTCCTGAGTGAGACCAGAATCCTATAGTGCATTAGAGTCCTACCTTATCCTGTGGGTACAACAGAACAAACGAGAACCATGGAGATGAATATGGGATTAAATTAGGTAAAAGGGATTTGTTTCTGTCTGAGCTGCATTCAAGATTCACTCCTCCAACTGCTCTGTGGCTTCCAGACAGAGAAAAAACCAGCAGCAAAATTGGCTTTTTTGTAGCAACAAAGTTTTCCATGGGCTTATCTCTGAGATGATGTAACAACTGTCTTGGGAGAAGGGATTCTTAGAATTGGAGTTTTTCTGGAAGACAATTAGAGATGAAGGGGCTGCTTTTTAACTTGATAAAGAGGATCTTTGTCAGCTCCATGAGCTAACTGTCAAAGCCAAGGGACACCTTTCTGCTCATCATTTACTGAGAAATCAGGGAAGGCCTCTGACACTGCTTTTCCAGACAGAGAAGATGGCCGTTCCACGACTGCAGATTATATCTGTTCTTTTCTGTCAGTTAATACACATCACATTTACCTGCCATATCTTTTAACTTGTACTATATTTAAATGTTTATGTTTTATCTAGGAGATAGCTAGGTTGTTCAGTGAAGTCAGTAAGACCTAAGCAATCCTGTCTCAAGACAGTAGCTGTATGAGCCTGTTTGCTCTACTTCATTGGAGAAGAAAATGGCAAACCACTACAGTTTCTTAGCCAAGAAAACCTCAAAGGGGGTTACAAAGAGATAGATATGATTGAACAACAATTGTTTTTTGTCCCTACTACACTAGAAAGTCCTTGAAAGCAGAGACCATCTCCTAATTATATTTATATCTCTTCCAGTGTTCTGATAGTACTCTACAGATACTTAATAAAAATAAGTAGGATGCTTAATAAATGTTTATTAAATGTTGAATCAAGTGATTCCCATCTTTCAAGTTCCTAAAGTTCTCCAGAGTTCAAGTTCTCCAGGGTAAAGATATACAGTTGTATCTATCTTCTATTTTCATAAAATGACTAGTCCTTCATGTAATATAATCTGAAGACCTTTTACCATCGTGTTTGCCTGACCTAAAACAATCTTTAGATTATCATTGTCACATGACATGAAATACCCAGAACAAAATACAGTACTCCAGAGCTGACCTTAATAAAATAATCACAATATCATCCCCTCCCTCATCTTGGACATTGACTCCTTTAATAAAACCCTGGAACACCTTGGTTATTTTGGCACTGGATCACACTGATTATTCACATTGGACTAATATGATTAAAAAAAAAACTCTGAACTTGCTCTTTCTAACCAGACTTGCATCATTGCATCTCTACTTATGCCTTACTTCTATTAAACAAATTCTTCTTCCTCAGTATGACCTCCAAACCCTCCACCCTTCAGTTCTTTCCCAGGTCATCAGCCTTTCTCTCATTATACTCTCCTCCATTCCCAACCTCAACTACTTAATGAACCAGTTCAACTCAACATAATCTTCTTTTCTTGAATCCTGTTGCCAATTTATTCCTTGCCAAACATCGGAGATTAGAGAAGGGATTTCATTATAAGCCAAATAAGATTTTTTTTTTTTTTTTGCTCTTGGAAAGAGCACAAGATTGGGAATCAGAAAACTTGGGTTCAAATCTTGGCTCTGGTAATTATTGTATTTGTCTCTGGCATTTACTATGTAGGATAGGAAAAGGAAGGAATTAAAATGCCTTCTGGGTTAATGATTACCCAGGAGAAAGTTCTTTGGCTTTGAAACAATCCATTTGTAATAAGGATATTAAGTTTTTCAACTACTACCCTTAGGTTTATTGCTAAGAGATAGCCAGGCTGCTGCTTACAAAATTTGCAATGTTGACTCTGGTATTTCATTAAAGAACCCAGAGAAAGAGAAAAGAGATTTGGCTCTAGAAATGATTTCTGAATTTTATATCTATGTAATTTGGAAAGTTTTATGCATTGTGGTAGAAAGAATCTCTTTGAATCCTTAGTTTGAGGTTTCTTAGTCTAAGGTGGGAATTCCAATATATAAGGCAATATCTCTTTATACAAATATATTCACCCACTTACTGATATTTCAATTTGGTCAGAAGGAGGTAGTAAATGGAGAAGAGAAAGCTATGGCTCTGGAAATAGAGACCTTTGCTATCTTTTTATTACTGCTTTACAACCTATATATCTTTGGGCAATTTGTTTAACCTTAAAATGTGGGAGTTAGAAAAGAAGGCTAGAAGACTAATGGAGCCTAATGAGCTGGGTTCTAGATTTCATAAAATGACTAGCCCCTAAATCAAGTCACCAATTTAAAAAGTACCCCACTGGCAATTTGATGGGTACCAGCCAGTCAAAACAAACTTCAATTGGCCATAGAATACCAGAATTAGAAAGGTCTCCAGGAGACATTTCATCCAACCAGGGATAAGAATTTCCTCTCTCTCTCTCTCTTTCTCTCTCTCTCTCTCTCTCTCTCTCTCTCTCTCTCTCTCTCTCTCTCTCTCTCTCTCTCTCTCTCTCTCTCTCTCTCTCTCTCTCCTCTTCTTAGGGCTACATATATATAGACAGAGACATCTATTCTTGACTCAAACATTACCTACTAAGAGATCCCATACAAATATTACTAACTTCTAGTAGATTACTATATGGATAAATGCTCTAGCAAGTGTAGCCAAATGGACTACTTTTTTAATTCAACCTCCATCTAGCCTGGGGTTGACAAACAAGAAGATAAAGTTTGTCTTCAGGAGTTACTTAAATACTGGACATCACATGTCACACAGCTGATACTTCTCAGATAATAAATATGAGCAGAGCCTTCTGTTGAACACAAATGCAATCATGTTTTGCTTTACTCAGGAGCTATATTCTATGATGGATGGTTTCAATTATACTCACATCTTCCTCTTGGTTAGTCACCATGACTAGTATTAGTACCATTTTTATTGTGGGCCCCCAATAAACAAATAAATTCATAAAATAATAGAAAGAGGAAACTGAAAGCAATCAGGCATCTCCCTTACATCTGTCAGTTTCACCTGGGACTATTTTCAATTCAATTAATCAAAATTCACTGAGCAACAAGTCTTTGAAGAGTTTTGTCTTAATGGATTTTTTAATAATAGCATTTTATTTTCAAAATATATGTATAGTTTTCAACATTCACTCTTGTGAAATCTTGTGTTTCAAATTTTTCTCCCTTTCTTCCCCCATCTCCTCCCCTATCCAGCAAATAATCCAATATAGGTTAAACATGTGATAAATATTTCCACAATTATCTTGCTGCATAAGAAAAAACAGATTAAAAAGGAAAAAATGAGAAAGAAAACAAAAAGCAAGCCAACAACAACAAAGTGAAAATACAATTTTGTGATCCATACTCAGTTCCTACAGTCTTCTCTCTGGGTGCAAATAGATTTCTCCAAATCTATAGGAACTGGCCTGAATCATCTCATTGTTGGGAAGAGCCATGTCTGTCAGAATTGATCATCTCATGTCTTGTTGTTGCTGTGTACAATGATCTTCTGGCTCTCTTCACTTTACTTAGCATCAATTCATGTAAGTATCTCCAGATCTCACAAATCTATTGGAACTGGCCTGAATCATCTCATTGTTGGGAAGAGCCATGTCTGTCAGAATTGATCATCTCATGTCTTGTTGTTGCTGTGTACAATGATCTTCTGGCTCGCTTCACTTTACTTAGCATCAATTCATGTAAGTATCTCCAGATCTCTCTGAAATCATCCTGCTGATTCTTTCTTATAATACAATAATATTCCATAATATTCATGTTCCTTTAATAGATATTTTAAATTTTTTGCTTACTTATGAACACAAACTTTGCAAAATCAAATTCTTTCTCCTTTGATCCAGCCATCACATTACTAGGTTTGTATTAAAATCAAAAGATAGAAAGAAAAAGTCCTATATACAACAAAATATTCATAGCAGAACTCTGGGCTAGCGGAGAGAAAAAGTAAGAGAAAGACAGGCAGACACACACACACACACACAGAGAAAAAGAGAGAGAGAGAGAGCACAAAATGGATGCCCATTGATTGAACAATTGCTGAATAAATTGTGGAATATCAATGTTCTCAAAGGTTCAAATGGATTTGTGATCTTAGTGTTCTTTCTTTTTTTTTTATTATAGCTTTTTATTTACAAGATATATGCATGGGTAATTTTTCAGCATTGACAGTTGCAAATCCTTTTGTTCTAACTTTTCCCTTCCTTTCCCCCACCCCTTCCCCCAGATGGCAGGTTGACCAATATATGTTAAATATGTTAAAGTATATGTTAAATACAATATATGTATACATCTCCATACAGTTATTTTGCTGAGTGTGCTTTCTTTTAAAAGACTTTTAATCAGTCAACATTAAATAACAAAAATGTGTCAACATTATGCTAAGCACTGGGAATACAGAAAAAGGGAAAGGGGAAAAAATCTTTGCTCTCAAGGGCCTTCTAATGTCAACATGCAAAAAGCTTGGGATAAATAAGATACATACAGAATAAACTGAAAATAATTAATAGGAAGAAGGCATTAACATTTAAGGAAGATGGAGAAAGGCTTCTTGCAGAAAGTGGGATTTAAATGAGACTTGAGGGAAACTGGGAGGTAAAGATGAGGCAGGAGAACATTCCAGGTATAGGAGATAGCCAGTATACATTTCCAGAGTGAGGAGATAGTGTCTTGTGCAAGGAACAAACAAGGAGGCTATTCTCGCTGAAGTGCAAAGTATATGTTGGAGTGAGGTATAGTAAGACTGGACAATTAGGAGAGGATCAAGTTATGAAAGGCTTTAAAAGGAAAAGAGAAGGTTTTATATTTGATCCTGATGATAATAGGGAATCCCCTGGAGTTGATTGAACAAGAAGGTGACATGGTCAGACTTATGCTTTAGGAAGATCAATTGACAGCTGACATCAGAGAAGCAAACTATCAGGTTATTGCAGTAATCCAGGAGTTAGGTGATGAGGGTTTGTACTCAGGTGGTGGCCATCAGAGGAAATAATGGGGTATAAATAAGAAATCTTTTGAAGGTAAAATGACAGGTCTTAGCTAAAACTGGGATATAAGGGTAGAAAAAAAGGAGTTGAGGATGTGACAGGATATGAGTCTGGATAACCAAGGGGATGCTGGTACCTCAATAGGAACAAGGAAGTTGGAAAGAGGAACAGGTTTGAGGAAAAGACTCGCCTCCAACAGGGTGTCTCCCATCCATGCATTAACATTAATCAGGATTCCTTGGAAGACACAATGGCTTATAACTTTGTTGCCCTGATAACTGAAATTAGATGAGGAATAAAATAGGGTGACATATGCTTATCCAAGATGTCTGCCACTGTCACGAAGAAGACGTAGTGCAGAGTCCAAGCTGAAAAGGAATTTTGTACAAACTCTGGGATCTTCCAGAGAGTCCTATTTAGGAGTGACATTGTTCAGATCTCATAAAGTCCTGGAACACTGCAGTGCCTTCAAGATGAAATCCACAAACACTCCAAAGAATTTGACAGCTATTCATGTTGTAAAGACTAAGTGGATGAAAAAATATCCAGATTATGGCATCCGATTATATGGACAACCTAAAAAGCTCATTCATAAATGCATCTATAGATACACATGTCTATATATGGACATATGTGTGTGCATATTTACATATTCATATGTAATGACATGTAATGATATAAAACATCTGTCTAAAGATACATACATATATAAAAGATAGATGCACACAACATACATACATATAAAAAATAGACATTTAAGTTCTACCTAGAATTGAACAGATGGAGAATAGAATGAAGTGCTCTTGGGAAATTGCAAATTCTTTAATAGCTTATTAATGCAGTAGAATAAAATAGAATATCTTTATTATATAAAAATGATAAGCATGAAGAAATATGAAAAACATTCATATGAACTGGTAGAACAGGGATAGGTACTGTACCTGTGATCTTACTCACTTGGGTTAAGAAAACTATCTCTACTAATACTGTTCAGCTTCTTTTCTGCAACTTAAAAAAAGCTTCTGGGGAAGCTAGATGGTCCAATGGATAGAGCCCCAGTCCAGGAGTCAAGAAGACCTGAGTTCAAATCCAACCTCATACACCTAACACTTAGTAGCTGTGTGAACCTCACTTAACTCCAATTGCCTTGCCAAAAAAAAAAAAAAAAAAAAAAAAAAGAGTTACCTAGAGCATTAAGAGGTTAACTGACTTTCCTAGGATTATATAGCCAGTCTGTGTCAGTCAGGACATGAACCCAGATCTTCCTGACTCCAAGTTCAGCCTTTATCCACCATTCAACATTGCTTCTCATCAATTGATACAGAGCAGGGGTGAAGGGGGATTGGAGGCGGTGGCGGGGGGATTGAGAATATTTTTTAAATGACTACAGTAATGTCCTGGAAAACAACACTAAAAAGCAGCTCAAATTGAACATAATGACTGATGAAATACATCTTCCCTCTTCTTGAGCTGATACACATGTATGCAGTTTACACTCTAATAGATTAATTTGATGTGTTGGTGTGTTTGCTTAATTGTCTGGGATTTGGCTGGGATGGGGGGAAGGGGGAGTGTTACAAGATAGGGTAGAATGAGTGTCAAAGCACATAAGAGAACAATCGGGAAAATGTAAACTATATGTTTATGATTCACATCAACAATTAGATCAAAAGAAAGAATGGCAGAGTTAAGGTAAAAATAGTAATTGGGTTATACAAATGAGGTGTGGAGGAAGAATATTCACAGAGGCATTAGAGGGGGGAGGGCTTGTAGTTCTAAAAACCTTCTCACATCAGGAATGGGTTCAATAGGCAGTGCTACATTTATACCAAGAAGGGTACAGCACCCTCCAAAATCTATAAAGAAACAAGGGGGGAAGGATGGGGGATGGGTGGGTGGGGAAGCAAAGGATGAGGAAAGAAGACAAGGGAAAGATTCTTGAGAGAGGAGAAGTTAAGTAAAAGTAAGGCAAGTTATGGAGCAGAATTTAATTAAAGAGGCAGCAGGGATAGGAAATGTGAATATAGGTGGTGGGTGTGTGTGTGAGTGTGTATGTATGTGTTTATTTACATATGTATAAATATATCTTTTTCTTAACTGTAGCTTGGGGGTGGATGAAAGGGAGGGAAAAGAATAAAGTAAATAAGATTGTGCAGCAGAGAACCAAAGAACAATTTACAAGGAAGTAAATAAAAATGAACATTAATGAATATAATTTCTTCTATTAATAAATATACTTTCTTGATTTGGTAATTTATTATATATTCTGAATCCTCCCTGGTGTTCTGCTAGACACATGACAATGTTCTCTTTTATGTCATTTTATTTTGTTTTGTATTTCTTTTGTTTTTCTTCCTTTAAATAAAATACATTTTAAAAATCAAGTTAGCTAAATAGTTATTTATCAAAAAAATCTCGTGTCCTGGTTTTGTTATTAATTCAATTTTTTGTTTTCAATTTTATGAATAAATTCTTTAATTATTAGGAGCTATATTTTGGTGTTTATAGGGTGAGTTAAATTTGTTGGTTTCCTGTTTAATTTTTTTAGTTGCATGTCCAATTCATTTATCTGCTTTTTCTCTTTTATTGTTGAAATGGTTTAGAGATGTAAGATTTCTTTTAAGAACTGCTTTGTTTGCATCACAAAAAAAGAATGCGTGATATAGAAACAATGTATATCTAAAAGGAGTTTTTTTTTTAAATCTAATACTTTGTACATCATTTAATTCATTTGATGGGTTGGTGGGTTTGTTTAACTGTCTGGGAGTATTACAAGATAGAATAGAATGAGTCAAAGCACATAAGAGAACAATCGGGAAAATGTAAACTATATGTTTATGATTCACATCAACAATTAGATCAAAAGAAAGAATGGCAGAGTTAAGGTAAAAATAGTAATTGGGTTATACAAATGAGGTGTGGAGGAAGAATATTCACAGAGGCATTAGAGGGGGGAGGGCTTGTAGTTCTAAAAACCTTCTCACATCAGGAATGGGTTCAATAGGCAGTGCTACATTTATACCAAGAAGGGTACAGCACCCTCCAAAATCTATAAAGAAACAAGGGGGGAAGGATGGGGGATGGGTGGGTGGGGAAGCAAAGGATGAGGAAAGAAGACAAGGGAAAGATTCTTGAGAGAGGAGAAGTTAAGTAAAAGTAAGGCAAGTTATGGAGCAGAATTTAATTAAAGAGGCAGCAGGGATAGGAAATGTGAATATAGGTGGTGGGTGTGTGTGTGAGTGTGTATGTATGTGTTTATTTACATATGTATAAATATATCTTTTTCTTAACTGTAGCTTGGGGGTGGATGAAAGGGAGGGAAAAGAATAAAGTAAATAAGATTGTGCAGCAGAGAACCAAAGAACAATTTACAAGGAAGTAAATAAAAATGAACATTAATGAATATAATTTCTTCTATTAATAAATATACTTTCTTGATTTGGTAATTTATTATATATTCTGAATCCTCCCTGGTGTTCTGCTAGACACATGACAATGTTCTCTTTTATGTCATTTTATTTTGTTTTGTATTTCTTTTGTTTTTCTTCCTTTAAATAAAATACATTTTAAAAATCAAGTTAGCTAAATAGTTATTTATCAAAAAAATCTCGTGTCCTGGTTTTGTTATTAATTCAATTTTTTGTTTTCAATTTTATGAATAAATTCTTTAATTATTAGGAGCTATATTTTGGTGTTTATAGGGTGAGTTAAATTTGTTGGTTTCCTGTTTAATTTTTTTAGTTGCATGTCCAATTCATTTATCTGCTTTTTCTCTTTTATTGTTGAAATGGTTTAGAGATGTAAGATTTCTTTTAAGAACTGCTTTGTTTGCATCACAAAAAAAGAATGCGTGATATAGAAACAATGTATATCTAAAAGGAGTTTTTTTTTTAAATCTAATACTTTGTACATCATTTAATTCATTTGATGGGTTGGTGGGTTTGTTTAACTGTCTGGGAGTATTACAAGATAGAATAGAATGAGTCAAAGCACATAAGAGAACAATCGGGAAAATGTAAACTATATGTTTATGATTCACATCAACAATTAGATCAAAAGAAAGAATGGCAGAGTTAAGGTAAAAATAGTAATTGGGTTATACAAATGAGGTGTGGAGGAAGAATATTCACAGAGGCATTAGAGGGGGGAGGGCTTGTAGTTCTAAAAACCTTCTCACATCAGGAATGGGTTCAATAGGCAGTGCTACATTTATACCAAGAAGGGTACAGCACCCTCCAAAATCTATAAAGAAACAAGGGGGGAAGGATGGGGGATGGGTGGGTGGGGAAGCAAAGGATGAGGAAAGAAGACAAGGGAAAGATTCTTGAGAGAGGAGAAGTTAAGTAAAAGTAAGGCAAGTTATGGAGCAGAATTTAATTAAAGAGGCAGCAGGGATAGGAAATGTGAATATAGGTGGTGGGTGTGTGTGTGAGTGTGTATGTATGTGTTTATTTACATATGTATAAATATATCTTTTTCTTAACTGTAGCTTGGGGGTGGATGAAAGGGAGGGAAAAGAATAAAGTAAATAAGATTGTGCAGCAGAGAACCAAAGAACAATTTACAAGGAAGTAAATAAAAATGAACATTAATGAATATAATTTCTTCTATTAATAAATATACTTTCTTGATTTGGTAATTTATTATATATTCTGAATCCTCCCTGGTGTTCTGCTAGACACATGACAATGTTCTCTTTTATGTCATTTTATTTTGTTTTGTATTTCTTTTGTTTTTCTTCCTTTAAATAAAATACATTTTAAAAATCAAGTTAGCTAAATAGTTATTTATCAAAAAAATCTCGTGTCCTGGTTTTGTTATTAATTCAATTTTTTGTTTTCAATTTTATGAATAAATTCTTTAATTATTAGGAGCTATATTTTGGTGTTTATAGGGTGAGTTAAATTTGTTGGTTTCCTGTTTAATTTTTTTAGTTGCATGTCCAATTCATTTATCTGCTTTTTCTCTTTTATTGTTGAAATGGTTTAGAGATGTAAGATTTCTTTTAAGAACTGCTTTGTTTGCATCACAAAAAAAGAATGCGTGATATAGAAACAATGTATATCTAAAAGGAGTTTTTTTTTTAAATCTAATACTTTGTACATCATTTAATTCATTTGATGGGTTGGTGGGTTTGTTTAACTGTCTGGGAGTATTACAAGATAGAATAGAATGAGTCAAAGCACATAAGGAAATAATTGATATAAAACAATATATATATATATATATTTTAAATAACTTTTTATTGATAGAACGCATGCCAGGGTAATTTTTTACAGCATTATCCCTTGCATTCACTTCTGTTCCGATTTTTCCCCTCCTTCCCTCCACCCCTTCCTCCAGATGGCAAGAGTCCTTTACATGTTGAATGGGTTGCAGTATATCCTAGATACAATATATGTGTGCAGAACCGAACAGTTTTCTTGTTGCACAGGGAGAATTGAATTCAGAAGGTATAAATAACCCAGGAAGAAAAACAAAAATGCAAGCAGTTTATATTCATTTCCCAGTGTTCTTTCTCTGGGTGTAGCTGCTTCTGTCCATCTTTGATCAATTAAGGCTCTCTTTATTGAAGAGGTCCACTTCCATCAGAATACATCCTCAAACAGTATCATTGTTGAGGTATATAATGATCTCCTGGTTCTGCTCATTTCACTCAGCATCAGTTCATGTAAGTCTCGCCAGTCCTCTCTGTATTCATCCTGCTGGTCATTCCTTACAGAACAGTAATATTTCATAACATTCATATACCACAATTTACTCAACCATTCTCCAATTGATGGACATCCTTTCATTTTCCAGCTTCTAACCACTACAAACAGGGCTGCCACAAACATTTTGGCACATACAGGTCCCTTTCCTTTCTTTAGTATCTCTTTGGGGTATAAGAAAAACAATATATATTTAAAAGGAGTTTTTTTTAATCTAATGCTCTGCACATCATAAAAGTGTGGGTTTTTTTTCATATGTGTCATATAATGCTATTATAAAGTTGAGTCGGCATTAATTAATCAACAGACATTTATTAAATATTTACTTTGTGCCAAGTACTGTGCTAAGTGCTAGAGATTCAAAGATAAGCAAAAAACTGTCTGTGCCCTCAACTAGTAGACATTTTAGCAGTTAGCTATGAATCTAAATGTGTCTAACAGACGATTAACTTGCTAACTAACACATGGTTCACCCCAGCAGGGGCAATAAAGTCAAAAGGAAAAAGTACTGGATTTGAAATTAATGACCTGGACTCAAACCCAACTCTCTTACTATCCATATGATGTTGGGCAAGTCACTTAATCTTTATAGATTTCAGTATCCTTTTCTGTAAAATAGAACTTTAGACATCCAGTGTCAAAAAAGTATGGCTACATCATATTTCATCCGCTTACCAGTTGTATTTTACAGTGAACAAATGAATAACTTCTATTGTTATCCTTTCTTCTTTCTATGCTGTACTAAATATCTTTCTTAGCATACAAATTTATTGTTTTCTTCCTCTCCCTCCATTTTCAGTTTAAAGCTGTCTTGATTAGTTAGCTTGGCAAAAATATCCAACCAAATATGTCATATCTGATCAACATGAGAGACTAATATCTCATCAATCTTGTAACTATAGTCTAAAAAAGTGAATCCTGTTTTCCTATCCCGTACCATAAACAGAAATTCATTTCCCAAATCTTCCTATCTCTTCTAAAATCTGACCTTTTGTCTAAAAGAATGATTTTCTAAAACCCTACCATTTACATCTCCAAATCATTTAGCTTCCTACACAGGATTTCATTATCCTTATAGATATTATAGATAGATATAGATAGATCCCTACACAAAGTGGCACAGGTAGCAGATAAGTTTAGGAAAGGATGATGGAATTACAGATCTATAGTTAGAAAGAACTTTAAAAGATATCTAGCCCAATCCCCTCATTTTACAGGGGAAGAAATTGAGATCTCCAAGGAGATCAAATGCCCAAGTTATTAAATGTCAGATATAGGAAATAAATAATGAATTTCCTGGAAAGATAAGATTGTAGAGATTGTAGGGTAGATTCCTCTTCTACTATGCTCTCTCTATCTAAATCTTTCCTTCATCACTCTTGTTAGTTGTTGTTTTTTAAGAAATTCAAAGGTCAAGAGTTCTTAATTTTTGTGATTCTGTGGAACAAATTAGGGGTCTTATACAAAATGAGTAGCTAAAGTTTTGAGCTTTACATTATTCTTTTAATTATTTAAGCTTTTTTGTATAAAAATATATGTAGATCCTTTTCTTCTTCACCAGTTAAAAAGGAATCCATTTTGCAGGTTTGGAAACATACATATTTCTCTTTGTATAATAAAATGATTCCCTTTTTGAAATTTTTTTGGGAAAAATTCTTAACCTATGGTTCACAGACATTCTCTCCAAGGTGTTTGTGGTAGATTTCAGGGGATTTGTTATCTTGAATGGAAAAACTACTTTTTTTGATCACTAAATTTTTGTGAGATTTAGCATTTTCTTCAACTATTTAAAAACATTCTTAAAAGGGGCCTGTCAGCTTCTCCAGACGGCCAAAAGGGTCCATGATACACACCTCAAAAACAAATAAAAAGG
This sequence comes from Antechinus flavipes, assembly GCF_016432865.1. Classification (NCBI taxonomy): domain Eukaryota; kingdom Metazoa; phylum Chordata; class Mammalia; order Dasyuromorphia; family Dasyuridae; genus Antechinus; species Antechinus flavipes. Next base: position 215,238,606 of record NC_067399.1, on the reverse strand, counting down.
TGAAGAAGCCCTGGCATAGAAGAGAAAATAACAGAGGGTGAATTTTTTAAAATGGCATAGTCCTATGAGACTGTCAGGATTCCTAAAGCTCAGAAGAAGCTGAGGCTGACAACAAAAGGTTTTATTTAGCTATTTTGGTGAGGGATGAGGCTGGAGGGGGGGTTAAAAGGATTGAGACTACTGCTCTGGATAGATTGGATGATAATAACAGGAGACAGAGACAATCAAAATACTGAATTCTTTATTTGCTTCTTTTTTTTGCCTAGAAGAATAACTTTTGGGCTAGAAAAGACAGAATAATGATTAATGTAGGAGGTTCAAACCCAATTTAAGTAGGAAACAGTGGAAGAGGACTCAGCTGCCTCTGATGAATTCCAGCCTCAGGTTCTCCTCTCTTCTCCACTCTTAAGAGTCTTATCCTGACTCTTTAGTGAACCAGTTCAATTCTACACTAGTCTCTTTTCTTGAATCCTTTACCCCACCCCCCCAAATATGATCAAATGAGACCAAATGATATAATATTTGTAAAGCACTAAGCGCAGTTCCTGGAACACCCTAGGTGCTTTATAAATGCTTGTCCCCTTTCCCTTTCTGCCTTCCCCTCCCTTATGGTCTTGCTTGCCTTGACAAGCTTCAGCCCTAGATTATTCCAACCATCCACTATATTTGCTCCTAACCACATGTTGCAAAATAAAACTGGAGAAAATAATGAAACTCTGCTGACTGGAACCACTACAATTTTATGTTTCATAATCTTAACTGGACTGTCACTGCAGTAAGGCAATCTTTTTACTCCTCCCTAACTGATTCACTATTCCAATCACTAGGACCACTTTTCCAAATTTTTTCAACCCTCCTTAAATCTTCCATAGCTCCCCTCCCCACATCCTTTCAAGCTGAGAACTTTGCCTCATATTTCACGGAAAAAAATTGAAACCATTCATCAAGAACTTCCATTCCTCCTTTCCTCCTCAACTCACATCTTCCACATGCTTTCTGAAACTGTCTCCATCTTCACTCCTATCTCACATAATGAAATGGTCCTTCTTGTCAAGGCAAAGAACTCTATGTGCAAATCATTTCATTCCTTTCTGTCTTTTCCAGGAGATTTTCCCCTTCATTATCCTTACTCTCTCACTTTATCTTCAATCCCTCTTTATCTACCCGCTGCTTCCCTATTGCCTACATTCATGCCCATGTCTCTCTCATCCTCAAAAATTCTCACTTGATCCACATATTCCTTTAAACTATTATCTGGTCTCTTTTCTGTTCTGTGGCTAGTTAGAGCTTTTGCCTCTTTTCCTCTCACTTTCTTCTGAAGTGTCTTTATTCTGGCTTCTGACTTTAATCAAAACTGTTCTCTGCAATGTTACTAATGATACCTTACTTACCCAATCTAATGACCTTTTCTAAATTCTCATCTTTCTGACCTCTATGCAGCTTTTGACACTGTCAATTATCCTTTCTTATGCTATTTTCTTGCTAGGTTTTCTTCTGGTTCCTCTTTTATCTATCTGACCGTTCCTTAATCTCTTTCTCATAATCTTCAACTTGATCTTACCTGATAAACATGATTGTCTCATAGAACTCTATCTGGGTTCTTCTTTTTTCTTCTCCCTCTCTTCTATTCTACTCAATGATATCTTCACCTCCTATAGGTTCAGGATTCTCAAATCTATTGCTCAGTCCTAAACTTATTACTGACCTGAAGTCTTGCAGCTTCACCTGCTAATTGAACATATTGCATTGGATGTCTCATAGACTTCTTAAACTTAAAATATCTAAATTTGAACTCATATTTTCCCCAAAATTTCCCCCCTTCCTAACTTTCCTATTATTGTTGAGGATACTACTATTTTCCATAGACTCAGGCTTGCAACTTCAGTGTCATCCTGAACTCCTGATTCTCTTTCACCCCCATATTCAAGGCTTGTCAATTTTTCCATATATATATATATATAGATATATATAGATATATATATATATACACATATATATATATTCTTCTGATCTCTGACTGCCATTACCCACTGTCACCTCACATTTGTGCCATAACAAGAGCTTTTTGTTTGACCATCTTGCCACGAATCTCTCTTCAGTCTATCCTCTACTCAAATGCTAAAGTAATCTTTTAAAAGAGCAGGCCCAACCTGCATTTTCAAACTCCAGTGACTCCCTGTTACCTCCAGCAATAAATATAAAATCCTCTGTTTGGTGTTCAAATCCTTTATTAACTTGCTCCTTCACCTTTCCAGTTTTCTGATACCTTATTCCCCTCCATATATTCCAAGATCACAAACATTGGTTTCCTTGCAATTTCTTACACAAAACACTCTCACTAGTAACTCAGGGCATTTTTATTGTATATCATTCTTGTTTGGGATACTCTTCTTCCTCATTTCTGCCTCCTATCTTTCTTGACTTCCTTTAAGTTCTGCTTAGTCATCTTCCACAGAAGGTCTGTCCCAATTGCTATTAATTCTCATATTTTCTACTCCTTCAAATATTTCCAATTTATCCTGAATATAGATTGTTTGTATATAGTTTCTTGTACATTATCTTTCTATTAACTAAGTTCCTTGAGATCATGGCCTTTCTTTATATTCTCAGTCCTTAGTTTCATGATAGCACATAGTAGATAATAAATATTTGTTAAGTGACTCCCTCTGTAGACAAGCTGAAAAAATTGTGGGATAGATAATTATATATTTAGAACTATTCAGTACTGATTAAATGACTGAACTTTAAAAATTAATGACTTACCTAGCTTTGGAAAGACTTTCAATCCCTTGATCACTTAGTCATTATTTCCTTGGTATTTATGCTGCTTAACATTTCTTTTTATTGCCCAGATAAAGATGATGTTCAATGGTAACTAACTTTTTGTGATTCCATAAATGGTTACCCACCAGCCCCTTCTATCCTCCACTATCTCCTGAAGTCTGTCCAAGCTCATGTTTGTTGCTTCCATGATACTGTATGTCCTCATCCTCTATCATCCATCTCTCCTTTGCTTTTAATTTGGCCCACCAGGGACTTTTCCAATAAGTCCCTTCTTCTCATTATGTAGTCAAAGTATTTCAGCTTCATCCTTAATATTTTCTCACTTCAGTTAATATCCTGAATTATTTCTTTTAAGTATCAACTGATTTGATTTCCTTGTTGTTCAAAAATTTTCAAATGTCTTCTCTAGTCCCATATTTTAAAAGCATCAGTTCTATAATGCTAAATTTTCCTTAAAGTCCAACTATCACAGCCATATATTGTTTTTTTTATTATTATTATAGCTTTTTATTTACAAGATATATGCATGGGTAATTTTTCAGCATTGACAATTGCAAAACCTTATTATTATAGCTTTTTATTTACAAGACCTTTATTAGCAAAATAATGTCTCTGGGTTTTTTTGTTTTGTTTTGTTTTGTTTTTTGTTTTTTAGTATGGTGTCCAGATTTGCCATCGTTTTCCTTCCAAAAGCAAGCATCTTTCATGACTGCAGTCACCATCTACAGTGATCTTTAAGCCCAAAATTATTAAATCTCACACTGAATCTATTTTTTTCTTTTCTCTACTGCCAAGATCTTAGTTGTGTGTGTGTGTTTTTTTTAATGTTGAACTTCAAGAAAGCTTTTACATTCTCCTTTTTTTCCTTCATCAAGAGGTTTCTTAAATGCTTCTTCACTTTCTGCCATCAGAGTGGTAACATCTGTAGATCTGAGATTGTTGAGATTTCTCCTAAAAGCCTTAATTCTGATTTTTGGTTCATCCAGACTGGTATTTTGCACCATGTTTTTTTTCCATATGAGTTATAAATAAGGTGACAATATGCAGCCTTGTCATACTCCCTTCCCAATCTTTTTTTTTTTTTTTAATTTTATTTTATTTAATAATAACTTTGTATTGACAGAATCCATGCCAGGATAATTTTTACACGACATTATCCCTTGCAATCACTTATGTTTCGTTTTTTCCCCTCCCTCCCTCCTCCCCCCCCCAGATGGCAAGCAGTCCTATATATGTTAAATATGTTGCAGTATATCCTAGATACAATACATATTTGCAGAACCGAACAGTTCTCCCGCTGCACAGGGAGAATTGGATTCAGAAGGTAAAAATAACTCGGGAAGAAAATCAAAAATGCAAATAGTTCACATTCATTTCCCAGTATTCCTTCTTTGGGTGTAGCTGTTTCTGTCGATCATTTCTCCAATGAAACTCAGTTAAGTCTCTTTGTCAGAGAAATCCACTTCCATCAGAATACATCCTCATACAATATCGTTGTCGAAGTGTATAATGATCTCCTGGTTCTGCTCATCTCACTTAGCATCAGTCCATGTAGGTCTCTCCAAGCCTCTCTGTATTCATCCTGCTGGTCATTCCTTACAGAGCAATAATATTCCATAACATTCATATACCACAATTTACCCAGCCATTCTCCAATTGATGGGCATCCATTCATTTTCCAGTTTCTAGCCACTACAAACAGGGCTGCTACAAACATTTTGGCACATACAGGTCCCCTTCCCTTTTTTAGTATCTCTTTGGGGTATAAGCCCAATAGAAACACTGCTGGATCAAAGGGTATGCACAGTTTGGTAACTTTTTGGGCATAATTCCAGATCGTTCTCCAGAATGGCTGGATTCGTTCACAACTCCACCAACAATGCATCAGTGTCCCCGTTTTCCCGCATCCCCTCCAACATTCATCATTATTTTTTCCTGTCATCTTAGCCAATCTGACAGGTGTGTAGTGATATCTCAGAGTTGTCTTAATTTGCATTTCTCTGATCAATAGTGATTTGGAACACTCTTTCATGTGAGTGGTAATAGTTTCAATTTCTTCATCTGAAAATTGTCTGTTCATATCCTTTGACCATTTATCAATTGGAGAATGGCTTGATTTTTTATAAATTTGAGTCAGTTCTCTATATATTTTGGAAATGAGGCCTTTATCAGAACCTTTAATTGTAAAGATGTTTTCCCAGTTTGTTACTTCCCTACTAATCTTGTTTGCATTCGTTCTGTTTGTACAAAGGCTTTTTAATTTGATATAATCAAAATTTTCTATTTTGTGATCGGTAATGGTCTCTAGTTCATCTTTGGTCACAAATTTCTTTCTCCTCCACAAGTCTGAGAGATAAACTATCCTATGTTCCTCTAATTTATTTATAATCTCGTTCTTTATGCCTAGGTCATGGACCCATTTTGATCTTATCTTGGTATGTGGTGTTAAGTGTGGGTCCTTGCCTAATTTCTGCCATACTAATTTCCAGTTATCCCAGCAGTTTTTATCAAATAATGAAATCTTATCCCAAAATTTAGAATCTTTGGGTTTGTCAAACACTAGATTGCTATAGTTGACTATTCTGTCTTGTGAACCTAACCTTTTCCACTGATCAACTAATCTATTTCTAAGCCAATACCAAATGGTTTTGGTGACTGCTGCTTTATAATATAATTTTAGATCAGGTACAGCTAGACCACCTTCATATGATTTTTTTTTCATTAATTCCCTTGAGATTCTCGACTTTTTATTGTTCCATATGAATTTTGTTGTTATTTTTTCTAAATCATTAAAATATTTTCTTGGAAGTCTGATTGGTATAGCACTAAATAAATAGATTAGTTTAGGGAGTATTGTCATCTTTATTATATTTGCTCGGCCGATCCAGGAGCACTTAATATTTTTCCAATTATTTAAGTCTGACTTTATTTGTGTGGAGACTTTTTTATAATTTTGCTCATATAATTCCTGACTTTCCTTTGGTAGGTAGATTCCCAAATATTTTATGCTATCAACAGTTATTTTGAATGGAATTTCTCTTTGTATCTCTTGCTCTTGGATTTTGTTGGTAGTGTATAAGAATGCTGAGGATTTATGGGGATTTATTTTGTATCCTGCTACTTTGCTAAAATTATGAATTATTTCTAATAGCTTTTTAGTAGAATCTCTGGGGTTTTCTAGCTATACCATCATATCATCTGCAAAGAGTGATAGTTTAGTTTCCTCTTTGCCTACTCTAATTCCTTTAATCTCTTTCTCGACTCTTATTGCAGAGGCCAGTGTTTCTAATACAATATTGAATAATAGTGGTGATCGTGGGCAACCTTGCTTCACTCCAGATCTTACCGGGAAAGGTTCCAGTTTTTCCCCATTGCATATGATGCTTACTGAAGGTTTAAAATATATGCTCCTAACTATTTTAAGGAAAAGTCCTTTTATTCCTATGCTCTCAAGTGTTTTTATTAGGAATGGCTGTTGGATTTTATCAAATGCTTTTTCTGCATCTATTGAGATGATCATATGGTTCTTGTTTGGTTGGTTGTTGATATAGTCAATTATGTTAATAGTTTTCCTAATATTGAACCAGCTCTGCATTCCTGGTATAAATCCTACTTGGTCATAGTGTATTATCCTGGGGATGATTTTCTGTAATCTTTTTGCTAATATTTTATTTAAGATTTTAGCATCAATATTCATTAGGGAGATTGGTCTATAATTTTCTTTCTCTGTTTTCAGCCTACCTGGTTTAGGTATCAGTACCATATCTGTGTCATAAAAGGAGTTTGGTAGGACTCCTTCAATCCCTACTTCTTCAAATAGTTTATTTAGCATTGGAGTTAATTGATCTTTAAATGTTTGATAGAATTCAGATGTAAATCCATCTGGTCCTGGGGTTTTTTTCTTAGGGAGTTGATTGATAGTTTGTTCTATTTCTTTTTCTGAGATAGGAGTGTTTAGGATATTTACTTCTTCCTCTGTTAGTTTAGGCAAGCTATATTTTTGGAGGTATTCTTCTATTTCATTTAAGTTGTCGAATTTATTGGCGTAAAGTTGGGCAAAGTAACTCCTAATTATTGCTCTAATTTCCTCTTCGTTAGTGGTGAGTTCTCCCTTTTCATTTTTAAGACTAACAATTTGATTTTCCTCTTTCCTTTTTTTAATCAGATTTACTAAGGGTTTGTCTATTTTGTTGGTTTTTTCATAGAACCAACTCTTAGTTTTATTAATCAATTCAATAGTTTTTTTACTTTCAATTTTATTGATCTCTCCTTTTATTTTTTGAATTTCAAGTTTAGTGTTTGATTGGGGGTTTTTAATTTGTTCCTTTTCTAGCATTTTTAGTTGCAAGCCCAATTCATTGACCTTCTCTTTCTCTATTTTATACAAATAGGCCTCTAGAGATATGAGATTTCCCCTTATTACCGCTTTGGCTGCATCCCATACATTTTGGTATGATGTCTCATTATTATCATTTTCTTGGATGAAGTTATTAATTATGTCTATAATTTGCTGTTTCACCCAATCATTCTTTAGTATGAGATTATTTAGTTTCCAATTATTTTTTGGTCTACTTTCCTGTGGCTTTTTATTGAATGTAATTTTCAATGCATCATGGTCTGAAAAGGATGCATTCACTATTTCTGCCTTACTGCATTTGAGTTTGAGGTTTTTATGTCCTAGTATATGGTCAATTTTTGTATAAGTTCCATGAACTGCTGAAAAGAAGGTGTACTCCTTTCTGTCCCCATTACATTTTCTCCAGAGATCTATCATATCTAATTTTTCTAGTATTCTATTTACCTCTTTGACTTCTTTCTTATTTATTTTGTGGTTTGATTTATCTAATTCTGAGAGTGCAAGGTTGAGATCTCCCACTATTATAGTTTTACTGTCTATTTCTTCTTGCAGCTCTCTTAATTTCTCTTTTAAGAATTTAGATGCTACACTACTTGGTGCATATATATTTAATATAGATACTTCTTCATTATTCATTCTACCCTTTAGCAAGATATAGTGCCCTTCCTTATCTCTTTTGATTAGATCAATTTTTGCTTTAGCTTGATCTGAGATCAGGATGGCTACCCCTGCTTTTTTGGCTTCACCTGAAGCATAGTAGGTTTTGCTCCAACCTTTTACCTTTAACCTGTAAGTATCACCCCGCTTCAGGTGTGTTTCCTGTATACAACATATTGTAGGATTTTGGCTTTTAATCCATTCTGCTAACCGCTTCCTCTTTATAGAGGAGTTTACCCCGTTCACATTTATGGTTAAAATGACCAATTCTGTATTACTTGCCATCTTGTTAACCCCGGTTTATGCTTTTCTCCCTTCTTTCCCCCTTACCCCCCTTCCCAGTATTGAGCTTGTGAGCTCCACTTGCTTCTCACAGCCCTCCCTTTTTCAGTATCCCTCCCCCCCCTTTAGAGTCCCCCCCCCAACTTGTCCCTTTCCCTCCCAGTTACCGTATTCCCTTCCACTTAGCTTATTCCTTCCTTTCTCACTTTTCCCTTCTCACTTTTCAATGAGGTGGGAGAAGTTTCACCATAGATTGAATATGTCTAAAATTCTTCTCTTAATGCCAATTCTGAAAGCAGTAAAATACTCACTATATTCATCCCTCTCCATTCTTTCTCTCAGATATATTAGGTTTTCTTTGCCTCTTCATGAGATGTAGTACCCCCACTTTCCCTTATTTCTGGTACAATGTCCTTTCCACATCTAGTTTCTAGAACAAGGTATACATGTATTCTTTATACAACTTTATAGCCGAAATATAGTTCCCAAGATTAATCTTTACCTTTTTAGATTTCTCTTGAGTTCTGTGCTTGTAGATCAAATTTTTTGTTAAGTCCTGGCTTTTTCATCAGAAATAGATGAAATTCGCTTATTTCGTTGAATGTCCATCTTCTTCCCTGGAAAAAGATGCTCAATCTCGCTGGGTAAGTTATTTTTGGTTGCATACCAAGTTCCTTAGCCTTTCGGAATATCATATTCCAGGCCCTTCGATCCTTTAATGTGGATGCTGCCAGATCCTGGGTGATCCTTATTGTGGCTCCTTGATACTTGAATTGGGTTTTTCTAGCCGCTTGCAGTATTTTTTCCTTTGCCTGAGGGTTCTGGCATTTGGCCACTATATTCCTTGGTGTTTTGATTTTAGGATCCCTTTCAGTAGGGGATCGATGAATTCTTTCAATGTCTATTTTACCTTCTGTTTCTATGACTTCTGGGCAGTTCTCTTTGATAATTTCCTGGAAAATAGTGTCCAGGCTTTTTTTTTCATCATACTTTTCTGGAAGTCCGATGATTCTCAGGTTGTCTCTCCTGGATCTGTTTTCCAGGTCTGTTGTCTTCCCCAGAAGGTATTTCACATTCTTTTCCATTGTTTGATTTTTTTGCATTTGCTTGACTGATTCTTCTTGTCTCCTCGAGTCATTCAATTCCAATTGTTCGACCCTGATTTTCAGTGAGGTATTTTCTTCACTCACTTTTTTAAGATCTTTTTCTAATTGTCCAATTGAGTTCTTTTGTTCTGTGGAATTTTTTTCCATTTCGCCAATTTTGTTTTCCAGTTCACCAATCCTATTTTTCAAGGATTTGGTTTCTTTATCCACTCTCTCTTTAACTGACTTCTCCAGGCTCTTTTGCCAATTCTCCCTCTCCTTTTGCAGAGCCTCCCTCTCCTTTTCCCATTTTTCTTCTAGCTCCCTTGTGAGAGCCTTTTTAATTTCCTCCATGAGATTCATCTGTGCTGAGGAACATACGATCTCCTCCTTTGGGGATTCACCTGGGGACTGTTTGTTTTTAGTCTCCTCAGGATTTGGAGTCTGCTCTTTATCTGTATAAAAGCTGTCCAGGGTTAGATTCTTTTTCAGTTTCTTGCTCATTCTGTCTATTTATCAAAGACAAACTATCAAAGAAACAGAAGGAAAAAAACCCCTTGAATGGAGGCTGCTTTCTTTGTGGGAGGGGCAGGGTATTCGTGAGGCACGGGTCCTACTGTGCTATGGCGCCTGCGCGCTGAGATCCGAGCGCTCTGAGATCCGAGCGGGCTGAGACACTGTGGGGGAGGGGTGTCCAGGTCCCGAGAGACTCCAGCTGTTTGGGGTTGTATTCTTCACCCCCGGTGTTTTTAGCTTCTCTGCTGGGCTGCTGACTTGCTCCTGTAGCAAAGCTCTCCCCGCAGAGACGGCTGCGATCACGCCCCACCCCCTCTCCGCTCTGCTCGGCTCTGAGCTGCTATCTGTGCTCTCGCTGAAGCTGCTGCTGCCCGCAGACTGCTTCCAAATACCGTCCCCGCCCTCGCGCAAAAACAGACCTTTCTTGACGAGTCTCAAGGATGGTTTCTCTTGGTAAGTAATTGTATGGTTTTTTTTCAGTCGAGCATTAATTCAGAGGCATGAAATGAAATGAATAGTGAGAGAAAAACACGGAGGTTACACAGACGTGTATTTCCTCTCCGCCATCTTGGCCGGAAGTCCTCCCTTCCCAATCTTAACTCAATCAGTTGTTCCATGTTCAGTTCAAATGCTGCTTTTTTTCATCTACTTGTAGGTTCTTTAGGAAACAAGTAAGATGATTGGGTATTCCCATCTCTTTGAGGACTTGCTACATTTTGTTTGACCCCTACAGCTTTAGTGCAGTCAACGAAGCAGAAGTGAGTGTTTTGTTATTGTTGTTTTCTGGAGCTCTCTTGCTTTCTCCAAAATCCAGTAGATGTTGGCAATTGGGTTTCTAGTTCTTCTGCCTTTTTAAAAACCAGTCTACTCTTTTGCTAATTCTCAGTTTACATATTGCTGAAATCTGAGAAAGCTGATTTATTGGAGACCCCCTACTCAAATCCTAATCAGTATTAATCAGTCTATTATAATTTTATAGGGGGCAATGATTGTTAATAATTATTCATTTACTAATGTTTATCTAGTCAGTCATCTAATAGTAAGTACAGGAGTAAGTAACTCATAGTTTGTACAAGTCAAATAGAAATATAGATTCTGATAGAGAGGCTTTTTGCATGGAATCATATAAGAATGGAAATTACTTGTATTTCATTGTTAGCAATGCTTCCTGAGACCCAATTGACTTTATTCTTCAGGATGTATATATGTCTCTTGATCAGTAACCACACTATTATGGTTAACAGTGATGTTAATAAACTTTCTTTTATAATTCTTCTGTATATTCTTGCCATTTTCTAATCTCTTCTACTTCTGTTCCTATAATTTTTTTTATTATCCCTATTTTTTCATGAAATATTTTTGATAGTTTTAATTTCCTTAAAGTGATCTGTCTTTTGCATTCTATTTTCTTCTATTTCTTTGTATTGCTCATTTAAGAAAAATTTCCTATCTTTCCTTGCTATTCTCTGAAATTCTGCATTCAGTTGAGTATATTTTTCCTTTTCTCCTTACAGATATTTTGCTTTTTTTCTTTTCTTTTTCTTTTAAGTGTTTTTTGCTGCTACCTCCTGAACATAATTCTTCAGGAACTGTCTCTTCCAGATCTAATCCCTTAAATCTATCAATCATTTCCACTTCATATTGATAAGGAATGTTATTTAAGTTATATCCATACAGTCTAGTGGTTTTTCCCTATGTCAATTTAAGTCTGAATTTTACAATAAGAAGCTCATGATCTGAGCCACAGTAAGTTCCAGATTTTGTCTTAATGAACCATATAGAGCTTCTCCACCTTTGGCTGCAAAATATTTAATCAATCTGATTTCAGTATTGATCATTTGATCATATTTATGTGTAGAATTGCCTTTGGATTGTTGAGAAAGAGGTATTTGGTATGACTAGTGAATTATCTTCACAAAACTCAAAATTAGTCTCTATCCTACTTCATTTTGTACTCCAAAGTCAAAGTTGCCTGTTATTCCAATTATCTTTTGATTTCCTTCTTTAGTAAGGGATCTGATCCTCTATGATGAAAGTGACATTTTGGGGAAAGTGGGAAGGGCTTGTTTATAGAAAATGTTGTATGCCTTCATAGCACTAATTCAATTTGGTTTCTTCAACATCAGTGATTGGAGTAACATATTACTGTGATACTGAATGGTTTGCCTTGGATTTGAATAGACATCATTCTGATATTATTGAGATTATACCCCAGTACTATGTTTCTTCCTCTTTTATTGACTATTGCATTGTCTCCATTTCTTCTAAGGGATTCTTGTCCATAGTAGTATATGCAATGATCACCTGAATTAAATTCACCCGTTCCTATACGTCTGAATTCACTGACACCCAAGATATCAAATGTTTAATTTTTTTCCATTTTGTGTTTTACCACATCCAGCTTACTTTGATTCACAGGACTAGCATTTCAAATTCAGATAAAAGTATTGATAGTATATTCATGAAATGTGCAGATGGCTCAAATGCTAATATGCAATGTCTAATATTGGATAGCAGAGTCAGGATTCAAAAATATCTCAGAAGATTAGACAGACTAAAATGAGATTAAAATTCAATAATCCTTAATTGGTCTATGAAACCAAACTTTTAAAAAGATAATGTAAAGTTATCCACTTCTATAGTAGGAGCATCTAAGACTCCTGAAATTATTGTTGCTATTGAGAACACATCTTTGTCCATATCTAGTACTTTGCCAGCCTACAGGTTTGAATAATAGAAATACTGACCTGGGCATAAAGAAGACTTTCCTATTTTCCCCAGCTGGAAATGCTCTAGAACTTCTTTCAGTTTCTGATTACAGGCAGAAAACCATATTTTATATCTTTTTTATTCCTATATCTTTATGGTATAAAACAAGAACTTTAATCAGTCTATTGTCACATTTTTAGGTTACCCTGTTCTCATTGTCACACATAAAGATAACCCAGTTTATAAAACTGTTTTTTTAGCATATCTAAGACTCAATCATTTCATTATCCATTTTGCATACTCCTGTAGACACACAAGCAAGTTTGTTCTCTTAGCCCCTCCCCAGCTCCTCCCTAATTCCTCCTTAACTTGCCCTTATTCTCCCCCCTTCCCTCCCACTTTAAAAGTTCACATCACTCAAAATATCTTGCTTAATTGTACATAACTTAACCTTGCTTAATAACCCACGAGATATTTTGTATTAATAAATGGAATACTTTGTGGCCATGATAAATGTCTATGTGAGTTCTTTACATTACAAAAGGCTCTTCTACATTGTACCTGAGTTCTTCATTTATCTGATACGTCTTCATTTATACTTTGTGTTTTTTCCTTTAAATTAATATTTGTCATTTTTAACATTGTTTTCTTTTGAAATTTTGAGTTCCCAGTTCTTTCTCTCCCAATCTTTTCCCATCTACTTAGAAGGCAAACATTATGATATTAATTATGTAATGCCAGAGAAACTGAGGCAGGAGAGAGATTAGAGAGTTTTTAATATTTTATTAATTGGAGAGTATAATTGACTGGACAGGACTTTTGTCTCAAAGTGTCCAGAGACGAATGGGAGAATCTCATATTCTTAAATACCTTTTACAAACAAAGAAGGGGACAGAAACAGGAAACTTTTGTCACAGACCCATTTGGTTCTGTCAGGATGGGGGAGGCCATAAATTCTTACTAAAAGCCAGAGTCAGGATGTCTGAATAACCAGAAGTAAAAATGTCAAGGAGGTATCCGGGATAGTCTTATCTTTTGGAACCTTTTAGAGGGATAGTGTAAATTCTTGAGGGCAGAAAGAGTCAGGAGGTCTGATCTCCCCCTCTTATCTTGAGTCTTTCATTAGCAATTTATAACCTTAGAGCAAATGGTCCTCAGTCTTAATGGACCAGAGTGGGGTTTTATAACTAAGGGGATTGAGGCAGAACAGTTAAGGAAATTGAGATAGAACAATTCAGGGAAACTCAGTCAGGACTAGTGCAGGGAAACTAGTACAGGGAAACTGAGTCAGGATAGTTAAAGAGAACTGAGGCACAACAATTATACATGTGAAATCATGCAAACCATATTTCCATATTAGCCATATTGTGAAAGGAAGGAAGGAAAAGAGGGAAGGAGAGAGGAAGAAAAAAAAAACATATATATATATACTTCAATTTGTACTCAGAATTCATCAGTTCACTCTTTGGAATAATAACATTTTTTCATCATGAGCCCTTTGTCTTGATTCACTATATTGACCAGAGGAGCCAAGTCTATATTTTTGTATTTTTAAACTTCAGTTAATAAAGTAATTTAAATTAGACTTTATATTTCATGAGTGCCCCATAGCCAAAAACAAAAACAGCAACAATCCAAATCCAAACTTCTGTTGTGCCACAGTTCCCTTGTACTGTTCTGCCTCGGTTTCCCCAATTGTCCTGCCTCAGTTTCCCTAAATTGTTCTGCCTCAGTATCCAATTGTTCTCCTCAATCCTGTAACACCACCCTTCCCTGCTAATCATCATGATCCAGATAAGCAGAAAGACCTTCTCTCTTAGACATCATGACCCCACCCCTTCCCTATTTATCAGAATGTCCAGTGGCTCCCCCCATTCTGTCATTGTTCTTCTTGATCCCAACTTATCAGAATGTCAAAACTGGATTTGATAGTCTGTTCTGCTCTCAATGCTCTGACTTTTCCCCTGTCTCAGTCTACCCCCTGTGTCTGAGCCACGTGTATATATGTCATTGAGTATTCACATTATTTGCTGGATTCTTAGGAGATGATAGTCTCATTCAGACCAAACCATGGATCCATTTGATCCCAGTAAATCTCTCCCTTTCAAATAAAATATTAAAAACTCTCCAAGCTCTATCTTGCCTCAGTTTCTCTGGCATTACATTTGGAGGTTCCACCGAGAGAATCTGAGAATGGGATTAGAGATTAGAGACCTTCAGGTCTCTGTCTTGGGCCTCGGGGCAGCTGGAGATCTGGGTTCGTGGCTTGGAGAGACTGCTCCTCTGGATTTCTCCAGAGTCTCTGGGAAAGAGAGCAGTTTTCAGCCACAGCCATGCCCAACTGTGGACACCTTCATTTCGGCCACAGGAGAGTTAAGTCTGGATGTCTTAGGACACACCTGATCTGTTTACCTGTTCTGTCTGTCTGTGCTAGCATCTGGATTCTCAGAACAATAGAATGCCAACAGGCATTAAGGTCTGAGAAGGATATCAACAGGACGCTGGATGATCCCCTCTGGTTTGGGTGTCTTCCAAGACACATCTGGTCTAATCTGACTCTGAGCGTCTTTTCGGACACTCTCTGGTCATATGAGTTAAATGTTCTGTTTAATGTTGTAATTGTGCAGTCTGTGTGATTTGTGTTCTGTGTTTAAGAGCTGTGTTAAAGTTTTCAGAACAATGACTAAGAATTGGTTATTTCAATGTGGCAACTGTGTTTAGTATATTTCTAACTCCTTAACCTGTTGCACTGATCTGTAAGTAAAAGGAACAGAAAATCTTGGCTATTTTAAAATTGGCATATAGGTTTTTTCCTTGAGGCAGTTTAAAATTCAGGCTTGGCTTGGCTTGACCTGGGCAGATAAGACTTCTGGAAGGCAAAGAAGTTTATGCTAATTGCTGGTTTAAACTTTAGAGAGAAAAGGGAAAAAAAAAACACACAAACGTATTCTTTTGGGCAGTTTTAAAATGGTGGGAAATAATTTTCCTGTTGTGTATGCAGGCTAGATTTGATTATCTTGAGTATAGATCTTACAGTGGCTTGTTAAAGAGAAGTTCTGTTAACTTGCCTGAAAGGGTCATGCACGTGCCTCCAATTAGGTTAAGTATGTTACCTTCTGAAACACTTTGGGCAATTTGTTATCCTTATAAATTATGCTTTAAATCTTGCTCTGCTGGACATGTGGGTTTTATAGAGTCTATTTAGCTATCCACTATATTGTGAATTTTAATAGTTTAGAAGGGGATTTAGGTGAGACAAGAAGGAAAATTTGCAAGTGGAAAAGAAGTTGGGTGGGGTAGAGAGAAATGGGATCTTTTGTCTTCAGGAGTGAAGATTAAACTCCCCCCTTTTACTCCCCGCCCACTGCTTCTGCTACCTTAGCAATACTTTCTCAGTACTTGAAAGAATGGGAACCCCTAGTTCCTATTCACTTTGCCTTAGGCACTTCTGGCCCACCCCCTATCACACCAGTTCAGACTGAATTGGAAGTCCTCCCAAACAATCCTTTAAACTTACTAGACTATGATTTCTGGTTATGCTTTAACTTTGAAACCCCTTATTCTGTTGGAATTGCCCTGGCAGACTCAGTTTTGGGGCCTATTTTTTTGGAAATCTCCAAGATACAGACACCTGTCCTGGGACTGGCAGTCTCTCTAATCTGTTTCTCCATTCCTGTAACCCCAGTTTCTTAATTAGTTTTTCAGCATTCTCAGTTTCAGTTTGTTATCAGGCTGTTAAAGTTCGGGGTTTGCCTGCCTTGATGGTCTAATTGTGCATCCTCTGACCACTCTGCTCAGAAGTCCATATCCTTTCTGTGTCCTGGTAGCGGGGTTTCCCAACCTGTCTTCCCAGGAGGGGATGGATGGAGCCACTTTGGATCCCATTTTCCTCCTGGTGTCTATCAGATAAAAATGGTCTCTGCCATTCCTTCCCCTCATACTAGGGCTAGGGCTGGCAGAACCTATCTGACAGTCAGCAATGAATTGAGGGGTGGTCTATTCAGATTGTTGTTCTTTGATTGCCCTGAGGCAAACTCCAAAATCAGAAATTTAAGATTACTGACTTATTGTTAAAACAGAAGCCCCCTCAAAGATCAGTGGACCTCAAAATCATTGCTGTCTCCCCTAGAAGCTAGAGTAGTACATCAATATGGCAGCCAAAAAATTCTCACAAATTGTATTGAGAGTCACACTGTCTAGAGTGAAGGAGATCACTGTAGCATTGTATTATGTATTATGACCAAAGTTAGAACACTACTGGAAGTACCTTGCTCTTTTCTGGGTGCCACATTTCAAGAAGGACATGGGAAAAGCTGGGCATATTGTAGAGTATTCTTACTCAAATATAGATGAACTGGATAGTCTCTGAGATCTTCATATGAGTATTTTTGAGCTTATGAGTTTATAATTGTCCTAGGCTAGCTGCAACTTATTGTAATAATCATTCTCCTGCCTTATACTTACTAGAAAAGGCCTATGGATTTCTGCCATGAGTTCACATTAAAGTGCTTATTTATGGAGGCCCAATTTCAGATTGGACAAAATGGTGTAAGCTTTGACTGAAGCATGATAAGTTACCTAACAAATGTGTCAAAAGTGTCCAAAAGGAGATCAGATAATGGAAAATAATAGAAATTACTGAGTAATTTACTGGTCAGACTGACTTCCCAATCTAACTTGCTCTTGATTTACAAGCCCTAAGAGGTAAGGGTGTCATATAAATCAGATAAATAAGCTAATTTCCTGATTTCAGACTCAACCTGAAGTTGAGTTTTGGTATAGTAAGAAGTGGAAATAAAGTCTGAAATGCTGTTCATTCTCAAAACATTTATCATTCTCTGTGTAGCATCCCCTTAGGGCTACTTTCCCTATTCATAAATTAGCATATTGAATACTCAGAGAAAGACTGACCACCTCTTGGTTTTAGGAACAGCCCTAAGGGCTTAGGATTGATTTCTGACTCTACTTGACAAACCCCATCCTGAGAACCTTCTCACCTCTTGCCATTGTCAATTTGTTAGATAGAGTTAATTAGTTTTTAGAAAGGGGTATTTACTTATATATTGTAGTAAGAACAGTTGATGTGAAAACATTCCCTCCCCAAAAAATTGCTTGGGCCCCATTTTCATATTGCACATACTAGGTTTCTGGGAGAACAGACTCAAGCTTAAAGTGCACATGTAGTAAAGGGGAACCTCATAGCTCCTAATTTTATATCTATTCCCTCTATACTGTTTAAGGGATAGTTCTTTTTCCTTCCAAAGTAAATCAATTTCTTACACATAACATTTTCTTTAAGAGAATAATAGTGTTTATTTGATAGTTTTTTCCCCAGAGCTAGAGATGGAAAACCAGAGAAGGTAGAGAGGAAATAAGTGTTTAGCAGCATAGCACAAAGAAGTCTAAAAAGCAGGGTTTGCTGTGTGAGGCAGGCTAGATTTGGTGCACCCTCACCATTCAGAAGCCCAAGGTCTCAGGGCAGGAGTAAGGGAGAAAGTGGAGGCTAGAATACTAGAGAACCCTAGAGAGTGCAAGAAGACTGAGACCTGTAGATTTCTTGAAGAAGGAAGTACTTAAGCTAATATAGAGAGTTTCAAATGAAGGGAAGGAAGAACATCCAGCTATAGTGAATAGCTTTGCAAAGTCATGGAATCAGAAGATGGGATGTAATGAACAAGAAATAGTAAGCAGACCAGTTTGGCTAGACACTGTGTATGAGATGTAGGACTCCTAATCATCTGAATCATTTACTCTGACCCAGCCTGGATTTGGTTATTCTCTAAGATCTCCTCCAGGGATCCTTGTTCTCTTGTTAGCCAGCACTATCCAGGATCCTTTATTAGTGTAAGGCACGTACTGATCATATAATGCAATGTTCTTGTTGGTTTTCTCTCAGGTCTTTGGGGCAGCCTTCCTTTCAGTTCAGTAATCACCACAAGAATAGCCAGAGGTTAAAATCCAGAATCCAAATTCTTTATTGCCTCTTTGCCTGGGGCCAGGCTAGCTTTCTTAGAGGCTTTCCAGAGTCTTGGTTTCATAATGTTTCGGGTCTTGGAGCATCATTTTTAGGTTCAAATATTACTTACTCTTTTGGTCACTATCGCTTAAAGGGAAAAAATAAAACAGATTTATACTCATTAGTCTGAACCTTTCCCACCAAATGCTAATTACACATAAGACCATTGCACATAGTAAATTCATTTATCCAAGCAAATAATGAGTAGAAATCAGAGAAGTTCTGTACACTAGACTATACCAGAAAATATACAAGAGTTAATGAACTCATTAAAGCGGAGTAAAATGAAATCTTGGCTTAATCAAGAGAGAGGTGTATTTTATTGTTAGCCAAAGAGAAATTCACTGGTTTTTAGGGAAGCAAGTTGGAAATTAGGAATATGTTAAGAAGTCAACTTTGCATATAATGTGTGTGTGTCACAAGTCTGTTTCTCTTTTTATTTCTTCACTTGTTTCACATCAATCCCTAAGAATTTGTTTTCTTTCACAAAACAGGCAATGAAGAATGTTTTTCCTCTCCAAAAATATAGCATCAGCTCTACACACAGTCACAGGGCTATGTTCCCATGTCACAGTCACAGGGTTATGTTCTCATGTTCTTCACCAATCCAAAATCATGTCCTATAGGCAGTTTGTAACTTAGGGTTTGCTCTCACCACCCCAACTTGTTTGGAAGATAAGTTAACATTAGTTCATGTTCTAAAAACTCAGACCTGATTGACTCTACCTACCCTCTCTGAAGGTTTGGCTTCAATCTCAAAGATCCCCCATTCTATAATGACCAGAAAAGTTCCCCTTTCTAAGATACTTTAAATTGCTTTCCTTGTGAAAGTCCTTTGAAGTAAGGTAATGCATGAATTAACCTTCTTTTACAGATAAAGAATAAAAAAACTGAGAGATTAAGCTATTTTGTTCATAGTCACCCAGTTAGATCATACCAAATGTTGATGTCAATATTTGAACTCAAGTTTTTCCTACCTCTATTAACCAGAACATTTTTTAATAACTTTGAAGACAGTTTCCCTTCCCATCACTATATCTATCATCCCCTCTTTGACTTTATAAACCATCTAATAAATTTCCCTCGAAGAAGGTAGCATGAGACAGTGGAAAGTATGAAAACTTACTTTGAATCATGGCTCTATTACTTATCTGTGTGATTTAGGCAAGCCATTTAATTTCTCTGGACTTCAGTTTCTTTTTCTACAAAATTAATATGTGGGACTACATGACCTTAAAGGTCCCTTTTATGATCTGCTCCCACTTTATAAAGCTCATTTCTTGACAGTTTTATCAGCCACTTAATAAAACAATCAAACCATTCTGTTTAATTATTAATATTACTACTCTTGATGATCCAGTAGGCAAAAATCCAAAGTCTTTAATGGTGCCAGGAGAGGGCACCAGTGCAGCTCCCTGGGTCCCAAAACATCACCAGAAAAATCCTACCCATGACATATGCTCCTTTATAGATCAAGTCTCCTTAGAATTCAGTCTCCTCCAATTCTTGTGATATTTGAAGAATAAGTTGCTATCTCCAAAAAGGTTTTATAAATTTACCAATGGCTAAGACCTTGGCAGACATCTCCCTGATGCTTTGCCCTTGTTCCTTGGATAACAGTTTCCTGTTAAAATAAATTTAGGGACTATTTAAAACAACTAGATAGTATAAGGTTGCAATATTATTATGGTGTAGAAAATGAGAAGTTGGTGGATTTAAAAAAATATGGAAAGACTTGGACTTAAGAGGGGGATATTATCCACCTTCAAAGAAACAAGCATAAAACAACCTTATATATGTATATGAATATATATGTGTGTGATTGTAATATTCATGCATGTTACATACATGTAGTATGTATGTAATACATACTCCCACTGAATTCAGAACTGTACATCTTTTCTTTGCTTCGTTATAGAATTTTATTTATAAATTTTTTATATACACTTTCTTGAAATAGAAATTTATTGTTTTGTGTTTTGAATCCTCTTTGATGTTCTGCTATATACATGAAAATATTTTTTTTTCCTTTTTTCTATTTTCTATTTAAGTTTTAAATAAATAAATACAAAAAAATAAGCATAGGGCTCTGTGATTCTATGCTTATCCCTACTTTCTCTTTCCTATATCAAGTCTTTGCTCTGAGACCTTGGGGATATATATGTGTATTCATGTATAAATATATATACACATGTGTGTATGTATTTATGTAAGTGTGTGTATGTGATATATATATGCATACATATGTCTATACATACACACATATATTAAAAACGGGAAATCTGGATTTTGTTTTCTTACCAATTTGGTTCTCAATTTATTCAAATAAACAAATTGGTTCCTACTCAGAAAAAAGCTTTCTTATCTGTATTGACACAGATAACTGTTCTTCAAAGTTTGCCTACTTCCCTCAGATCTTTGCCTGCCTTTTAAACATTCCCTACTCCCCTGAGGCCATACCACTACAACCCCTGTCCAACCCCAAGTGCCCCATATTGCAGATCTCTCTTCCTGATCTAACCATATATCCTTATGTGTCCCTGACTATCCTTAGGCATTAGGGAAGGAATCAGTACCTTAAAGGAATTGTTTAAAAGTGAGTTGTACAACTTAAAAGTTCAAATTTTAAGACTTTCTGCCCTTTAGGAGGGAAGACCTGGGGAGGACTTTAGAAACCATCTTATTATTGTCCCAATGAGTAAAATGAGATCTCTTGTGGGGAAGGGAATTAGTCAAAGTTGCACAATGGAACAGATTTGCCTCTCAATGATGGAGAACATCAGTGAAGAAAAAGATTTAATGTACTGGGTTTTTTCCTATTAAAAAATAAAGATGTACAAAATTGTCTGTTGAAACTCCTAAAGCAATGACTTGAAACCCCAGATAACCAAATGGACTATTTCAGGTACTTAGATATTAAGGACAGTGTAACTGGTAGTCAAGCTTGCTTTTTCCATCTTTGTTTCTCACCTGTTCCTGGATAGTTTCTTTCCTTGAATTTACATTTTAATATGCTAGTATATTGAATGAATGCTGTAATGATGATGGTGATGGAGATAACATTTATACAATGGTTTAAACATGTTATTTCATTGATCTTTACAATAACTTTGTGCTGGGAGGGCTACAAATATCATCAACTCTAATTTATAGAACCAGGCTAAATAAAATTAAATGAACTTATCCAGAATTACACATTTAGTAAGTGACTTTGGAGGAGAATTTTAGTGTCTTTTTTCTGAAATCTTCCCCATTTCTAAATGTTCATCTTACTGTTGTGTTTGCAATTTTGATATCATCCTGGATCCTTATTTGAATTCATCCCACATAACCAATCTGTTGGCTAATCATTTTTGTTTATTTCTGTCTTCACAATATGTCTTTTATATATTCCCTATTCTCCACTTATTAACCACCGTATTTCAAGCCCTCATTATCTCTCACCTAAACTTATTCAGTATTCCTTATAATTGATCTTCCTGTCTCAATTGGCACCCCTCTCTCTTCATTTCAATCTATCCTCCATTCAGCTGCCAAGGGGATTTTTCTAAAATGTAAGTCTAATCATATCACTCCTGTCCTCAGTGAGCTCCCATAGCTCCTTATTATTTCTGCAATCAAAGATAAATTTCTCTGCTTAGCATTTAAAGCTCTTCATAATCTGACCCCTTTCTACCTTTCCAATTTATTTTTGAAAAAGGTTATAGATATATTAGATAC
This sequence comes from Antechinus flavipes, assembly GCF_016432865.1. Classification (NCBI taxonomy): domain Eukaryota; kingdom Metazoa; phylum Chordata; class Mammalia; order Dasyuromorphia; family Dasyuridae; genus Antechinus; species Antechinus flavipes. The sequence continues at coordinate 215,216,480 of NC_067399.1, read as the reverse complement.
TTATACACAAATAAGCTCCTATATTCTTTCCCTCTTACCCTCTCTTTTGGATAAAAGGACGAAAAATACAGATCAAGAATCAAGGAAAACAAATGCCCACTTTGGCAATTCCCTAAAATGTATATATTATTCTGCATGTTAAGTCTATCACTTCTCTGCCAGACGTCGAGTAGCATTTTTTATCATTTGTCCTCTGGAACCATGGTTGCTCATTGCATTGATCAGAGTTCTTAAGTCTTTCAAAGTTCCCTTTACTCCCCTATAATCTATGATATAGCTACACCAGCCTACTTGCAAGTCGTTGAACAGAACACTCCATCTCTATTTGGATGCCTTTGCACTGGTTTTCTTCCACGCTTTGAACATTCTACCCTCACACCTTTGCCTCTTATCTCACAGTTTCTCTAGATTCCTTCAAGATTTCCTTCAAATCCCTCCTTTTGCAAGGGTCCTTTTTCTCAGTCCAACCAGCTGCCTTCCTCTCTTTTGCCTTCATTTATTCTGCACATAGCCTGAATATATCTAGTAATTTTCATGTTCTCCTCCCAAGTTCCTGGAGGCTAGGTTCTGTTTTTGCCTTTCTCTGTATCCCCAGTGCTTAGTACAATGCCTGGCACCCAGCAGATGCTTAATAAACGCTTAGCAGCTAGGAAGTGGATGGAGCACCGTCCTAGGCACAGAAGGTTCAGATCCAGCTTCAGACACTTAATGGATGTGAACCTAGCAAAGTCACTTCAGAGCTGTCTCCCTCAGTTTTCTCACTGTAAATGGATGATAATAACAGCACCTGCATCACAGTGTTGTTGTGAGGATCTAATGAAATATTTGTAAAACTCTTAAGACAGTGCTTGAACATATTACGTAGTTAGTAAATATTTGTTCCTTTCCACCTATGTGGAAATGCTTATGTGTGCTTATGTGGGTGTGCTTATGTCCACATCCAGAGGCTAGACATCTCCTGCATGCTACCTGTATAAAAGAAGGTGATGGATAAGGAAGAACAGAAGATGATGGGAAGAAGAAAAGTTGAAGGAACGTGCTTCCCAAATGTCTGTGGTTAGACGTGTGTATCTTTGGGAATCCCAAAGCACTATAATTTCATTTTACTGTTGTATCTCAACAAACTGTGATTTTTTTTTTGTCATTGTTGGTATTCCCTCAAGGATGAACTTAATTGATTGGGCAGTTGAAGTAGCAAAAAAAAAAAAAAAAAGCATCATCCTAGGGCCAATCTGGCAAGAATCCTCTGCATGTTTAGTGAGGCAGATCCTCAGAAAACAGACACCTAATCCTTTAAAAAAAACTCTTCCATTTTCATAGGACCTTCCTGAGTATGTTTCTGCTGCAATAACTTTCAAGAACTCATGGTCAAGTCCACACCACAAGGACAGACCGGAGGAGGACTTTATTAGAGGATCATTCCTTTAATCTCAGCATTTCATTAATTTCACCTGTTCATTTATTTAACAAAATATCCATAAGGCAAGAATCTAGTTTAACTCCCTCTGCTTTGCAGAAAAGAACACAGATAGAACAAAAGCTTTGCCCAAAGCTACAGAGTATATATCTCTGAAGGAAGAAAAAGATAATTCTCCAAGTCTCTGTTAGTGCATTCCATGCTATTTTCCCTATCTTCCTAAGGGATTGTGGTTTTGGATTTCTATTGTTTTTCTTTTTTTCCCCAATTTGCAACAAGTTCTAAGAATATTTGTTGACCACAGGCTTCCTGGAGGTAGCTTAGGCTTCCAGACCCACCTGAGTACAGCCATAAAGGCTGACTGACCTAGACTGGTAGCCCTCAGAGGATTCTATGTAATTACGCATGCTATAGCGAGAAGCCTAGAATGCCAGAATGCAAAGGATAGTAGTGAAACATCTAAGTAGGAATCCCGTCCTTTTCTTCAAGGGCCTTCCTGACAAAGGGGTCATCTGGGTCTTGAAGTGAATAGCAAGTTAATCATTCAGCATCTATTAATTATCTAGTAAGTGTTAGGCACTATGCTAAGCAGTGGGAATAAGAGGAAGAATACAAATCAGTCCCTGACTTCAAAGAACTCAATGGTAGGAAGAAATCCTTGTGGCAGGTGTGAAATTATGAGATGCATCCCTTGGATCCACTGCTTAAATGATAGATCTGAGAGGGACTCTCTGACGCCTACTTTCCCTTCTCTCCTATCAGGTAGGCAGAGATATGCGGATAAATGCTTAACAACCAGCTCTCTGCGAAAACATAATAATAAAGGACATGCTTTTAAAGTTAATCTGCATTATCATTACTTTTTCCCATTGCTTTCTAAAGTTTTTAACTACTAAGAAAACAGGAAGTCAAACCTGATTTGTAGCACTGGTCAATTTCCAAGGCATAAATGCTCACACAAGAAATATTTTTAGAGATTTAATCAATGTTTAATGTATTATATTGTATATTGACATTTTTATACAAATACACCAGTTTCATGACTTCAGGATATTTGCAAAACGCTCTGCAAAATATTAGATGTGACTGGAATCTGAGTACTTCCCCCTCAGTTAAAATAATTTACTTCTTTTTAAAAAAAAGTTATGGAGGGCACCTAAGTGGTGCCGTGGATAGAGCACCAACCCTGAAATCAGGAGGGCCTGATTTCAAATTTGATCTCAGACACTTAACACTTCCTAGCTATGTGATCCTGAGCAAGTCACCTAACCCCAATAGCTTCATCAAAAAAAATTATGGAATAAAATAAAGCATTTCTTATTGACTCTCAAGGCAATTGCTAAGTTTCCAGTGAAAATAAATCCATAGTGGAAATTTTACAATTGCTTGAAAGCCAGAAGGAACTGAAACCTGCATAGGAAATCTTGGATCATTATTGTAAGTACTCTTGTTTCTCTAGTTATGGAGAGGTGATGAGGAAGATGACCAAGAAACATTACAGGAAATCTCCCTTCAGGATGAAATTTATCCCTTCAAAGAGGGGATCCTTGCAAAAGAATTGAGGAAGGATTAGTCTATTCTCTCAGCATCTTCCTCTCAGTCCTATCAGCGACATGTCTTTAACCTTTTCTTACTCAGAGGGTTGGAATTGGAAAGAATCATCAAGGCTTTTTAATAAAGTCCTTTCATTTTACAGATGAAATTGATGTGAGGTTAGATGACTTATCCAACATTCCACAAGAAATAAATGGCAAAGATGGAGTTCAAGCTCAGGTATTCCAGCTTTCAATCAAGGGTTCTTTCTGCTGAACCACATTCCTTCAGCTTCTCCTCTTTTTCCCACCACCCCCTTTCCATTGCTCTATTTATCATCCTCTTCTTTCTCCTCCCCTTCTCTCCTTTCCTCTCCCTCCATCCTCTCCCCTCTTCCCTCTCTCTCCCCCTCCTTTTCCCTCTCTCTCTCTCTTTCCTTCCTCTCTGTCTCTGTCTCTGTGTCTCTCTCTGTGTGTCTGTCTCTCTGTCTGTTTCTCTGTGTATGTGTCTCTTTGTCTCTCTTTGTCTGTCTCAGTCTCTGTATGTCAGTCTCTCTGTCTCTGTTTCTCTATCCTCTTTCTGTCTCTGTCTCTCTCTCTCTCTTTCTCTCTCTGTGTCTCTGTCTCTCTGTCTTTCTCTGATTCTCTCTGTCTTTCTATCCCTCTGTCTCTTTCTATCTTATCTTTTTCTCTGTCTTTCACTCTGTCTCTCTGTGTCTCTGTCTTTGTCTCTCTGTCTCTGTCTCTTTCTGTGTCTCTCTGTCTCTCTGAGTGTCTTTCTGTTTCTCTATCTCTTTTTGTCTGTCTTTCTCTGATTCTGTCTCTGTCTTTCTGTCTCTTTCTGTCTCTGCCTCTATCTCTCTCTGTCTCTTTGCCTCTTTCTCTGTTTTTTTCTCTCTGTCTCTGTCTCTCTCTCTGTTTCCCTCTCCCTCTCTCTTCCTCTTTCTCTCTCCCTCCCTTTCATTCTCCCTCTTCTCTCTGTCTCTCCTTTTCTCTCTATCGCTCTGTCTCCATCTCTGTCTCTATCTCTTTCTCTGTCTCTCTCCTTCACTCCCTCTCTCCTCCCTCCCTCCCTCTCTCTGTGTATGTCTCCCCTTTTCTCTCTCTTTGTCTCTGTCTCTTTCTATCTCTCGGTCTGTCTCTCTTTCTATCTCTGCCTGTCTCTGTCTCTCCTTTCCTCCTTCTCCCTCCTTCTCTCACCCCTCCCCCCACTATCATCCTTTCTCTCTCTATGTATCCACCATCATTACATCTGTACAATTTCCTTCCCTTCCTTTTTTTCCTCCTCCCCTTCTTTTTTTTTTTTTTTTACACCTGGTACCACTTCTACCACTGAATTCTACTTTCACAACTACATTCATAAAAACAAACAGCCAGCTGGAACAGAAGTCACTTTAATGAGAAGCCAAAAAATGTTTTTCCATAAGACAATTTCTAGGAATATCTAGTAACCTTCTGAACAAAGGTAAGCTTTTATGGGTCATGTCAAAGCCTTGGGCAGGGGGCTAGAATAGAAAATTTTAAGTGCAACATAATCAAAGACTGAAACAGGAAAAAAGGAAATTAAGCAAATAAACAAGTAGGAAACTACCCCAGCTGTGTACAAAGCAGATGGATTCTTACACAGGATGCCATGCAGTACATCTCTGAATAAGGGGGAGAAATCTGTAGGAGACTCATTTAATTCCTGGTGTGTTGCCCAAGTTGAAGATCGCAAGTAGTCTCGACCATAATCTTCTAGTACATCAGGAGACACATTTTCCAAGATGTCATTTTCTTCCTTCATCCACCTTTCAGTTGTGCCTCCTATGTCTGTGACAACAGAAAGGAGAGATGTCGCGATTAGGGACAGAAACAGGGAATGAATTGGCAGTTGAAAAAATGACGAAGTAAATGTGTCAGTCCAGGTTTCTGCATGATTCTCTTGGCAAAGCTAGTTAAATTTCCAAGAAACGTGACATCCCTGCTGTGTTATCCTGACAACCTCTTTAAAATGCAGAGATGCAATTTGTTCATTAGTTTATATAATTTTTATTGTATTGTGGTCAGTAAAAATGTATATTATATTTCTGCATGTTTCTGAAATTTTTATGCCCTGATACACAATCAGTTTTTGTGACGGTGAGAAGCACAGATCAAAAATTTTCTCTAGGTCTGATAGGGGTAAATTAAGGTTCCCCACTATTATAAATTTACTACTTTTTTTTCTGTAACATTTAATTTTTCCTTTAAAAAGTTAGATGTAATATGATTTTGGTACCTATATATTTAGTAGTGATATTTATTCATTGGCTACAGTTTTATTTTACTAAGTGTAGTTTGTTTCTATCTTTTAAAATAGGACTATTTTTGCTCTCACTTTATTTGAGATCACAAATGCTATACTTGTCTTTTTTTTACTCTAGCTGAAGTATGATAAATACTGCCCCATCCATTTATTCTAATTCTATGTGCATATTTCTTTTTCCAGGGTGTTTCTTAAAAACAACAGATTATTGAATTCTAGTTTCTAATTCATTCAATTGTCTTTTTTCCATTTTGTGGATACATTCCATTCACATTAGTTATGATTGCTGTGTATTTTCCCCCATCCTATTTTCTTTTACTATTTCTTCTCCAGTTTCTCACCATTTCCTTAAGAGAATATTTTGTTTTTATTAATTCATCTTTTAATCTACCCTTTCTCTTATTTCCCCTCTTTCCCTATACCCATTTCCATCTTGTCTCATTATTGAGTGATTTTTTTTTTATTCAACTCTTTGTATATATGTATTCTTTCCTTCTTTGACCACTTCAGTTGAAAATGAGGTTCATGAAAACCAATAAAATTGATAAACCTTTGGTAAATCTGATTAGAAAAAGGAGAGAGGGAAATCAAATTAGTAGTCTTAAAAATGATGAAGAGGAAATTAAAGAAATAATAAGGGTTACTTTGCCCATCTTTATGCCAATAAATTTGATAACTAAGTGAAATGGATGACTACCTCCAAAAATATAGGCTTCCCAGATTATCAGAGGTGGAAGTAAATTGCTTAAATAGTCCCATTTCAGAAAAAGAAATAGAACAAGCTATTAATCAACTCCCTAAAAAAAAAAAATCCCCGGGACCAGATGGATTTACATGTGAATTCTACCAAACATTCAAAGAACAATTAGCCCCAATGCTTTATAAACTATTTGAAAAAATAGGGAATGAAGGAGTCCTACCAAATTCCTTTTATGACACAGACATGGTACTGATACCTAAACCAGGTAGATTGAAAACAGAAAAAGAAAATTATAGACCAATCTCCCTAATGAATATTGATGCTAAAATCTTAAATAAGATATTAGCAAAAAGACTACAGAAAATCATCCCCAGAATAATATACCACAATCAAGTAGGATTTATATCAGGAATGCAGGGCTGGTTCAATATTAGGAAAACTATCAGCATAATTGGCCATATTAATAATCAAATTAACAAAAACCATATGATCATCTCAATAGATGCAGAAAAAGCATTTGATAAAATCCAACATCCTTTCCTATTAAAAACTCTTGAGAGTATAGGAATAAATGGACTTTTCCTTAAAATAATCAGTAGCATCTATTTAAAACCAGCAGTAAGCATCATATGTAACAGGGACAAATGGCAACCATTCCCAATAAGATCAGGAGTGAAACAAGGTTGCCCACTATCACTGTTACTATTTAATATTGTATTAGAAATGCTAGCATTGGCAATAAGAGTTGAGAAAGAGATTAAAGGAATAAGAATAGGCAATGAGGAAACCAAATTATCACTCTTTGCTGATGATACAATGGTATACTTAGAGAACCCCAGAAACTCTACTAAAAAGTTATTAGGAACAATCCACACCTTCAGCAAAGTTGCAGGATACAAAATAAACCCACATAAGTCATCAGTATTCTTATATAACACTAACAAAACTCAACAGTTAGAGTTACAAAAAGAAATTCCATTTAAAGTAACTACTGATTGTATAAAATATTTAGGAATATATCTGCCAAGGGAAAATCAGAAACTTTATAAGCAAAACTACAAAACACTTTTCACACAAATTAAGTCTGATCTAACCAACTGGGAAAATATTAAATGCTCTTGGATTGGGTGAGCAAATATAATAAAGATGACAATACTACCTAAATTAATCTATTTATTTAGCGCTATATCAATCAGACTGCCAAAAAAATACTTTGATGAACTAGAAAAAATAACAACAAAGTTCACACGGAAAAACAAAAGGTCAAGAATTTCAAGGGAGTGCTTGCTTTGGCAGCACATGTACTAAAATTGGAACGATACAGAGAAGATTAGCATGGCCCCTGCGCAAGGATGACACGCAAATTCGTGAAGCGTTCCATATAGTAAAAAAAAAAAAAAAAAAGAATTTCAAGGGAATTAATAAAAAAAAAAAATCAAATGAAGGTAGCCTAGCTGTACCAGATCTAAAATTATATTATAAAGCAGCAGTTACTAAAACCATCTGGTATTGGCTAAGAAATAGACTAGTTGATCAATGGAATAGGTTAAGTTCAAAGGACAAAACAGTCAATAACTTTAATAAAATAGTGTTTGACAAACCCAAAGACCCCAGTTTTGGGGATAAGAATGCATTATTTGACAAAAATTGCTGGGAAAATTGGAAATTAGTATGGCAGAAACTAGGCATTGACCCACACTTAACACCATACACCAAGATAAGGTCAAAATGGGTTCATGACCTAGGCATAAAGAATGAGATTATAAATAAATTGGAAGAGCATAGGATAGTTTACCTCTCAGACCTGTGGAAGAGGGAGGAATTTATGACCAAAGAAGAACTAGAGATCACTATTGACCACAAAATAGAAAATTTTGATTATATCAAATTGAAAAGTTTTTGTACAAACAAAACAAATGCAGACAAGATTAGAAGGGAAACAATAAACTGGGAAAACATTTTTACAATCAAAGGTTCTGATAAAGGCCTCATTTCCAAAATATATAGAGAATTGACTCTAATTTATAAGAAATCAAACCATTCTCCAATTGATAAATGGTCAAAGGATATGAACAGACAATTCTCAGACAAAGAAATTGAAACTATTTATAGACATATGAAAATATGCTCCAAATCATTAATCAGAGAAATGCAAATTAAGACAACTCTGAGATATCACTATACACCTGTCAAATTGGCTAGAGTGACAAGGAAAGATAATGTGGAATGTTGGAGGAAATGTGGGAAAACAGGGACACTGATATATTGTTGGTGGAATTGTGAACACATCCAGCCATTCTGGAGAGCAATTTGGAACTATGCTCAAAAAGTTATCAAACTGTGCATACCCTTTGATCCAGCAGTGTTTCTACTGGGCTTAAACCCCAAAGAAATACTAAAGAAGGGAAAGGGACCTGTATGTGCCAAAATGTTTGTGGCAGCCCTGTTTGTAGTGGCTAGAAGCTGGAAAATGAATGGATACCCATCAATTGGAGAATGGTTGAGTAAATTGTGGTATATGAATGTTATGGAATATTATTGTTCTGTAAGGAATGACCAGCAGGATGAATACAGAGAGGACTGGCGAGACTTACATGAACTGATGCTAAGTGAAATGAGCAGAACCAGGAGATGATTATATACCTCAACAATGATACTGTTTGAGGATGTATTCTGATGGAAGTAGATCTCTTCGATAAAGAGAGCTAATTCAGTTTCAATTGATCAAGGATGGACAGAAGCAGCTACACCCAAAGAAAGAACACTGGGAAATGAATATAAACTGCTTGCATTTTTGTTTTTCTTCTCCTTTTCTTCTTTATACCTTCTGAATCCAATTCTCCCTGTGCAACAAGAAAACTGTTCAGTTCTGCACACATATATTGTATCTAGGATATACTGTAACCTATTAAACATGTAAAGGACTGCTTGCCATTTGGGGGAGGAGGTGGAGGGAGGGAGTGGAAAAATCGGAACAGAAGTGAGTGCAAGGGATAATGTTGTAAAAAAAATTACCCTGGCATGGGTTCTATCAATAAAATGTTATAAAAAAAATCTAAAAAAGAAAGTGAGGTTCATGTCATTCACTCTTCTCCTCTACTCCCTTCAACTTGTTATATAGTCTATTTTCCTACTCTATTTATGTGAGATAATTTTCCTCATTCTTCCTTTCCTTTTCCTCACCTTCTACTTTGGTATATCCTTCTTATCATTTTCTTTATTTTTTTAAATAATTAAAATTTAAACAGAATCACTACCAGGTCCATTGTCAAATTAGAATCCCTCTATGATTTTTTTCTTGATGATAGATCTCAAAGGATTTACATGTATCATGTTTCTTCATATAAGAATGTAAACAGCCAAATCTTGTTTAATTCCTTATGATTACTTGCTCATATTTACCTCTTTATGCTTCTCTGAATTTTTGCATTTGTATATAAAATGTGAGTGAACCAGGAAACTGAGGACTTCTCAGAATAATAACCTTGGGTAATACAAGACTCAGCACCAAGACTCTGTTTAATCAGGTTCTGGAAGAAGAGCCAAGAATTGTTCTTCCAGCATAAAACATTTAAGAGATAACCCCTTGACCTTTAATCAACTGCTTAAAGAAAAACCTAGCTTATTGTTTAATGGTCTAGAGATATCTAGCCATCCCTATCTGATTGATTGATAAAAGCCTGAAACAGACCAAATCCCCTTAGATACTAGCTCAAGAATTTAGAAACCGTTAACCCCTCTTGCTTAATTGATTATTTACCTTTGAAGCAAAACAGACCCCTTTTTCTTAATAACATTTTGAAACATTTATTGTTTAACCAAGACCCTAGTACCACAAAAGCCCACCTGTATTCCAAAGATAAATAAGAAATAAAGATCTAATTGGCCAATGATTTTAAAAAGATTAACAGGAGATGGGTGGGCAAATAGTTTCTGTAAACCTTGACTATATAATTATGCTCCTTACTTCTATAAAATTGGCTTTCCCTGCTCCAGACTTTCTGGTGAAGGGACTGTCCTGTTTCTCCAGAGAATCAAAATAAAGAAACTTTCTGTTTTGTACCATGTCTTTGAGCTGTCAATTTGAGTAGGATCTTTGCATCCACACAAATATTTTACTCAACTCTGATATTTCATCATGAATGTTTAGACATTCTCTATTTCATTAAAGCTCCATTTTCCCCAGTAGGATTACCCATAGGTTTTCTGGATAAATTATATTTGATTATGTATATAACTTTTGTCTTTTTAAAATATTATGTTCCAAGTTCTCTGATTGTTTACTGTGGTGGCTATTAAATCTTATGTGATCTTGACTGGGGCTACTTACTATTTGAATTCTTTCTGCCTGACTCAAATATATATATTTTTAAATCTGGGAGCCCTAGATTTTGCCCATAACATTCCTAAGATAATTCATTTTGGGGTTTCTATCAGGAGGTGATTGCTGGACTCTTTCTCTTTCTACTTTGCTGTCTGGTAATGAGATATGGGTAGTTTTCTTTTCATAATTTCTTGAAATATGATAATTAAGTTCTTGTTTTTTAGTCATGGTTTTCATGTATTCCAATGATTCTGAAATTATTTTTCCTTGATCTATTCTCTATTAAATTGTGAGATACTTCAAATTTTCTTCTATTTTTCAGACTTTTGATTTTGTCCTATAATTTCTTTGTATTTCATAAAGACATTAGGCTTTACATAATCAATTCTAATTTTCATGGAGTGTTTTCTTGAATTAGGTTTTGTAACCTTTTGTTGATTTTGTTTTTATATTTTTCTTCCATACATCTCATTTTATTTTAAAAATAATTTTGGCTCTTTTTAACTCTTGCTTTAACTCTTCCAGGAATTCTGTTGAACTTGTATCAGAGCTCCATTTTTCTTAAAAATATTATTTGCAGACATCTTCAAGTCATTCCCTTCTTCTGGGTTTATATCTTCAACTTCTGTTGCCATAATAACTTTTTTATGTAGGGTTCATTTTGTGTGTGTGTGCTCATTCCTGTAGCCTATTTCTTGACTTTGAACTTTATGTTAGAGCTGGTCTTTGAACACTTTGGGGGAAGGGAAAGGAGCAAATGTATGACCTGAGCTTCTCTGCTCTTATATCCACCTGCTGCTTCCATGACAGTTAAACTAGAGTTTGTAAACTTTCAATGCTCCCAAAGTGATGGGATCCTGGGTAAAGTCTGTTCACTGCCCTATTAATAAGAGCTCTACAAAGTCCTGATCCAGCTTTTGGTCTGTTGTTGTCTTTCTGGTTGAGAGTTTAAGGGGACTATTGCTGAACTTGAATCAGACATTATTACTCTTTTGGGAGGTTCTACAATGCTGAATGGCTGAACTGGTCGGGGACTTCTACTCAGGCTATTCACTTTAGATTTTCACCCCGGGCTATCGAGTAGAAACAAGTTCTGATCTATCTCAAAGATGAAAGCCAAATAGTTATTGTTTTCTTGAAGATCTTTTTCCTTGCTCAGTATACAATCAGAGCCTCTGTAGCTATTGATTCTCTGAGACTATTCCTCTTTGCACTGAATCTTTGACCTAGAATGGGTTAGTGGGCAACAAAGCTGCTTTTTGGTACCTAATCCTACACCTTACACTTATGCAAAAACCTAAGATCATTTCCTTCCCCACTTCCCAGTTTCAGATCAATTTCAGTTCATGGGAATTGAATTATGTCATATGACATGTTCCTGACAGATCTCATCTCGAGTATCTGCAATTCTTTCTATGCCAGGAAAACAACTCACTTTTTCCTAGATTCTCTAATTAGAATTTAGTCTGGTACATTTTCTAGTGCATTTTCTGGTGCATTTTTTTGTGGTTAAGCAAAGCCATACTTCTTCCTTTTATTTCATCATCTCAAATTTTACTTGTCTAGCCATTTCATTTTCTTTATGTTCTATTTTCTAGGTTTCTATTTTCTATTTCTGCCTGTTGTTTGTGTATCTGTGTGTGTAAACTACACAATATATATGTATGTGACATATGTTTATATGTAGACACATACCTACACACAAATACAAATATGTATATAAGTGTGTACATACACATCTGCTAAACTACATCAACTCAGTTCAAAACTGATCTTAAAAAGAGGCAGCCATGTACCAAAGCTGCCCTAGATCATAATATTATGAAAATGAGATGATGAATTATAAATTCAGATTAATTAATTTAAATAAAGAAAAAAAGATGACCTAACAGAATTAGGAGTAGTGAGAAAGACAAAGGGAAAATAGGAGATTTGAACTCTCCCTTTCATGTTCTTCTTTCAGCTCTTTTCTGGCAGGTAGAACAACAGCCAGATATTACTCCTCCCCTTTCTCTGCTTTCTGGGATCAGTCACTCTCAGAAATATCTGCCCAAATTAGTGCTAGGTACAATTATCTATTCTCTCAGGCTTAAAAACTTTTGAGTTATAGGATCATAGATTTAACTTGAAGGGCATTTAGAGATCATCTAATCCATCCCTTTCATTTTACAAATTAATAACAGAAGCTTAAAGCAATGCATTGATTGGTCCAAAGTGACACAGATAGTTGCCCACCTATGATTGAAACCCAGATCCAGCACCTCATTGCATCCCTTTGACTCTTACTCAGTAAATTCCAATGACTCACTATTATTTCTATGGTTAAATGCAAACTTCTCTATTTCCATAACAACAATAGCTAACATTTATAGAGAGTTTTTAGACTTGAAGAGCATTTTACAAATAATATCTCATTTGACAATTTTCTAAGTGTCTAATCCTCTATCCATTGGACTTCATAGCTATCTCAAAGCCATGTTAAACTCTTACACCTTAGCCAGCTTTCCAGTCTTATTAAACATTACTCCCTTTAACATCATTTATAATTCATCCAAACTGAACTTTTTATTATTCCTCATTTGTTACATATCCTAATTCCAAGCTTCATGTTTCTGCACTCAGTTCAAACACCACTTTTTACATGATACTCAAGCTGAGTTCTGAAGAAAATGAAGGATACTAGAAGTTGGGAGATAAAGGAGGGAGTGCCTTCCAGTCATACAAGTAAGGCCAGTACAAAAGGAAAGTGAAAGGAAATAGAGACTCTTAGATGAGAAACAATGAGAAATACAAGTTGGCTAAAGCATTAAAGTAGAAAAGGGGAAATGCGATGTAAAAATACTGAAAAGGTAGGTGTGACCAGGTTGTGAAGGACTTTACATAAAAATAGAGAAGTTTATATTTTATCCTAGACATAATAAAAAGCCTTTGTAGTTTATAGAACATTGGAAGTTTGTAGTCAATCACTTTGGCAGCTAAGTGAAGGATGGATTGCTGAAGGGAGAATTAAGGCAGGAAAGCCAATTACTAGATTATAGTAAGTGATTCTAGCAAGAAATGAGGATATCCTGAACTAGGATAGTGGCTATGTGAATAGAAAGAAGGGGACAAATGGGAGAAGTATGGTGGAGATGGAAACAAGATTTAGCAACTGAATAGATATGATGTGAGGAAGAGGGAAGCTAGGAAAGATTCTGAGGTTCCTAAATTGGAAGATTTGAATGGTAACAGAAACGGGGATGTTTGGGAAAAGTTTGAAAGGGGTGGAAAAGATATAATTAGTTCTGTTTTAGATATGTTGAGTTTGAGGTGCCTATGGGACATCCAATTTAGAATATCCAAAGAGCAATTGTTGAAATGAGACTGAAATTCAGGAGAGAGACTAAAGCTGGATGCATCTAGATATATAGATGCAGGAGCCATTGGCACAAGATTGATGATTAAAGCTAGGGCATCTGATTACTTCATCAAGTGAAAAAGTGTAAGGAGATAAGTGGAGAGGTCTGAGGATACAGCATTGGAATGTACACACAGTGGGCAGGATAAAGAAGTAAATTCAGGACAGAAAAAGAACATATTCTCCATGTTGTTAATTTGGTATTGTTTTTTTTTTTTTTTTGGTATTGGTATTTTTTAGCTGCTTTGATAAATGTGACCATTGGTAACTGATAAAATCTCAAATCAAAATGAAGGCAATAATTGGTATAGCTGTCTTAGACTAGTCAAAATTGTATCTTGTGTTCTCATTTCACAGACCGCTCAATACTAAAAGACAAGACAGGTAAATGGAAATAATAATGGCTTGGAAAGAAAATTACCCATCTTAGCTACTTACTAGCTATATCATCTTTTTCTCTCTGAACTTCATTTGTACATCTTATAAAATGAGGCAATTGTATAAGAAGACCACTTCTTTATTCACTATACTAGCATGCTGATAGTCAAGAAGACTTTGATATCATTTTTTACAGGAATGCTTCAATGAGGAAAATGCCTTTATCGATATACATTGCTTCCCTTCTTGTTTCAGAGAGTTAACTGGAACATTGAGAGATTTAATGATTTGCCTAGGGTTAAGCAGCTATTTTTTTTGTTTGTTTGTTTATTCTGTTCTTTATTTTTTTTAATAATTTTTTTATTGATAGAACGCATGCCAGGGTAATTTTTTTACAGCATTATCCCTTGCATTCATTTCTGTTCCGATTTTTCCCCTCCCTCCCTCCACCCCTTCCCCCAGATGGCAAGAGTCCTTTACATGTTGAATGGGTTGTAGTATATCCTAGATACAATTTATGTGTGCAGAACCAAACAGTTTTCTTGTTGCACAGGGAGAATTGAATTCAGAAGGTATAAATAACCCGGGAGGAAAAACATAAATGCAAGCAGTTTATATTCATTTCCCAGTGTTCTTTCTTTGGGTGTAGCTGCTTCTGTCCATCTTTGATCAATTAAGGCTCTCTTTATCAAAGAGGTCCACTTCCATCAGAATACATCCTCAAACAGTATCGTTGTTGAGGTATATAATGATCTCCTGGTTCTGCTCATTTCACTCAGCATCAGTTCATGTAAGTCTCGCCAGTCCTCTCTGTATTCATCCTGCTGGTCGTTCCTTACAGAACAATAATATTCCATAACGTTCATATACCACAATTTACTCAACCATTCTCCAATTGATGGACATCCTTTCATTTTCCAGCTTCTAGCCACTACAAACAGGGCTGCCACAAACATTTTGGCACAAAGAGGTCCCTTTCCTTTCTTTAGTATCTCTTTGAGGTATAAGCCCAGTAGAAACACTGCTGGATCAAAGGGTATGCACAGCTTGATAACTTTTTGAGCATAGTTCCAAATTGCTCTCCAGAATGGCTGGATGTGTTCACAATTCCACCAACAATGTATCAGTGTCCCTGTTTTCCCACATCCCCTCCAACATTCCCCATTATCTTTCCCTGTCATTCTAGCCAATCTGACAGGTGTGTAGTGGTATCTCAGAGTTGTCTTAATTTGCATTTCTCTTGATTAATAATGATTTGGAGCATATTTTCATATGTCTATAAATAGTTTCAATTTCTTCATCTGAGAATTGTCTGTTCATATCCTTTGACCATTTATCAATTGGAGAATGGTTTGATTTCTTATAGATTAGGGTCAGTTCTCTATATATTTTGGAAATGAGGCCTTTATCAGAACCTTTGATTGTAAAAATGTTTTCCCAGTTTATTGTTTCCCTTCTAATCTTGTTTGCATTTGTTTTGTTTGTACAAAAACTTTTCAATTTGATATAATCAAAATTTTCTATGTTGTGGTCAATAGTGATCTCTAGTTCTTCTTTGGTCATAAATTTCTCCCTCTTCACAGGTCTGTGAGGTAAACTATCCTATGCTCTTCCAATTTATTTATCATCTCATTCTTTATGCCTAGGTCATGAACCCATTTTGACCTTATCTTGGTGTATGGTGTTAAGTGTGGGTCAATGCCTAGTTTCTGCCATACTGATTTCCAATTTTCCCAGCAATTTTTGTCAAATAATGCATTCTTATCCCAGAAACTGGTGTCTTTGGGTTTGTCAAACACTATATTATTAAAGTTATTGGCTTAAACAGCTATTTTGTACAAGAGGCAGGACTTGAATCCATGTGTTCTTGACTCTAAGGCTAGTTCTCTATTAAATAAACCTTTCTTAGAATTTGTCAAAAACTTACTTGTTCTGAAACCTGCAGGATGAATTAATATCACTTTGATGCCCCATTTTTTAAGTTCCAGTCTCATGACCCCAGAAAACATAGTCAGAGCTGCCTTGGATGAACAATATGCAGAAAATAGTTTCATGGGAACGATTCCTGTAAGGAAACAAAAGAAATAGTCATAGGATTTGGGATGGAATAAAAGACCACAGAGATTATCTAATTCAATAATTATCTAATAATCATTATCTAATCTAATCCCCTATTTTTATAGATGAAGAAAGTAAAGCCCAGAATAGTAATATGACTTACTTAACATCACACGGAAGTAATAAGTCACAAATCTAGGATCACAACCAGTGATCCAAAGATGAGGGAAACTTGTATGCATGACACACTTTTAAAAAGATAATTATATTTTTTAACCTTAATTTTAAAAAAAAATTAAGCACTCAATTCTCTTCCTTCCTCAAATCCCTCCATCACCCAATGAGAGGATAAACAATATGGTTTCAACTGTGTGCATTAAGTCATGGACAACATATTTCCATATTAGTCATGCTGCAAAAAAAGTTAAGCAAAAAAAAAAAATGCTTCAATGCACTCAGAATTCATTGGTTATTCTGTGAAGGTGGATAGCATTTTTCATCATGTATGTTTTAAAATTGTCTTGAATTGCTGTAATGATTAGAGTAACCAAGTATTTCTCAGTTGACCATAATTATACTACACTGCTTTTACTGTGCTTTCCTGGCTCTGCTATTTTACTTTGGCACATTTCCTATGATCTTCACATTCTGAAACCATCTACCTCATCATTTCTTATAGAACAATAGTATTCCATCACAATTATATACTACAATTTGTTCAGTCATTCCCCAATTGATAGATGTCTCCTCAGCTTGCAATTCTTTACTACCATTAAAAGAAGCTCTAGAAATATTTTTTGTACATATAGGTCCTTTTCCTTTTCCTTTAATCTCTTTGAGATACAGACCTAGTAGTAATGTTGTTGGGTCAAAGGATATGCACAACTATAAAGCCTGTTCAGCATAGTTCCAAGTTGTTCTCCAGAATAATTAGACCAGTTCATAATTTCACCAATAATGCATTAGTGTATCTATTTTTTCATATTCCTTTCAGCATCTGTCATTTCCTTTTTCTGTTACATTAGCCAATCTGAAAATTATATTAGGAAATAAGTCAGAGTTTTCTTAATTTTCATTTCTCTAACCAATGATTTGGAGCATTCTTATGTGACTATTGAGATTTTGATTTTTTTCTGAAAGCTTCCTTTGACCATTTGTAGATTGAGGAATTGCTTTTATTTTTATAAATTTGACTCCATTTGAGAAAGGAAACCTATATCACAGAAACTCGTTTTAGATTTTTTTCCCTCAATTTTCTGCTTTCCTTCTAATTTTGGCTATGTTGGTTTTGTTTTGCAATACTTTTTTGCTTTATGAAACTTAAAGTTTTAACTTCATATAATAAAAATTATCCATTTAACTTCCTGTGATCCTCTTTGTCTCTTATTTGGTCATAAACCCTTTCTTTGTCTGTAGATCTAATAGGTAAAATTTTCTTCTATTTTGCTTATATTAATTACCCTTTGTGTCTAAATCATGTATCTATTTTAACCTTCTTTTGGTTTATGATGTGAGATCCTGGTTTATGCTTAGTTTCTGCTAAAGCACTTTCTGATTTTCCCAGAAATTATGGTCAAATATTGAGTTCTTAGCTCCAAATATTGCATCTTTGGGTTGATCAAACACTAGAATACTATGATCATTTATTAGTGAATATTGTGTTACTACCTTATTCAAATAATTGCCACTTTGTAATAAAGTTTGAGGTATAATAGTGCTAAGTTTTCTTCTTTCAAATTTATTTTTCCTAGATTCCCTTGAAATTCTTGACCTTTTGTTGTTCCAGATGAATTTTGTTGTTATTTTTTCTAGCACTATAAATTAATCCTTTGATCATTTAATTGCTATAGCCTTAATAAGTAAATTAATGTGAGTAGGATTGTCATTTATATTTTCTTAGCCTATCCATGAGAAATTAATATTTCTCCAGTTCCTTAGTTCTGTCTTTAATTCCTGGGTTTGTTTTGGCAAGTAGCCAAATAAGCTTATTTTATATTCAGCAACTTTGCTATAGTTGTTCATTTTTTCAACTAATTTTCTAGTTGATTCTTTAGGGTTCTGTAAGTATACAATTATGTCATTTGCAAAGAATGATAGATTCATTTTTTTGCCTACTCTTACTCTTAGCATTTCTAGTGCAATATTGAGTAATAGTGATGATAATGGACATCCTTGCTTAGCCTCTAATCTTACTTGGAAGGTCTCTAGCTTATCTCCATTATAAATCATGCTTGTTGAAGATGTTAGATATATGTTACTATATTAAATAGTAATCATTTAAAGAAAAGCTCCATTTACTCCTATGATCTAGGAAAGGGCATTATATTTTATCAGAAATTCTTTCTACATCTATTGAGATAACCATATGATTTCTGTTGGTTTTGTTGCTGTTATATCCAATTATGTTAATAACTTTCCTAATATTGAACCAGCCCTGCATTCCTGATATAAATTCCATCTTGTCATAGTATATGATCTTTGTGATAGATTGCTGTAATCTACTTAATAGTATATTATTTTAAACTTTGGCATCAATATTCATTAGGATAATTATCCCACAGTTTTCTTTTTCTGTTTTTGCTCTCTATGATACAGATGTCTTTTTTCCCATTTTTTATTTTAAATTTTCTTTTTCACTATGAGCATATCACCAAATGCAAACATAGAATAGAATCTTTTCACACAAATTGTTGTCTAACCACATTTCTCCCATATTGATTGATTCCATCAACTTTTTAACCCCAAATGTTGAGTTTTAGCATTTATCCCTATTAAATTTCATTATTAATATTATCCATTAGAAGTGTTATGGCAGAGCAGCTAAGTGGATAAAGCACTAGGCCTGGAGTGAGGAAGATCTGAATTCAAATCAAGCCTTATATACTTGAAGCTATGTTACCATGGGTGGGTCACTCAATCTGCCTCAGTTTCCTTACCAGTAAAATAACAATAGTACCTATCTTTCAGGATTGCTGTGAGGATAAATGAGATAATCTTTTGTAAAAATATCTGGAATTCTGGCATTGAAAATAGACATGCCTTTATTTCCAGGATCATGTGAAATATTATTTGCAAAATACCCAGGCAGTGGGTGCTAATGTTAGTTATAATACTAATTGTTGTTGCTGTTGACAGACTCCTAGGCTTAGAATCAGAAAGAATTGGAATGAACTCCTACTTCTGATACTTGCTGGTTAAGTGGTCCCATAGCAAGTCACTCAATTTCTGTGTCCTTCACACAATTTTTTAGACCTGAGCTTCTAAGTCATAGAATGTGATAATCTACAATAGTGGAAGGAGTTAGTTCTCACAGGACAAGATCCCAATATTGAAACAATGATAGATCCTTTGCATAGTATCCTGACTATCTCATTAGTATCAGATGATTACTTTGTTGTCCAATGTGTTAGATATCCTAGATCTGTATTATTCACATATTTATTATCTATCTATGCCCTCATCCAAGTCATTGATAAAATTCTGGAACAAGACAGAAGCAAAAGATTTTAAGACATTCTGCTAAAGACCTCTTTCAAGCTGACAATAACTGATTAACGATCCCTTTTTATTTGAATTAGGGTTAAGTGGCTTTTCTAGGGTCACACAGCTAATAAGGATCTGAGGCTGGTTTGAAATTCAGCAAGATGAGTCTTCCTGACTCCAGGCCTAGTTATCTATTTACTGTACCACTTACCTGCCCCCAAGTTACTGTTTGATAATGATTGTTATTGTTCATGTTCTAACAAGACCAAAATAGCATCACTATGTCAAGGTCAAGGCACAGTATGTCTGACAGTGATTAATCAGATCAATACGAGCTTGGAAGGTTCTATCATAAGTCAGGCACAAATAGTTCATATAAATATTTGGAATGAAGTCTCTAAATTTGCTCTACCATAGGTCAGGCACAAATAGTTCATATAAATATTTGGAAAGAAGATATCTCTAAATTTGCATATCCCCTCTTTCTTTTGAGTTATTGCAATTCTGTTTTGCTTATAGAGCACAGTACTTTCTTTGATGTAGGGCTCTACATTCTGGGTAGTCCTGCACCAGTATCTCCTGTGTCTCACAATCAATTCCAAAGTTCTTTAGCGTCCTTGTATCTATTTTTCTGTATTATATATACACTTGCCTTTTATAAATTCTGGTAAAATAGTATTTTAGGCAAACATACTTTTGAAATTCACATAATGTGACCAGTTCATCTTGAATTATGTTCTTTGCAATAGAATTTGAATACTTAGCAGATCAGCTCAAGAAGGGATCTCAGTATCCAGGACCTTATCTTGCCAGGTGATCTTTGGAATCTTCCTAAGACAATTCAAATGGAAGTCATTCAGTTTCCTGGCATGGTATATCATCAGGTACATTGTCCACATTTCAAAGGCATACAGTGATGTCAACCAACCTAATAACACTTCTCTGCCATACTTTCCTCCCAAACCCTGAACTAGCTCTATCAATGCATGGACCCATCTCATCCTCTACGTATACGTTCTGGAAAGTGGATTGTCAAGGTAGAGAACTTATCCACAGCATGCAAAGGGTCTCTATTTGCTGTAACTGATGGTTCCATGTGTGAATGGCACAGTGCTGGCATTAATTGTCAGGCCAAAATTAACAAAAGGGACAGAGAATTGGTCCTTTCTTTGTTGCATCTCAGTTCCAGAGTCAACACTGAGTACACAGTCATCTGCAAACAAAACATCTTGCACCAATTCTCCTTCCCCTTTAGTCTTGGCTTTTCAAGTTAAAAATTTACTGCTGGTGCTGTTTTTGTACTCATTGAAGGCATCTGACAATGATTAACATCATGCTAAAAAGCAAAGCCCCAGTCCATTCTGGGAAAAGGGAAATCCATTATCCAGAACCCTTGCAAGCATACCAATCGTGGAACTGATGTACAACCCTGATGAGCTTCTCCAGGCAACTAAATTTTGCCATGATCTTCCACAAGCCCGCATGACTGACAAGATCATAGACCTTGATCAGACTGATGAGCGCTGTATACCTTTGTCCTGTTCCTGGCATTTCTTCTGGGGTGTTTTAGGTCACAAATTTGGGCAACATTTTCGGAACCCACACTGTCTTCCAGGTAAAGATCAACCTGTTCCTCTGGCAGGAATTTTGCTGGCAGTGATTAAGAGAGAGGACCCCACCCCTGCTGTGATTGGCACAGGACAACTGAGAGGAAGAAAGCAGATATAGCAAGAAGCAACTGAGCTTCTCTTCTCCTTTGACCCAGCTCAGGGATTAAGGAATTCTGAGCCATCTGTTCCCTGTTCCATTATCTTCCAATACCATCTGAATAGACTCCTGTTTTGAAGATTACATAAGTAATGTCATTTTAAAAAATGATGTCATAAAAGAAACGAACTCCCCCACATACAAATCTATTTCCCATTACTTCAATCTACTCAGGCAGCCCCTGAATAAGCAGAAACAATACCCTCCCTTTATGGGGATGTAAAATGGTAATTAATTAAGATACACTCCAGTTAAACCCAATCTCTGGGCAGATTGGTATTTGACTTAAGGTCAGAAAAGACAAGTTCAAATCTTGACTAACACTAGCTCTGTGGCCATGAACAAATCACTTTACTTCTGAAACTCAGTTTCCTCTTCTATATAGAGGGGATATTATCTGCACAATCTATCTCAGTAAATTGTTGCTATAAGGAAAGCATTTATTCAATTTCAAGCCCTGTTAAAAATATATCATCATTATTAGCTCCATTAGGGCAAGGGCCAAATCTTATGCTTCCTACCTGCTATAGAACTTTGCAGAAGTTAGGCACTGACGCAATACTGATTAATGTATATGAGGAAAATGAAAGACTAATAAAAATTTACATTTTAATAGTGCTTCTAGGCAGTCTCCACAAAGTCTCCACAATGGGAGCCAAGGGTCCCTAGTCTAACATTAAGGCATAAGATTACTAATGAGGAAAATCTGGGTTTTTTATATATTAATATTTTTCTGTGAATCCATCCTTTTCTTCTGATCCTACTTCTCAAGGTCAGTCGGTTTCTGACTAGAATAAAATAATCACTCTTAGCCTCCAAGGGCTCCTTAACTAACTGGGAGATGAAGGATTGCTTCTGTTTACCCTTTAAACAGAAGCCAGTCTGAACTAAGGCTCTCCCAGAGAAATGACTGTTGTGTCCTTGTTTTTCCTTTACCAAAGTATAGAGTGAGTCTGTTTGCAGATGAGACCGGGTCAGTGAAAACCTGATTGCACTAGAGGCAGCTGTTTCTCCTAGGGTAACTGGCAGAAAATGTTAAAGAGGGGAGTAATCAGCCACACCTGAAATTCATTTACCAATCAGGCTTGCCAGGGGTGTCCCAGTACTGTTTAGTGAGGTAAATCAGAAGGAAGACATCCCTGGACTTAAAGGGCCCCATGACTCTAAGATAGAGTAACCAAGAGAGACCAATTATCTCAATTTATTGATTACTGTTAGACTAATACATTGATTAAATCACATTCAGAACTTTGGCTGTAGGGAATTTGTTTGATACAGTAAAAATAATAGCATTTTTAGAGTGCCTACTCTGTGCCAGGTACGAGCCAATAAAACAAACATTTTTGAAGCAGCTAAATGTGAGGTGGATAAATCGCTGGACCTATCTGGAGTCAAACCTCAGACACTTACTAGCTGTGTGATCCTGGATAAGACTCACCCTCTATCTTCCTCAGTTTCCTTATCTGTAAAATGGATTTAATAATAGCACTCACCTCCCAGGCTTGTCATGATGATCAAATCAGATAATAATTGTAAAGCACTTAGTTAGCTATTATTATTATTACTTGAAGAAATTGAACCTCAGAGAGAAAAGATTTGCCTCAGATCACACAATGAATAACATCAGGTAACATCAGCATTTGCACCCTATTTTCCTGACTAAATCTAAGTCCTTTATCCACCATACCACTTTCTTCCTTAATGAAAGAAAATGGAAAAAAAATAAAAAAAAATACAGAAAATACCTCAGAGAAGATATGCAAAATATAGAGTGTTGGAAATCAAAAACATAAGGAAGAGGGTGATCATTTTTCCACACAATTAACAGAAAAACCCTACAGAGTCTACAAAAGGTGAGAATTTGTAGACAATTGGAAGGAAATACCTTTCAGCCTTCAGAATTACTGGTCTTCTTATAAAGAGAAAGGGCATTTGGCACTGGTCCGGGCTAAGCCCCTAAAGATTAGACAGGGTGTAACTCCAGTGATACTATAGGAAAGTAAACAGATGCCTGACAAAATAATAAGGGCAAAGGAGCAGGTTGGCAATGCATCAGAGCACAATGGGGTTCCACCCTTTTTCACCTTTGTTCTCAATTTCTTTTACAAACATGTGAGAACCCACCTACTTTAAGGGGAATTTTCCAGATGAATATTCTTGATCAGTTGTCAGTGAGTCACAGATCAAAGCTTCCCAACTGTCATCTCCCACCTCATTATCCATGACCAGTGTGAGAAGCCTGCCATGGCTAATGATTTGGGGATTAATGGAACAAGGAAGGTGACAGTTATTTCCCCTCTGCCTTGCTCAGGCCCCACCTAAGATATTGAATTCAGTTCTGGCTATCTAGCACTTAGCATGGTGCTTAGCACAGGGTAGGAGCTTAGTAAATGTTTATTGATTGATTACTACATTTGAAAAAAGGACACTAATAAGATCAAGGACTACCAGGATGGTAAAGAGATTAGTGACTATGTCATCCAACAATTTGCTGAGAGAACCAGTATTGTTTAATAAACAGTAGAGAAACCTAAAGGTCTAATTTACCTTTAAAATTACCTTTAACTTTAAAGTTACTAAAACTTTCCTTAAAATTACCTAGTACAAATACACCCAAAGAAGAAATCCACTTCCACAATTTCATCATGGTGATCTACCTTCAGCTAAGAGGCCATCCCATCCCATCCCACTGAATAGCTTTAATATTGAACAGATTTTCCTTACACGGAGCTGAAATCTACTTCTCTGATACTTGGGAACAATGCTGACAATTCGGCCCTATCAGCCCCTAACAAAGTAACTCAATTTCTTTTCTGTATGACAGTCCTTCAAATACTGAAGGGGACTTCTCATGGGTCCTCTGGATCTTCTTTCCTTCTAACTAAAAAGCCATAGGTTTTTAAACTGATCCTCATATGGCAGGGTCCCCTTCAAGATCTTTCCCCATTCTTATTATTATATACCCCAACTTGTCAATGTCCTTCATTAAATGTGGTCTACAAAACTGACCATGATAGTTCTAAAGCAGTCTGCCCTTAACTGGGGACTTCCACTCCACCCACTTCCATTCTAGACATTATTCCACTCTTTATTTTTTGATTTATGTCTTTTTTTAAAATTTGTGGAATAAAACAAGCATTTCCATAAAACAGTATGATAAAATGATGATTGTACATGAAACTACAAATCTATTATGCATAACTTGCTATTCTTTTCAAATATATTATCATGTAAATTTCTTTTTTTTCTTTTGTTCTTACTTTCCCTTCCTTACACCCCCAATAGCTACCATTAGACACAAATAGGGGTGTGTGTATGTATGTAAAATTGTTCTATACATATTTCTATTTATCAGTTTATTCTCTGGACGCAGATATCCTTCATATGTCTTATACAGTTAATTTGGGTATTTATAATAGACATAATAACTTATTCTCTGTAAATTCTTCCTAAAACAATATCACTGTTATTGTATACAATGTTCTCTTGATTCACCTCATTTTACTTTTCATTATTTCATGCAAGTCTTTCCTGTTTTTGTAAAATCATTGAGCACATACAGAATCAGTTGAGTATTGAGATCTATTTAACAAATAGGGAAGTAGGAGGAGAAAAGATTAAGTAAAGGTGGGAGAAGGACTGACAGAAGGGAGGACAGATCTGCGGAGGTAGTAGACAGAAGCAAAACACTGGTGAAGAGGGAAAGGATGAAAGAAGAAAAAGAACAAAGAGAGTTTGTAAGAAAAAAAAATCATTGAACTTAGCATTTCTTAAAGCACTTAGGATATTCTATTAGGATATTCTATCCTAATCATATACTGCAACTTGTTCAGCCATTCCCCGATTGATGGACATCCCTGCAATTTCCAATTCTTTGCCACCACAAAGAAAGCTATTATAAATGTTCTAGAACAAATAGGTTCTAATACATCTCTAATCACATCAGCCTTGTCATATGCTGCATTGATATATATTAAGTTTGTAGTCCATTAAAAGACCTAGAACTTTATAATGATGATGATAGCATGTATATACAATTTCAAGTTTTGCAAAGCATTCCATATGTCATCTCAATTGAGCTATACAGCAGTTCTATGCTATTATTATCCCCACTTCACAGATGAGGAAACTGAAGCTGAGAGAAATTAAATGACTCATTCAAGGTAATACAGATAGTTAATATGAGGCAGGATTTAAACTCAGCTCCTCCTGATTTCAAGTACAGGAACTATTATCTGGACATACCTCATTCACTACACACATAGCTGATTTTTTTGTTTGTTTTTAATACAAATGTAAGATATTACATTTACTAGCCGCCAGGTGGTGGCCCTGGTATCAGATCCAGGCCTCAGAAACTTACTACTTGTGTGATCCTTAATAAATCCCTTCATTAGTTTTATTCATTTGTAAACTGGGAGTCACTTGCCTCCCCAGGGATCAAATAAGCTCATAAATATATGGAACTTAGCATAGCATCTGGTACAGAGTAAGCACTATTGATTTTAGCTTGCTTTTAGACAAATAGGTGTAGATATATAGATTAATTGTATTATATAATTATATATTATTATATTATATATGTTATATGTAATATATTATATATAGATTAATTATATTATATATAAATATATAGATTAATTATATTATTAATTCAGTTAGATTCAGTCCATCCTTTTAGACCAGCCATTTTAGGTTCTCAAGATATTTTTGAATATCAGTTTTATTGTCTAGTGCATTAGCTATGTCTCCCAGATTTATTTTATATGAAAATTTGATGAGTATGCCATAAGCTTCACTAAAGTAATTGATGAAAAACATCAAACATGTTCTTTATCAGACTTTGACACCATATTTCAACTGCCTTCTGTGATGGCCCCATGGTTCCTTCCTCCTATCAGTGAGTTCCTCAATGAGCTTTCATTTAGAGGAAGGGTCCAGACCATGAATCTTTCACTGGACTGACTTCACCGCCGTGTCCCCTGCACAGGTGCCTTCTCTTCTCCTTTTCCTTCCCAGTTCCCTTTTACGTTTTGTCTTGCTTTCCTATAATGTAAGTTTCTTGTGGGTAATGACAATTTTTCTTTTTTCCTTTTATTTGTATATCTGCTCTCAGTTCCATAGCACATAGTATATGTTCAATAAGTGCTCATTGATTTGACTTGACAAAACCAAGGACAGATCTCTTGCATAGTCTTCCAAGTTGAAATTGAACTATTAATGATTTTATGTCATTAACTCCAAAACCACCTAAAAGTGATGTCATCTAGCCTGTGTCTGTCATGTCCATAAAGGTAGCATGACAAATTTTTATCAGATTTGTTGCTGATATCCAGGTACTCTATATGCACAGAATTCTTCTAATCTATCACTGTCTGAGAAAAGAACTATGGAAGAGGAGAAGATAAAGTTATCCTTGTACAACTTGTTCAAATGTAATTGGAGAAATGATCCCTTTCCTTTGTTAAAAATTATGATCTCTCCGCAACCATACCTATTCTGTTTCTATTGCTTCTCATGTCATTTAATTTCAGACTAAGTAGTGAATATTTTGTAATTATCCACTGTTTAGAATTATCTATACTACTTCTTCCCTCTATCATCATGGTCATTTTTCCCCAAGTATGTGATATTTTTAATTGTAATGAAATAAAATTTGAAAGTGGGTCTAAATCACTGTGGGACGGGGGATTGGCGAGGTAATTGTGACTTGCTCAAGGATACATAGCTAGTGTCAGTTGTCTTGAGGGAGAATTTGAATTCAGGTCCTCCTGACTCCAAGGCTCTATCCACTGTCCCTAATCATTTAAAAAAATAAACATGAATTGTAATAATATAACTATAGAGTGATTCGTTTTATTCACTGTTATTAGGAAATAGTCATTGCCCATACTCAGCATTCACTTACTGGAACCAAAGGAAAAAGCATGATAATGGCATTTCCTATCTCCCTTGCTTACCATACCTGGTACACCCAGAGCTGAATGGTTCTAATTGAATGTTCCTGGAACTGGCAGACTAAAAATTTCTACTGTAGCTTGAGCTCAACTCATAAGAAAAAAAGTCCATTCTTATGGAACTTATTAGCCAAACCGGTATATTTGTTTAGTCTAAAGGAGAAAATTAGAAGGAATATGATAGATGTCTCCAAGTAGTTGCAGGACTCTCATGAAAAAGATTTGTTCTCCTTGACTCCAAAGTGTAATTGCAGAGATGCAGATTCTAGCTTAACATGCTGACACATTTCCTAACAATCACAAGTGTTCTAAGAAGCTATTTGAAGAAGGAGTAGCAGATCCCCATCAGTGGAAACATTTGGGTAGAGACAAGATGAGGAGATGTGGAAGGCCTTCAGGAGCTCAGGTCTGAGTTGTGCTAGAGGTCCCTTCTATGGGCAGCTTATATGCAGTGGATAGAACGCAGGGACTGGGATAATGGAAAATTCATCTTTCTGAGTTTAAATCCAGCTTCAGGTACTTACGAGCTGTGTGATCCTGGGCAAGTTACTTCATTCTGTTTTCTTCAAATTTTCTCATCTTACATGAACTGGAGAAGGAAATGGCAAATCTCTACAATATTTTTACTAAGAAAACTACAAATGGGATCACGAGTTGGAAACAATTGATACAATCATTGAACAATAATTACAAAAGAGGTCCCTTCTAATTCTAGTGTTCTATGACATCCTGCCTCCCTCCCTAGGGCTATTTAAGTGATTAAGATGCCCGCAATTCTTTTCCCACTTAAGAAATTCTTTCTCATTCTGGGCTGTACAACCCTTCCATATTAGAATTATTTGGATTTCTTCAATTAGAGAAGACAAGGTAAGGAGGTGATCTAGAGTGCAATTCATGGAGTTGTGGCACGAAGGGCACTTCATTTTTTGTTCATAAATGCACTTTATTACAAATGCCAGACAACTTGGCTTTCTAGGGTCATATTAGGTAGGTTTCAATAAAGACTTTTGCCAGTAACACATTGTACAGGTTTGTCAAATATTATGAAAATTACATAAAATGTCACAAAGATAAATATTGATACATAGGCAGAACACTCTCAGCCAATAAAAGTCAGGCAGAGTCCCTCCAGGTTAAGGTTAATAATTTTCTTCTTAACCAGTTGCCATTGACCAGCCTATATCCTTCCTAGTTAGATTAATATCACCCATCAGGTGGTTTATACCTCCCACAGAAGTTCCAGACCCTATATTGCAGAGTTATGGTTGGCTATGAGACTCCAGAAAAGCCCTTGGCTCTGGCATTCCCTCAATGGTTGAGTTTATTATACACACTCATTCACATACATTTAAACTACTGCTGCTTAATTACTTCTAGACCTTCATCTACCATCTCCAAAATCCACCTCTAATCTAAGAAAAAGGCCTTCAGAGAGGATGTAGTTTGGCCCCACTGCAAAAAAGTGGAATAGGATATCTCAGGAAGTAATATCCAGTGCATCTCCACTGGAAGACTTCAAGAAAATAGGTAGATGGCTACTTTTTTTGAATTAGTAGAAGAAGCTTGTACTAGATAGAATTCTATAATTTTGTGATTATAGAGAAATTTTTTTTCCCTAGTAAAAGTAGGATACTTTAAGACCAGGATAATTCTTCCACTCAATCATACCTTTTGTACTTCCCACAAAGTGTCTTTCTCCAGTTAAAAGAAAGGTTTTGACAGATCTGATTATGTGTCTATCACCTTCTGAAAAAAGATGCTGGCTATTGCTTCTGAGCTTGGAGATCCTAGGCTTATCCCATCGTTGCTAATTTGGTCTAATTTTTATTGGTCTGTACCACCCTTTGTTTTCTACCTCTATTGCCACCTGATCAATTCAGGTAATTTGCTTACTCCTTTGAGGAATTCCTGTCTTCTTTCTCACATGAATGTTTGATCCACATTCTCTTTAATTCTCATTTATCACTTTTAGTTATCACCACTCCTTATTTTATAGATATGACCTCAAAAACTGTGCTCCCTTCATTCCCAAAGATCTATTTACAACATGACCCAACCTAGACCAACTTGGCCCAGTTCTGTCCCAACTGAAAGAGCTCCCAGAAAACACACTGGTTAATCCTGACTGAACTTGCCTATCCACACCAAGAGACAAAGAGTCAGATATTTAAAACAAAACAAAACAAAAACAAAGACTGTGCTCTATTTAATCTAAATAGGATAAGAGGATAAAACATAAAATACCAAATCTACCCTTAAGCCTATAAAATTGGGATGATTTAACCTTGGGTGGGGATTGTATGTCAAAGTCCTGACAATGAAAAATGAGTTCCCAAATTGTGCAAATAAAAGCTAGAACATCAGATTATTTAGTAGCCTGGACTCTACTGATTGACTAGATTACCTAATACTCTGTTGAGCCTGGACTTAACTGTTCCAGAATGGTCATTGGAGTTAAGCAAATGCATGAGAAGCCTGTTTAGTCTGGTGTGGTAGAGGGTTAAATTTCTTTTTTTTTTCATTAAAGCTTTTTATGATAGTTAAATTTCTAGTCAGAAAATCTGGGAGCAAATTTTGACAGTTGTAGACATTATTTGACCTTTTTTGTCCTAAACTACTCCAACTATAAAAGTGGGACAAACATTCTTGTGTTCTTAATTCACACAAAAATAAAACAAAAATACTGGAAATAAACTCTGGATTTAAGCAAAGAGTAAGTTTGAGATAAGCTCTTACTGGGTTTATCTAAGAAATCATGCTTGTAAACTTCAACAGGTTATATCAATATGAGTTGTCACACTGTATTTGCTGTGATTTCATCAACATAAGGTACTCTTCAGGAGGAAAGTCCTTCTACCAAAGCAAATCGGTGTTGTGCTAATTTCTGGTCTTAGAGAGTTTCCTGAGTGTATGTTGGCAGCCAGAGTCTGAGAATGTGACCTCAAATCTCACAATTAATGTAAACTACCTTAAGTAAATGTAAGCAGCAAGAGAAGCTTCAACTATCTCATGAGAACCCTTGCACATGACTCTGAATCCCTGGCACTGCACCTTCTTTGTTCTGTTTCTTTCTTTCTTTCTTTTTTTTTTCATTTTTAATTAATTAGAAAATAGAAAAAGAAAAAACTTGCTCTCATATGCACATTGGAATATAAGGGAAAATTCAAAATATAAAGCAATAAAATTTCCATTTCAAGAAAACCTATATAATAAATACTACACCTTTTATTAAGAGCTGTCCATCTTTTCTTTGCTTCTTTAGGAGATTTTCTTTTGTTCTCTGCTGTGCACTTTTTTGCTTTGTTCTTTTTTCCCTCTTCCTCCCTCCCCCAAGAAGGCTACAATTAAGCACATATATATTTATACATACATATATACATATACACATATACACATACATATATACATAGACATATATACATATATACAGACATCTCTAATCATAAAATACATTTACATATATATATTTTTGTAATGCCATACTATGCTCATTTGTCATTTTTCTTTGAAAGTAAATATCTTCCTTCATAAGTCCAAATCTTTTCATAATTTTCTAAATCCTTATTTTTTCTTATTATTATTTCTTACATACTACAACAATAGTCCAACCTTATACTTTCTAATTAGTTTAAATAATCTAAAACAATATTGATTAATATGGCTTAAATATAGCATAGTTTCCCTTTTTTGTGTTTTGATTAAATCTATTTTAGCTTTAAATTTGTCTGAGATCACAAATGCTACCCCTGCTTATTTTTTTTTTTTACCTAATCACTCAATCTTTGTTCTGTTTCTATATGTCTGGTTTGACTTAGGCATGGTGCAGGTATCCATCACACCACTCTGTCTTTCTGCTGCCAGGCTTTAGTCTCATGAGAAAAGTTCCCAAATAACCCAGAAAGTTCTAATAAATCCAACTTACACAATCAGGCTAGCATGGGCCCTCAGCATCCAAGTATGATCTCTGAGGGTTTGCATCCCTACAATTGGCATATCAGGGCAGAAGAGATCAACTACTTTACATTTGGCTTTACAATCAGTGTGGCTGGCAAGATAGTCTGCCCCCCTACAAATATTGTGTCCTGACACTGAAACACTGAGAAGAGACTTGCTCAGGGTTGTAGAGCCAGCATGGGAACAACCTGAGCCTTTACAAATACATTTTCCTGCCTTCAAAGTTAGCTCTCTCTCTATAACATTGAGCAGCTTCTCCAGTTGTTAATATTACTGCTGTTATTATTATTGCTATCATCATCATGATTGCCCAATGTCATGAATGTGGAGAAAGGTTATCATATTTACATCAGGGGGATTTCATTGAATTTTGCAGTTCCTAGAAAGCTCTGGGTGGAATCCATCTCTGGCTGTTGCCTGGACAAGAAAGAATGATTCCTGGAATAAAGCTTTTCTGGGCTTGTGAGAAGGGATCAAAGGACACATATTCAACTCACCTGCCATACTGCTCACATTGACAAACCTTCCTTTAGATTTCCGCAGGAGGGGTAAAAAGGCCTTGGTCACTTCCACAGCCCCAAAGAAGTTCACATCCATGCACTGTCTGTAGACGCTCATGGGAAGGAGTTCTCCATCTGCTAGAGTGCCCAAGATCCCGGCGTTGTTGATAACAGCCCACAATCCTAGGATAAAAAAGGGAATTTGGGGAAATGTGAAACAATTCCTGACACGAACAAGATAAAGGAAGTGAATGCTACCTTCAAAATCAAAATAGGTCTGTAGAAAGGAATGTAGAGACCATATAGTCCAGCTTCTCATTCTACAAATTAGGAGATTTAGGCCAAGAGATCCATGAGACTTAAAGGTTTACAAAGCATTTTATATGTATGTTAACTTGACTGAAGGTAAATACTAGGAATACAAAAGATAAAGAAAAAAAATTTTCTCTCAAGAAAGTCACATTCTAATGAGGAAGACAATCTAATATATAAATAATTATATACAATATAAATACAGAGTACATAGAAGAATGGCAAGTAGACCTGGATTCCTGACTCTACAATGCTTGGAGGGGAGTAATATATTAAATGACTGGACCGATAAGAAGGGGCCAAGTTGTAAAGAGCTTTAAATGTAAGTCACAGGAATTTTTGTTCGGTCCAACAGGGAACCAGTGAATTTTACTGAATATGCATTTGGCCATAGTGTGGTAGGTAGACCGAGTTGAGGGAGGCAGATCAAATTAAAAGGCTATTGTTGATATACAGGTGAAGGGATGAGGGCCTGAGTTGGAGACATGTGTGCATATAAAAAAGCAAAAATATGTGAGGGCAATTGAAAAGAAAGAAAGGATAAAACACAAGGAAATATTTTGGATTTTCATAATAAATAAAGGAGAATTATAGGAAGATACCGTACCTGGAAAAGGATAGTTTTGTCCTGAAATAATGGATTTTATTTTGAAAACACTGAATTTGGGAAGCCTGTGAGACAGACCCTTTGAAATGCCTAAGAGATAGGTGGTAACATGAGAATGGAGCTCAGAATAGAGACTAAGTCTAGATAAATGGATCTTCTACTCAGTTATCAGTCAAAATAATATGGCATATAAAAGGGGAGAAAGGGCAT